>NC_044303.2:137428008-138084543 GCF_007474595.2 Lynx canadensis | reverse complement strand
TCCAGGCCTCGGTATCTGCAAAACGAGAGTAATGCTCAGTCGCCAGAGGCTGCAGGGCGGGTTTGGATCTTGGGAAAGAGGGGACGCAGGGAGCAGCTCGCGTCTTTTCTTCCCAGCGCGGCTTTCCTCCCGGAGGCTGCAGTGATTGTCCCTGGCTCTTAGGGACGGCGGGGCCCCTCGGACCCCCGGCTCCCTCGCGTCCCTCGGACAGGCACCCGCAGCGGCGGGAGGGTGCGGCGCTTCCAGGGCTCCCGTCCCCGAGTCGCTGCGGACGTCAGAGCCGGGTGTCGAGGCGGCTGGCGGCGGGTGTCTCGGCCGAGCTCCTTCAGTCGGGGCGGTTCCTACGCCCTCCGCCCGTCGGTGTCCCAGCCACCTGCGCCGCCCGGGCTCCGCGCCCCGCTCCCCGCTCTCCGTGCTCCCCCAACCCCTGCCCCCCAACCCCGCACCCTCCGCGCGGCCGGCTCCTCCGCTGGCCTCTATCCTTAGTCCTTCTTTCCTGCCCCCCTGCGGCCATCAGGGGGAAAGCAGAGCGACCTCTGGGCTCTGGCTGCCAGGGCCGCCGGCGCTGCCACCTCCACGGTGGGCACCTGGGTCGCGCGCGGGTGCGCTGCGCTTGGGCGGGCGGGAAAGGCTGCGCCCCGAGAGGGGGGGCAGGGGTGATTCCTGCGGACCGAGACCCCCCTGGGGTCTTCGAGAGGGTTCAGGCCGTCCCTACCCTGCCCATCTAAGCGCAGTGAGGACCCGCGGGGGACACCCTTTCCCCAGAGCCAGGACTGGCCGCCTCATTGACAAAAATTTGATGATCTGTTGGCGGGCAGTGGATGTGCAGTGTGGAGGGAAGGAGATGGAGTGTGAGGGGATCGCATCCGGGGGTTCAAAGGCAACAAGAGTAACTTCCCGTAGCACCACCTGTGCCGATGGGGGCTTAGGTGTTTGCTTCTCTGGAAGTTCCTTTCAACTGTCAGCTAGCCCAGAGGGAGTTCTCAATGTTGTCCACATCCTCGTAGTACGTGGGTGCGTGGCCTTTCTCTTAGCCAACCCAGCCAGCGAGCTTTTGGCTGCCAGAAAATGTGTTTCCTATCCAACATCTCTCGCACAAGGACAAAAAATAATGCGTCTAAAAATGGTGAATTTCCTGTCTAGGCTTCCCTTACCCAACCTGGTTCCCCACTTACGAATAAGACTGGAGAAACAAAGATGAGTTGGAAACACTTTATCCTTTGTACATCCCTGGTTTCTGCTGGTTCAGTGTCCTGTGTCAGGTGAAATTATTCATGAGGCTCTGAGCAGAGCTGGTAAGTCTCACTCCTTCCTCCTAGAAATTCCAAGTGGATTTAAATCACTCCCTGGTTGCTGCAGAGAGTCTATGTTTTATTGGAGTTCTCTAGTGAGCTTTGAAGTATGTGCTTACCAAATCTGTTTCTCAGCTCCCAGCTCCTGAATTAATTCTCCCCTCCCCCCTTCTCTTTGCTGCCACTCCGGCCACCCCCCTCAAGTGTGAACAGTGGAAGTTCTCTCTGGACAACAGCTTGGAATCAGATCTCAGGGCTTTATCAGTCAGCCTCCAGTCCTGGACACCCATTTGCTCCATGCTTGACTGAGAGATTTCAAATGTCTAATGGAACATGCAGAGAATGGGGGCCCTCGGACCTTATTCTGTGCCGGATTTATCCCTTTCCTCGCAGGGATCACTTAACTAGTGTCACCATTTAGTATCTTGAGCCTGGTTGCCTTGTCAGGAAGTGGCCATTAGTATACTCATACTTTACTCATACTTTCGAGAACACAGGAAAATCCTTGCGCATGAAAACATCTTGGAGCTTTGTGAGGATTGCCACTTGCCGGAGGTTAGTGTTAATTGATGTCAGGCAGGTCTGTTGCAAAGACTGTAGACTTCTATTTATTTTTTTGTTTGTTTAAGGGCTAGAGAGGGTAAAGAGAAAACGGGCAGCTAAGGCCCTTTGGGGAGTCAGGAGGCATTTTGCATTATCTGCCAAGCTACTTAAAGAAGCACTGTCATCCAGCCTTCTGGGTGATTTGGATGGGACGTGGCTAAGTTGTCCATTTCAATGCCTGCTCTTATTGTCCCCATGACTAACATGCCACTAAAATCACCATTTCGCTCACTCACACAATGTGTTCAAGAGGTAATTAAGACTTTTCCAGGAGATTCACAAGCAGCTACTTCTGGAGTTGAGATTGGTCCACAATTCCTATGAGTCACCTCACCAGGGGCCTCAGCTGCACAAGGACTCCTTGATTCTCCAGCTGGGCCTTTTCCAGGAAAGGACAAGGACTCTGTTACCCTTTTCTTATTTCGAGTTTTACTAAAAACAACATCATCGACAACAACCAAAAGTAAAACAACAAGAAATCAAAATATACAAAAGCATGGACATCTGGCGTGTTTACAAAGCACAGATTTCTTACCCTAAAATAATTAAAGCCTGTCAGACTTGGCTGATGGTGCCTTCTGGCTGGACTCATGCTTCAGATTCCCTGTCGCCACATCACTGCCTGATTCATCAGAGGAAGGAGCTCCTGCCACTCTGCTCCCCCGGTCTTCCTCCTTCAGGGGGCCTTCAGTTTGGCTGGACTCCCACTGTTGAGAATGTCTCGGTCCAGAGTCGACGCGCCTCCCCACTGCCTGTTGGCAGTCCCAGGATTTTCCTGAGCGGCAAGCAGGGAAGCTCAGAGCCCTCACCTGTCACTCTCTACTCTCAGGCAGCCAGCCCAAGGCTGCAGGCCCAGCCCCACCCATCCAGAAGCCTGCCTACTTGGTATCACCCCTCCCTCCCCACCCGGGCCTGCACTGCCGAAAACCCACCTGTTTTGTGTTTTGAAAGCCTGGAAGCACCCCCCCTGTCCTCCACCCCTCACAGACCTCCCACTGAGTTCCAGTTTCCTGTCCAAACTCCAGACTTAAGTTCTCGACTCATTTGAGAACATAAGAGCTTGTTGCACACTCAGGCCTTTCCTTCCCTGGAGCAGGAATAAAAAACCCATGGGAGGAGTTGCCAATGGTCCCCTCCCAGGGAAAGGGCAGTCTTGTAAAGTTTTAAACCTGGCAGCCCCTACGGGCAGTCCTTAGACTTGTCAGGAGTCAGAGGTCCTCAGACTTGTCAAAAGTCATCTCTGCAGGGCACTGTGTCACCGATCAGTCCCCTCAAATGTGCTAGTAACAAACTTTACAAGTGAAGACTATGCCTCTGCTGTGGCACGTACTAGGAAATCACAACCATCGAGAAGATTCACGCAGGCACAAAGGAAAACTATTGAATTTCCTGACTGGCAATTTCTGAATGTTCTGGGACATGCTAATGGTTCAACAAGTTTTTAGCCTTCCGTAGCAGTTGCTACCAGGTGAGTGGGAGCAGGTGTCAAAGACTGGAGGAAGACTTTTAGAAGATAAAAAGCTTAAAAGTGACAAAGCTGTCCCCATGGAGTAGGCAGAACAGTGGCCATCCAAAAATGTCCACTTCCTCATCCACACACCCTGTGAATGTGTTGCCTTGCATAGCAGAAGAGACTTGGCAGATGTGATCCTTGATGGGGAGATTATCCTGGATTATCTGGCTGGGCCCAGTGAGATCACATGTGTCTTTATAAGTGAAAGGGGGAGGCAGGAGAGTCAGAGTCAGAGAAAGATGCTGAATTGCTGGGTTTTTGTTTTTTGTTTTTAGAGAGAGAGAGAGAGGGGGAGAGAGAGAGAGAGAGAGAGCAGGGGAGAGGGGCAGAGGGAGAGGAAGAGGGAGTATCTCAAGCAGAGCTCAATGTGGGGCTCAACGCCGGGCTTGATCCCAACACCCTGGGATCATGACCTGAGCCAAAATCAAGAATCAGACACGTAACTGACTGAGCCACCCAGGAGCCCCAAGAAACTGCTGGCTTTGAAGAAGGAGAAAGAGGCCCAAGAGCCAGAGAATGCTGGAAGCCTCTAGAAGATGGAAAAGGAAAGGAATAGATCCTCCTCCAGAGCCTCCAGAAGAAATGCAACCTGCCCACTGTTGATGTTAGTCCAGTGAACCCCATTTCAGACTTCTGACTTCAGAACTAGAAGATAATAAATTTGCGTCATTTCTAAGTCACTAAGTTTGGGGTAATTTGTTACAATGACAAGAGGAACTCAGTACTCTCCGTCCAGTAACTTAATTGTTTACGTGACTTGTGCATAGAATACTTTTTGGGGGATTGATGGGAACACTGGTACAACACAAAGAATAAAACAGCATCCGCGTTCCTTTTTTTTCAATAGCTGTCATTTGTCATTAACTTACCACCAACCGCTAAACCAGGTCCAGTGCTTGGTCCTGCTATACTCGCAAGAACATTTTGTGCCGGGTATTGTTACGCCACTTTGTAAAACTGAGGCTCAGCATAGTCAAAAAATACTTCCCCAAGGCCACACGTCAGTGCTGACAGGAGGAGAGAAAGAATACATGCTCTACGTCAGCTAATTCCAAAACCCTGCTATTTCCTCCAACCCCTTTTTTGCCGCTTCTCAAGGAGGAACTTACAAGCCAGGGTGTTCTTCATCCCATCCTGTTCCATCTACGGGAATACTCACTCTCATACAGTAGGACAACTGCCTTTTTCTGCCATTGTAGATGGCACTGCTGTTTGGAAAGCTCCTTTCATTTGCAAATAAGGTTCAGGTTGAGCCTCCAGCTAGGGGCATAGTGGGACACTCCTTGTGTGCAAACTCATTTTGGGTCTATCGGTTTACAAGATAACGTGTCCATTTCAAAGTCCAAGAGTGGGGAGATTCAGTGCTCCTCTCTCTTGATGTGACCTCCGCCATGTTGCCAGCTATGTAAGCCCCACACACACTTGCAAAGGGTCAGGAAGGCACCAGGGAATGACCTGGCTGATGTACACTTTGCCTGGATTCAGTGACTCTCAATCCTGGCTGCAGTCAAATCCCCTCAGAAGCTAGAGAAATCTGTCAGGGCCAGGCCCCATCCCAGGGAGTTAAACCACATGGTGTCTGGTGGGACCTGGGCATCAAGGTACAGTTCAAAGTCTCCCAGATAATTCTAATGCACAGTAGAACCACTGTAGGATCCCTATCCCATCAGATTATATACTTTTTATAAATTTAACTTGTTTTATTTTTTTATTTTTTTTTTAATTTACATCCAAATTAGTTAGCATATAGTGCAACAATGATTTCAGGAGTAGACTCCTTAATGCCCCTGACCCATTTAGCCCATCCCCCCTTCCACAACCCCTCCTGTAACCCTCAGTTTGTTCTCCATAGTTATGAATCTCTTCTTGTTTTGTCCCCCTCCCTGTTTTTACATTATTTTTGTTATCCCTTCCCTTATGTTCACCTGTTTTGCCTCTTAAAAGTCCTCGTGTGAGTGAAGTCATATGGTTTTTGTCTTTCTCTGACTGATTCCACTTAGCATAATACCCTCCAATTCCATCCATGTAGTTGCAAATGGCAAGATTTCATTCTTTTTGATGGCTGAGTAATACTCCATTGTATATATATACCACCTCTTCTTTATCCATGCATCCATCAATGGACATTTGGGCTCTTTCCATACTTTGGCTATTGTGGATAGTGCTGCTATGAACATGGGGGTGCATGTGTTCCTTTGAAACAGCACACCTGTATCCCTTGGATAGATGCTTAGTAGTGCAATTGCTGGGTCGTTGGGTAGTTCTATTTTAGTGGTTTTGAGGAACCTCCATACTGTTTTCCAGAGTGGCTGCACCAGCTTGCATTCCCAAGATTATATACTTTTTTTTAAGTTGTATTTATTTGAGAGAGAGAGCATGCATGTGTGTAAGCAGGGGAAGAGGCAGAGAGAGGGAGAGCGAAAGAGAGGAGAGAGAGAGAGAGAGAGAGAGAGAATCCCAAGCAGGCTCCTCGCTGTCAGTGCAGAGTAGGACACAGGGCTGAATCCCATGAACCGTGAGATTATGACCTGCGCTGAAATCAAGAGTCTATGCTTAACCAACTGAGCTCTACCCAGGTTTCCCCAAAATTATATCCTTACCTGATCTATGGAGACACCTGCTGTCGCTTGTGAGGACTTGTCTAGATGAGTCAGTTCTGCCAAGTCAATAACTGTGGGGCTGTCAGAGCAAGTGTTCCTGTCAGGAGAGTGGGCAGAACCTTATTCACAGGACACTGCATGGCTGGGAAAGCGTATTGGGTCTCTTCCCGGGCAGATGCTTTCTAAGGTGACTAGCCATCTCAGTTTGCCCAGGACCTTGGGGGACAGGGTGTTCCCAGACATGAGACTTTAATGGCTAAAAACAGGAACGTTTCGGCCATTTTGAATTTTTTTTTTTTAATGTTTTTATTTATTTTTGAGACAGAAGGCAGAGCATGAGGAGGGGAGGGTCAGAGAGAGGGAGACACAGAATGTGAAACAGGCTCCAGGCTCTGAGCTGTCAGCACAGAGCCCGACGCGGGGCTTGAACTCACAGACCGTGAGATCATGACCCGAGCCGAAGTCGGACGCTTAACCGACTGAGCCACCCAGGGCACCCCCGTTTCGGCCATTTGACAGGGAACTCGAGGTCTGAAGCCCACAGGATCAGACTCTCATGGTTGGGTGGTACATTCTGGCATCAGAAGAGGGGTGTGTGTGTCTCTGCGTGTGACAGAGCGTGTGCATGAGCGTAAGTGTGTGTGAAAGCTTGTGTGAATGTCACTTGAGTGTGCGTAAGAACATTGCACGTTTGTGTACAGGAACGCGTGCAAGTGTACAAGAGGATGTGTGTGTGTGGATAGGAGTGTGTGACTGAGTGTGTGTGGGGGGGGGCAGTGTTCAAGTGACAGTGTTAGGCATTCTGGGGACAGGAGGCCTCACCAATCCGGAATCACCCACGGCAGTCGCTTCTGAAACATCTGAGCCTGGGCCAAGCCAGCTGGCCCTGGGTCCTGCCAGAGAGCAGCCCAGAAAAAAAAAAGTTTACCCTGAGTGGTTCAGTGAGCTCAGGGGTAGAAATTGTACATTTATTTTGCTCTATGACAGTATAATTAGCTTTTCCTCTTGTGAGGAATGAAAGGGCAGTGCTTTCTGACAGCTGTGGGAGCTGCCTTCCTGCCTGGATAAGTCTAGTATCCCCCAATATTGTTACACCTGTTTAAACAAGGAACAAAATAGGTATTTATTTGAAGTTCAAGAGGCCATATGAGCCATGGCCTAAATATAGGCCTGGATATAATTATAAAGATACTTAATTCTTTGTTCTGAGGGATTTTTTGCAGCCCGCTGTTCCCTCAGAGGCTCTGGCCATTTCCTTAAACACATGTACTTCTCAGAATGAGTAAAGGCAGGGGTGACAAAGCCTCGTGGAGTGTAGGGTACAAGCCTGGGGGGCAAGGGAGAGCAATGACTCCCAGACCTTGTTGAACATCAGAACCATTAGGGAGGAAACTTGATAAAGATGTAGATCTCTGGAGATTCCTCTCTTTGGGTTTGGAACAGAGGGCAGGAACATGTATTTTTAAAGCTCCCCAGGTGATTCTGATGATTACCCAAGTTTGGGAACCTCTGACCTAAGTCATTGGGGTGGGGGACTCCTTCCTATGAGTACTTTCTGGGAGTAGGTCAGAAATGCTAATAATTGCCGTTTCCTGACCACCCCTCACATGCAGGCACCCATCATTATTCCCATTTTGCAGATGAGGTGACTGAGTCCTTTCCTTCCTTTCTGTGCTGTATGCCAGAGCACCTCCGGGCAGGAGTTCATCACGAGTTTTAGGTCATAGGCCCTTTGTGACTTTGATAAAAGTATAAACCTCACACCATAAAACAAAACTGCACATGCACAGAAGATTTTGCCCAATTTTGGAGGGTTCATGGAGCCCCCTGAAGCCTATCCAAGGACCTGTGGTTAAGAATGTCCATCCTGGGGCACCTGGGTGGCTCAGTCAGGTAAGCGTCCAACTCTTGATGTCGGCTCAGGTCATGACCTCATGGTCATGAGATCAAGCCCTGGTTGAGCTCTGATCAAGCTCAGAGCCTGCTTGGGATTCCCTCTCTCTCTCTCTCTCTCTCCGTCTTTTTGACCCTCCTCTGCTTGCTCTCTCTCTCTCTCACAATAAATAAGTGAACATTTTTTTAAAAAGAGAATATCCACCCTAAAGGACATTCCCTAAGGGGAGTCCACAAACAGGCATGATGAGCTGGGTCCTAAAAAGCCTGAGTAAAGGCTTACAGGCCACTGTGGGATTTATGGGACTTCAGGGCACAAGGAGGGAAGCTGGGGATACAAGAAGTGAGGATGGAAACAGGTCCCACTTCCAGTTTAGTTGGAAAGACATGACTGCGTAGGAAGAAAGATATGAGTTCAAGGTAGTTTATGGCAGGCCCACACAAGGGTCCAGGCCGTGCTGCAGTTCAGCGAGGTGAGGCTGTGGACTGTGGGAGCGCCAAGGGTGGGGAGGCAAGGGCTGAGCCTTGGAGGAGCCTGGCCTGAGCTCAGCAGGGAGGAGAGAATTCTAGGCAGGGGGAGCTTAGTGATGCTTTGGGGGGGGGAGGGGAGAGAGACGCACCCAAGGCAGAGACCAGGAAAACCAGGCCTTTAAAAAAAAAAAAAAAAAAAAAAAAAAAAAAAAAAAAAAAAAAGGGGCGCCTGGGTGGCTCAGTCGGTTAAGCGTCCCACTTTGGCTCAGGTCATGATCTTACGGTCCGTGAGTTCGAGCCCCGCGTCGGGCTCTCGGCTGACAGCTCAGAGCCTGGAGCCTGTTTCGGATTCTGTGTCTCCCTCTCTCTGTGCCCCTCCCCCGTTCATGCTCTGTCTCTCTAGGTCTCAAAAATAAATTAAAAAAGTAAAAAAAAAAAAAAAAGATTCTGCTTTCTAAAAGATGAATTTCCGGGGCGCCTGGGTGGCGCAGTCGGTTAAGCGTCCGACTTCAGCCAGGTCACGATCTCGCGGTCCGTGAGTTCGAGCCCCGCGTCAGGCTCTGGGCTGATGGCTCAGAGCCTGGAGCCTGTTTCCGATTCTGTGTCTCCCTCTCTCTCTGCCCCTCGCCCGTTCATGCTCTGTCTCTCTCTGTCCCAAAAATAAATAAACGTTGAAAAAAAAAATTAAAAAAAAAAAAAGATGAATTTCCCTCCCCACCTCTAAACAGGAAGGAAGAAAAGGATAAGAGAAAGAAGTGCTTAACAGAGCGATAGCCCTTGTAATCATTTTAAAATATGTTACACTGAACAATTAAGCCCTTTAAACACAAAACGTAATGCTAGATTATTATGCTTTACAGTTACAGAAAAAATATAATTACAGAATAATTACATACTTTACTTAAACTATGTTGACTTACAGTTCCCCACAGATAATGTGGCCCAGGAACAGGACCTCAGATAAAGTTGCATGGGAACCTCTGTCCGTTTATCTCTGAGACTCTGCGCATAACACCATTTGCCGATTACATCAGAAGTCTAAATTTGAGGCTCTTTGTAAAGGTGAAGTGTGAGCCAAAGGCATTCCTGCCCAGTGACAGACCCTTTCACAGTGTGCTTGAAAATCTGCAGGGAAAAGTGAGGCAAATAGGTGTGTCTGGATCCCATTGGAGCAGCCCCGCTGAGTTTCCTCCTTTGTCCTGTAGGGGGCGCCGCCGCAGTTTTAAGGGAAGTAAGGTGGAGTCCCAGTAGGGCAGAGGGCAGAGGACTCTGGGTGTGGGAGAAACTGGAGGCTGGGAGACTAGCCAAGAAACAGGTGCAGAGAGGCAGATGCAAGGAGAAGAGCCTGGACAAGGGCCAGGGAAGGGCAGATTCCAAGAAGGCAGGATCATCTTCCCCAGCGGCCTGGAGGAGAAAGAGGAGGCAGAGAGGAGCTCTGGTTTTGCCTGTGAGTGACTGGGCAGTAGTGGCTCCACAGACAGAACCAGGATTCACAGGGTCTGCAGTGTGAAGTTCTGGCAGGAGGCAGGGAGGCTCACCCCATAGATGATCTCATGTGTGCTTCCTCCCAGTAGGAATGTCCTGATAGTTCCTTAAAAGACAAATTCTGCAAGCGGGGTTCCCTGCTGGCCTGACACTGTGTTCCCTGAGGGGTGTGCGGATTCTGGGGAGCACTGCTTTCCGGCTTGGGAGGTCCCTCTGTTTGCTCTGCCCAGAACCTGACACCATAACGTGAGATTCGGGTTCTTTAAATAGACAAGGGATTTCAGCAACTCCAGGACAAGATGCCTTGCAGGTATCTGCAGAACGTTTTAATGACCAGTGAACATGGGAAAATTAATAATAAAAAACAAAGTCAAGAGTGAATCTGTAAGGTTAGGTGGAGGCAGAAATAGGGGAACGTGCAGGTTGAGATGGACATTTACTCTTGGGTAGTATCAGGAATTAACAGTGAACTAAAGCTTACAAGAAAGTAGAAGGAAGTGTGGAATCAGATAGCTATTTCCCACAGTGGTTCAGTTCTGTGCAAAGAACCATGGGTTTCAGAAATGCACGTTGCCACTGTCTGGGAGTGAAATGATTTCTTAGACAAATAAAGTAGCTTCCTGCTTCTGAATGCAATGTCTTTACATAACAAGGAGCTTACTAAACACACCCAGAAATGGTTACAAGATTCTTTAACCCATTAAAAAAAAAAAATGATTGAAAACATGCTGGGAATCTGATTTCCCATGTTTAGACAAAGCCACACATGACTACTTTTAAAGAACAATTGCAACATAAAGATACATTTAGCTGTATTCTAATTTAAAAGCACCCCTTGCAGGGACATGTGACTAGTAATAGCCAACAAACTGTGAAATGTCTTCTCTCACCAGATACTGAATCTGCTGGTGCCATGATCTCGGACTTCCTGGCCTCCAGACTGGGGGAAACAAATGTTTGTTGTTTATAAGCCACCAAGTGTAAGGTCATTTCGGTATAGCAGCCAAAAGGGAGCAAGACAATGGATGTTTGCATTGTTTCTAGTTCTTCCCTGTTGTTTACAATGCTGTGGTTGACATCCCTTTGCACATAATGTCTTTGTGCTCATGCCTCCGAGTTTCTTCCAAGAATATAGCAAGAAGTGGAGTTACTGAGTCATAGTGAATATCCATTTTCAGTGTTGCTTGATACTTGCCAAATGAATCTGAAAGAGGGTGGACCGGTTTGTGATGAGAGCAGCTATTTTTAGAGCTTACATTTTTTTTTAATTCTATTTTTTTAATTTTTAAAAAAAATGAAGTTTATTTCTTTATTTTTAGAGAGAGAGAGAGAGAGAGAGAGAGGGAGCACACATGAATGGGGAAGAGCCAGAGAGAGAGGGAGAGAGAGAAGCCCAGGCAGACTGCGTGCTGTCAGTGAGGGGCCCTACACGGGGTTCCATCTCACAAACCATGAGATCATGACCTGAGCAGAAATCAAGAGTCGAACGTTTACCTGACTGAGCCACCCAGGCGCCCGGAGAGCTCGCATTGTATGCTCGTATCTTTGCCCTGTGTCCTCAAACAGTGTCATGCATTCACGTTTAGAAATTTTCTAAACTAACCACTCTCATCCTAGATAATTGCGTTTTACAACATTTTCAAGGTTTTTTTTGTATGTTTTTTGTTTTTTGTTTTTTAAGACCTATTCTTTCAGCGCCTGGGTAGCTCAGTTGGTTTAAGCCTCCGACTTGATTTTCACTCCAGTCGTGATCTCTTGGTTGTGACACAGCCCCGCGTTGGGCTCTGTGCTGACAGCGTGGAACCTGATTAAGATTCCCTCTTTCCCTCCCTCTTACCTTCCCTGGCGAGCACACGTGCACTCTCTCTCTCAAAAAAAACTAAATAAACAAAATAAAAAAGACATATTCATTGCAAAAAATTAAGACGATTTGTAAAGGTATAAAGGACAAGGTAATAATCACCTGAAATCCAAGCCCCCAAAGAAGACCACTATTAACATTTTGGTGAATATGCTTCCAAATATTTCTGGTTCAAATGGATATGTGCGCAACATTACAGAAATGAAATCAGGCGGGATGTTGATTGCCTGCCTTTTCACTCAACGGTCTGTTATGAACATCTTGAGACAGTTTTCCAAATCTGTAAAACTCCTTGATCTCCTCTGGCTTGGAGTTGCTTTGGGGTTAGCAGATGAGAGAAAGGGAAGAGAGGAGAGAGAGCTACACATGGACAAGGGCTGGGTACGTGCTGCGTCTGATTTCCCCGTCCCTACCATCCCGGGCAGTGACAGGCCTGTCACCCATTCCACGGATGGGGAAATTAAGGTCATAGCAACGGAAGGAGTGGAGTTGGAATTCAGTAAGCTCTCCCCCTTAGTCAACTGCATTTACTCCACCCACCTACCCCTCTCCATCTCCCATGGGTCTCCACAGCTCTCCACAGGTGCAAAAGGTGAAAGGCACTTGAAGACCCAGAAGATGGGAGGCCGTCATCTCACCACAACCTTGGTGAAGCCAACAGGGGTGAGAATATCGAAACTTGTCTCAATGCAGTAAGCGTCTGTTTTCCTCTTTCCCACCTCAGGCGGAGGGGCAGCAGGCCTTCGGAGGGGCATTAATGTGGAAACATCTCAGAAGGGAGGGTGAAGAGCCATGCCTTGACTAGATGGAAGCAGCCAGATCTGGAGAAAGGGTTCTAACTTCTCCCAGGCTTGCAAGGGGTGGGAGGGTCGAGGAACATGGGGAGGCAGAGATTGGGTGGCTAGTGGATGCCAGGTCTGTGGTAAGGGAGGAGGAGAGCTCTGAGGTCCTCTCTGAGTTGCCGGGAGGGCCCAGAAGACAGATGGTGAGGGACTGGGATCAGCTGTAGCTTCATGTAGCCAGAGGAGCAGTGGTAAAGAGGGATACCACCAGGGCCCAAGGACACAGCCTCCCTTCCTACCCCTGCCATTGGGTAGTGCCATATAAGCCCACGTTTCTTGTAGGCTCCCAGGATAGGGGAAGGGAGCACCCTAATTTTTTTGGCTGCTAAATTTCATTTTGGAGAAATAAGGGAATGTGACATTCCTTGAATTCAATACAGTGGCCTGAAATGCAGGGCTAATGATATGGCTCTGTGACCTGCCCAGTCACCCAGGACCTCATACTTAAAAGAGCCCCCCGCACTTCAATGCCCTGCCGTCACCATCTTGAAACTCTTAATACGTTTTGGACGAGGAGCCCCAGTTTCATTTTGCACTCACGTGCCGATTGTATAGCTGGTCCTGTGAAAATGCATGGCTGCTGCATCCCCACGTGGCTGACACTTCAAAAGTCTTGCATCTTTAGGAGCACTCCTCGCCGAGGGCTGGGGAACTTACTGAGAATGCTCACCACCAGACAAACCCACCGTACGTCCACATGCATCATGACCCCCTCATGCCTATTCATGCTGTTGTGTTTCTATAATGCTCATTCACCAAAGGAGTTGGTTACGTTCGTCTCTCCCGTGAAAGTAGGGCTAAATATAAACTTAATATGTATTATTATGACGCTATATATGAAAGCCATGGTGATGCATAGAAGGGGTAGCCAAGATGAAAGCAAAGCTGCTGGGGGTGCGGGGTTGGGGGGGGCATTTTGTCAGCGGGTTCCAGTGGAGCAGGCTCGAAAGTCACATGTGTGTGTCAAGAGTCCCAGCCTGGTCCCAGGAACGAGCGCTTGCCTAGTGCTGACAGTTTGGAGTACAGCCCCCTCTTGTTTTTCGGCCTGAAATTTGCACAGATCTTCAGAAGCTGTACATCAATCTGGACTCTTTGTATATATTTGGAGCTGAATAATGTGCTTTTGAAGCCATCAGATCCTGACGTTTATGATGTCTTCCAGTTGGTCCCCAGGTTCTTGGGACTTAAATGGCTGCTTTATGGAGTGAGGACACTTTTTTCCAAGGTTCTGAAATTTGCACAGCTCTAGCCTGAGGTTTCCAGAAGGACCCGGCCAGTACCTGGGTGTTTGTGGATGCTGGGCGGAAATGTCCCCCAGAGATGAGGGATGTGACCAGGGGCTAGGAGACTGGGGTGCAGCGCCCCTCTGACACAGACTCCTCCATGCCCTTACTCACTCTCTCTCATTGCAGTCCGCTTTCTCTATAATTAGCACAGGACAGCTGCCTCCGTTTCCTTACAGGTAGCTTTAATCACCCACCACGGGGGTATCAGGCACAGACCGAAGTGCTAAGGGGAAGGAGATGTTGTCAAGGGCTTCATGCCAGGTTTTATTATGGGCTTGCGGTGTTCTGGGCATTGCTCTAAGCCTCTCTCATGGGTGATTCTATTTAACTCTCAAAACTACTCAGTGAACCAGGCACTCTTATCATCTCCTTTTAGCAGCCAAGAAAAATGAGACATTGAGCAGCCAAAGAAACTAAGGCAAGCTAGCAAGTGTTAGAGCCGGAACTCAAAGCCTGGCTGAGCCTGCCAGTGGGATCCCATGCACGCTCCCCCAGCAGGCTGGTAGAGAGAGGAGACTAATTACAACAAGGACCCCAGAGCAAAGGTGCGAGCTGACACCCCTGAGAAATGTGGGGTGTTTGAGCATGAGAGAGGCCAGGAGGCAGCAGCTTCATGGGGGAAATGGTGCTACCAAGCAGTGAAGAAGCAGGGCACCCTTCGCTTACCAGACAGTGACCGGATACCGGGGGGGGGGGGGCCCCACCCCCATGGTGCCCAAGCCAAGCCAGTCACATAGGTGAGCAGTTGGTGAAGAGGGGCCATTCTGAGTACTACCCGGTACAGGTAACTCAGATTGTCTTTGGGTGTGGTGTCCCCAAAGACACTTGGGCAGCCTCTACAGGAGAAGGTCCTGTCACCTGGAAGAAAGGCGAGGTTCAGTGAAAGACCTCGCCCACCAGAAGCTTGAGGGACGCCCAGAGGAAAGCTTGCTCTGCTTTGTGCCCTAATGAAGGAGCATGAGGCAGGCGGGTGGGTCTACTCCAGGCACTGGGAACAGCTGTCAGAGCTCAGCAGAGGAGCGGTCACATGGAATGCAAGAGTGGGAGTATTTGGGTGAACCTCAGGAAAATGCCACGGAAGTAGGTCAAAAACCGGAGAATATTGGCAATTTCATTTGTTAATTCTAATTCAGCCCAGCCAGCAGCTGACTGTCAGCTATGGCCAGGAGAGGATAGGTGCTCGCAGTGGACAAGTTAGTGCCGGGAGCAGCCAGCACGGGGAGGACAGACACACTGGGTCACAGAAGAGGACAGATGGGACACATGTGTGAGGCATCCAAGAGCACCCTGGAACCTGGAGACAGAAACTTGATGTGGCTGCCGAATTTCCATGAGCAGAGGCTGGAGGTGGGGGCCAATGTCCTGTGAATATCATTCAAACCCTGTTCTGAGCTGGTGTGGCCCAGGAATGAGGGTCACAGGCATACAGGCAGAGGTGGCCAGGCTGGCAGTGTCAGCTAAGCATCACTGCCACCCATGGTCTGGGTGATCAAAGGAGGCTTCTTGGAGGAGGTGAACCCTGAGCTAATCCTTCAAGGGTGGGTGGGAATTAAAAACACGTGCGGAGAAGAGGAGACGGTGAAAAGTGGAGAGCTCTAAACTTCAAAAGATATTTTAAAATGGGGAAAGTCACAAAAGTAGCATGGATACTGTGATTCCTTTTTTTGTTAAAAACGTGAGGGAATATATACATATATGCATATAGACACTCGTAAATATTCAACAAATGATACATGGAAGAGTATTTATTAAAATAATAACTATGCTACCAGTATTGGGTGGTTTTTACTTCTTTTTGTTCACCGGTATTTTCAAATTGTTCTACGATAAGCATGTAGTACTCATGTAACATATAGAATATAGGCTGCCTTAAGTCCTATCAATATGCAAATACCTCATGAAGGAAGCTCCACCTGACTGTAAGTTGCAATGCACTTACGGGCATGTACTCTGTAGGTTTGATTCTATCTCCACAACTTACTAGCTAGTGAAATGGAATAATGATAGTACCTACCTCCTAGGCTCTTCTTTTTTTTTTTTTTTAATATAATGCATTGTCAAGTTGGCTAACATACAGTGTATACAGAGTGCTCTTGGTTTTGGGTATAGATGCCCGTGATCCATCGCAGCAATACCCGGTGCTCATCCCAACAAGTGCCCTCCTCAATGCCCAGCCCCTATCTTCCCCCCTCCCCCGCACCCCCCGTCCTAGGCTCTGTTTGAACTCAGTAAATGTTATCATTGGCTTTTCTCTCTCTCTCCTGAATACCACTTTCAACCATGCATGTGAAGGTGGTATAGACCGGAGGTGTAAGCCTAAGATTCTGCATTTCTAACAACCTCCAGGATGTCACATTGCTGACTCATGGACCACACTTCGAGGCATGAAGGTAAGGATGTGCTAATGTCTTTCTACAGTGTCCAGGAACAAAATGCCCTTACGTGTGTTCAGATACTACCTGTCATATGGATTCTCTTTTCTCTTGGGCAGTGTTATGCTTTCTGTGCATCCGTAAACATAAACAACTACCTCTGTGTGTAAGACTCTGTGCTCAGTTCTGAGAAATCATGGTATCTGTTATAGGACAGGGCCGCTGCCCTTAAAGAGCTTATATTTAACACCTAAACATCAAAACGTAGGCAGCCATGAAAAGAACCTATCCTGGGCGCTAAGTGAGGGCTACAAACAATGAATGAGAGCAAGGTTCCAAGGTCTATTTTAAATTCTGTAAAGAACTAAAGTCCAAATACTTACTTTGAAACGTTGAGGATTAACACATGTTCCAGATGCAGGATTGCGTGAATACGTCTTAACAGTTAATGTGAGTCGTGTCTCTCTATATAAATATGTGCTCCCATAGGATATGTGAGGTTGTGGTGTATTATTTGCATAGTTGCAAATCCTCCCCATTCCTTGTTGAATGGAAGAACCAGGGGTTGAGATATGGAAGTCATCTGGAACATAAATGCATAGGCTTGCGGCCACACCACACTATTGTATCCATTGTTTAAGGAACATGTTTGTCTCATTTGGCTGCATTTTGTGGGGCTTTCAGTTCCTGCTGTATTCCATTTGAAGATTATTACTTACTATGGAAACAGTGATGTCAAGTTGAATGTGGGTGGGGCTCAGGCCGTGAATAAACACAAAGTAGTTCATCGCACAGGGTGCAGGTTATTCTTAGGTTTAGGAATAGCCAGTTTGTGCATGCACCCCTCCCAAGCCCCGTGTTGGCATGCAGCAGCCTGGCAGGCCGTGGGGTGGCGCCCTTGGGAGAAAGTGTCCATTTTAAATGGCACAAGTGTCTTGGAGTAAATATGTCGGCTCTGCTGAAACAGGACACAGTCCACCTACAGGAGCAATGGGAAAGAAGAGAGGTGACTTAATGGGGCACATCGAGGTACGTGATCCAATGTGGGAAGCGTTTCTTGAGTAATGATTGCCCTAGGAAGCAAGAACTCTATTTTTGACATAAGGAAGTTCTATCCAGGGGGTACACTTTGGAGTGGGAACTCCTGGAAAACGGGGCTCTCTGGGAGTACTTGGAGTTAAGCAGGACTGAGGTTGGCAGAAACTGCTGTGGAAAGCCATGGGGCCAGAGAGCCATCAGCCTAGCTCATGGAGACGAGAGGTGCGAATGAGACTGATGGAAAATATCAGCTGCTTTTATCAGGTGCTAGTTATGTTCCAGACATTATATCCTTTGGTTCTCTCCATAAACCATATGTATGAATATGGTGGCTTCCATCTCATAGATATGGAAACTGAGAGAGAGAGGGCAAGTACTTGTCATGGGTCAGAACAGAAGGATGGAATGAGATGAGTCCATTCTGACTCCAGAACGTACTTTTTTAAAACACCATTCCAGATCCTTAAAGAAAAAGACCAAACCAGGGACGCCTGGGTGGCTCAGTCAGTTGAGCGTCCGACCTCGGCTCGGGTCATGATCTCACAGTTTGTGAGTTCGAGCCCCGCGTCGGGCTCTGTGCCGACAGCTCAGAGCCTGGAGCCTGCTTCGGATTCTGTGTCTCCCTCTCCCTCTGCCCCTCCCTTGCTCATGCTGACCCTTTCTGTCTTTCAATAATAAATAAATGTTAAAAAAAGGAAAAAGACCACACCACAACCTTAGAGTTTACTGTCTTCTGCTGGAAGTGTTTTGTTATCAGTGGATCCATGAAACACACACCACGGCCTGGTGACAGAGCACCTTCAGATCAGGGGTAGGGTAGGGTAGCTGGAGGGTGACCGGTTCCCTCTGCTGACTTTCCCTGGTGAAGGCAATGAAATCTTAGACCCGAAGCCTGGGCAGGAATACCATTGCCTTCATTTACAAGGCTCCTACCGGGGCTCTGGGCACATGATAAGCACTGAGCTGGGCCTCACGGCCACACTAAGAGGCACAGACTATTCCACTCAACAGATACAGGGGGCAGAGGTATGACAATTTTCTCAGACATTCCCAAAGTTACTCGGCCAGTAAGGGGCCAAATCCTGCGACTCCAGGAGTCAGCCCTTGGCTGCTCTGCTCTACTGCGTGTGGTCCAGAGACCTGGTGACTGCAGGTGAGTGCAAGGGCCTCCTGAGGTCCTGGATTCCCTGCTGGCTCACCAGGACAGTGTAGCAGGCCCCTTCGACTCACTGCCTTTGACAAGGCTGAGGGGAGGCCCTCAGCCAGATTCATAGCTATTTAGCACTCCCTTCTGCTGGTCATTGTCTCCCTCTCAGCACCCAGAACTTTCTTCTCCTAGCATGGTTTGCCCCTGCATTATTCACCTATGCCCATGTTCTACTAAGGACCACTGACTGTTTCCCATGTGCGAAACATGGGGCCTTTTGGTGGCGGGGAGGGGTCAGCGGGGCCACCTGATTTGAGGCCCCAGCTCGAGGGAGAAGTCTGGCGAAGATGAGGCTTCATCACAAGCGCTGATCTCCCTTGCAAAGTCCATCTTCTAAATCTTTCTGTAGGAATCATAAACTCGAAGAAGAAAACAAGAAGGGAAAAAAATTCCCAGTAGACAACGTAAGTGAAAAGCCTCTGTGTAGAAGCTGTCACACCCCTGCCCAGGGCTGTGATGTGAGTCTGTGCAAACTGTCCCCAGTATAGCTGCAGGGGATACCATCCGCATCAAAGTCTACGTGAGTCAGACCATTGGTTCTTAAACGTGGTGGCACATTGGAGTCATGTGGGAGGCTTTAAACGCTATTGGCATCTTGGTCCCTCCTCTAATGTCTGATTTAGTTGGTCTGAGATGCAGACTGGGCTTTGGAATTTTTCAAACTGTTCAGGTGGCTCTAATATGCAGCCACGTTTGAGAACCACTGACTTAGACTATGCTGTGAATGGCGTCCACCAGGGGGTGTGCGGTGTACAATCGGCTAGCCCTTCAAATCGGCCCTGCCCACACACATATGCCATCTTCAATGACCTTAACTTGCTAGTAGGGGAGATCACAGACGAAATACATACTTTTCTGCCTTTTGAGTCCCAGTTTCCCTTGGGTTGTGATTGAGGCTGAGGAGAGCATAAGTACCGACCTCTGAGTCTTTGAAGGCTCTCTTATACTTCTTGGATCCTTCTGAGGGATGAGGGAGAGGCAGGGGTCTAATCCTGCTGAAAACAGGGAGTTTGTCAAGCCCAGTTTTGGAGGCTGCACAACTCTGGTGCTCTGCCCAGGGCAAGCATGCTGTTTTGATCGCCTGGCTGAGTGATTTAGGCCCTCGGAAGAATCTGGCTTATTTCCCCCGGTGCCTAGGTTATAAATCAGCCACCGTTAGCAGCTGCATTTTATTCTCTGGGGCCACAAGGAAACTGTAGTCATTTTTACTGAATTAGCAACTTAATTGCACTAAATATAGCTCTAATGCCCCAAAGAAGTTATGGCAGCTCCCAAAGGTGTCTGGCTTCCTACACTCTCCCCTCTCCCTCCCCACCGCAAACTCAGGGAGCAAGTTAAACTCCGAAGAACTCAAGTCCTTAAATCCTGGCTTCTGGAATGAACGCACTTTGTTTTGATTATGTCAATGCCATTAAATCCTGCCATGTGAATTTAATGTCCCTGTTTCCATAACAACTAATGTCCTTCAAATGTGAGGATGGGTTACACTGAAAATCCCACAAAAACTGAGAGAAATGAGACAAATATGTGACACAGCAAGTCCTTGGTGTTGTGGTTCAAAGCTTGCCTGTTGTACAACTTAGATGCTCTGTAACTCATTGATGCTTCCCTGCTGATGAGTTCATCTGTCATTCTGAAATTATAAGTCAAGCTTCTTTGGCCAAAACCTTGCTTCTGGCATGTGTATTTATACTTGGCATTTCAAAGTTAATATTTTGGGTTCAGCAGAGGGATTCAAAACAAACATTTTCTGAAACGTTCCAAATTCTTGAGCAGATAGTTGAATCTAAACCGAAGCGAGTGAGCGAGAGAGAGAGAGAACCAAGTATGGAAGAGGCTGCAGTTGCTTGCCCAGTATCCATTCTACAAGTTTCCCCCTTGTAATAGAACAACAGTAACAGTGAACAGCTGTGTTTCCCAGAATTCCTTTACAGCTTGGGGAAGCCACAGGACCACATTCCGGTCAATGAGGTGAAGGTTTTAAGAGAATCGAATCAGGTGTGAGGTATGCCCTTTTTTCTTTTCTTTAAATTTTTTTTTTATGTTTTGTTTTATATTTGAGAGAGAGAGAGAGAGAGAGAGAGAGAGAGAGACAGAGCGCAAGCAGGGGAGTGGCAGAGAGAGAGGGAGAGACAGAATCTGAAACAGGCTCCAGGCTCTGAGTCGTCAGCACAGAGCCCGACGTGGGGCTCGGACTCACTAGCAGTGAGATCATGACCTGAGCTGAAGTCAGACATGCAACTGACTCAGCCCCCCAGGTGCTGCCCCCCCCCTTTCTTGTCTTTTTCTACTTCCTTCCACCTTCTAGGATGTAGACATAATGCCATGCTTCAGCAGCCATCTTGGACTATGGGATGACTGAAGAGGAAAGCTGGCTGGTGACTAAAGATGACAGAAAGATAGGAGTCTGGGACACTGATGATAGGGATCTGCCCTATACTACCTACCTTTGGGCTTTTCACATGGAGGAGAGAAATAAACTCACCTTGTTTAAAGTAATGTCATTTGGGGGATTTAGTTATATGAAAACACATCTAATTCTAAAGTGATAGATTATGGCAGGGAAAAATTAATAGAAAAGTCATTTCTCCAGCTATGTTAGCACATTTTGGTCTGTTTGTCCACCTCCTAGAATGAACAGCATTGTCTGAGAACACGTGCCTAAACGTGTTCTCTCATGCTCAGCGAGGTTAAGCAACTTGCCTAAAGTCACCTAGCTAGTAAGTGGCAGAGCTAGCGTTCTAGTTGAACCTAGCCTTTTAATCCTCCCTGCTTTCCCCATCAGGGTAGCATGACTTACTAATTACAAGTCTGCGGACTTTGTTGTTTTTAATCAATAGTATCATCGTGTTTAATACTCAGCAGGCTGTGCAATGGTCAGGTCTGGGCTGAATCCACCCCAAACCCAAGGAGCCTGGAAGAATTTTGGTAACCATGAAGATGCTGTCTCCTCTGGAATCTTCCAGCCTTCATGAGTAAGGCTTTTGTATATCTCTTCTTTACCCAGTCCCCATCTATAATGCTCCCAGTAAATGGTAATAGACTTTGTACAACTGGAGGGAAGAGACTGCTTTGAGGTTCCACAAAAAGTTACCTTTGCTTAGAAGAGTTTAGTAACAGGTGGTTCCTTGGCCACCTTTGTTGGCCTTCTACAACGGTATTTCAAATCAAGCCACTTACTATATCAACCGTGTAGCATGAGGGAGCACTCAATAACGGACATGGCTAATCTTGGAAATGAGATTTGTCAACCCATCAAAATTAAGGACAGGGGAGAAGGACGCCTCTTTGTTTATTTGGGCCATTCTGGTTCAATGAGTGTGGGTGACAATGAAATTTACTCATGAGAATTTTAAGTCCTGCCCCAGAAACACCAATTAAGTGACAAGCTGTCTGCATCTCTCTTCATACTGAGAATAGTCTTAACTTATCTTAACATGGGACCCACAGCAGAGCTGTGAGGGCAGTACCAGTTCCTGGAGGGTGGTGGCTCCCTCCCTGGACCACAAGAGCTCTGAGGGCATGTACACCCAGTGCCTGGCTCACTGCATGCCAATACGATGAGCCTCCAAATGTTTGTTGCTTAAAGGGTTGAATGAATTTCTGAGAGCCTACAATGCTAACCGTGACTAATGTTACCTTAATACAATGGTTGTCATGCGGATGAAACCCAATCTTAAAAATACATGAGAAATAGTTATAGAATCCATGTAAAGCTGGGTCCTTTGTGGCTAATCTTAGCACATTGTCACACTTAAAGGAACCAATTAGGTTTCCCTACATGTAACCGTAAAGTCAAAATAATAGTGGCTTAAACAAGATTTAAAACTTTATTTCTCTTTCATTTTAAAGAAATCTAGAGTAGACAATCAGGCAGCACCGTAATAGTCACTAAAGACCCAACTTTTTTTTCTTTCTCCTCTTTTTTTTTTTTTTTTTAACATTTATATATTATCAAGAGACAGAGAGACACAGCATGAGCAGGAGAGGGGCAGTGGGAGGGGGAGACACAGAACCCAAAGCAGGTGCCAGGCTCTGAGCTGTCAGCACAGAGCCCAACGCAGGGCTCGAACTCACAAACCGTGAGATCGTTGGCCTGAGCCGAAGTCGGACGCTCAACCGACTGAGCCAGGCGCCCCTTTCCTCCATCTTTATAATAAGTAGCTTCTTTTCTCAGGGTCACCTCATGGTCCAAGCTGGCTGCTAGATCTTCTGTGATCACATGTAAGTAGTAGTCTTTCAGAATGAGTAAAAAGCAGGAAGTCAGAAGAGGAATTCCCCTAGCTGTGTATTTTCCACATAGTCTTTCTGGAAGTCCTATCCCAAAACTTCTGCTTACATCCAGTTAGCCAGAACTTAATCATATGCTCATACTTAGCTGCAAAGGAGGCTGGGAAATGTAGTGTTTTAGGAAGACACATTAACAGTCCTTCTTTTCTACCCCTGTAGTGTAGGCCAGCTGTTCTCAACACTTAGGCTCTTGAAAACCTTTTAGACCCTTAAAATATACGGAGGAACCCAAAGAATTTTTGATTATGTGATATATATTAGTATTTACCATATTAGAAATTAAAATAAGAAAATTAAATATTGTTTATTCATTATAAAATTAGTATATTTTATATCAAATATATTAATATATTAGTATATAGTATATCAAATCATCACATTGTACACTTTAAAATCTTATCATTTTGCTTGTGAATTATACCTCAATAAAGCTAGAAAAAATTTAAAAGCGCTCCAGGGTCTTCAAAAAACTTAAAACATAAAGATAAAAATTACAGGGGCACCTGCCTGGCTCAGTTAGAAGGGTGTGTGACTCAATCTTGGGACCATGAGTTCAAGCCCCACGTTGGGTGTAGAGATTACTTAAATAAATAAATAAACAAATAAATAAACTTTTTAAAAAATTAAAAATAAATTAAAAATTAGTTTAATTTTTAATTTAATTAATTTTAAAATTAAAATAAATAAAAATTATAATTATATACCCTTTATGTGTTAAATAACATATTTTTTCCAAAGTGGAAAAGAAAGGTGAGAAGAATGGTATTTCTTTTCAATTTTGCAAATTTTTATAAAAGTATCCAACTGAACAGAAGACAGCCAGATTCTTGTATCTATTTCTGCATTGAATCTGTTGCAATGTGCTGTTTGGGTTGAATTATATGAAGAGAATCTGGTTTCACACAGATGTGTAAGTTGGAAAATATAGAAATATTTCTAAAGCTTTTCAGATAATTGTAGATAGTATTCTTTGACACGACACCAAAACTCACATGGCAGTTTCTTAAAGGCTAATTGCAATATAGAATCTGAAATCATATCCATGATTATTTTGCGGTCTATTCCATGAAAAGCCATTGGTCTATCTAGCGTGTTGAATGTATTTTTTACACGCACATGATTTTGTAATATCATGTAGTGCTCATGTGGAAAATATGCATTCACTGAGTTATGCCGACCTTTCAAATGTTAACATTTCATTATATAATAGAGTTTAAAATCACATTTTTAAATATTCTTTTATGTTTATTTTTTGAGAGAGAGAGAGAGAGAGGTCAGGGAGGGGCAGAGAGAGAGACAGAGAGAGAGAGAGAATCCCAAGCAGGCTCCACCCTGTCAGTGCAGAGCCCGACGTGGGGCTTGAACTCAGGAACTATGAGATCATGACCTGAGCCGAAACCAAGAGTTGGACGCTTAACAGACTGAGCCACCCAGGTGCCCTTAATATGACATTTTTAAATACCACTTTGATCTCAAAAATAAAGTCCAGTTTTAGGGAAGTTGTCAAACTCGTGATGACAAATAAAATTTTCAGAAATTCTAATTTTCGCTTGAAAGGTTCAATATTATCATTAGCACTAAATGCTGTCAGTTATTTCCCTTGAAGTGACAAACTGACTTTGTTCAGTTTTGAAAGAATATCCGCCAGGTACACAAGTCTAAGTAGCCGTGGTGCCTCCTGCCACGGGCCTTTGAGAACCACAGAGTAAGCTGGGAGGTCAGCCAGGGTGTCACTTAAGCACAGGAACCAGAAAGGTGACCCCTGAAGGTGAGCCCCCAGTGACCTCTGAGGGGCCAAATGAGGCAGAGACACGCTCTAGTCTAAACCTGTTCTCTTTGGAGCTTTATAGACAGAGATTTTTGTTTTCCCTTTGCAGTCTCTTTGCCTTCTGAAAAATTCCAAGCATGTTTTCGTGGCTCCTGTTCAGACTGTTGAGGGATCAGGGAGTCCTTCCTGGCTGACGGGGCGATCAGACCAGCCCCAGAGGCCCAGAAGGAAAAGCCTCAGCTGGAATGCAGGAGGGACCAGGAGGGAAAGGGCCCGTGGCTGCTGCAGGCGCTCATGTCCTTGCACGGACCCATCCAGAGTGGGAAAGAGTAGGAAGGGGGGCACAGTTAATCCTACAGCTCCTTCTGATGAGGAAATCGGGTAGCTAGAGTTACTCTCAGTTTCACCCCCAAAGGTCCCAAGGTACGTGAATTGCTGCTGTGGTGAGCAGTTTTTCAAGGTGTGGAGGCAGAGGCTGGGTTGAGAAAACTATCAAAGAAGGAACCTGTGGAATCTGACTCATGACTCTCTGTGTGCTGTTGTTCCATTGACATTGGTCACTGTTTACCTAACATTGAACATTAGCCAGCAGAGGACTTTAGCAACAACATATATGTGTGAAAAATCTTTCCCACACAGGGTGAGTGACGGACAATGGAACACTCTGTTCTCTCTCCCGAGACCTTATGTGTGTATGTCCATGTAAAAGTGTTATTCATATCACAGTATAAACATAACACATTTGCATCTATGTGCCTTGTGTGTGTATCTGTTGCATATATAAGCAGCGGTGGCAATGAAAATTATTTACTCTAGGACTCAAGAAGATGCTGTTAACAGTAAAAGTACATGGGGAAAGATCATTTCCTTCTCTTCTTCCTCTTTCTAAAAATAATCTTGTGAACATATAGTAAATGAGCATGTTAAAAAAAAAAAAAATCCATTAGGGGCACCTGGGTGGCTTTGTCGGTTGAGTGTCCAACTTTGGCTCAGGTCATGATCTCGCGGCTCGTGGGTTCTGTGCTGACAGCTCCGAGCCTGGAACCTGCTTCAGATTCTGTGTCTCCCTCTCTCTCTCTGCCCCTCCCCTGCTCATGCTCTGTCTCTCTCTCTCTCTCTCTCAAAATAAATAAACATTTTTTAAAAATCCATTGATTAGTATGGACTAACGTGAAAAATGACCTTCCCATCCTCTGCTCCAGAAACGATTATTACCAGTCCTTATGTATTCATTAAGACATATTAAATCTATTTTAAAAACTGTAGGGGCGCCTGGGTGGCTCAGTCGGTTAAGCGGCCGACTTCACCTCAGGTCATGATCTCACGGTCCGTGAGTTCGAGCCCCGCGTCGGGCTCTGTGCTGACGGCTCAGAGCCTGGAGCCCGTTTCAGATTCTGTGTCTCCCTCTTTCTCTGACCCTCCCCCGTTCATGCTCTGTCTCTCTCTGTCCCAAAAATAAATAAATTAAAAAAAATTTTTTTTAAACTGTACACATACACACATTCCATCTTTTAAATTTTTTTAAACTAATAAATTGGAATATTCAAAGAGGAAAATCTCTGACTTCTTACACAAGCTTCACTTTCAGCCTGTTGTGTGTAGACATATTTGTGTCTTTGATTTACACACGTGTAGGTTTTGTGCTGGAGGACAAATTCTTTGTTCCAGAAGAAAACTTCTGGAACCCAGAAAACTGATTTCCTTCCCAGTTCATCTGGTTATTAATCTTCTTAAAAGCTCAAGGCAAATAAAATTCCCCTATCTGAGACCTTTGTGGTATCCCAAAGGCAGGTGAGAATCATTCCCATGGAGTTGTCTTCACTTTCTGATTTGTCATCAGTTCTTAAGAGCAATCCAGTAACGGTTTATTTAGTACGGCTCGCTGTTGATTTTATAACCAACTGCTGACTGCCTGGGACATAAAACTCTTGATGATTTACTAGTAGTAAATGGGCAAGAAATCCATAAATCACATTGTATAAGAGGGTATAGGTGAACACACACACACACACACACACACACTTATCCACCTTCAAAGGAAGAGTTGTAGGCATGTCCAGAAAATATATTCATTTTTAACTTGAGGAGAATTGGGAACTCACTGGTGAGAGGTCCACAATCAATGACCTCTGCGAGTTAAATTGTACCAGGTAATATTTTAATGTTCAGCAAGAGGTTTTGCCAATTATTTCTTAAAGAGAGACTCTGGTTTCCACTTCTGAGATGTTCCAAGGAGTTTTTATGATTTCTGAAGGGAAGAACTTTTTTTCCTAAAAAATTTTGCCTAACAAGTCAAAACTGCTAAAGGTTGCCAGAATTTTCAGATACTCTTGAAAATATTTAGCAACTCATAATTATCAACTAAACATTCACTTAAAGATCGCTTTGTGTTTTCGTGTATGTATTTTTTCTAGGCCTATGTTTAGAAAAAATCTCTAATAATGTGCAAAAATTAGAAGAAATAAGTTACTTCTTCCAGGGAAGTCTTAGAGTTTCAGGGAAGAGACAAAGGAGGAGATATAAAGTGAAAAATCTTGAAAAACATTTTTGGTTGGAAAGTGAGATTTAATAAATATGAATCTGCTACTACGAACAATTTTCTGGTTGTCTGCCTTCCAAAATACAGTATAAGGTAACTAGAAACTTAGGATGCATTTAGCAAAAAGCTAATCTCATTTGGTTTTTGAATGAAGCAAAGTGAAGAGGTAAAAATAAAATAGAGAAAATTGGGGGTAAGTTGAACAGTGATTTAGATATTTGATGACCTTAAGGAAGTGTACATTTTTTAGGTGTAATCATGGCATGACTCTTTTTTTGAGTCTTTACCTTTTAAAGATACACAATGAAATATTTTTAAGATGACGTGATTTACTTTTTAAAAATCTAGTTGGGGGTGCCTGGGTGGCACAGTCAGTTAAGCATCGGACTCTTGATTTTGGCTCAGGTCATGGTCCCAGGATCATGGGATTGAGCCCTGCACTGAACATGGAGCCTATTTAAGATTTTCTCTCTCTCTCTCTCCCTCTCCCTCTACCCCTCCACACCTCACACTCTTCCTCTGTCAATCAGTCAATCAATCAATCAATAAAATATCCAGTTGGGTTATACAACTGCCAAATCATTATATTGTACACCTGAAACTAACATAATGTTAGATGTCAGTTATACCTCAATTAAAAAAAAAACCTTTACAAAATAAAATAAAAAGATGAAAAACCCTGAAAAAAAAAATAAAAATCCAGGTGGGGGGATTGTGGGTGGGGGTGTCAATGAAACAAGGTCAGCCATGAGTTTTGAGGTTGGATAATGGATGACCCCGCAGGGTTTCATGTACTATTCTCTCTACCCTTGTAGTTGTTTGAAATTTTTCACAATGTAGAAAACAGCAGAACAGCTAAGTTGAAGTGGTCATGTATTAGCCATTTGGAAAGCTCTTCATTTATTTATTTCATATCTGTTACTCAACAGGAGCCGGGTGTTGGTTGTGCAGAGGGCTCTGCATGAGGCCTTTGGTGAATGCCAAGTGGTGTGAGTTGCATTCTGCAGACAGCACCCTGGTTATCTCGACGGGCAGGGACACTACTGAGAACTAGGTGGGAAGCTTTCTTTGTTGATAAAAGGAGTCTACCTGACAACGGTTACTACGAGGAGCTTCTGTTTGGGGGAGAAACATCAGCCGCCTGGGGTGCAGGGTTTCAGCCAGCCCTGCTCCAGGGATCCAACAGTAAACAAGGCCCATGAGGCGCTCCAGAGGTCAGAAGCTGAAAACAGACACCCACGGCCAGCTCTTCACAAACAAGAGTCTTTATTTTTATGATGTACCCCGCCCTCTGTCAAAAAAAAAAAAAAAAAGTGGGGAGAGCATTATTTAAATGGCTGGTTTTGTAGCAAAGAGCTTGAAACTCAGATCGGTGCCCGGCACAGTGGAGCCAAAGGGAAAGGATTGATTGATCGCAGGCTCTGGGAAGCCCTCCACCTCTGCAGGACCCCTCCCTCTGGAGTTCTGTAGAAGGGAGGAAACACACACCCAGATTGCACAAGAGATCCAGTCCTTGGTTGGCCCAAATGGATCAAGAAGAAGTCCCAGGAGCTCTGTGAAAGCTTCTTCCCCTTGGTGGCTGGGCCTCACTTCACAGGCCTAGATAATCCCTCTCCTGCCCTGTCAAGATCCTGAGGTGTTATCAGTCTCTCCAGCCAAAAGGCCCAGCATTACATTCTTCAGAAACCTGTCTCCTTTGATTAACAAGACCTTTTAGCTTTCTTTTGAATTCTATATAGATGGCCAGAACGCACCCACACACGGTGTCCCACTAAAGGCTGAGGGTGGAGAAGTGTCGCCTGGTGTTGTGGTAACCTAGATCTGAGCTTTGCCAGCAAAGTCAATGTTACACCCTATGTGACACTGGGTTTACCTTAACTAGTAAGTGTTCAGAATCATATCACAGCTCCCTCCTCATTAAGAGCATTCAATGGCTTTCCAATTGCTCTGCCAACACAGACTAAAATGGCTGACAAGGCCCTAAAGGTTCTGGCCTGGGCACTGAAACTTTGAGCACGTTCCCAAAGCCAGGGCCACTTTGCACACTGATAATCTCAGGGTGGATAGCATAGCAGGGGCCGGACAGACTCTGATTCACTAGCCCCACATCACAGTCCTCCATTCATCCCTCATAAGATACTGACAGAAAGAATGATAAAAGGCAAATATCCAGATGACAAACTAAAAACTCTTCCAGTCAAAGAGACCGAGCACAGACTCAGTGTTGGAATCCAAAAGCCATTCAGTGGGCTTTCTATCATGCTGGCACCTGCAACCCCCGAGTGAAGACAGAGACCATGGTGTCTTGAAGCAAGAGAGCAGGTGGATGTAATTCTCAGGTAGCAGAAGGCCCCTCTATTTGGTGCCCTGCAGTAGCAGAGGAATACTGTTTACACAGCCTGTAAGGTGCCCTCTTAATACCGCCTCCTGCTTAGGGGGGATTGCCAGGCATCTCCCTCCTTCTCTTTGACTGGGTATCAGCTACTGTTCCCTCAGCTACCAGGACAGTCCTCAGAGGTCAAGAGACATCAGTCACAAAGCTTTCCTGTGTGAACAGTGCTCCCTGGGGTTCTGCAAGGCAGGGGCCTTGACTTCACTTCCTCAAGCAAGCCCTCATGATCCTCCTGACCGGTCCAGAGCTATGAGACCCCTCCTGGATGTCAGAGAGTAGTTGATCAGATCTGTTTCCCCTCCTAGACTAGAAGCTCTGCTCTTCTCTTGGTGGGCTTTCTCACTGTTCTATCCCCACTTGGCCCATGTCCTACCAGGGAGTAGAAGTTGAATGAACAGGTTCTCATTTTCCCACCCCCTGACTATTCCAGGCCTGCCACCCACCTCGAGCTCCTGACACTCTGATGCACAGTCTTCGGAGGCATCGATGACCTCTGTGTTGGCACTTTTTCTCTTTCTTGGAACAGGGATGGTGCTGAGTAATTTTGTTGCCTGGAGCTAAAAACTCCCCAAGGCCACTTCCCTGCGTGTGGGACTCGTGGCATCACTGAGATAAATCAGCTTTCCTGCCTGGCCTGCTTCTACACATGGACACCCTTTCCAAACATCTTTTTGTGATTTGACCTTCCCTTGATGCTCATTATAACTGAAATCCAGGAATATAGAGTTGTGGGATGGGGGAGGATGAGCAGAGCAAGGGGTGAGGGAAGCAGGCACGCAGGGCTCCAAGTGTCATTGCCAGTAGGCATGCCACAGGTGATGCTCAGCTGCGTCCCTGTCCCCAGACTTCCTTCCCAGAACCAGTGGCTCTCAGTTAGGAATCCAATATTTCATGACTATTGTTTCTGTAAACAGAATCACTTTTTTCCATTACTTTCTATCATCACACATCAAAACGAATTCTCATATAAAAAGGTTTTGTTCCTAAGATATAATACAGACCACAATAATAATAAACCAAGCATATTTTAATCATATCCTTGGAAAATGAGATGTTTTTGATAAAAATTAGTAAAAATCATGAACATGGTACCAAAACTTTAAGGAATTGCTGAATCCTGTCTTCCTCTGGGATGAGCCTCCCTTATGTCGAGTGACAGGAAAATATTTTCTTTTAAAACTCAATGGTCATAACTGTCTCTTCTAAAGTCTTCGATCCGTGGTGGTGGTTTATTACCCAGTTCAGATTCAGGGAGATTAAGGCCACCAACTTCTTTTATATAGAAGATGAGCTTCTGTTGACCATAAAGATTGTTTCCATGATCCATGATTTTCCGGGTATGGACACGAGGCTCTATTTTGTCTAATTGAGCAGAACTCATCAATAGGTGCTTATAGAAGCACCCATGTTCTGTTGGTCCCTGGGCCCAGGTGGCTTGTGTCCAGCAGAGATACTAGCCTGGGTGGACACATCAAGCTTTAGCCTTGCCCGTAGTCCTTGTGACACAGTGATAACTTAAGGATTTATTGACATCATTATCCTATTATTATTTATTTTGTATGGTTATTGTTTTATTTTGTAGCCAGCTACCTAATACTTTTTGAACAGGAGACGTTATTTTACTTTATTCAGCTGTTAAAATGTTTTGCAGCCGTTAAGATACCCAGAGCCCTCAGGGGACACCGGATGGCAACCGAGTTATTTGGGGATCTGCAAACCCCCTTTGAGGGGCTGAGAACCGGCACTGGGAAATCTCCAGGTGAGCCTATCTTCTCTTGCCCACCTGCTGCCCACCCCCCACTCTCACTTCCATGGAAACTTCCAGAGTCCCAGCAGCCGTGGTGTTTCCCTTGGCTGCCGGAGCTAAAATTGAGACACCAGTGCCTTCCTGGCAAGGGGTGGGTTGTGGACAAAGAAATAAAATTTCTGCCCATGAACCATATGCGGGAATGTCCAGCTGTACCAGAAGGAAATATCCCCCCACCCCGGGCCTAATTTTTACCAATCTGAGACATGTTGGTTCCCATTTCCCCTCCCACCGCACCCCCTTGAACGGTCTCCATCAGGCTGCCTAGGCTGTCCTACTGTCTAGACTCTGAAAGTCACGGCATCCGACACCTCATTCGTCAGCAACAATGACTTAAATGCTGTTCCCTCAGCATCATGGTCTAGCGAGGAAGGGAGTATATTTCCTCATAGGGAGGAGGAGAGAAGCAGGTGGAGTCCTCTTCTCCCAGCTGTGTCTCTTCCAGCTGGTCAGCATCAGGGCCAGACCTGGCAGTGGGAGCAGAAAACACAGACCCGTTACAGCCCACGACGCGTGTCTCAGAGCCGACGCCGCCACCCTGGGAAGAGGCCACACAGACTTTCGCATTCTCCCGACACCTTCCTTCTAGACCGGACAAAGTCACGGGCTGTGACTGTGACACCCGCAAGGGGACCGTCCCCCCTCCACACCACGTACCTGTCATTTCCACCAGCCACAATCGAAGAGTAGTCTTGCTCTCCAATAAACGTGGCGTTGTCTGGAGGGTAGATGGCGTAGTACTGAGGAGGACTTGGCGTGGCCGTCACCACCCCTCCAGGTGGTATGAGACCACAGGGGTTCACCACTGGCTGCAGGTAGGTGGCGTTGATCCCAAGGGGCTCTTGAGAGCCATAGGGAGGAGGGATATATTGCACCACAGTGGCCCCATGGAAGGTGATGGGCTGGTTGATACCAGTGAAAACAAATGATTGTCCTCCCGCCGTCTGCTCCGAATCCAGAGCCCTTTCCTCACTTTCTTTGCACACCTGGCAGGAGAGCATTTTGAACTTGCACACAGCAATCAGGATGAATGTCACTCCGACCGATAGCAGGATGGGCCCAAGGAGCTGGGTCCATTCAAAGTGAGAGACACCTTGGTATTTGATCCAGCCCATGATGGTGAACGTGATCCCCACCAGTCCCAGGAAGATGCCTGAGAAGAGCAAGGTGGCCCCTGCCTTGTCATCATCGGACACCTGGATGTCAGCGGTACTGGGTGTGTAAGGAGTGACCGAAAACATGTTGAAAGGGAAGTCGTCCAAGCGGCTGCCGCCCTGCTCCATCGTCCGCACGCAATCACCCCGCTTCCCAGAGGGGAAAGGGATTATGAGAGCTCCTCAGAGCACAGCAAAGCAATCACAGGCTCCGATTAGTTATGGAAGAACTTTGGGCCTCTGTGGTTAACAGAGTATAACAGGCAGAGGCCTGAACTTTGTTTAGAAGAGTAAAGGTCTGAGAAATGAAGCTTGAAGTTTTCTTATACATTGTCCACGATTGGCAGGCCTCTGTTTTACAATTCAATGACAAGCCCTTTCTCATTCACATTCATTCATTCATTCATGTATTCAAAAAGTGTTTGAGCCTGTCCTTTTGTGCCATGAGGTGCTTTTCTAGATGCTAAAGGAACCACTCCCGGGCCCTGTTTGCATCCTGCCAAAACCAGGATTCTAGAAATGGCAGAGGGACCTCCGGGGCCTCTGGCAGAGCAGGGGCCCTTGATGTACCCATCGCATGCTCAGACACCTAACCCGCTTTTCCTGCTGGGTCAACTCACTGGAAGGGAACAGACACACATTTCTTGACTGTGTCGTCCTTCCCACGTCAGGGGGCTCGACCTGTGATGACCCTTAACCACCCACAGCCCTCACCGAGCTCTTAGGCGCTGCTGTCTTCTGGTCAGCCCATGTGCCTTTTGCTTTCAGCCTTGGGGAACAGTTCCAACCAGGGGTGAGGAAGGACCCCCTAGGAAACCTTCCTATGCACCACATCAGTGGCAAAAGTTGAATGAGTGTCAGGTATGACCTGGCATCTAGGGGACACCTGCTGCAGACCCTCCCTCTGTGGTGGCAGCACGGTCCCTGGTCTCCAAGGTGAAGTCAACACCGGCTCTTTTTTTAAAGGGAACATTTTTTTTTTTATTAATTTTTTTTGAGGGGAGGGGTAGAAGGAGAGAGAGAATCTCAAGCAGGCTCCATGTTCGGTGGCTTTTTAAGCCTGCTGTGTTTGCAACCAAACTCAAGCTAATTCAGAGAAGAAAGCTTGACCTTTAATGACATTATCAGTCATTCATGATTGCAGAACTCGAAAGCGGCCCCATAAATTTGTTCCTCCACAGAATAGTAACTGTCATCCTCTTCCTTTCCTGGACAGGCCTTACCCAAACAGATGTGTCTCTTCAGTGGCTAAATATTATATTAGCTCCCTGTTCCATTAATAAGCAGAGGTCTGGGAAAAGAGTTGCCCTCTTGCCCTAGACAAGGCTTCCAAACTTTCCTAATGATACAAATCACCAGGGCCACTTTCTTTAAGGGCAAAATCTAAGTTCCTAACTCAGACCAACAGAATCAAAACTTCCAAGTAAGTGTGAATGCCCCGAGTGGCTTTTATCATCGGAATCTTTGTTAACCTACTCCAAGTTAATCCCAAGTGCTGCTGGAAGACCAGTGGACTTTGTTTCCCACCAAAAACGCCTCCCCTCTGCTACAGGACAAGGCCTGTAATCTCTGACTTCATTTCCAGCTGGGAAAGCAAGCAGGTGACCCCCCCTCGGATATCGTCCCAGATGTGTCCTTAAGCAGCCAGATGGGCTGGTGGTGCATTTGAAGCGCTCTGCCGCTTTTCCCACTGAGCTAGGTCAAAGACCCAGAGAAGCCAGCTTTTCTCTCTAATCATAAAAATTCTGATCAGCTAGCCTGACATTCTTTTCATGCTCTTAATCCCTGAGTTAACAGTTGAAACAGTCCTTGGCATTTAGAAAAAGCTAGGCTCTCAAAATTCTTCTTCTAAATCACTCAGTTTATATTTTTCATTTGTCTGTAGCTATGTCCACTTGCAGCTAAGAGAGTAACTGGGAACACTGAAGGAGCAGGGCAGAGGGATCGCCTTTATGAAAATATCCCATGAGAGCAAAACTGGAATGACTTTCACAGCAGACAGTCCAGGAAATTCTCTTGTTACACTTTCAAGGTCACCTTGATTTAGCTTCTCCCTCCAAAAGCACAAACTCTGTGTATATGGTAAATAACAATTAAAAAACAAAACAAAACAAAACAAACCCCTAACAAACTGAATTCAACAGCATATTAAAATGATTATGTGCTATGACAACCAAGTGGGATTTATTCTTGGAATGCAAGGATAGTTCAACATTCAAAAGCCAATCAATGTAATACATGAACAGAATGAAGGGGGAGGCGGGGAACCCAGTGCTTATATCCGAAAAAAAGTGTTAGGGTTTATTGAACATATTATGGACCAAGCATGATTCTGGATATTTAATATGCATGGTATCATTTCATCCTTTTAACAACCAGGTTATAGTCAATCAAGAAAATGATGCTGAGCTCCAAGGCCTGGGGTCACTTGCAAATTTGACCACTGCAGCTTCATGGCAGCAGGACCCTGGACACCACGACCACAAAATAACATCTGACTCTGCTTTTCCCTCTAAAGTCATTTTGACTTTAGTCATTTCTTAGTTTAGATCCTACTTAATTAATGATGTGCTTAATTTAATTCTTATATATACATGATTTGCATATGTAGATAACGTCTAGAATTACGTACGGTGTTACGTTTACATTTGAGTAGATTGCCTGTTATTTCAGCCATTAATGTATTTCAGCATGGAAAGAGACATTTAAAACAATAAGATTATTTTAGGATGAGAAAAGAAAAGAACCCTATGCTGGTAATTAAGCTCTAAACCATCCTTAGGTACTCTGCTTTAGCGAAGACTCTGCCAAGGAGATTTTTCCTTTGCCAGGTGGCTCCATGTTAGGCTCTGCCCATAGGGCGCACTGGAGGGAGACTGCAAGAGAAAGAAATTACTATTTCCTGTTTTGCTTGCTGTTACTGTCAGTAGATTTCATCATTCTGGCTGTGACAGTTCCAATTTCTAGGCGTCCCCCTGCAACACACCCAGACCAGCCTCACGGTGCCCCTTCAAAAATACCAGCAATGTATTGTATATTTGCAAGGTGCCAAGAGAGTACATCTTAAAAGTTCTCATCACAAGAAAAATTATGTAACTATCCATGGTGATGGATAGTAACTATGTGGTATACGTGAAACTAATACAGTGCATGTTGATTAAAAAAAAATGACCAGCACCAGCCAGACAGTGCTTCCTCCCCAGAGGTTTTTGGTTGTTGGTTTCGTTTACTAGATCACTGGTTTATTATGAAAGGATATAACACAGGAACAGGCAGATGGTATGGGGAAAGGGCGGAGCTTCCATGCTCTCTCCCTCCAAATCTCCATGTGCTCACAATCCTGGATATGAGCACACATGTGAACCTCTCCAGAGGTTCTTGGCCCAAGATCGTCAGATGCCAGCACTATTTTCTACTCAGAAAGCTGGGTCCCGATTCCATGGGGTCTCTTCTCCAAGCTTCTGCATTGTAATATAATTCCAGCCTCTTCCCTTTGCCCCCCAACCTGCTACTACCTGAGTTACTTCAGTGCTCACTTTGTGCCTTTTCAGTCCCCCAATATCTGTTTAATTTCCTATATTAAATCTTTCTATTAAAATAGCTGTTAAAGTTTCTGTTCCCCTAACTGGATCCTGACTGATACATAATATTAACAGTGGGGTTAGGAAACAGACCTACAAAAATGGGATTATGGGGTTGGTTTGGTCATTTCTTGGCCTCAAAGATAGTGCTGAGCTCCTTGTCAATGAAGAATGGGATGTTAGTAACCTATGGCATGCAGTAATATCAAAACTAATCAAAGCATCACTTGTAGTAGGCTGTGAGGAAGTTCCTGGTGAAGAAAGTGATGTAAGGACCAAGTGGCTGCTACATGTAACCACGGTGGTAGCAACAATGGACTATGAGGTCTGTGGGAGTAGGGTGGCTGCATTGGAGTGCCCTAGAATAGTTAAAAAGAAAATTAACGAGCTCAAGGCTTTAAACTCTCAGCTCAAGTAATGGTCAGGAAACCAAAGAGCTTCTACGGTGGCCCTAAAAGAATGTCTTTTTTTTTTTTCTAGTACCTGCAGGGCTGACCTCCCTAAAAATCAAACACACAACTCAAATATGCAGGTTACATAATTACGACAAAAGTTTAATTTGAAGCCTCATCAAGTATGTCATATGCAAGGTCAGGGGCTTGTGAAGGATTGGGCTCCTGAGATTTAGAAGGAGAACAACCATGGAAACTCAGATGAAGTTGATAATCTTGAGCCCCCAAGTCATTCTGAGCCATCCTTGTTAGCGGAAGCAACTGTGTCCTCTTACTCTTTTTGGAGACACTATGGTAACCTCAACTGAAGTAGCAAACGATGCCTCGTTTTCTTAAAATTCCTGCTAACCACCCCTCGTTGCCTCTGAACATAATGGATCAGTTTTCAGCACACTCTAGGGAAGTGGTACAAGGTTCTGACACAGGAGAAAAGATCTTACAGTCTCTGTGATCGAGGAAGTCTCTCCCTTCAATTTTAAAATTTGATTTTCATTGCAGTGACATTATGTGCAATGAAAACATCCAACTTCCACCTTGCAGCTGTTCAAGAATATTTAGCATTGAAACTTGACAAATACTTGGTGACTAAGCCAACTTTGTGAGCCTTTTGTCATTAAGGTGAGCAATTCATTCATTCATTTTATACAAAACTTGACCCTTTGTAGGATATTTCTTATTCAATGACTAAAAATAAGAATAACTCATAAAGCAGTGGTTCTCAAAGCATGATCTCCAGATCACCAGCATCTAGCAGCTTGTTAGATGTTGGCAGCATCTAACCCCCTAGAAATGTGAATTCTTGGGGGTGCCTGGGTGGCTCAGTTGGTTAGGCAACTGACTCTTGATCTCAGCTCAGGTCTTTTTTTTTTAATTTTTATTATAGTTATTTTTTTTTTTTTTGACAGAGAGAGAGAAAGAGAGATGGAGAGAATGCATAAGCAGTGGAGAGGAGCAGAGGGAGAGGGAGAGAATCTTGAGCGGGCTCCATGCTTAGTGCAGAGCCTGACTTGGGGCTCTGTCCCACAAGCATGAGATCATGACCTGAGCCGAAATCAGGAGTCGGATGCTTAACCGATTGAGTAACCCAGGTGCCCCGCCCCCCTCAGGATCCCATCTTATCGAAAATTTCTGTGTCAGTTATTATCCGAGTACCTGGGACATGTCCTCACAGACAACATTATAAACCCAAGCTGTCCCCCTATGGGTTACCCTCACTCTTCCCCTTGGTCTCCACTTGCAGCAGCTGTGGGATTAAACGAACCAGAGGCAAAATGACTCTCCTTAAGACGCAGTTACAACTAAAAAAAACAAAAAAAAAGTAAAAAGGGATACCTGGGTGGCTCAGTCGGTTGAGTGTCCAACTTCCGCTCAGGTCATGATCTCGCAGTTCGTGAGTTAGAGTCCCACATCAGGCTCCGTGCTGACAGCTCGGAGCCTGGAGCCTGCTTCGGATTCTATGTCTCCCTCTCTCTCTCTCTACCCCCCACCCCACACATGCTTTGTCTCTCTCTGTCTCAAAAATAAATATTAAAAAAAATTTTTTTTGAAGATGCAGTTACAACGACAAAAGAAAGCTAATCAACTAAAACTACATACTTCCAAGAAACAACTAAGGTTAGTGAATCTGCCATTTAGCAAATTAGTTGTTTGGGAGATCAACCCAGATCCATGACTCTATGTAGAATAAAGACTCGGTACATCATCGACATCTATGCTTGTGTCAAAACATTAAAAGTTGATCTCAGTCTTTCACTGATTGTTCAAATATGGCTTTTTAGCACATTAAAATGTATCTTTTGTGGCCCCTGAGTGGCTCAGTTGGTTAAGCTTCCAACTCTTGATCTCAGCTCAGGTCTTGATCTCAGGGTTGTGAGTGCCAGCCCCAAGTTGGGCTTCATGCTGGGTATGAAGCCTACTTCAAAAAAAAAAAAAGTATCTTTTGATAAAAGCACTCTTTTTGGTTTGGCTAACTCTTTCGACCTAAATTTTTTTCAGCCACATCTATAGAGCAGACCCACCTTCTTCTGAGGCAGTCATGACGCTGACCTTGCAGGAAATTTCAGGTAGTGTTTTATTTGCTCGTTTGGTTGTGGTTTATGATTTTATAGAAATGGAATCACGTTAATCTTTGGCTCTTTTTTTTACCTAGCAGCTCATACCGTCTTTCCCAAATCCATACAATTTATTTTTAATATTCTGACGAAAAGGACTGCTTGATACGGTTACAGCTGAGCATTTCTCCAGCAAGATCTATCAAGATATGAAATTGAGATCAAGCATTAAGCTCATTTTTTGCCACAGTAATAAAATCCATAACCTGAATAAGAATCCAGGGTAAAAAAAACATTTAAACTTTGGTAGAGGCACTGTTGTGGCAAGAGTGTGGGAAAACAGACAACTTTAAGTTGTGAGAACCTAACTGGGTACAACGTCTTTTTTTTGGAACAGAGTGATTTGGCAATATCTATTACAATTGAAAATGCACATACAGTTGAATTCAAGAAGATGCAAGTATTTTCTTCTAGGAATGTAACCTACATATATATTTTACACGAAAGAGTGTCTTAGCAGAATAGACAATGAATGTCTGCACTGTCAGTGCACAGCCTGCTTGGGATTCTCTCTCTCCCTCTCTCTCTGCCCCTCCCCACCCGTCCCCCTCCCCACAAAAGAGCAAGCAGGTCTATGAGAACAGGTATGAGATGATCTTTAAGATGTGTTGTATACTGTTGTATAGTATATTTACTATGCTACCATTTGCAAGGGGAAAGTGGTATATGCTTGTCACTGAATGTATGTGCTTAAAATATCACTGGAAGGATACACAATAAATTGGGAAAGAGAAGTGGCTGGGTGTTCCAGTTATCTATGTATAACAAACAGTGATCTATATAACAAACCACCCCCAAACTTTGTGGCTTGAAACACAATTCCGTAGGCTGACTGAGTTTTGCTGGGCAGTCTGCTAGGAATGCAGCCATCTGTCAGCCCAAGACTTACAGACTGAGCTCAACATCCAAGATGGTTCACTCACACGGCTGGGAGTTCTGCTGGCTATTGTTAGGAGCTCAGCAAGGTTGTTCACCAGAGCTCCTACCTGTGGTCTTTCCATGTGATTTTTCCCAGCACGGTGCCTGGCTCTCAAGAGGGAGTGTCCTAAGAGTGAGCATTCCATGGGTCCCAGGTGGAAGCTGCAAGGATCTTATGACCTAGCTTGGAAGTCTCAGAATATCACTTCCGTTTCATTCTGTTGCTCAAGCAGACCACTAAGCCAAGCCAGATACAAAAGGAATGGAATTAGATTCTTCCTCTCTATGGAAGAGTGTCAAGGACACAGTGCATGTGGAATAGGAGATAATATTGCCATCCTCTGGAAATACAATCTTCCATAGAGAGATACTGACTTTTTTACCGTTTAGTCTGTGATATTTCTTGGACCTCTGTCCACATGGACATCCAAGTGTGTTTCAAGATTTTAGATCAACCGCATTTGTAGTTGTTTATGGTCGGTTAGTAACCTCATCCTTCTTTACAGACAAGTTCTCGGGGGGCTCATGGGGGTTACACCGTCACAGCCCTCAGTAACATCAAGTTCTGAATTGTCCTGAGTTTCTTGCACATTTTCACTGCTTGTCAGGCTTACCCATCAAACTTCCTGTTTTTAACCACCAACCCACAGTCTTAGTTCAAAATTGTAATTTTGAAATGATTATAGTTCAAAGAGATCAATGAAAAGTGACACTGAAACCACAAAAACAGAGTTATCAGAGAACTCTTGTGGGAAGTGAAACTAAGCATGGTCATGCATTTGTTACCAAAACATTTGATTTCAGCACATTGTGGTGGGAAGGAAACTGCTTTGTGGAGACTGTGTGTGTGTGTGTGTGTGTGCGCGCGCGCGTTAGATATCAAATGCCTGGAACCTCACCCTCGAGAGAGAGGACTCTGCACTTAAATAAATGTCAGGTGTCTATAAATCAGGTGGAGGTGGATATTTGAAGGAAATCTCAATATTAAGAATTATCTACTAGCCAACTTGTTTCATTTACTTGAATTATGTCTGTGACCGCAGTTTATATTCCTCTTTTACCATAAAAAAAAAAAAAAAACCATGGTGGTTGAATCATAGCTATATAGTAGTCATGCAGAAAATCAAAATTGTCCCTGTGTATTTTACTTTAAGAATCACCAAATATTTGGGGGGGCGGTGAGGATCGCTGTCGTATGGACTCTGAGCATTCATCCCAGCCTCTTACTTGAGTTTCCTAATACCCATGTGAGGGGCACTGCCTCAGTTTTACAGGTGATTAATCTCAGCCACAGGAAAGGGTGTTATCTGACCAACCAGCAGGGCAGGAGGGCAATCTGTTTTCCTAAACTGTTTTTAAACCACTCTTCCATGAAGGGCACGCGCCTGCTGACGAGCGATCCCTCTGTGTTCCTGAGCCAGGCTGCGTCTGCTGAGGGTCACTGGGACAGGCGGTTCTTAGGATGTTCTCTCCGACAACCTTTACATTTCTTTTTTTGACTGAACTGAATGTTACCTTGGTGGTGCTAGAATGTAAGTCACAGCCACTGACATTTCCAGCAGGCAATAAGGTGGGCCCCCCTAGGGGCGGAGCTCGAGGCCTGAGGATCTTCTGAATGGGGTAGGTCTGCATCAGGCAGTAGCTCCCTTCCAAATTTGGGAATTTAGGTACTTGTGTTTACAGCCATAAGAAGTTCTGGGCTCTTAAGGGAGCCGTGTGATTAGATTACACTCACCTGGATAATCCCTTTTTGCATCAACTGTGTCATATAACATAATGTCACAGGAATGATATCCCATTCACAGGTTCAGGGGGATAAAGGGTATGGAATCTCTTGTGGGAGCAGGTAGGGCATTTTTAGAATCCTGCCTACCACATTCTGGTTCTGCTGCTGGGAGTCAAGAGAGCATTTAAGAACAAGTGATCAGATGAGAATGACTCTACTGGGGATATGTTTTCCCAGGCTTCGTTGGCATTAATTGCTAGGTAGGTTTAGGTAACATTTGCAGTGGGTCTTATGGTCCTTAACGTGTACAATTTACCCTCATGCCATGGTTCTCACAGTGTGGGCGCAGGACCAGCCTCATCAGCATCATCTGGGACCTTGTCAGAAATGCAAATTTGGGGTAGCGTCCCAAACCTACTCAATTAGACGCTCTGGGTTTGTGGTCCTGAGATGTGTGTCGTAACAGGTGATTCTGATGCTACTCAATTGAGAACTATTTTTCTAAAGTAAGTCCCCAGTTTCTTTCTTTCCTTCCTTCCTTCTTCCTTCCATCCTTCCTTCTTTCCTCCTTCCTTCCTTCCTTCATCCTTCCTTTGTTCCTTCATTCCTTCCCTCTCATTTCTCTGTGTGTGTATGTGTGCATGTGCATAAATCAGGCCATCTCTAGTGACTTCCATTTCCAACAATCTATGATTCTGTGAATGTTATTAAAATGATTACAGTGTATAAACTAAAAGGCACATGTGTGCATCATCTGTGTGTGTGTGTGTGTGTGTGTGTGTGTGAGCTTACATACGCACAGTGGCTGAGAGCAGTCAAATCCTGGGTCCACTAATTACTAGCTGTGTAGCTGGGGCGGCTGCTTAGATTCTCTGAGGCTCAGTTTCCTCATTTATAAAAGAGGCTGCTAATAGTACCTACTTCGGAAGGGCACGAGGATCGAGTGAGACGACATGGAATGAGTCTGTAGCCTAGTAGCTCAGTGACTGTCAGCTGTAGTTATTTTATCTTGCTACATTTATTTAAGTGTTCCCCTTGGGTTCTTGAGGAGCTGGGTCCCTAGTAGGGCTGGAGTACCAGGCCCAAGTCAGGAGGCCCTGAAACCACTGCCCGGATACTAAGGATTAGCTGAAGGTCAAGATGAAACTTCTCTGATTCTCAGGGTCAGTTTAAGTCATCCCACAACAAAGGGAGTCATTTGGGTAGAGTGTGTACGTAATCCTGTGGCTGCCTCAGTGTCCTCCCCTGGGAAGCTTGAGGAGATCACATAGCAACATAGAATCAGCTGAAATGTGGAGAAAAGAAGCTGCAAACAGTGGGCCTCTGTTATCTGTGTGTGTCTGTTTATATGTTTGTTTATTTTTGGTTTTTAATTTTCTTGTTGCTTTTCTTTGTTTTGCATCTTGAAAGGAGCAGAAATAGTTAAGGCCTGGAAGAGGGTCAGGATGTGCCTCTGTGAGGAAGCGTGTCAGGTGGGACACCCCTCATCCCCCCCCACCACCCGACTTCAAGGGACCCTCATCCCACCCCAACTTCACGGGCCTCACCAGTCAGGCTTCGAGGGATCTCCCCAGAGCTCGCTAAGAGGCCTGAATAAAGATGAAGACCTCGTTGAGCCAGACACAGGGAGAGAGAAGAGGCCCCTCAGCAGGGTCTGCTTCCTCCAAGGGGAGCTCCACACTCCTCAACCTTCTGGGTCATCCTCCTGTGCGCTGATGTGGGAGGGAAAGCAGAGGCCACCCAGTGTGAATTGCTGCTGTCTGAAATGGAAGCCATTCTCCCACGCGTAGGCAGGCAGTGACATGAGGGGCTGAGCCCCACAGCTGCTCCCCACCCGCAGCCTGTTCCCAGGCACCACATGGCTCCTTTAAGCTTCGATGCCACCAAGAGAGTGGCCCAGCCTGGGAGACACTGCTCTGCTAACAACCGCTAATAACCACAGGAACTCTCCCGGTGGGATACGGATGCTGGCCTGGTCCTCTTCAGCCCCAGGAAGAGGAGTTAGAGCTTGCCGATATGTGTGCTATTCGAGGTGGGTCTGTGGCTGAGGTCTTAAGCGGCTGCCATATGTCCACCAGTCTTATTCAGGAGGTGAGCTCCCCCAGTGAGAGCTCTTAGGACTGCAGACCGGCCAGGTTCCTGGAAGGCCTCACCATTCAGAGTTAGAGGCCCAAAGGTGCACTCATAACCGTTCTTGCCATCCAACACTTCTCGTATTCCCCATTAATGTGTCTGCACATTAATCCACTTGGTCCCCTTCATGCAGACCAAAGTTGGCCAATGTGGGGAGTGATTACAGATACTGCCTTCTCCCCTCTGTTGCTCCAGAAAGCCCATCAATAATTTGATTCCAGTTAGCTGGAACCCTGGGTAACAGAACATTCTGCAACGCTAAACAATGTTTATAAAATGTTTATAAAAAAAATTTGGAAACCAACACCCAGCATCCTGAGGATATATTTTTTAACTGGTGCTGGGTAAAAAAGTGTTAGGAAAAAAAAAAAAAAAGAAGTCCGTAGCACAATATAACATGAAAATAAAAGATCCATACACAAAACAATACTCCTAAAACTACAATGATATTTTTCACATTGATGTGGTTGCCTGTTTGGAGTAAAGAGATTAGCACTAGGAATGGAGAAAGCCGGGAGAGGGGAGGAGAGGGGGTGGAGCGGGGAGGAGGGGAGTGGGGGAGGAGGGCGCAAGGGAGGGAAGAGGAAAAGGGAGGGGGAAGGGGGGGAGGGAGGAGGAAGGGGAGGGGGAGGGGAGGGGAGGGGAAAAACTTGTAATGATGATAGCCAACTATGTCTCAAGGAGTATGAGTAACTCTATCCTCTAGAATGAAGTTACAAAACAAAAGGTAAGAGAAGAAGCAAGCCCTCGACTTGTGATTTCACTTTACAGATGGAGAAAACCAAGGCTCAGAAGCATGAATTCTTTGGCTCTGTGGTTTCATGGCCATCAGGGGCAGAAACCAGGTATTTTGACTCCCCCTTCACTGCTCATTCTACTATGTCACACTGCTGCACAAGTATTTACAATACCTTGATTCTTGCCCTTCTAATGAGTAATTAATTCGGTTATAGTTTTAACAAGAGAGGTTCATCACCGCCGGTCCAACTCATACCTTCTCCTCCTGGAAGCTACCCCACGCTGCACGAAGACAGTAGCCCTGCTGGCCACCAGACAACCTAGCCCTCCTCCTCTTGAGGTGGGCATCTGATGCAAGGGCAGCCTTTCCACAGATAGGGGGAAGGCTGGCCAACCATCCTGGTTTGTGTTGGACTGGGGGGTTCCCAGAAGGCAGGACTTTCAGTGCTAATTCCAGAAAAGTCCTGAGCCAACTAGGACAAGTTGTTCACTCAGGCAGGAAGGGACTTATGACCTGTGAGCTCGGGTTCCAAACCACAGAATAGGCAATCAGCTTCTCAGAAACTGGGAAACTAAAAGACTGGGCCTGTCACCTGAAATAGAAGGGCCATGATATAGAAAAAGGGCAAGGAGAGTTGAAGAGCTGCCGTGTTGATCACATGGAAACAAAACTTACGAGCAGAAACTCTGAGCAAGTAGAGGACACTGACTGTATTTTAGGAAAACTGACTTTCAGTAGCTTCTTCCTTAAAAACCACCGTGGCCAATTGCAGATCCTTGTGGAGACTCTTTCCAGATGCTTCTGTTTGCTGCTGCTGCTGCTTCTGCTTTCATTGTCAAGGAAAGGGCTACAGCAGACTCTTCCATATTAAAGCAAGTTCCCTCCAAATCGTGCTGCTTATCTTCCGAATTGAAATGAAATGAGCAAAATCCAGCACACTTAGAAATTTCAAGTTGGGAAACCCCAGAGTGACTCTTCCTGACTCCCACCTCACATTTTTGGAGCTCAGGAAGCTCTTAATCAGCCAAAGCTGAGGTAGCAGACTGTTTTTCCCAAAGAGAGCCGTGACATTTCCCATCTCTCATCCTCTTCTTACATTATTTGACACCCTGTGGCTTATTTGACACCCTGTGGCTACTGTGAATGTTGGCTGCTGATGGCTCACAGCTGATCCCAGTCCAGAGACTTGCCCTTGGCCCATGGGAGCCTTCTCTCCCAGAGGAATATGCCGACCCCCAAGGGAACACCCAGCCCAAGCCAAGCTGACACAGGGGTACAAAAGGCCAGCCTCACTGCGTCACAGAGGACCAATCCAGTGGCACGATTCTTGCTTCACTACTTGGTGGGATCAGGATGTCTCTCGTCTCCAGCTAAGGCCACATCCTTGCTGAGCGTCCCCCCACCCTGCACCCCTTTTTTCTTTCCTCGCTCCTTTCCCCATGTAAGTACTTCCTTAACTAAGAATCCCCCAATCAAGGGTATTTCTGGAGATCCCAACCCAGGACACGCTTCTGGGGAAAGTAACAATTGTGCACTTTCGACTGAAATCTATGTGTGATTTTTTTGTGATTGGCTATTAGCTTCATTTAACAGCATTTATTGGCGACCCATGATACACATAAAGTGTGGAATAAGGCCTGGCTTTTACAGTCAAGGAATTTATATTGTAGTAGGGAGGACTTACAAGTAACCACAAACTCTACTCCAAGATAGAATTCAGTATGAACGACAACAAAGTTAAAAACCTAATTCTGGAATGTAGAGAAAGGGGTGCTTGATTTTGACCTGGAGAATCAGGAAAGAAATAGGCACGGGGAGGTGGCATTTTAACCGAGACTCCAAAGGCGGTAGCATCTTGGAAGCCAGAAGACACAAGGAAGGACATTCCAAAGGTGGGAACAGTGTGGAAAAGGCACACATTCCCGGGATGCATGCTGTGCTCTCTACACACCGGAGAAGCAGTCTGTCTGCTACAGTAAATTTGCTTATCTCTGTTCTGTCTAATATGTGTTGAGCCAATCTTTTTTTTTTTAGGTTTAACTCTCAGAGGGCAATATTATTTCTCTTATTTGTGTGTTTCTGGAAGGAAGCCCTATTACAGCCCCAAATATTGATAACCGAACCATGAAGTGTTACTTGCGGCAGCCACCAGAGGGACCTCCTAATGGTAAAAATGGCTCTACAGGGATGACCAGAGCCTTCTGCTGGCCTCATTACCCTTAAGTTAGCATCGTCCATAGACAGGAGAAGCCCAGTCTGACGTCTACTCTAAAGCGCCTCCCTCCAGGTAATCACTACCTCTGAGCCCCAAACTGAATCTACTTGGACATCTGCCTTTGAGCCCGTCGGCCATACCCCACGGGAGCAAGACCCTGCTACAGCCTGCATCCAGGTACCATTTTGTCCCAGAGCCTTTCTTATTCATTTTCACATATGCAAAGTTGGGGCTTTGCACAAAGGAAGTCAAGTTGTAAAATAAAATTTTATCTTCCTGTTCTGCCAGTCTCTTCCCAACGAGAATGGATCCCAGTCAAGTTAGAAGCTTTTCAAGCAGGTGTTCAGGACCAAAATACATGAGTTGGCTCCGATGGCTACAGGCCTGTGACTTTTTCACAGCCCTGCAAGGAGACCACAGCAAGAAACTGAAAAGACCCTAAAGGAGGGTATTATCTAGCAAAGTCGGCGATTCACCCAGAGGCACACTCCCAGTCTGCTTTGCCACAGAAGGGTCGGTGTGCGTGGACGACCTAACTGTCCATCTCTCCGGGAGATGTCATGTGATCTTCCTTGGTATCTTTCTCCGCTTTGCTACTTTTTCTATGCCTTTCAGTCACTTCGCGGCTTAACTTTATTCGTCATCTCAGACTCCTCATATGTTTTTCTTTATTCCCTCCTCTTCCTTCAGACTTTCTTCCTGAATTAACTGACTAGAAGGAGGCCAAGATCCACATCTACGCGAAAATGAGGTTTAGGTTTTTTGCTTTTTTTTATTGATGTATAACTGATCCACCACATTATATCCGTTTCAGGCATGCCACATAATGATTTGACATTTGTGTACATTGCAAAACGGTCACCGCAATAAGTGTACTTAATATCCATCACCATACATCGTTACAAATGTTTTTCTTGTGATGGATTTACTCCTAGCAACTTTCAAATATGCAGTACGATGTTACCAAAGAAGTCACTCAACTCCAAAGCTGGGAAAGTACCATGTGTGGTGGGCAACTGGCTGAGTGATGCTGGTACCTTACTCACTATTTCAAAACACCCCATATCTTTGTCGCATCTCCCCCACCCCCCACCGTTGCCTTCCCTCTATCTCAGAGAAGTCTCTTCTTGCTAAGCCCCTTTCCACCTGGGTTATAATCTTATCTCTTCCCTTAACTAGCCTGTCTCCCCCTACCTAGCCTCTCCCCACCAATCTCCAGACACTAAACCCTCTCCTTTCTTCCCTACCTCATGCTGTCTTCCACAGCCATCCAACTATTGCCCCAAACTTCGCGAAAAATCGTTGGCACAGTGTGCCTCCATATCCTCCCTCCTGCATAATCCCTACAATCTCCCCGCCCTCCCCCCACCCCCCCCCACCCCCCCCACCCCCCCGACCATTCCAGGGGAAATTTCTCTGACAGTCTGATCCAGGGAACTTTCTACAGCCCTTAACTTCCGGCGCGGGGGGGGGGGGGGGGGGGGGGGGGGCGGTTCTGTAACATCTCACACCATCTATGGCACCTCAGCACCTGAGAAGGCACAGACTCCTCCCCTTGAGACTCTGCTCTCCTCTCTTCGCTGGCTCCTCCCCCTACTTGTGAAAGGCACGCTTTGCTGAGAAAGAGCTTCCAGATCTCTTACCCTTCCCTCACCATCTCCAGGACCTCACTTCCCAAAGCCCTGGGCAGTGTGTCAGGGTAGGTCCAAGGGAGGCATTTTTATGCCGAAATGTAGCCTTTTGTAAGACGTGGGTAGCCTTATATAAGGTGCAGGTGTAAACCAGGTTTTCGCTGTTTAACAAACAGGGTCACCTGGGCCTTGTTCCCCTCGCCGTGCATTTGCATTTGCTGTAAGACTGGCAGGGAGAGCCCCGTGCAGGCTCAGAGAAGGTTCAACAATGTAGGGTGGGTAACTAGTTAACCATTCATTCACCTCCCTCCTGCCAAGGCCAGCAGAGAGGTGGCCCCAGCCCTGGTGCTCCTGACACACGTTTTGAGAGTCTCCCTGCACCAGCGAGCAGCCCAAGAAGCCAGAAGGCAAACAGGTATTCGTAATGCTCTTTGTTGCTGGGATTCTGTTCAAAAACAAGCAGTTAGAAGAATTCAGAGAAAATCACGACTCTCGCCCTGTCCTCATAAGTATCTGTCTGGGTCTAAGAAAAACTTGTAGACTTAAGAGGAAACCATAACACCTCAACATTAGCTTCCCCCGCCCCCCAACCCCCAGTGGTTGTTGTTATTGTTGTTATGATTATTGTTATGTAATGTTGAAAAGTCAGAAACGTCGAAACTGCAGTGAAAATCTATACACCACCCCCCCCCCCAACCTTCTTCAGCAATTATTCATATCTGCCAGGTCTGTTTCATCTCGCTGTTTTTGTGTGCATTTTTTAAAACAATTCTGTACGTCGCTCAGCACTCACCACGGTAAGTGTAGTCACCAGCTGTCACCATACAGCCTTATTACAATATTTTTGACTCCCATATTCCCTATGCGGCACTTTTCATCTCGGTGCCTGATTTATTTTATACTGGAAGTTATAATCTCCTTCACCTGTTTCACCCACCCTCTCACCCCTCCTCCCCTCTGGCAACCACCAGTTTGGTCTCTATTTATTAGTCTGTTCCTATGTTTTGTTTGGTTTTGTTTTGTTTTTTAGAGTCCACATAGAAGTGGAATCATACGATATTTGTCTTTGTCTGACTGCTTTCACTTAGGATTATAGCCTCAAGTTCCATCCCTGTTGCAAATGGCAAGATTTCATTCTTTTTAATGGCTGAATAATATTCCATTGTGTGTGTATGCCACATGTTTATCCACTCCTCTATCAATGGACACTGGGCTATTGTAATTAATGCTACAGTAAGCATCTGGGTGTATATATCTTTTCAAATTAGTGTTTCTGTTTTCTTTGGGCACATAGCCACTGGTGGAATTACTGTATTGTATTACTGGTATTTCCATGTTGAATTTTTTGAGGAACCTCCATACAGTTTTTCAGAGTGGCTGTATCAATTTACATTCCCACCAACAGTGCTCAGGTTTCCTTTTTCTCTACATCTTCACCACTGCTTGTTATTTCTTGACTTTGTTATACTAGCTATTCTGACAGGTGGAAGGCGGTATCTCATTGTGGGTTTGGTTTGTATTTCCCTGATGATGAGTGATGTTGAGCATCTTTTCATATGTATGTTGGCCATTTGGATATCTTCTTTGAAAAGATGCCTGTTCAGATCCTCTGCTCATTTCTTCATTGGATTGTTTGGGGGGTTTTTGGTATTGAGTTGTGTAAGTTCTGTATATATTTTAGATGTTAACACCTTATCAGATATGTCATCTGCAAATATCTTCTCCCCTTTAGTAGATTGCCTTTTCTTTTTGGTGATGGCTCCCTTCATCGTACAGAAGTTTTTTATTTTGATGTAGTCCCAATACCTTGCTTTTGTTTCCCTTGCCTGAGGAGATGGTGTTGCTCAGCAGATACCTGAGAGATTATTGCCTGTTTCCTTTTAGGGGTTTTATGGTTTCAGGTCTTACATTTGGGTCTTTAATCCATTTTGAGTTTATTTTTGTGTACTATGTGAGAAAGGGGTACGTGTTTTTGTTCTTACTGAACCATTGGAAAGTAAGTGGTAGACGTCATGATATTTCGATCCTAAGTACTTCAGCTAAGAATATACCTAAGAATAAGGACATGCTTCTTTCCAACCACAAAAACATGATCATACCTAAGATTAACAATCATTCTGTAATATTATCTAAGAGCCATGCCCTATTCAAAATTTCCCAATCATCCTAAGAATCTTTTATAGCTTTGTTTTCACCAAATTAGAATTCAGCTGAGATTGACACATTACAGTTTCTCATTATTTCTTTTTAGTCTACTTTTTAAAAGTTTTTACTGATGTAAAATTAACGTAATTTTAACATATCCATTTTATGTGTGCAGTTTGATGAGTTTTGGAATAAATAAATAAATATATATATATATATATTTTTTTTTTTTGAAATATATATGGGGCGCCTGGGTGGCTCAGTCATTTAAGCATCCAACTCTTGGTTTCGGCTCAGATCATGATCTCACAGCTCATGAGATCCAGCCATGCATTGGGCTCTGTGCTGTTAGCACAGAGCCCGCTTGAAATTCTTTCTCTCCCTCCCTCTCTGCTCCTCCCCTGTTCATGAGCATGTACATGCGTTCTCTCTCCCTCTCTCAAAATAAATAAACATTTTTTAAAAGAAATACACACACACACACACACACACACACATACACACACACACACACACACACACACACACACCTTCACAACATCCACTCCAAACAAAATATAGAAAATGTTCCCTGGGGCACCTGGGTGGCTCAGTCAGTTGAGCGTCCGACTTCAGCTCGGGTCATGATCTCATGTTTCCTGAGTTCAAGCCTATGTCAGGCTCTGTGCTGACAGCTCGTAGCCTGGAGCCTGCTTCAGATTCTGTGTCTCCCTCTCTCTCTGCCCCTCCCCTGCTCATGCTCTCTCTCTGTCTCTCAAAAATAAATAAAGATTAAAAAAATTTTTTTAATAATAAAAAAAAGAAAATGTTCCCTCATGCCATCTTTGCAACCAATCACCCATTCCCACCCTGCCCCAGGCAACCACTGATCTGAATTTTATTACTGTAGATAGCTCTACCTGATCAAGAACTTCAGAAGTCCAATAATACAGCTTATATTCTTGTGTATCTGACTTCTTTTGCTCAGCATAATATTTTTGAAATCCACCATATTGTTGGGTATATGAGTAGTTTGTACCTTGTTGTTGCAGAGTAATATTCCATTATATGAATATTACCCGTTTATCCATCCACCCAATGATGAACATCTGGATTATTTTCAGTTTTAAGCTATTATGATTAGCTACTATGAACATTCATGTATGAGTCTTTTTGTGGACCTATGTCTTCATTTCTCTTGGGTAAAAATCTAGAGGTAGAATTGCTGGATGATGTAGTTAATGAACGTTTAACTTTAAATTTTTTTTTCAACGTTTATTTATTTTTTTGGGACAGAGAGAGACAGAGCATGAACGGGGGAGGGGCAGAGAGAGAGGGAGACACAGAATCGGAAACAGGCTCCAGGCTCTGAGCCATCAGCCCAGAGCCCGACGCGGGGCTCGAACTCCCGGACCGCGAGATCGTGACCTGGCTGAAGTCGGACGCTTAACTGACTGCGCCACCCAGGCGCCCCTGAACGTTTAACTTTATTTATTTTTTTTTTTATTTAAAAAAATTTTTTTTTTCCAACGTTTATTTATTTTTGGGACAGAGAGAGACAGAGCATGAACGTGGGAGGGGCAGAGAGAGAGGGAGACACAGAATCGGAAACAGGCTCCAGGCTCCGAGCCATCAGCCCAGAGCCTGACGCGGGGCTCGAACTCCCGGACCGCGAGATCGTGACCTGGCTGAAGTCGGACACTTAACCGACTACGCCACCCAGGCGCCCCTGAACGTTTAACTTTATAAGAAACTGCTGAAGTGTTTCCCAAAGTGTTTCAACATTTTACGCTCTTACTGGGAACATATGAGACTTCTAGTTTCTCTACATCCTCACCAGTGCTTAATACTATCTTTTGCTTTTTGGCATTTTATTGGGTGTGTAGTGACCTCAGGGTGGTTTAAAATTTTTTTTAACATTTATTTATTTGTGAGAGTGAGAGAGACAGAGCATGAGTGGGGAAGGGGCAGAAAGAGAGGGAGACACAGAATCCGAAGCAGGCTCCAGGCTCTGAGCTGTCAGCCCAGAGCCTGACACAGGGCTCGAACTCACGGACTGCAAGATCATGACCTGAGCCGAAGTCGGACGCTCAACCGACTGAGCCACCCAGGCACCCCCTTTTTTTTTCTTTAATTTTTTTTTTTTTAAACATCAGCATGGTTTAATTTGTATGTCTCAGATCGCTAGGGAAGCTGGACATCTTCTCATGTGTCTATCACTCATATATATAGTACAGCTGACCCTTGAACAACGTGGGCTTGAAGTGGGCAGGTCCACATTTATGCAGATTTCTTACAATATAGTAAATGCATTTTCTCTTCCGTATGATTTTCCTAACATTTTCTTTTCTCTAGCTTGCTGTATTATAAGAATACAGTACATAATACATATAACAGACAAAATATGTGTTAATTGGCTGTTGATGTTATGGGTTAAAGCTTCGGGTCAACAACAATAAGCTATCGTAGTTAAGTTTTGGGGGAGTCAAATGCTATACACAGATTTTTGATCACACAGGGGATGGCGTCTCAGCCCCCATGTTGTTCAAAGGCCAACTGTCTGTTAAAATATTTGCCCTTTAAAACTTGGGTTATTTGTTACTGATGTGCGCCTATGCATTTTTGCCAGGTTTATTCATTATTATTTGTTTGTTTGAGAGAGAGAGTGGGAGTGCAAGCTAAGGAGAGGGGCAGAGACTAAGACAGAATCTCAAGCTGGCTCCACACTCAGCATGGAGCCCACTGCAGGGCTTGATCTCACAACTGTGGGATCATAACCTGAGGCATAATCAAGAATCAGACACTCAACAGACTGAGCCACCCAGGCTCAGTTTTATGCATTATTGCCCCATAAATGCCCTAGTTTTATGTGTGATTAATATTTTCCTCCAATGACTTGGGCTTTTCATTTTCTTAATGGTGTGTTTTGAGGAGAAGTTTTTATTTTTGATAAAGTCCAATTTATCAATATTTTCTTTTAAGATTGGTACTTTGTTTATATCCTGTCTATGAAATCCTTGCCTACCTCAAGATTAGAACGATTTTCTTCTTTGTTTTTTCTAGAAATATTGTAGTTTTAGCTTTTACATGTAGCCCTATAATCCATTTAATTTTTATATATAGTGTAAGACAGGAGTTAGGATTTTTTTCATACATATATCCATATCTTCTAGCACCATTTCCATATATTCTAGCACCATTTGTTGAAAAGAATATATTTTTCCCACTGGATTACCTTAAAAAAATAAATTGGGGACACCTGGGTGGCGTAGTCTGTTGAGCATCCGACTCTTGGCTTCAGCTCTGGTCATACTCCAAGGGTCATGGGATTGAGTCCCACATCAGGATCCGTGCTAAGCATGGAGCCTGCTTGGGATTCTCTCTCTCTGTGTCTCTCTCTCTCTCTGTCTCTCTCTCTCTGTCTCTCTCTCCCCCCATCCCTCCCTCTGCTCCTCTCCCCCACTCATGTTATCTCTCTCTCTCTCAAAAAGAAGAAAAATAACATGTAAAATAAATTGATCATAGATACATGGATCTACTTCTGGACTCTAACCCATTGTCTATCCCATGCCAATATCACAACAATTACCAAGGTGTTACAGTAGCTCTTGAAATCAACGTGTAAGCCTTCCACATTTGTTCTTTTCCAGAATTATTTTAAATCTTCTGGTCCTTTACATTTTCATATAAATTTTATAATAAGCTTCCTGGTTTTTATTTTTTTAAATGCCTGTTGAGATTGTAAGTGGGTTTACTTTGAATCTATAAATCACTGGAGAAAACTGACATTTTGCCAACATTGATTCTTTGAATCTCTGAACATGGAAAATCTGTCCATTCATTTAGAGCTTGTTCAATTTCAACAGTGTTTTGTTGTTTTCAGTACACTATGTGTGTGTGTACACATATATACATTTATATATAAATTTATCTGAAACATTTTTTGACATTGTAAATAATACTTCATTTCCCACTTGTTTGTGCTGAAATACAGACATACAGTTGCTTACTGTATATTGACCTTGTGTTTTCCATCCTTACTAGATTCACTTTTTGGTTTTCGTAGCTTTTCTATGGAATTCTGAGGGTTTTCTATGTTCACAACCATGTTTTACTTCTTCCTTTCCAATGTGTGGGCTCTTTCTTCCCTTGCCTGTTTGCACTGGCTAGGACCACAGCAGAACGTTCACTAGAAATGGTGAAAGAAAACTTCCTTCCTTCTTTCTGATCTTAGGTGGGAAATATTCAGTCATTTACCAAAAAGTTTATTACAGAAAAAGAAAAGGATTCAGAAAAAATCATTTTACAAAACTCAAAAAAATCCATTCATGATTAAAGTTCTTGGTAAACTTGGAATAAAGAGTCAAAGGTATCTATCCTTGTTGTCCTCTTTAAATACGGTTAAGTTTCGTTTTCACGGATAGTTAATTTATACATGGATTAACTTGATTCTTTGAAGACCTACTTTTTTTTTTTTTTAAATTTTTTACTTTAGTTTTTGAGAGACAGACAGAGACAGACCGCAAGCAGGGGAAGGGTAGAGATAGAGGGAGATACAGAATCCAAAGCAGGTTCCAGGCTCTGAGCTGTCAGCACAGAGCCCAACGCGGGGCTCAAACACTGAGATCACGACCTGGGCTCAAGTCAGACACTCAACTGACTGAGCCACCTTTGGAGGCACCCAGAAGACTTACTTTTAAGCTTCGTTGAGATAGATCTAGAGTAGCTAGTTAGTCCTAAACCTGAGGTGTGGCCTTTTTGATAGTCTACTCAAAGTCCTTGGTGTTCCGGGAGGCCTTTCCCCTCTGGCTGTTCAGAACTCAATCATCTCCCAACTCTGTGTGAGCTCCAGGAGTTTATGTTTACGGCTCCACGGTACCCTTCCTTTCCTGGATGGTGGTTTTTTGGCCAGGCTGCTGCTGTCTCCCCCAGACGCATGCACGACCTGGTATTTAGCCAAAGACTCAGAGAGGATCCCGTGGCCCGAAACCCCTTCTTTGGTTAGTTTCTTCCTCAAAAAATATTCACCGGTGGAAATTCCAGCTGCCTCAGCCTCCCCACTCTCCAATGATCTGTCTCGTCAGCTCTGTGAGAACTCTGTATTCTGTTTGTGTCCCCCTCCCTGGGTTGGGAAATGCAAATGCCTCTGGTAGAAAGCCTGGGTGACTATAGACTCACTTGGTTTGTTTCCTTTCTCTCAGAAAGCCCAGCCCTGTGCTGCCAATTATTTCACGTCTGAGAACAATTATTTAATGTGTCTCATCTGCTGCTCTAATTGTGTGTGACAGAGTGGCTAGCCAGGACTACTTACTCTGTCATTGGTTGGAGTAGAAGAGTCACTGGTCTCTTAATTTAGAACAGGGGTCAGCTAACTTTTTCTGAAAGGGCAGGAGAGTAAACACTGCAGGTTTGTAGGCCACACTGTTTCTGTTGCAATCACTCAACTGTGTCACTAGCACAAAAGCAGCCACACACACTACGTAAGCTAATAAGCATGACAGCGTTCCAATAAAATTTTATTTACAAAAATAGACCGCTGACCTGTGGGTCATAGTTTGGCAGCCTTTGATCTAGAACAGGACCTTGGCCTGTTTTTCCCTCCATGACATAGACTCTTTCAAGTGTCCAAGCCAGTCATCTTATTGAATTCCCCCAATTCTGGGTGCATGTAGTTATTTTCTCAACGTATTATGTGACACATTCCTTCATCCCCTGTGTGTGTGTGTGTGTGTGTGTGTGTGTGTGTGTGTTTTAAATAAATTGTTAATAATCAGGTCAAGAAGCTTCATGAAAGGGTAAATGTGTTTTGGCAAGAATTTGTCTTAGGTAATATTGGGAAGATTAACTTCTAAAAAAGCATCGTCAAAATCAGTACGACCGTGCTTCGATGAGTGATGAATTCCTCCACTCACCCATTCATCCTCCATCCATCGGGGATCTGTCGTGGGCTCACCCTTTGCCATGTGCATCTCTGAGTGCCCTGAAAGGCCCAGTGAGGTGGTCCAGCCTGCCCTCAGTGGGGTGGGGCAGGACAGGACTGTTGGGTGACAGAAACCACAGTGCTGAAAAGCCAATGCCTCACTCTGTCTTTCTGGGCCAGGGCCAAAGGGCTTGCTTGATCAGAAGTAGCTGTAAAAATTCACCAGCCCCTCAGACTCAGTGAAATAGAATCTCTTGGTGAGGTCCAACCTGCATTTTTAACCAGTTCCATTGTTAAAAATAGGTCAAAGGACAGTAGATGTGATGAAAGTCCCTTCCTAAGGGGTGGGGAGCCATCCACCTGGGAGGTGGCTGCATTTCCCAGGACTTACTGGAAAGGCAGACATGCCTTACAGCCCAGGGGTCAGGCAGCCCTTTAGGTATGGGAGAAGAAGCCTCTTGGCCTCAGGGACAGTGGTGATTTAAAAATATGTCCACAAATTCTCTGAGACACCTCCCTTGAAAAGGTGGAGTTAATTCCTCTCTCCTTGAGTGTGGGCCGGCCCCAGTGACTTGCTTCTCACAGACAGAATGGGGCAGACATGATGACGTTTGGAGTCAAGACGAGATCCTGAAAAGCACTGAAGCTTCCTCCTGGCTTTCTCTGAAATCTCTTGCTCTGAGGGAAGGCAGGCATCACATTGCAAAGACACTCCAGCAGCCCTGTGGCTGTCCCCGTGGAGAGGAACTGAGGCCGCCTGACAACAGCCAGCATCAGCCCTATGAGAGACCATCTCAGAATTGGGCTCTTCAGCCCCTGTCAAGTCATGCCAGAGGCCTGTGACCCCAGGTGACATCTTGACTGCAACCTCAGGAGAGGCCATAGGCCCAAACAACTCAGCTGAACTGCTCCTGAATTTCTGACCCACCGAAACACGAGAGACAATATATTTTTATTGTCATGGTAAGCTTGTTGTCCTGGGGTAATTTGTTACGTGGCAACAGGTAACTGTTACAGGGGCTTTGCACACAGTTCTGGACTGCTACTGAGTGAGCCCCATGTGCCACTCCAGTTGAGGCAGCCAGCTTGAAAACAACACCATGCAGGGTTGTGCGTGCTGTCCCGTTTGACGCATGTGTCTTCTCAACTGGCTGCTGACCTCACAGTGAAATTCCCAGGCAGAAACCTACACTGAGCTTCCAAAGAATCAGGAATTGGGGCATCCACTCCCCCGGGGGGACTATGTTTGGAGATGACGCCATTGCCCCTTCCTTACCCACAGAGTGTTCTTTTGAGACTTCTGTCTGAATGGAAGGCAGCTGGGCAGCCCCACTCCTGGCAGGGGAACAGCTTTTCTAAATGTAGAGCCGACGGCACATATGGGTATCAGAACCAGCACCTTTATTTCATTAACACCATGTTCCAACAGAATCAACTGACTGGCCATGATTTTGAAAAATAATGAAATGATGCTTTGGTGCCAAATTACCCCAGTCAACTCAACAGGAACTACGAGAACAGGTTAAAATGTAAGTTATCATGAGTACTTTTTGGATTAGAGTGAGTTTGGGAATGAGGGAGCAGAGTACAGTCCTAATGATGACTCCTTGTTGATGGAGTTTGTATCTGACATCTCTGTGGAAGGTAAGAATGAAAAGTGACTTTGCTCGAATCAACAAAGATTTGAGTTAAAAAAATTTTTTTCAGTTAGGCTAGAACCCAGGATACAATGGGCAACGTACGGAAATAGTTCACAGAAAAGAAGATTCAAAAAGCTCTTGATATTTGAAAAAATTCCCAATTCCACTCACAAGGAAATGTAAATTAGAACTGCCCTGAAATAGGATCTCTCACCTTTCAGATGGGCCAAAATCCAAAAGTTGGATTTGGGTAACACATTCCCGTGTTGAAGTGGTAACGAAATAGGCGCCTGTGTATGTTGCCGATCAGAGTATAAAATGGCACACATTTCCTCGTGGAGGAAAATGTGGCAGCATCTAACACAATGACCTACGCATTGACTGTTGAGAATGGCACCATTCCTCGAGGCTGGCACTGAAGACATACCTTCTCTGGTCACAAGCACTGTAAGCACAAGGTCATTCACTGTGATATTATCTCTAACATTAGAAGATTAGAAACAATCTAAATGTCCATAATTAGAGGAATGGTTGAATAAACTACAGTGTATTATTCACACACAAGGGGGCCATGTAGCTGTACCAAAAAAGGAGAAAGATCCCTACGTATGGAGTCATTGTCAGGAGACCTTGTTAGATGAAAAAAGCAAGAGGCAGAGCAGCGTATGTTTGTGTGTGTGTGTTGTGTGTACATATATATACAGGTCTATAAAATTAGCATATCGTAAACTACATGCTATAGTATTTTATACCGTATATATTGGTACATATTTTGCAATATGTATTAGTATTCATATATAAAATATGTATTATATATAAATATGTATTGCAAAATATATATCAACAACAACAAAAAAAAACACTGGAGGGGCGCCTGGGTGGCTCAGTCGGTTAAGCATCCGACTTCGGCTCAGGTCATGATCTCGCGGTCCGTGAGTTCGAGCCCTGCATCAGGCTCTGGGCTGACAGCTCGGAGCCTGGAGCCTGCTTCAGATTCTGTGTCTCCCTCTCTCTCTGACCCTTCCCCATTCATGCTGTCTCTCCCTGTCTCAAAAATAAATAAACGTTAAAAAATAAAAATAAAAATAAAAAAAACACTGGAAGGAGACAACTGAAACTAACGGAAGGAATAATGACCTAGATGGGGTTGATGGAAAAAGGTAGGTGAGAAAAAGGATACAACCAAGACTTTTCGATACACACTCTTAATACAGTATATGCTTTACGTGTTCAGAAACTGAATTAAAAAATAAAACTGGGCACACCTGGTTGGCTCGGTTGGTTAAGGTGTCCGACTCTGGCTCAGGTCATGATCTCACGGTTCGTGAGTTTGAGCCCTGCATAGGGCTCTGTGCTGACAGTTCACAGCTTGGAGCCTGCTTCAGATTTTGTGTTTCCCTCTCTCTCTGCCCCTCCCCTGCTCATGCACTGTCTCTGTCTCTCAAATATAATAAAGTTAAAAAAAAAAAAAACTAACCCTAAATGTCAATGGAGATTAGTGACCCAAATTGTATATCAAATTAGTGATACAAAGAAAAATAATTATTTAAGTGACTTCCAATGTACTGCTCTAAATTTACATTTGTGCTTAGCGAAATCTATTTTAAGGATTTAAAAAACTTCAAACATCGTTTAGTTTATTCAATAGTTTCATTAGTAGTAATACCGAATGACAATTCAAATGGAGAAAGAATCCCAAAGCCAGGAATCTACTATGGAAAGAGGAGACACTTCTAGGAGCTGGACTGCGATTCCAGTTCCCTTCTGGGGCTGAAGGGCACCCCCTGAAATGGGCCAGGGCGCGAACAGAGCAGTGACCAGCCGATGGCCACATATAACTGGGCATCAAGGTCCCTTTAGCAAAGGTGCACAGCCATAAAGGGCACAGGCGTCGTGAAGGACATCAGGCTCTGCCAGCCTGCACCAGCGGGACCTGAGATAACCTGTTACTGCTCACAGGGTAGCAGGGAGCAGCAGACACAGGAGGGAAGCAGCTTGGCCTGGCCTAGCACCTGTCAGACCCGGGCTTCTGCCCCAACCCTGCAGGTCCCCAGGAGAGAGCCGCCGGTGGGGAGGCTCCTTCCTAGCAACTTTACTGCCTGAGCACCAGGAGGGAGGAGGAAAGTTCCAGAGCCTGAGAAGAGAATCTTGGAGGCACGTTAGTGCCTCATGGCCTTTAAATAAGTGTCGTCTGGGGGCGCCTGGGTGGCGCAGTCGGTTAAGCGTCCGACTTCAGCCAGGTCACGATCTCGCGGTCTGTGAGTTCGAGCCCCGCGTCAGGCTCTGGGCTGATGGCTCAGAGCCTGGAGCCTGTTTCCGATTCTGTGTCTCCCTCTCTCTCTGCCCCTCCCCCGTTCATGCTCTGTCTCTCTCTGTCCCAGAAATAAATAAACGTTGAAAAAAAAAATTAAAAAAAAAAAAAATAAATAAATAAATAAGTGTCGTCTGAGTGGTTTGGCACACAACAGCAGTGGTGGCTCATCTACCCCCAGCTCACCCTGCCGAACTTCTGGCCCCTTCGGGCCCAAGCAGCCTCCAGAAAGCAGCCAGAGTGGTTAAATCACTGACCCCATCTCAGCCCTGGCGGGGCAGGGGCACTCCCCTGAGTGAGGTGGGGGACAGATATCCTTTCCAAGCAGTCACATGCTTCACCCAGCTGGAATCTCCCCCATCCCCGCAAAGCATTTCCTACTAGGGAAAGCTGCAGGCAAGCCTTCCGCTCCGTTCTTGTTGTGGCCCTCAGGCTGGTGGCAGCATGCGTGATGCTCCAGGAATCCAAGCTATGCAAGATCCCAGGAGCGCGCGTGGCATGAAGCAGACTGACCATGCATGGTTCCCCACCAACAGCCAGAGGACATTTCACCCCTCCGGCCCGCCCACCACCCCCACAGCATGCTTCCCAGCTCGCCTCTTCTTTGGAGAAGTTCCTACAGCAGAGGCTGGAGGATCAGGGTGTCCCATGTCCAGCGTGGCAGCAGGGCAGAGCCCAGCCTACCACACTGCCCGGGGAGCTCTCGTAACTGACCCATCAGAGGCCGGGAGGCCCCTCGAGGAAGCGAGACTCCTACTGTTCTCCTACTGTTTCCCACTTGGACATTGTCGAGCATTTTCCATTTCAACCTGGCTACCTTTTACCTCCACTCTGCCTCATCTTGACAGACATCGTTGATGCTTGCAGTTGTAGGCACCCAGCAGTCCTGACTTCATCCAACACGAAGAAGCAAAGATAAACCCATGCCTTCCCTAATAAATGAGTCCAAGGTCCCCCAGTCTGGGACTACCGGAAGTCTCCCTACATGAAAGAAGCGAGGGCCTCTGACGTCGTCTCCCCACACCCTCGGGGTTGTCTCCCGAATCACTGGCTGGGCTGCCTAGAAGGCTGGGCTAGGGAGACCGCGTGCAGCTCCCGTCAACACTGGGGGCTGATGGTAAACCCACATCCTTCCCTTTTAGGACCCTCAGCACGGGGACGGGCTCTGTCAACAGGCCTCTCTGGAAGGCGTAGAAGTCACAGGGGCTCATAATCCCAGATAATCCGGCCCACTAGGTATTGCGTCTGCAGTTTCTGTGGTCCCCGTGGGCAGTGTTTTGCAGATCCCGAGATGATAGATGTTACTCCCCTGGAGATTTGGATTTATTGGCCCAGTCTGGAACGGAACCCGGCCATTAACCTTTTCAATAGTTATAGGGGTTCTTATCCATGTGGACCCTCATAGATCCCGCCAGACTACTGTGTCTCTTCTGCCTAAGGCCACCATCCAAGGTTCCCTTCCTATCTCTAGATCCATTCCTTTACTATGACCTGTCCTGGAATGATATCCCCCTTCAGGGGATATCTACCACCCACATGGCCATCGTCCTCTGCCCAGCACCCAAATCAGAAGGCCAACAGTCACATGACACAGTCACAGGACACCTGTCCCAGGGGCCTCACCCCACCCCACTGCCGCCTCTCGGGTATAAATTGGATGAGCACATCCTTGTTCCCCCCTCAGCTCTCATCCTCTGAAAAGCTGCTTCCCATGGCCTGCCTGCTGCGTTCCTCCTTAGTTTGTAAAGTGAAGAAATAGCAAAGGGACCTTACCTAGTCCAAAATTTGCTTTAGTTTTAGTAGGGGTTAGTCCACTTAACTGACCCCGGGAGAAGATGAAGAATCCACAAGAAGAGGTTTTCATGGCATGGAGGCAGCGTGGAAACAGTGTGCCTTGTGTGGATCGTCCCACCTGAACTTGCAGAGCCCGTCACTGTTTGCCAGAAGGTGGCTTTCACACCTCTCGCCACCACAGGAGGGAGATCAGGAGTGAGATTTTCTGTGCCACTGATGATAACGTTTTGGTATTCAAAAACAAGTGACACCCTTGGAAAGATGTTCCATGTTATCGGTCACTGGAGAAATTCAAACGAAAACCGGAATGAGGTACCATTTCATACTAACCAGGGTGGCGATGATGATGATGGTGATAATAATAATAACAGAAAATAACAAGCGTGGGTGAGGACGTGGAAGAATTGGAACTCGCACACATTGCTGGTGGGAACGGAGAAGGTCCAGCCTCTGTGCGAAAAGGTTTTCCTTTAAGTCAGCATGGTCCAGCAACTCCGTTCCTAGGTATATGACCAAAAGAATTCACACAGGCACTCCAACAGATGCTCGTACTGATACGGACGATGATGTGGATGAATCTGAAAAATATCATGAAATACCTAGAGAAGGTAACTCTACCAAGACAGAAGCAGATTGGTGGTTGCCGGGGGCTGGGGAGGAGGGAGGCAACGAGGAGTGACTGTTGCGTGGGGTTCCTTTTGGGGTAATAAAAATATTTTGGAGTGAGATAGAGGAGGTGACTATGCAACAGGTAAATGTACTAAATGCCACCGAACTGTTCACCTGAAAAATGGTTCGTTTCGTGTTATGTGAGTTTTACCTCGATTTAAAACAATGTTGAGGGGCGCCTGGGTGGCACAGTCGGTTAAGCGTCCGACTTCAGCCAGGTCACGATCTCGCAGTCTGTGAGTTCGAGCCCCGCGTCGGGCTCTGGGCTGATGGCTCGGAGCCTGGAGCCTGTTTCCGATTCTGTGTCTCCCTCTCTCTCTGCCCCTCCCCCGTTCATGCTCTGTCTCTCTCTGTCCCAAAAATAAATAAACGTTGAAAAAAAAAATTAAAAAAAAAAAACCAATGTTGATACATACGCAGGAAAAAACGAAGTAAGTAACAGTCCACTAGGTGGCTTTTCAGGAGCTGTCACCCTTTGCCAGAACCTGGATAGGCAAAGGATGTATCTTCCGTGACTCAATGATTAGCCCCAGCTCCACTGTGACGTCAGTCCTTCAATAAACATCTTCACCCCGGGGACCTGTCTCAATGCTCTGTCTTCTTCAGTCTCCACCTTCCTCAATGCCGCCGAGAACAACAGAGGTAGAAGAGACTTCCTAACTAGAAGGTCAGACTTACACCCAAGAATTTCTAACTGCATTTCAATTATATTAGCATAGAAAGGGAAAATACCCAGTTACAAACCCCAGCTTTGAGCCACTAAAAGGTCTTGGATATAAGGAGAACTCATATGTGTTCAGTATGAAGTCTACCTAGAAATTTCAGCTTAATCGTTTTAAACAAATAACAGCAGAAGGAAGTGGTCATAATCTACCCTTGGCTCTAATTTTAAAATGTGAATAATTAACCTCCCAGGAAAAAAAAAACACACAGAATTTTAAGAGTAGTTCAATAAACGTCCAATTCAAAAATAGATCGTTGCTGGTACCCATGATTTATGGTGGTGGCAATTCCCACGGAATCAGTCATGACTTCGGTTAAACTACTGGAGCATTAACGCCCTTAAATTCTGCTTTCAGGCACCTAACTGCTGGGTAATATGGATTTTTTTTTATGTTTTTTTTTTAACTTTTATTTATTTTTGAGACAGAGGGAGACAGAGCATGAACAGGGGAGGGGCAGAGAGAGAGGGAGACACAGAATCTGAAACAGGCTCCAGGCTCTGAGCTGTCAGCACACAGCCCTACGTAGGGCTCGAACTCACAGACCGTGAGATCTGTGAGCCGAAGTTGGACGCTTAACCGACTGAGCCACCCAGGCGCCTCATGGGTAATATGGATTTTTTATGGGGGTTAGGCTTGTGTAAAGGCATAAAAAGTTCTCGTTTTTGCGTGATTTCATTATCACAACAGTGCTGTTACCACAGATTTTTATGTTCCAAAAGTCACTTTCTCCCGGGTAGAAATGCTAATACTTAGTGGTGATTTCTGGTTTATACCTAGAATGAAATACTTACCTTCGCACCCAACAGTACAAAAGCTGTTGTTCATCAGTAGCCTTATAAGAATAAAAGCCAGTGGTCCAGGCAGCCTAGCACCAATACGTTGTAACCGAAAGGCACGCCCTTCCACGGGAATCTAGCTACCACAGTAGCCCAAGAAATCTCTTTTCTGACGGTGTCATTCCACAACGAGGAGGCTTCAGGATATCAATGTGCTGGTCACTGTCCCGGTGTAAACGACCTAATTACCTTCTTGCAAAATGGAAGAAAGAAAAGAGGAATAGGAGGAGGAGGAGGAAGAAGGAAGACAGGGAGAGGACAGGCAAGAAGAGGAAGAAATAATAAAGAACTTAGGAGAGTCGTCTAGTTTCTCTGCTTCAGAAGCAGTTAACATTGGAAATAGAATGGGCCAGGCTAAACATTAACAGCTGCCTCCGGTCAGCCTTTGACAGAAACAGGGTAGCCACAGCCTGGCCTTCAGAACCCAGCTAGATGGGTTCAAAACCCAACCTCACCACTGAGAAGCAGTGTGACCCAGGGTCACTTAATTAGCCTCTTGGAACCTTTGTTTCTTCGTCCAGCAGCTTGAATGTAGTAGGTCTAAATGAGAGAATCAGCTTATGGGCACTTTGCCTCTCCCGTGGTCCAGAGCGCTTAGTGCAGAACGTTCGCTATGGATGTTGATACTGAAAGGCCAGGGAAATCAGAACAGAGCCGATGCCACTGTATTTTTTTTTTATTACAAAACAAATTATATAAAATAGTGATTGATTTTATGTACAATTGAACTGGAGTCACAGTCGGGAAGGCTCAGAAGATGGGGATAAGGATGTGGTTGCCGCGATTTCTTTTTCTTCGTATCTGGGAGGCAGTTCAGAGGAGAGATGCGGAGTGTACGAGATCCCAGCGGATGAAGGAGACCCAGAAATGGTGTATATAGAATCACAATCTCTCTCAGAGCCCACACCTTGGCCCCCAGGAGTTGGGGTCCTACTAAAAAGAAGAAAGGAGAACAGAAAGGAAGGAGAGAATAGTGACACACGTTAAATATGAGGTTCTTTCCAAACGTTTAATTATATGCTTTTAGGACCATTTGCAAGGGTCTCAGGAGTAATTTCTTCCATGTTGTATTTCTTATAGATATATCTCGATTCCTTACTCCCTACTTTCCTTACAGCTGATTGTAACATTAAGAGAATTTCACCCTGTTTTGTTTTCCTTGACATTGAGAAGACGCGAGGTAGGGACGTATAGGTGCCATCTAAAATGAGTACACACACACACACACACACACACACACACACGCGCGCACACAGAGTTATTACTCTTCTCTGCCTGACTCTTCTCTGTTTCTGTCTTCCAGGACAGCTAGCATAAGGCAGACAGACTGAGGCAAATAGAAAATTAAATCAAACCAAAAACTTGAAGGGAGGCAGTAAAGCATAGTGGTTACTGGAGTGAGTTCTACCAGGCAGACCTGCCTCTGAATTTCCACTCCGCCACTTTCTAGCCGTGTGATCGTGAGCAAGTTATTTAACCTCACTAAGCCTCAGCATCCTCATCTGTAAAATGGGAATGATCAGAGTGCCTACTCTCCTACCCATGAGAATTACATGAGGTAATGCAAGTAAAGCCAGACTGTGGCACACAGAAATCAAGGTAGTAGCAAGTAGGAGTTGTTGTTGTCATTTTTTAAGTCAATAGACATTTATTTAGGGCTTGGGGAGGTTCATCATTGGAGTAAAGAATATAAAAATTCACTAACAGAATTCTACAAATGCCCAGAACGTAACCTCCCCTTCATCCCTGCAGGACGGTTCCTATATCCATCTCTGGTTGGATCTCCAGCTCACCACCCAGTTTGAAGCACAACAAGAACATGGGCCTTAAAACATGAAGGACCAGGTAAGGCAGCACCCATCCCCAGCAGTGGGGGTTTCCAGACATCCCCGTGGCCATGAAAGTCAGCCTCCCAGCCAGTCTGGCCGCCTCCAGCCTTTCCCCATTATGAACTGCACCAACCACCGCTTGCATCCCATGGCCATGTCTCTAAAACCTTCAGCTGCGTCCCTCTGCAGGAAGGAAAAACACCTAGATTTATGTTGTTTAATCTAACCCCAGGTATGCGTCCTAATTTGTGGCATATGGGGAGCATGGCGGAGGGGAGTGTGAATCTTATACTTCTCTTCATTCAGTCTGAGAAGGTCCCGAGGCCCAGGGAACAACTGAATATTGAGAAGAGAAGCCAAACTTGGTCAGGTCAGGGTGCAAGCTGATTTTAGCCAGTCACCCAAGTACCTCCATGAGGTACTGAAAACCTGTGTTCCTGTTGGAGGTCGCTAGGGGACCCCCATATCTCCCCATGATCTAAAGCGGCAAAGCCTAACATAGGGGGCCTCGCAAGCCCTGTCCCAGTGCTCAGTCTGGCTGATGAAGTGTTAAACATTTGGAGGCTCACCCATGCTAGGAACTCATAAAGGTACCTGGAGAAGGCTTCATATTAACCCGGCATAACCACTTTTACAATTTTTCACGTATGTGCTGCCTACAGTTTCCTGAAAGGTACCGTTACTATTAAGGCAATAATTCCGATACAACGTCCGCAAAAAAGATCCTCCCACTCTAACGTTGATTCCTGTACCGCAGCCTTAAAACTGATTTGGCCTGAGCTTAGCCACAGACCCGACAAGGTTAAACATGCTTACTCTTGAAGTGCAAACGCAAAGTCTTACCCATAGGTAAAAATACTGTAATACGCAGGTGGATTTTCATTTGGAAGCACACCGTTAGCCCCAGGACTTCGGGTTACTGCAGAAGCTGAAGATTCAGGAAAGTAAGGTGGTGGGGGAGGTGGGAATATTATCACGGCATCACCTGAGGAAAGACAGTATTTCGTTGAAAACAGGTGAGAAAGAAATGCAAGCACATCACCAAGAGCAAAATAAATTAATGTTACGTTTGGCCCATGTATGTAAAAGGTCAGAACACCTATGCCAACTCCAGAATTGAAAAGTGGGACTATCAAATTCACAGAGACATAGGGTGGACGTAGCCAGGGGCTGGGACAAGGGGGAATTGGAATGAATGTTTAACGGGGGACAGTTTCTTCTTGATGATGAAAAACTTCTAGAACTTGGTAGTGGTTATGGTTCCAAACACCGCGGATGTACGTAATGCCTCTGTGCACTTAGAAACGCTTAAGATGGTACATTTCATGTGATCTATAGTTTACCACAGTTTTTTTCAAACAGTGGGCCACTATTTCCTAGCAAGTCTGAGCTAAAGCGTTTCTGTGGAGCATTCGCTTCCTGGGGTTGTCTCCTGCTGCAAAAGCTTACTCCTTCTCAATTTGAAATTCTGAGTCATCGACACTGAGCTGTTGGATGAGGCGCCTTGTTCCTTACATGCGGTATTAGCCTCTGAGCAAATGACAACAGGCTAGGCCACAGCCGCTCTTTCAACTGCCAAAGCTGTGCTGCGTGCCCTTCTATAAGCTTTTAGTCACCCTTTCACCCAAGCTTTCCCAGAGAAAGTCACACTCCAGTTAAGCTTGTTTTTCTGTTTTCGGTTTTGGTTTTTGTGTCTGCCTTTCTGTTGCTGCTGTTCATTCCAGAACACATCCCGTGTTGGGGGGAGGAGACAGTGGAAACCAGATGCAAACTCTACCTTGTACTCCAAATCCAATACAGAACGTCCCATGGGGGTTGCCCAGATCATTCTGGCCCTGCGGCAGCACCAGAGATCTGCCGAAATAGAGGTCCGAGGGCAGCCTCTGATAAGCCGGCAGCACCAAATGACAGCTTAGGCAACATGCAGGAGAGAGGACTTTGATTCACCACAGGGAGGCAACCGGTTTGTACAGGCAGCAGACCCGACGCCCGTCTAGGTCAGGACAAGGTTTGTTACCGCTACCAGGGTGCCATTTGCCAGTTACCAGCCCCGGGGGGCCTGGGCTGTCACATCTGTGACCGGCAGGCCATCCCTAACTGCACCTGCCTCAGAGAACGGGCAGCAGGGCTGGGTTCTTGTGTGCTGGTCACACAGCAGACTGACTCAGCTCTAACACACCCGCGAAGGTGCTTAAAGCCCAGGCCACCAGCAAGTGGCACCGATCCACGTGTCGGACGAAACACTCCCGGCTGGCCACTCTCTGCCGTATTACCTCGAAGCGGACTTAGCCCTGCCAAAATGTGTTATTCCCCGAAGCGGACTTAGCCCTGCCAAAAATGTGTTAAGTCTTTCTCTCCCTCCGCGAGCACATGGCGCCTAGAGCTTAAAATGTATGTCGCTAACCTAAACTTGATAACATATAATGGTTATCTCGGGATCCTCATGTAGTTTTTTTCACAGGTCTTGGTAGGTCAGAGGAAGTAAAGCTGACTGTGCACTTTAATTACACAGCATGGAACAAAGGCCCCGGGAATAAGCCTCTAGAGCAGGCCAGTCACCTGTCCAATGCAAACAAGGAAGTGCTCAAAGCCACCAGCTGTCTCTGGGGCTTGTCCAAGCCTCTGCTTGTCCTCCCTCTGCAAGGGAGGCTCCCCGCCCTCCCCACCCTTGCAACCTGCTCTCCCTGAAAGCAGCCCCGTCCCCCCTGGATTTCCCTTTCACTGTGTCCCCCAGGACCTGATGTCTTCTGGGAGGTGACAGCAGACATCCCTCAAGGGAGGCCTAGCTCATAGCCCTGCTTGTATATCCAGGACCCGGCACTGAGTGTGCCCACAACGGGGATATCTCGTGTGTCTGGGGAGGAGGGGCTTCCATTCCAGGAACAGCTGAATTCTGGGACTTGGCCAAGGACTGCCTCTTATCACCCCAATCCTTCATAAGGCAGAACTGAGCATCAACAGACAGTGTCTATCTGGAGTCTTAGCAATTACACCAAAAGGCATGGCTGCGGAAAACCTAAACCCTATCCCATAATATCAAAGGAGAGAAAAACAAGGAGTTAGGCTGCCAGACTTTCACAGGGGTGATGGTACTGAAAGGGTTAAGCGGAAAAGCCAGCATCAGGATGAGACCACCCAGGAGTCACTGTGTCCCAGCACCAGCAGCCCTGCTTTCTGCTGCCCCTCAAGTCCAGCCACCAGGAGGGAGGCTGAGCCCCAAAGATCCCCCGATAGTAAACCCCAAGGGCATACCTCGAAATGCTCCCGAGTAAGTGGAAGACTGTAAGCATCAAATGCGTGTGTTTACTTAGACCCACCGTGTTCCCCAAAAGGACTGAGAACATCTACAACATAGGGTAAGCCCTTTAGCCATGTAACGGCTGCCCAGGACCCTAGGCGAAACCAGTGCTACGCGGGGGCCACGGTGTGTGCGTGGCCGCCTGCCTGGGTTGGGATCCTGGCTCTGCCACTTGCTGGTCTGTGCCCTCGGCAAGTTACTTGAGATCCCTGTGCCTCAGTTTCTTCATCTCTAACGTGGAGATACTAAGAGTAGCTGCCTCATTGGGTGGTTGTAGGTGTGAAAGAATTTGACAGAGTAGGTCCTTGAAGAACACTTGGATGGGTATTTGGTCCCAGGATGAACCCTGCGTCTGTGTTAGCTGTTGTTAATGTATAACTGATATTGGTGTGGCCCCCATAAATACATAAATACACAAATAAGTAAGCCGGGAGCTTCAACCATGGCTCAAGGATGCGTCTGTAAACCCATGTGCCCTGCTCTCCAAGGCCGGTGCCATGCGAGGCTGGCAGTCCAGGGCACCCCCCGCTGTGAATACCGCTGCTTCCACCAGACGCGCCCCCCACCCCCGAACATGAGAAACGTGCACCACACTCCTTCTCTGCTCCTGTCCCATAATGCTCTTTGCCGAGCCTTGCAGACGTCAAGGCTACGGCTTGAGAGCTTTTCCCTTTCCAAAGCAGGAGACTGAAAAAAGAAAAGAGCGATTGGTGAAACTGAACAGCAGTGGGGTTTTTCATTGGTTGTGTGAAACTGAGGCAAAAGCTACTGATGTTCTGTAGGGGGCCGACTCTGGGAGCTATTCCTCCATCTGTTCTGCAGAACCCAGAGAACTCAGAAGTCCTGGCTGGGCATTTCATGGGGGAAAGAAGTGACAGGTGCGATCACAGTTCAATTTCATCTGTGCCACTATTTCAAACTTCACCTCCATCCTGAAGCCACAAATGACAGCAAACGAAGAACTACGTGGGAAACCTTGCAGAAAGCTGCCTCAAAACATAGAAGATGGCTGGCCTTGGGACAGACAGGATCCTAGAATGTTAGTGCTGCAAGGAATCTCAGCAATGCAAGGCTCATTTTATAGATATGTAAACTAAGGCCAGAAGAGGTTAAGGACTTCCCAAGGATAGCCAGCCAGTGATAGCCAGGGATGAGAGTCTGCATGGCCGGCACAAAGTGCCATGTCACTTGGCAGGTCTCTAACGTGACAGAAGGTTCCCAGGCTCTCCTTAGCAGTTTCTGTCACTTTCCTCTTAATTTGCTCTGTGACCTCAGTCAAGGTCACAACTTAATGTCCCAGTGCTTTTGCTAAATAATAAGGAATTGCTGGGAGGAGATGAGGTGTACAAGGATTCTTCCAGGGCTTAACACAGCAGCAGGACTGTGCACATGTGCGTATGCGTGCACATGTGTGTAAGAGAGAGACACAAAAAAGAGAGACTCTGGGCCAGACCCGAGGGCAGCCCGGTGAAGCCTTCATGCTACAGCCACTGTGCTATGAGCATGCATAGGAATGACAGCCACCTACCTACGGTGACCTGGACAGGCTCCGTGTTCTGGATCTGTCTGTCTTCAGCTTCAGAGGCCTCCTGGCCCACATTCAAGTTGTTTCTCTTCTTAACATGGGCAACCACAAAGAAACACAATCCCATGAGTACAATCAAGGGTCCCATGATCTGCAGGGATAGGAATCCACAGATCTGGGGCTCCACGTCGGCAGTGTCTGTCTCATTCAGGGGTTCCTGTGCCCAGTCGGAGCCACATCCAGGGACCCAAATGCCAAGTATGCTGATGAGCATGCCGCTTGTCAAGAACAGAAACCCAAAGATGAGGCACTGGGCAAACTGGCGGCTCTCTCCACAGAGGAAGGCTCGGTCGGGGTCCGCCTGACTGCCTCGCAGGTGCCCCTCCCGGAGCTGAAGCCGTGCCCGGGAGCGGGCCAGGATCACAGCCCCGAGCCCAACGGCGGCACAGGCAGGCCCAGCGACCTTCAGCACCATGCTGCAGTCTGGGAAGGTTTTGTATTGGCATGTCTGGAACCCAAAGATGGAGAGCAGGACTCCCACGCACAACAGGATGGCACCAAAGACAAAAAGGAAGAAAATGACCTTGCTGACACTCCTGTCTGGCTGGACCCCATCTGGCTCAGCAGCAGCTACAGGAGACATGGCCAGAAGAGGCCCCTTCCCCAGAACCAGGCAGAATGGATTTCCTTCCCTCCAGTGGTTGGTTGGTTTCAACAGCTCTGAAAATGTAACCAAACACCAAATTAAAGTGGGCACAGGTGTTCCTGACCCGCCCTGGCCATTTCAGAAATCACACTAGGATGAAATCATAGGAACAGAACTTTATGCAAGGGATACACTGGGGAACAATGAGCTGGTTTATGAGTCAGAAGCACCGGCATTCAGAAACTCTTGAATATGTAATTTTATGAAGATACTCAAGAAGAGGAAATGCAATGACCATGCACCTAAGAGTATGTTTAAAAAAACAAAACCCATACAATAAACGTAACTGGGAGTGGCTTTTCCTGTTATGAGTCTTACAAACTCACTTCCCCAGTCAAAAACAAAAACAAAAAAAGAAAAAAACAGTGGCGAGTGAGGGAAGAACTACTGGGATTATTTCTGATTTACAGACATCCCACGTTTCATCACAGCTGCTCCGAACATTTCTAAGTCGGTAAATTTTCGTTCAGTAACTAACTTTCCATTTCCTGTTTTAGACTGTGGCAACTTTCCATTCCCAGCCCTTTTCTAAGGCTGTCACATCTCCAGGAGGCCCAAGGTCGGCAGTTTCAATTGAATGGGAAGGCAGTTCAGGAACAGAGTGGATTTGGTGGATTTTAAGTAAACTGTGTCAAACTTCGTCCCTTGAGTTCTCAAACAGGCACTGGGGCTGCGCCGGCCTGGCTGACCGGGCTGGGATGACCCAGGGGTGTGTGGCACAGCGGGTCAGGCGAGGCCTTGCCTCCCAGGCGTGCAGATGGCCTCTCACTCACCCTCCTCCAAAGTGCCTCTCACTTCCACAAAAAAGGTGTAGGCTCAGTTAAAAATAAACAGCCAATAAAACCACCAGTTACAGAGCACTAAACAGCAAGAGGACTTGACTTTGGAAGAAGCGGGTTAGTGAAACCAAGTGGGAGAGTACCTTCCACAAGATTACCAAGCCTCGCGCTTACATTATCCTATATGAAGGGTACCCTATGCCGTTGTGAAAAAGTTGCCTAGTTTACTACGTTGACTTGATCGTCCGTCTAGTTATCTCTTCTTACTCTAATGAGTGGAATATTTTACCAGGACCCTTCAAGTTGAGGCACCGGAAAAAGCAACCTAAACGTGAACACCATTTTTACTTGCTCAAGGAAAGAAAACTTAAAATGCTTTGTGCCATTTGTATCCATGATCATATGAAGGAGATTGAGATTGAGGCTCTAAAGCCAAGGCCATCTTGATAGATCCAAATGATGCCCAAGGAGGGTCAGCTAATTTAGGTAACAAAAGCAAATAGCTGGTCTTACACTAGGAAGTACTTTTCCAGGAAAATGTGCACTGAAATCAGAAGGAAGTTGGGGCGAGAAGGAAATATTGGAGGGAAATAAGTTTCCATTTTAGACCTAGACAAACTATATTTATGAAGATGCAATAAGCTGAGACAAACACTTAAAGACAAGGTTGCACTAATTGAAGAAAAAGAAATCTAGATCATGTAATCTCTTTTGCTGGTTCCAGTGATAAGGGTGATTCTCTGTGACAAAGTCCTATCAGGAATTTCTGGTACCTTCAACTCTGAAGCGAGTCACAAGGCTTCAAATGACTTCAGGCAAATTCCCAAATACTAGTAAAGTAAATAGAAGCCTCAAAGTGGACTTGTAGCTCTTTTCCATGGACTAGTGGACTAAACACCTGCCATATGTATTAATCCCTCATCCAAAATAGCGTGTGGGTAGTCAGTCTGTCTCGTATACATGCACTCACAAACGGACACAAAGACATCGACACTAACAGAAGAGTAAACCTTTTTTAAATACCAACCTATGTTTAATGTCCCCAAAGCCGAATCCACCTCCCCAACACAATTTTTCAAAGGACATTTCCAAATCATCGGCATCTCACCCAGCCTAAAACTCGGGTGCATCTGGGGACCCAGGCAAGGGCAGCCAGAAGTCTTTTACAGGGAGTAGTTTCTCGTGGGTTTTAAGGAGCCGAAGCGTAACAACAGCCCCGAGCGGTTCCGCCTGTGGCTCCCACCCTTGCAGGTTTAGCTAGGGATCTCCGTCTCGCCCCAAGGCTTGGTCCCAAAAGCGCAGCGCCAGACCCCGCGCGGGAGTGCGGAGAAGCGCGGGGACCCGAGCCGCTTACCTGAAGCTTCGTCGGGCGTGCGCGCTGCCTGCGCCGGGGCGCGTCCCGGGAGCCTGGCCCGGGCCTGGGGGAACGCGCTCTGGGAGGCGGCGCTGGCCGTGGGCACCCGGCTGGGCGCGGCCTCCCTGTGGCGGCCGGCACCGCACGCTCCCACCTGCGCGTCCGGGCGCGGAGGGCGGGCCGCCACTGTATTTACAGAAGGAGGCGGTGCCAGAGGGGGCGCGGCGGGGCAGGGCCGACTGGCGGGAGCTGGCCGCCGCCGGGTGCTGCCCTTCGGGGCTGGAGAAGCGCCCGGCGCGGCAGTGGAGGACGGGGGACGGCCTTGGAGCCCGGGGCGGGCAGAGCTGGCCGCTTCTACGCCCGTGACCGTGCGCGCAAGGAATCCAGGAAAAATGGGCACCCCCGCCACTTCGCTGGCCCACAGCCGTGGGAGGTAGGGGGCGGCGAGTTGAGGTTCTCCTCCCGGCTGTCCGAACTGCGCGCTGCGAGATCCAGGCAGCAGGAAGGGAGCCGGTTCCCTTCAGGGTCCCGGGCCCAGAGTTGGGGCAGGGGGAGACGCGGGAAGGGGACTCGCCCGCTGCCCTCTCCGATGTGCTGGTGGCCCAGGCAGGACTGGGCCCTGCGTTCCTGAAGCCGCGCTTTCGGCCACGACGCCGTCTAGGGCTAGTCTACCCAGCGGCGTGTGCCACTCCTGCCCCTCCGGAGACCTTGAAGGGGGGGGGGGGATCACTGGAGCAAGTCCCTCGCTGCAAGCTCCCCGAAAGGGGAAAGGGTTGTGTAGACACCAGGTCCCTGAAACTTGCGCTCTATTAGAATGTGAGACAAGGGTCCTCCATACCTGAGCCATCCAGACAGGAGCTCCTAGCTCCAGTACTGAAGCGGGCCTTGGGCAGGTCAGCTCTGTCCCTTCCGCGCTCACACTTATGCTCTGTCCGCCTTACCACAGAACCCCCTTTCGGGTTCTCGATTGTTAATAGTCTACCGGAATTAAACTGGTAACTTTCCCTGCCCTTGAACCAGTCCTTTCCTTTCGGGATGGGTTTGCTAATCCCCATGCTATTTGTAACCTGCCCCACGACACGTGACAGGGACCCAACCGCGCCAGTTTCCACACCAGAGGTCAGGGCGCTGTGGAAGGTGAATCAAAGGCTCGGCCCAAGTACAGAGGGGAGCCCTGGGGACTTTCCCCAGCTCCATCGCTTCTCCCCACTTCCTGTCCCCTTTGCCTGAAACCCAGTCTGGAGTTAATGCCAGTTGCTTTAAGCTTTTTAAAGTGTAAGCACTCTGCATATCTAATACAGCGAGTTGTTCTCTAGGTCTCACTCTGCTTAGCTGATTTCAAGGCATGAGAAGGAGGGGACAGAGGGAGGCAGAGGGAAGGCTGCTTCCCTGGGCTTTGAGTGCAGGACCCCTGGGTCGGAGACATGAGGCTTGGGGAGGGAGGCATACTGGACATGTTCCTGCGTTGGGACTTGCTGAGGACAGTTGTCCCGGTGGCCAGATGTCGCCTTTCTCCCAGCCGGAGTGCCTTGGCCTCTGAGAATCTCTGCCCTGACTGAACATCACTGATTGTCACGGTAATGCATAATACTGATGACACCACCACCCCTTGTTCTGTGCCAGGCCCTGCGTTACCCACTCTACCTGCAGCCTCCACTTGTTTAGTATGTCTCCAGCGCCGCAGAGAAGGCTGGAGCCAAAGAGGATGGGGGGCTAAAAACCGGTCCGTTTTCAGTTGTGGAAACCAAGACCCAAGGGCAAAAATTGACCTTCCCAGCTGGCTCGTGTGGAGCAGGGGCCTGAACCAGATGTTCTGGCTGTTCCTCCTAGGTACACCCGTCACCCAGAGGACACACAGTGCCATGAACTCAGAATGTGGCTTTTTATTACGTGGCTTTTTAATCAGTGTAATAATATAGACACCGTATCCCAAGGACATTGCAGCAATCCGTGTCCCGGGTGGGGATCCTGGTCCAAGTGTCAGGATATTTCCAAGGTAGAGAGGCCTCAAAGTACACCTAGCTAACAAGCAGAGAGCCGGCAGGGGTGATTTCACAACAGCAGTGGACACGGAGCTTTCTAAGAACACAGGCCCTGAATACAGAAAGTGCTCTCCCTTCGCAGGCCTGCTAACAGCTCTTTTTTGTACAAGGGGGTTTCCATCTGCTTTCCCCGCTCGTGCTTTCCTTCTCCTGTATTTGAAACTCAATCTCTGGTCACGTCGTGTGCGGACCTGCGAGGGCCCTGTTGACACAGCTGCCCCCCCCACCCTGCCCCGGTGCCACATGACTTTGGGCTGGCCACACATGACGGACTTGAATGTACTGGCACCAAGGACGATCAGATTAGCCTCCACTTGGGATATGTCTGCCGCTTGGACTGTTTGTCTTTTGGAGCCTGTTTGACTAAATTAAAATCCTTAGAAACCGATCAGCACTCAAGTATGAAAGACATGACCACCAGCCTCCAAGGTGCTCGTTTTCGTAGCAGACCTACTTTCAGGAAAGAGGCTGGGTCACCTCCTGCCTGTGTAAAACCAAGTGGCCTTTTCCAGCTTGTGTGGTAGTGAAAAAAGACAAGACCAGACAGACTCCTTAGAAAAATAGGTGCAGAATGAGCTATGAAAAACGGATGAATTCAGGATGAACGCATTCAGGAAGTGAATCTGGACAGCGAAGACGTGGCATGCGTTCATTCATTCATGCGGCAAATATTTAGTGAGTACTGAACACATGCCAATAAACAAGACACAAAATCCTTTGCCCTCCTGGAATTTCTATTTTAGTAAGGAGGAGAAAGACAATAAAAAAAAAAAAAAAGACACATACGCTATCTGGAGTATTAGGTGGCAGTAAGTGCTGTGGGGAGTAAGAAATCCCAGGAGGAGGGGGGGGGACATTTCGCTTTCAGCAGGGTGGCTGAGGAAGGCGTCTCTGAGAAGGTGACACTGTGGCAGAAACTTGAAGGGAATGGGGAAGCGAGCATAGTGATGATCTATTATTGCCTAACAAATTACCCCAAAACTTAGAAGCTTAAAACAACAAAGATTTATTACCTCTCACTGTTTCTGAGGGGCTGGAATCTCAGAACAGATGGGGGAGGGTGGTTCTGGCTGGGGATCTCCCATCAGGTTGTGGTCAAGCCATCTGAAGGTGACTGGGGCTGGGAAGAGCACTTCAGACAAAGGAAAGAGCGGATGCAAAGGCCCTGAGGCAGAAGCAGGCATATTCGAGGAAGAACAAGAGGGAGGCAAAGGTGATGAGGTAAGCAAGGGAATGAGGAATAGGAGAGGAAGTCAGAGAGGAAAGGTGTGAGGTGAAGGGGGGGGGGGCACATGCACCAGATTGCAAAAAGCTTTGTGGTGCTCTGAGTGACATGAGAAGTCTTTGGAAGCTTCTTTAGCAGAGTGTGTCATAGTCTGACTTTTTTTTTTTTAAAGGGAACAGTGGCTTCCAGGTGAGAGTCACGTGAGGTCCTCCTCAGACTCAGGAAGGGTAGAAGGGAGACATTTAGGAGGCTAATAAAATAACCCAGGAGATAAATGACTGTAGCTTGTGTTTGGAGGTGATAAGGCAATTGGACTCTCTATATGCCAGGAAGAGAGAGTCAACGGGGTTTTCCTTGGACTGGATGTGGGTTTTGACTTTAAGCTTTTGGGCCTGGGGAACCAGAAGGATGGGTCTGGCATTGCCCCAAGATGGGGAAGAATGGGGGCACCTGGGTCGTTCAGTCGGTTGAGTGCCCGACTTCCGTTCAGGTCATGATCTCATGGTTCCTGGGCTCGAGCCCCACGTCGGGCTCTGTGCTGACAGCTCAGAGCCTGGAGCCTTTTCAGATTCCGTGTCTCCCTCTCTCTCTGCCCCCACCCTGCTCGTGCTCTGTCTCTTTCAAAACTAAATAGACATAACAAAAAAAGAAAAGAAAAGCAAGGATGGGAAGAATGAAGGCAGGACCAGTTTGAGAGGGAAGCTTTGGGGCCTGTTAACTTTGAGGTGCCCAGGAGACATCTGAGTGGAGACGTTGAGTAGGCAACTTTCCTGTGCTCTGTCGGGTCTGTTGGTTAAATCAAGAGGGCTGGGGTCCCTCTCACACGTGCATACGTGGCTACACCCACCAGGTAGCAATCAGTGCGACTGAGGGCTCCGAGCAGGCACGGAGCCGTGGGCAGTCTGGGGCTGACCGGTGCGGGGGTTCCAGTGTCCCCCGGGGCCGCCGGCAGTCAGAGTGGCCAGGAGGGAGCGCTTTCCGCCAGTGCGGCCACGTCCGCTGCTCGCTGCTCTGTTCCCAGAGCAGTGCCCTGCGGAACCCGTGTCCTCCACTCCCCCCCCACCCCCACAGGCCACTTGACACTCCCTGGAGCACTGCCCTGCTGAGAAACAGCTTGGGGCGGGGCCAGCGGTGCCGATTGGCTTCTGGAGCTCAGTATCACGGTTTCGGGATTTACAAGAGTGCCGAAGGACAGGGAAGCAGCCAAGTGTGCCACATTCTTGTTTCTCTCTTCTGCCCCAAATTAACCTCAGCAGCCCGAAGCATGCTTTTCTCTTTCCCATATCTGACGTTTCTCGGGACTCTGATGGAATTTGCTCTCGAGCGCTTGGTCTCGGGTCCGTATTTCAGGGAGTGCTCCCAGGACAGCTGGCGACACCTCTGAACCTAGATGGGTGTCCTACAGCTGCCGGCCCCTGCCAAGCTGCCGCGGTCGGGGGAGGCCGAGGCTCCCCGGGCATCTCCTTCCTCTGTGCCCCTGTGTGGGACTTAGAATAGGCCTGACAGGTATACCTGGGTAGGATGGACTGACTTGGCGGGCTTGAGCCGAAGGCTTTTATTTGGCCCCTTAGCTGACCCCCAGTGCAGACTGATCTTTTGCAGAGTCATTTTATTGCCTGAAATGGTTCTGTTGACTTTGACTGGCGATAACAGCTTGGCAGGAGTGCGGCGAGCTGAAGCCAGGGCTCCGGAACTCGAGGGGTTGTTTTGTAGAGAGTGAGTGAGGATTTGCAACGGTCTTGGCCTCCGACTGGCCAGAGAGAGAGGGCACTTCGACAGTGGTGGCAGCCTGTGGGCAGCGGGCTGGAGGACAGACCAACACACTGACAGCAAGAAGTTTCTGGAAATGTGGCCGTTTCCTGGCGCCTTGCCTTGCCTCCATCTAACACCTCGCACTGACTGGGTGGCAAAGAACAGAGTGTTTCTCCCCAGCATGTAAAAGGGCGTGAGTGGACCACAGTTTAGATCCCGGCTTTGCCACCTAGTAGCTGTGTGACCTTGGGCAGGCAAACAACTTTTCTGTGCCTCAGTGTCCTCATTTATAACACGGGAATAAGCAGACCTACCTCAGACGATATCTTGAAGAATAAATTTCTGGCACGTGACCAGCCACCAACAATGTATTTCTGGCTAGTCACCTCATCTTCTATCTGTGCCCCCTTCCTGGCCCATAATTTTCACAAGGCTGATCTGACCAATCCATGGAGAAGGTTAAGGGGTGGATGAGGACGGAGATCAGGAGCTCTCTCTCTCAGAGCAAAATGAATCGTGTCGACTTCTCTCGCGCAATTGCAATGGTCTGAGCCGCTGCTAACTCAACGATAGCACATTTCCCAGTTATTTCTAGGGGTCCTCAAAGGTATTTATGACATGATTTCAAAAACGACCTGTCCAGATGGCCCCCCTGTGTTGTCTGCCCTGTTGTTCTGCCTCTTCTGCTCCACCACCATCCCCAGCCACCAAAGCTTCTGGAAGGGGCCTTGCCGCTGTTGGTGTCCCCGGAGGGATATGTGGGGACCCATGCAGGCTGCTCCCCCAGCCAGTCGGTGGCCAGGGTCCAGGGTTCTCCCTGCCGTCCTCTCCTGGATCCACCTGTGCATCTCGGGCCCATCACTACACCCTCGGTTCTGGCCCTCCACTTCCTGGTTGCCCCCGATGATTCCAAAGAGGAGTCAGTTCAGCTTACAGTGCTCCAAAAATATGGCCACGTGAAGTAGATATGAAAATAAATGAGAAAAGGAAAGGAAAACGAAAGGTTGGGTATATTTCCAACCTGATTCACACAGCTCGTGGTGATGGATGGTATGGTCTGGTGTGGATGCCAGGATCAGGTGTGGACGCTTGTCTGAGACACGTAGAGATGGCTCTCTGAATGGCTCCACCCAGACTGGGAGCGGGCCACCCGATGGCGGAAGTGGCATCTGTGGGGACCCCAGCCCCCAGCTGGAGCCCCGAGGCAGGGTGCAGCGTCCCCGGTGGTCCCTCACAGTCACACACTCGAACCCTTGGTTTCTCCCATAGCGACTGTGGCCTAAAAACTGAAGCGGTAAGAACCTGAACACCTGAGAGCCGGGCATCTGAGAGATTAAAAGGCAGTTTGGCAGGAAGCCACCTCCTAAGTGCCCCAGATTTTAACAAAAGGCCCCTTGTCACAGCAGCAGAATGCAGGTTAAGGCCAGGGCTTGAGGCGGTGTTGATCCAGAAAGAAGGAAAAGAAAACTGCTCTTTGGGGTTTTTTTCTTGTTAACCTATCTCACAGGCTTATTGAAAGGATGAAATGAATACAGAGAGAAAGACCTGCTGTAATTTAGGCTTGGATGCCATCCCCGAAGACATAATTTCTCCTAAATAATAATAATCGCTAACTCCCACATAAAACAGACTCTGTTTGTGGTGACGCACACACCTGACTCATTCGCACTTCCTGACAAGCCAATGACATAAGTATTGTTGTTCCCCATTTTACGTGTGCACGGAGGGGGTGAGCAGCTCCGACCTGAGCTTGCAGGGAAGCCGCAAGGCTGGATTCGAGGCCCCATGCTTCTTCCCTCTCCTAAGTGAGCCTGAAGCTTGGCCCACGGCATCCTTTTTCATCGCCCACCGGAGGTAGCCGTGGCTCTTTTTCCGTGTCACTTTTGAGTCACTCAAGGGCAAGCTCACAAACTCCCTTTCATCTTTTAATTCGCCAGTGAAATGCCGTTTTCCCAGATAGACCCTCCAATCTAGATCAGCCCCGACTCCCCACACCCCCCCTTGTTATTTTCAGAGCACCTGGTATTTTTTCATTCAGGGCACTTGTCACAAGCATAGTTTATTATCCCTCTGAGACCACCCATCCCCCACCCTTGGCTGTTTAAACCGCTGTGTCCCCCTCTCCCTTCTTGTCGCTGTCATCTAGGACCTCCCAGACCTCCCACCATCCAGCTCAGGTTTTGGCCCCTGCTGCTCAGGCCCCTCCCACTTCAAATCCTGCCTCAATCCTGGGCACCTTAAACCTCCCGTGAATGACCCCGGGGATGTCCAGGCCTCCACGCCCATCCACCTCAGCCCACACCTCCCGCCAGCACCTTTCTAAGCCAGGACCTCTGTGGCCGCATGCTGCCGGTGAGAGACACAGCCCCAGAAGCAGCCACCGTCTGCATAAATCAGTGTCCCCAAACGGAAGGGTCCTCGGCAACCCAACCCCATTTTGCTCCTAGACTCACTTCACTTTCCGCAAGACTGTGTCAGCAGGTGGCCCACAGCCCAGGGAGCCCTGTCCTCTGCTGTGGCAGTGCCGCTGATGGTCACGATCCCTGCCTGGCCATCATGGTTCTTCAAGGGCAAACAACCCTTGGCCGAGTGTGCCCCACCTACCATGCCCCTGGCTCAGGGTCCCGGGGTTACAGCCTCTTTAATTTGCTCTCAAGGGCCTACCTCTTAAAGCATAATGGCTTCTCAGCCCAGTCAGGCAGCTTTAGGTCTTAGCCTCCTGCTGTGCCAAAGCCAGTTCTCCTGTCGAGGTGACTTCACCCTGACTTCGAACCCAAGTCACCATTCTAGGCTCCCCTCTAGAGTGACCTCTTCTGTGAGGGCTCTCGACACTTGTTGCCAAAGGTCTAAGTCAGAACCGCCTTCATCCATCACCAACGTATTGGAGAGGAAAGGTAATTTTCCCTCTACTCTTCTGAATTCTGCGCTGAAAACTTTCAATAAGAGACCAATTAACCAGAGACAAACAGAAGCTTACTAACATGAACACCACGTATACCTGGGAGATATGGAAGAATGAGTAACTCCCCGAGGTGGCCTAGAATTCAGGCTCAATACCATCCTAATAGGGAAGCAAGATGCCTGATGGCAGCCTCTTGGGGAGAGTAAATGACTTTTAGGAAAGATGAATGAGTCCTTAGAAGAAGAGATGGAAGGTGTAACATTTTGTGACAAAGCCTGGGTGTGGTATCAGCTTCTGTGTCACCTTCCAGCCTGCTTTCCTGTGGCAAGAGTTGACCTTCCCTGGTTGATGAGACCCCCAGGGAGGAGATTTGTGACAATGGGGTTCCTTTTGGAGAACTTGTCTTCAGGCAGACAAGGGGGGGTCAGAGGAAGGCTCTCTGCGTTTGCTCTTTTTCAAGTGCCCGCAGCTCAAACGGTTTGCCAACGTGCCACATTTTGGGGTGTCGTATTCTGCTACCCTTCAAAGGCTTAAAATACAGTCGGTTAAAGAGCCAGAGAGTACGTAGTTTAGGCTTTAGGACATTTGGTCTCGACTGCACCTGCTCATCTCCACTGTCATAGCGGGAAGGCAGCCTTGGACACAGATAATATGTAAACAAATGAGTGTCACTATGTTCCCATAAAACTTTACTTATGGACACTGAAACTTGAATGTCATACACTTTTCATGTGTCACAAAGTATTCTTTAAAAATTTTTTCAACAGTTTAAAGCATAAAAATCAGGGGTGCCTGGGTGGCTCAGTCAGTTGAGCATCTGACTTTTGATTTTGGCTCAGGTCATGATCCCAAAGTCGTGGAATTGAGCCCTGAGTCAGGCTCTACACTGAACATGGAGTCTGCTTAAGATTCTCTCTCTCTCTCTCTCTCTCTCTCTCTCTCTCTCTCTCTTTCTCTCTCTCTCTCTCTCTCTCTCTCTCTCTCTCTCTGTCCCTCCCAACCCCCCCTCCCTCTCTGCTGCTCACGCTCTCTCTCGGTCTAAAAAAAAAAAAAAAAAAAAAGGTTAAAAAACCATGCTTAGTTCATGAGCCACACAAAAATAGGAGGCAGCCATATTTGTCCTGTGGGCTGTAGTTTGCTTATCCTGTGCCAAGGTGTTGACCCTGTCCTACTTTCTCTGAGCGTGCCCAGTTAACCTGGACAAGGATAATGCTGAGATGGATCTAAGCAGGAGGCTTCCTGATGGCTCTGAGTTCAGGCCATCTTACCCCAGGTGCCGTGACTGGATGTTGTCACCTTTCCCAGTCGATGGTCCATTGGGGTCACAAGGGGCCTTTTTATATGTAGTTGAAATTCTTTTCCTCTGAACCACCCTCTCAACTCTTTTTTGCAGCACAACTCCCTCCCCCACACTCTGTCAGATTCATGTTAGAGCTATTATTTCTAGTAATAGTTTGCTTGTGTACTTAATGATTGCCCGTATTTCTAATATATTCATATCTGATCAATTAGTGCTAATAATAATTGTGCTGATAGTCCAATCCAAAATCATTTTAATTCTTATGGTTATAGGAAACAAAAAACAGTTACATATGTGTACATTTTCCTGCAAAGCAAAATATATGTATCTCAGAGAAATAATATGGTTAATAAATGCTCTTGCATAAAAATATTACACTAGGGATAAAATTCTCTGGGGGGAGGCATACAGATTTAAAATTTTAACATAAAAATATGTAAAATGTATTAACATTTTTAGAAAGCTGGCTAATTTTGGGGCTGCCTGGGTGGCTCATTCGGTTAAGTGTCTGAATTTGGCTCAGGCCATGATCCCACGGCTGTGAGTTCCAGCCCTGCATTGGGCTCTGTGCTGACAGCTCAGAACCTGGAGCCTGCTTCGGATTCTGTGTCTCCCTCTCTCTCCGTCCCTCCCCCACTTATGCTCTGTCTCTCTCTCTCTCTCAAAAATAAAGAAACATTAAAAAGAATTTTTTTTGGGGGGGGGCGCCTGGGTGGCTCAGTCGGTTAAGCGTCCGACTTCAGCTCAGGTCACGATCTCGCGGTCCGTGAGTTCGAGCCCCGCGTCAGGCTCTGGGCTGATGGCTCAGAGCCTGGAGCCTGTTTCCGATTCTGTGTCTCCCTCTCTCTCTGCCCCTCCCCCGTTCATGCTCTGTCTCTCTCTGTCCCAAAAATAAATAAACGTTGAAAAAAAAAATTAAAAAAAAAAAATTAAAAAAGAACCAAAAAAAAAAAAAAAATTTTTTTTTTTAAAGCTGGCGAATTTTAAAAAATAGATTATGGTTGGGGTGCCCGGGGCAGTTCAGTCAGTTGAGCATCTGATTCTTGGTTTCGTCTCGGGTCATGTTCAATCCCTACGTCGGGTTCTGTGCTGACACTGGAGATCCTGCTTGGGATTCTCTCTCTCTCTCTCTGTCTCTCTGTCTCTCCCTGCCCCTTCCACTCTCACTCTCTCTCTCTCTCATAGTAAATAAACTTAAAAAATAGGTTATGGTTATGTCATGAACTAAGCTAAACCAGCTTAATCGTATAACACCGCCCATACTGTTTTTAGTAGCCTCCTAAAGATGTCTGAATTACCTGAAGGCTTGCTACTCCCACACAACCTCACCAATGTCTCAAACCCCTCACATCAGGTCTACTGGACATACAGACCCTTATTAAACATGTATTAACAAACGGGCACAAAGCAGTTAATATGGCTGTTCTGTTCCTTGAGCTTGATGACCTTGACTTGACTGGAGTCAGCCCCGTGACATTCCAGAGCCAGGTCTCTGTGCTACTCAGGATGCACCAGGCCACTGGACATCTTTGTCACATCAGTGGCCGGTGACTGGCCTGTGAGGGGATGAGATGAGCCTCAGATGCCCTCCCAGTGGGTGAATTAACCTTGCCCTGAGTTCATATGAGGGTAAGGGATAGTACCTTTAAAATCTGTTAGCCAACCCACATGTCTTAGATACCTCCAATACCCGCCAGAAAAAGCCTGCCGCTGCATTCATTGTGCCACTTTCACTGCAGACCTTTATGCTAATTAGCAGAGGTCCAGGTATGGATTGTAGCACCCGTGGAAGCCCCTGGCCCGTGGCCTTTCTGACCTTAGCTCCCTTCCCAGGCTCTGTGGTCTTGGAATCCTAGCTGACCTGGTTTTAGTTTGACCTCAGTAGCACAATATCACACTTTGGCTGCAGAATTTAAAAGAAAAAAATTTTTTTAATGTTTATTTATTTTTGAGAGAGACAGAGCATGAGGAGGGGAGGGGCAGAGAGAGAGGGAGACATAGAATCCGAAACAGGCTCCAGGATCTGAACTGTCAGCACAGAGTCTAACGTGGGGTTCGAACCTATGAACCATGAGATCATGACCTGAGCCAAAGTCAGACCTAACCGCCCCTTGGCTACAGAAGTTTAAAATATGGCCATTTAGCAGTGAGTGTCAAACCACTGATGTATTTTATTCCATTAGGCATCTTTAAAAATGACATATGTTTTGTTTTTAAATGTCAGTACTTATAACATGCCACAAATACCGGTTCTTTCTATTTAAATTTACGATGGAAATTTTGAATGTCAACTTAATTTTTTTGGTTTATTTTTTATTTGTCTTACATGTCAACTTGCAAAGAACAAGAGGGTAAATAGTTTTTACAAGTCATTTCAGAGGTTACTCTCAGCAGAGCTGTCCTTGGTGGTGGGAGAGAATGTCTCCTTGGTTCTTCGTGCACATTTGCTCACCCTCTTCCCAGAGCCCTCAGGGTTCTGCATTCCAGAGGATTAGGGGGAAGCCTTTACAACACAGCCAAGTTTCTGTGACACCTTCGCCCAGGCAGAGGGTGCCTTCTGGCCTTTTGGTTTATAGCTGAGTGATGTCTTGGGAGATTCTTCCAGAATGAAGAAGATCTGCCCCTAGGTGATTTGCTTATTCCACTTAAACTGAGAAACACTAGTAACTTAACATCTTCTTTCTTTAAAATAAAATTTTACTTTATCAGCACCCTCTTCACAGCACAATTCTGTATTTATTTGTTTTAAGGATTTGTGTGCCTTATTAGACTATAAGCACCATGAAAGCAGGGATATGCCTGAATTGCTTACTGCCATGACTCCTATGCCTGGCAGAGTCCCTGGCTGGCCCATGGTAGGTGCTCAGTAAATATTTGCTGAATGATGAGGTGAGATGAGATGAGATGAGACGAGACAAGACAAGACAAGATGCTGAGAGATGGAAACAAAACAGAACCAGAAGATGCCCTGTGTCAAAATGGAAGATGGAACAGGAGCTAGGCCATCAGTCAACCAAGAGGATACAGCAGTCCTAGTGAAACTGGAAAAAAGCTTCTAAGGATAAAAGACAGAAGACATAGACCAGCCAGGTCTGGATCCAAGTAAAGCAAGCCAAGAGTCCTGGGCTTCATAAGGCTGACCCTAGGTATGAATTTACATGACTGACCTATAACATAAATAATAATTTCATTTTATTTGTCCCTAGTTGCTCATGCGGGACCTTAACATTCCCTTCAATGCCTCGTTCCAATTCTTTCTTTAGCTCTGTCAGTTCATCTTTCATTTCCTACTTTCTTACTAGTCTTATCATGAGCTCTTGTTTGTCTTCATTATGCTCTTGTTTCGTGGAAGTAATTACTTCATGACATTTTTAAATTCATGATTTTATATTTGGTCTCATTTTTCATCTCTTTCATGGAAAGATATTTCTTGTGAGTATATTTCATCTGCCATTTGTTTTTTCCTGTCATGTTTCTCAATCTTTTGTTCTTTCTCCTTTTTGTTTAACTGTTACTATACAGACATTTTAACTTTTTTTAACATTTATTTATTATTGAGAAACAGAGACAGAGCATGAGCATGGGAGGGGCCAAGAGACGGGAGACAACATGAAGCAGGCTCCAGGCTCTGAGCTGTCAGCACAGAGCCCGACGCAGGGCTTGAACTCACGAGCTGTGAGATCATGACCTGAGCCGAAGTCAGACACTCAACCGACTGAGCCACCCAGGTACTTTAAAATGACCCTTTTATACTGACATTTTAAAATGACCCTTCTTTGGATAAGATGAGTACTTCATGGGCAAGACACTTTTAGGAGCTGTGTGTGGGGAGAGGTCAGGCCTGTGTTCCAGACCATAACAGGAATTCTCCTATGACACGAGTAAGTTCTTTTAGACTTTACTTCTCCCAAGCCAACCAAGATTGCAACTATAGGGTTCTTCAGATGGACCATGTAAATATGGCTTAAACATGTGATTCCACATTTGGTCCTTCTTCCCTTGCATTATCTTGGAGACAAATGGGGTCCAGAGTAACTCCTGCTGCCAGGCACTTGCTTGTTCTTGTTGCTAAAGAGGTTTTTATTTTTACCCCTCAGAATGGTCACCAACTTTTGGAGAACCATGTATTATCGGTTTCGGTTTCGTTAGGATTCCTTTAGGACTCTCGCCAGCATTCCAAAAGGCACCCTTCTTACTTGAGATGTTTGCTTTCACCTGTTAATGAGGTAGGGGAGGGGGGAGGGAGTAGCTAGCCTACTCTCACTACAACCTTCAGTACTCTCAGGATCTTCTCATATTCTGTTTGACTGCCATTGTGCGGACAGCTCTACATCATGTTTTGTGATTTTGCGACATAAAAATCCTCTAGTTGTGTCAAATAGGGAATTTGCATTTCTGTTTCTCATTGTTGTCATGGTAGATCTTCGTGGGCAAAGATCAGAGATTTGAAGAGTGCTTTGGAAATAATTAACAGACTGATATAGGCTAAAATATTGAACGAGGTCAAGGGAAGTAGGAGGGAAATTTACCTGGAAAAGCCAGAAGGATGATAATTTTGAAATCCTTCAGTACCAGATTGGGAGGGTTTTACTCAGTTCTACGGACAAAGGAGAACCAATGAAAGTTCTCCAGTAGAGAATTAGCAAAGTCACAGCTTACGGGATAGGTGGCAAGTGGAGGGAGCCTCGGGCAGCAAAGAGAGCAGTGCTGACATTCAGAAGGGAGGTGTTGAGGAATCAAACTTAGGAACTTATAGTTTCCTTTATTTATTCACACACTGTGTAGTTAAACTGGTGTACAAAGTACATAGAATCTAACCATATAAAGTGAAATAACAAATATCGTGCTCGAGTAGAACCCTGCCGACCTCCTCTACCTGATTCGAGTTCCTCCAAGGCCAGAGCAGTGTATTTTGTTGTCTTTCTCCTCCCTATAGAAGGAGGATGCATAAGAGTGAATAGAAGAAAGGAAGGACAGGTCTAAGGGGTGCTGCCAGCCATGTCTTTCCTGCACAGTCCTGGGACAGTAAGGTACGAGTTCTGCTACAAGCCATCAAGTAATTGGTTGCTTAGCAGCCGAGAGCTTGGCCGGGGTGGAGCTGTCTGGAAGCCCGCATGTTTCTACAGTCCAGGAAATTTAGGGAAAGTACCGGGGCGCCTGGGTGGCTCAGTCGGTTAAGCGTCCGACTTCGGCTCAGGTCATGATCTCGCGGTCCGTGAGTTCGAGCCCCGCGTCGGGCTCTGTGCTGACCGTTCAGAGCCCGGAGCCTGTTTCAGATTCTGTGTCTCCCTCTCTCTCTGACCCTCCCCCGGTTTATGCTCTGTCTCTCTCTGTCTCAAAAATAAGCCTCCTCGGCAGTCAGCTCGACCATCGTGTCTGTACAGAGTCTCCCAACGCTGGTCGACTGTGGCGATGAGCTCTCCGTGGCCCTCGGGGGTCTAGTGCTTCTGATCCACTTCTGCTGGCTCAGCGAAGAGACTAGACCAGGTAGAAAACAGAATGGCCTCAGCTAGGAACATGCTCTGCTGATAGGCCGGGTGTGTGTCTATCAGATGCCGCATCTCACTGGTCTGGAGACAGAATAATACAGTCAGTTCATACTTCTGATAGTCCTGCCTAGTCAGCTGTGCCGTTTATGACTCCAACCAGGAGGACTGCAAGAGGGAGAAAAAGCATCTTGGAAATAATTGTACAGCTTCACAGATCATTAGCAAACCTGACTTCCCATTACCAACTCGAGAGTTGTAGCGTGAGTTTTATTTTCATCCAACCTTTGGCTATTATTCAAAATGAAAAAGTTTACCCTCAGATCTTTATGCTCTTTGTAATCAAACCCATTTCTCTTAACGCCGAGAACTGGAAGATGTCAGAGAGAAGTACCCATTTAAAACATAAAGCATAAGTGAATTAAGCCATCCATATAGCCATCGTAAAAGAGATCCATATAGCCATCGTAAAAGAAGAGAATATGTATGTATATGAAGGGGCGTTCCCCATCAGGTACATTCTTAGAGATACAGTAGCTGGCCATTAGGTCATGTTTTCAACTCTCCAATATTCCTAGGGATTCTAATGAATATTAAATCACAGTCCTCAGAATACGCCATAACTATTTGTAATCTTAGCTTTATAAATAAAAGCTCACTAATTGGAGAAAAGAAAATCTATTCCTGGGAAGGCTGAATTAAAGGTTACATTAAACACACACACACACACACACACCTGGATGGCTCAGTCGGTTAAGCATTCGATTCTTGGTTTCAGCTCAGGTCATGCATGAACTCACGGTTCATGAGTTCAAGCCTTGCGTTGGGCTCTGTGCTGCAGCATGGAGGCTGCTTGAGATTTTTTTCTCTCTCCTTCTCTGCCCCTCTCCTGTTTGCTCTCTCTCTCTCTCACTCAAAATAAATAAATAAGCTTAAAAAAAAAAACAGTTCTCTTTTCCTCAGACAAGCAGTATTTATCAATTCATTCACTTGTTGACAAATATGTTTAATCCCTACATTCCAGGGCATGTTCTAGGTGCTTAGGGTGCAAAGGTGGCAGAGACAGATAGGTCCTGCCCTTGGGCAGCTTACCTTCTAGATGAGGAGGCAGAGCACAAACAGGCAAATTCACAAGTCTGTAATTTCCAGCGGAGATGAACGCTACGAAGAAAACAATTGAGCAGTGTAATGGTGGCAGGGGCACTATTTCAGAAAGAGTGGTCCAGAACGGATTCGCTGAGGAGGCGACATTTGGACAGACATCCAAGTTAAGTGAGAGAGTGAGGTGTGCAGAGACCTGGAGGAGACGTCCAGGCAGAAGACACTGTGCCTGCAAAGGGACATGCACAATGGGAATGCGCGTGGAGGGTGGGATAAGCCCGGGGAACACCGAGAAGGCAAGTGCAGCAGGGGCAGAGCAAGGGAGGAGTGACAAGAAAGGAGGCACGAAACAGTCATCCCTAGAGAGCAAAAGAGGGGCTGCACTCTATAGGATGGTGCCCACGTAGATGGGGCTACCGGTGGCTGGTGGTCATGAATGAAAAGCAGGGCTGGGCAGTGTGTGTCTCTTCTGTGGCGATCAGAGCAGATCAGAGCAGTGGGAAAGTAAGCTCCAACCAAGACTAGTGTTTTTTCATCCCAATAAGAGGGGTTACGGGGTTGAGAATATTGTAAGGAGTGGTCGTGATGGGCAACAGCATCTGAGGTGGGTAACAAGGGAATGGGGACCACAAGGAGTGGGGATCAGTAAATGGCGGTAAGATCAATGGGGTTGAAGAATGTTGTGAGGTACCAGATGGAATGATCTGCACAGACAGAAAGTGGTTAGAGAGTGGGATGCCTAAGATTAAGATTATGGAGGGGTTGGAGTTGTCATGACAAAGTCTGGAGTATGATCATGGCGGTGAGTAGCTGACTGATGCGAGGTCAAGGAATGGAGAGGCCAGTATGCCGGCCAGACGGCTGACATGGCTGTTGAAATCAGCATGGCTGATGAGGAAACGCAGGCGGGAGAGAGAGAGGCAGCGATGAAGGGGCCAAAACTGCCAATGAGCAGAGTCATTGGGAGGGTAGTGAACAGTGGCAACAGGGGAGACTGTGTGTGTACATTCCAGGAGGTGGGTTTGCAAGGGCAGGAGGAGAGAAGGTCTGACAGTGGCTCTGGGGAGCATGGTCCTCTGGGAGGATGTGGGGAAAAGCAGCTGTATCATTCATCACATCCAAGTGAGCCCTTTCCAAGATGGCAAGATCTGACCGGATGGCTCTTTTCCCAGCATGTCTTTCTACAGTAAGTTCTCCCCTTGTTCCCTCAGGCAGAGCGAGCTGACTCTTCCTGTCCATCTTTCCTGTGCTAGTCCCATGATCATCTTCGGGATGTGCTGGGAAGCTGACCAGATACCTGAGAGCCAGGTCTGCCGGATGGGAGAGTCCGTCCTCTGAGGCTGCGGGGTGGCTTCCTGAGCCTCTCCTGACAGGCGGGCCCACAGCACCAGGTGGGATGCTGGCTCCACCTGCAGACCTTGGGGAGGAAGTGGCTAACGCCACATCGGAGAGATTTGGCTTCATCTCCGGGAACATCTGTGCAAAGGGTAGGCCAAAGAAGGCCCACAGAAGGAATCGCTGAGGAAGGCAGTGGACTTTCCAAGAAGGGACTTTAGGATGGGGCAGTGGAGTCCCCGTGACATCTCCAGGCCTGATGTCATAAGGACATTGCCCAGACTCATGAAAGCTGCTCTAGGAGTTGAGGGGAAGAGAGGCTTTGGACACTGAAATGCACACTTAGCAAAGGGCAGCACACCTGATGATCATGGGGTAGGGAGCCATCTCTGCACTGGGTCCTGGCCAGCAGAAGGCATCCTTCCTCCCTCCTCTCTCTCTCTCTCTCTCTCTTTCTCATATAAGCAGATGAGTTTCATTTCAGACAGTATCTCTCTACCCCACCTGGTGAGTGTTTATCCCAATGGGGGTCGTCTCCCCTCAGCTGCATCTTAACTTGCTTAGATCTTTCTGGCATCTTCAATTTGGGAGACCTTTTCTTTGCCCATGTGGCAAAGAACCCTTATGTGGGATGCCAGCTGGAGAACACCAGTGATACCTGGGGGAATTCCCTTTGCGGCCAATAAAAGGAACGCGGACAGGAACCACGAGACTGCGTCCTGTCTTGGCTTCGTGTCTCAGTTTCCTCTCCGGCTAGAGCCGGGACAGACGATAGTGCTAGGAAGGCGGAGATTAGGACGTCTCTGACAAATAGTGGTGTTTGGTACTGAGATCTAACTGGAGGTTTAATAGCAATCATTGGGGTAAAAAAAAGTTAATAGCACCTAAAACTGCATATCCGCTTGATAAATGTAGGAGAAAAAAATAGGTCAACAGAAGCGGCCACATGTGCTTGATTGCCAACTAAAAGTGGATCTCCTGCTGAGCCTGTCCCTGCCCTTGCTTCACATCCTCATGACACAAGTAGCGGTAGAAGTGACGGTGGAAGACATCACACACTTACATTATTTATTCGGGGGAGCGCTGCTACATCAGGAGCTCCAATTACTGGTGGAACTAGCCAGTTTTCAAGCTTTCCAATGATAATAGGTCTAACTGTGAAAAAAAGGACTACGAATGTGCAGGCGGTTACAGTTCCGTACCCTGTGCATTTGATCATCATCTGGTGAAGCTCCAGGCTGACCTCGCTGGGTTTGGATAGAAAGGCTTAAGACAGTACCTATTCCAGCTCAGGCGCCCCAAACAGGTGTAGAGTGGCAAGATGTTTATGGTTTGTTGAGAATAATTGGTGGTTTATGAACATTGGTGAGATGGCTGAGCAAGCACTAGATGGTAAATCTAAAGACAGAGGTTGAGTCTTCTTTTTACCAAGCCCTATAATGAATAACATTACAAATGGCAAATCCAAAGAAGCAGCTTCAATTCTGCTGGGGCTCCTCCCCACTTCAAAGCATATTGTGAATTTGAGGTTGAGTCTAACCAGAGAGTTGAATATATGGCTGGACTTGATACGGCTAATGTATATAGTCCATCCAGGTTTGTGTGGATTTTTGGATATGGTATGGGTAATGGAATTCGTATTTTGCGGGCCAAAGTGAGGGCTGGGATTGGTGCTGTAACAGATATTAATGATAATGGGTGTAATGGTTCTTTAACAAACAGCATGATGGCTTCAACAAGGGGATAGAGCAAACCCTGAGGTTTCACTTTGGTCCCGTAGGGAGTTGTATATACCCTTGTACTTCTCATTCAGTTAGTGTAATGAATGCTATGGTGAGTAGAAGTGGCATAACTAATACGAGAAGGTTAATGATAAACATAGTTAAGGAAAGGAGTCGAACTCTGGAAAACTGTGGAGGTTCCTCAAAAAATTAAAAATAGATTGACCCTACAACCCAGCAGAGTAGCACTGCTAGGAATTTACCCAAGGGATACAGGAGTACTGATGCATAGGGGCACTTGTACCCCAATGTTCATAGCAGCACTCTCAACAATAGCCAAATTACGGAAAAGAACCCAAATGTCCAGCAACTGATGAATGGGTAAAGAAGATGTGGTTTATATATACAATGGAATATTCCTTGGCAATGAGAAAGAATGAAATCCTGCCATTTGCAGCAAGGTAGATGGAACTGGAGGGTATTATGCTAAGTGAAATAAGTCAAGCAGAGAAAGACAGATATCATATGTTCTCATTCATCTGTGGAACTTGAGAAACTTAACAGATGACCATAGTGGAAGGGAAGGGGAAAAAACGGTTTCAAAGAGAGAGGGAGGCAAACCATAAGAGACTCTTAACTATAGAAAACAAACTGAGGGTTGATGCAGGGTGGGCGAGAGGGGAAAATGGGTGATGGGCATCGAGAAGGGCACTTGGGATGAGCACTGGGTATTGTATGTAAGTGATGAGTCATGGGAATCTACTCCTGAAGCCAAGAGCACACTGTATACACGGTATGTTATCTAACTTGACAATGAATTGTATTTAAGAAAGAAATAAAGTTTTGAGTATAGATGTATCTACTGAGAAGTAAAAAAAAAAAAAAAAAAAAAAAATTTAGGTGTGCTTGGGTGGCTCAGTCGGTTAAGCATCAACTCTTGATTTTGGCTCAGGTCATGATCTCCTGGTTCATGGGCTTGAGCCCTATGTAGGGCTCTGCACTGACCATGGGAAGATTGCTTGAGATGTATGCACTTTTTTTTTAATGTTTTATTTATTTTTGAGATAGAGGCAGAGTGTGAGCAGGGGAGGTGCAGAGAGAGAGAGAGGGAGACACAGAATCCGAAGCAGGCTCCAGGCTCTGAGCTGTCAGCACAGAGCCCGACACGGGGCTCAAACTCACCACGAGATCATGACCTGAGCCGAAGTCGGTCGCTTAACCGAGCCACCCAGGTGACCCGAGATGTATGCACTTTTTAAAAAAGAGTGTGTCTTACATTTTACTTTCTAATATCATAGCATTATTTCTATCTCCATAACTACAAATCTTCAAGATTATTTTTAATACCTACATAGTATCTCACCAAGTGCAAGTAATCCATTTAACCAGTCCTCCCAATTTTTCATATTATAAATAATGTTGCAACAAACATCTTTGTGTATACACCGTTGGTTACTTCTCTGATTATTTTCTTAGGACAAATTATCCAAAGTGATGAATTACTAAGTTAAACAACAGATTAAAAAAAATTTTTTTTTACTTTATTTTTAATTTTATTTTTTTTAATTTACATCCAAACTAGTTAGCATATAGTGCAGCAATGATTTCAGGAGTAGATTCCTTAATGCCCCTTACCCATTTAGCCCATCCCCCCTCCCACAACCCCTCCAGTAACCCTCTGTTCTCCATATTTAAGAGTCTCTTATGTTTTGTCCCCCTCCCTGTTTTTGTATTATTTTTGTTTCCTTTTCCTCATGTTCATCTGTTTTAACTCTTAAAGTCCTTATATGAGTGAAGTCATATGATATTTGTCTTTCTCTGACCGACTACTTTCACTTAGTATAACAGCTTCTAGTTCCATCCGCGTAGTTGCAAATGGCAAGATTTCATTCTTTTTGATTGCCGAGTAGTACTCCATTGTGTGTATGTATGTGTGTATATATATATATATATATATATATATACATATATATATATATATATATACACACACACACACACACACCACCTCTTCTTTGACCATTCATCCATCGATGGACATTTGGGCTCTTTACATACTTTGGCTATTGTTGATAGCACTGCTATAAACATTGGGGGTGCATGTGCCCCTTCGAAACAGCACACCTGTATCCCTTGGATAAATGCCTAGTAGTGCAATTGCTGGGTCATAGGGTAGTTCTATTTTTAGTTTTTTGAGGAACCTCCATACTGCTTTCCAGAGTGGCTGCACCAGCTTGCATTCCCACCAGGAATGCAAAGAGATGCTCTTTCTCTTCATCCTCGCCAACATCTGTTGTTGCCTGAGTTGTTAATGTTAGCCATTCTGACAGGTGTGAGGTGGTATCTCATTGTGGTTTTGATTTGTATTTCCCTGATGATGAGTGATGTGGAGCATTTTCTCATGTGTCGACCATCTGGATGTCTTCTTTGGAGAAGTGTCTATTCATGTCTTTTGCCCATTTCTTCACTGGATTATTTGTTTTTTGGGCGTTGAGTTTGATAAGTTCTTTAAAGATTTTGGATACTAACCCTTTATCTGATATGTCATTTGCAAATATCTTCTCCAATTCTGTCAGTTGCCTTTTAGTTTTGCTGATTGTTTCCTTCGCTGTGCAGAAGCTTTTTATTTCGATGAGGTCCCAATAGTTCGTTTTTGCTTTTGTTTCCCTTGCGTCTGGAGACGTGTTGAGTAAGAAGTTGCTGCGGCCAAGATCAAAGAGGTTTTTGCCTGCGTTCTCCTCGAGGCTTTTGATGGCTTCCTGTCTTACATTTAGGTCTTTCATCCATTTTGAGTTTATTTTTGTGTATGGTGTAAGAAAGTGGTCCAGGTAAATTCTTCTGTATGTCGCTGTCCAGTTTTCCCAGCACCACTTGCTGAAGAGACTGTCTTTATTCCATTGGACATTCTTTCCTGCTTTGTCAAAGATTAATTGGCCATACGTTTGTGGGTCCATTTCTGGGTTATCTATTCTGTTCCATTGATCTGAGTGTCTGTTCTTGTGCCAGTACCATACTGACTTGATGATTACAACTTTGTAGTATAGCTTAAAGTCTGGGATTATGATGCTTCCTACTTTGGTTTTCTTTTTCAAGATCGCTTTGGCTATTCGGGGTCTTTTCTGGTTCCATACAAATTTTAGGATTATTTGTTCTAGCTCTGTGAAGAATGCTGGTGTTACTTTGATAGGGATTGTGTTGAATATGTAGACTGATTTGGGTAGTATCGACATTTTAACAATATTTGTTCTTCCTATCCAGGAGCATGTAATCTTTGTCCATTTTTCTGTGTCTTCTTCAATTTCTTTCATAAGCTTTCTATAGTTTTCAGTGTATAGATTTTTCACCTCTTTGGTTAGATTTATTCCTAGGTATTTTATGGGTTTTGATGCAATTATAAATGGGATCAATTGCTTGATTTCTCTTTCTGTTGCTTCATTGTTGGTGAATAGGAATGCAACCGATTTGTGTGCATTGATTTTATATGCTGCACCTTTGCTGAATTCATGAATCAGTTCTAGCAGTTTTTTGGTGGACTCTTTAGGGTTTTCCATATAGAGTATCATGTCATCTGCGAAGAGCGAAAGTGTGACCTCCTCCTGGCCGATTTGGATGCCTTTTATTTGTGTTGTCTGATTGCAGAGGCTAAGACTTCCAATACTATGTTGAATAACAGTGGCGAGAGTGGACATCCCTGTCTTGTTCCTGACCTTACGGGGAAAGGTCTCAGTTTTCCCCCATTGAGGATGATATTTGCATTGGGTCTTTCATATATGGCTTTTATGATTTCCAGGTATGCTCCATCCCTACTTTCTTGAGGGTTTTTATCAAGAAAGGATGCTGTATTTTGTCAAATGCTTTCTCTGCATCTATTGAGAGGATCATATGGTTCTTGTCCTTTCTTTTATTGATGCAATGAATCACGTTAATTGTTTTGCAGATATTGAACCAGCCCTGCGTCCCAGTTATAAATCCCACTTGGTCGTGGTAATTTTTTTAATGTATTGTTGGATCCGATTGGCTAATATCTTTTTGAGGATTTTTGCATCCATGTTCATCAGGGAAATTGGTCTATTGTTCTCCTTTTTAGTGGGGTCTCTGTCTGGTTTTGGAATCAAGGTAATGCTGGTTTCATAGAAGGAGTTTGGAAGTTTTCCTCCCATTTCTATTTTTTGAAACAGCTTCGAGCAAATAGGTGTTAACTCTTCCTTAAATGTTTGGTAGAATTCCCCTGGAAAGCCATCTGGTCCTGGACTCTTGTTTTTTGGCAGATTTTTGATTACTGATTCGATTTCCTTACTGGTTATGGGTCTCTTCAAATTTTCTTCCTTCCTGTTTCAGTTTTGGTGGTGTAAATGTTTCTAGGAATTTATCCATTTCTTTCAGATTGCCCATTTTATTGGCATATAATTGTTCATAATATTCTCTTATTATTTTTATTTCTGCTGTGTTGGTTGTGATCTCTCCTCTTTCATTCTTGATTTCATTTATTTGGGTCCTTTCCTTTTTCTTTTTGATTAAACTGGCTAATGGTTTATCAATTTTGTTAATTCTTTCAAAGAACCAGCTTCTGGTTTCATTAATCTGTTCTACTGTTTTTTCGGTTTCAATAGCATTGATTTCTGCTCTAATCTTTCTTATTTCCTGTCTTCTACTGGCTTTGGGTTTTATTTGCTGTTCTTTCTCCAGCTCCTTAAGGCATAAGGTTAGGTTGTGTATCTGAGATCTTTCTTCCTTCTTTAGGAAGACCTGGATTGCTATATACTTTCCTCTTATGACTGCCTTTCTGTGTCCCAGAGGTTTTGGGTTGTGGTGTTATCATTTTCATTGGCTTCCATGTGCTTTTTAATTTCCTCTTTACCTTCTTGGTTAGCCCATTCATTCTTTAGTAGGATGTTCTTCAGTCTCCAAGTATTTGTTATCTTTCCAAATTTTTTCTTGTGGTTGATTTCAAGTTTCATAGTATTGTGTTCTGAAAATATGCACAGTATGATCTCGATCTTTTTGTACTTGCTGAGGGCTGATTTGTGTCCCAGTATGTGGTCTATTCTGGAGAACATTCCACATGCGCTGGAGAAGAATATATATTCTGCTGCTTTAGGATGAAATGTTCTGAATATATCTGTTAAGTCCATGTGGTCAGTGTGTTATTCAAAGCCATTGTTTCCTTGTTGATTTTTTTTATTAGATGATCTGTCCAATGTGAGTGGGTGTAGAAGTCTCCTACTATTATGGTATTACTGTCAATGAGTTTCTTTATGTTTGTGATTAACTGATTTATGTATTTGGGTGCTTCCACATTTGGCACATAAATGTTCACAATTATTAGGTCTTCTTGGTGGATAGACCCCTTGATTATGATATAATGCCCTTATGTATCTCTTGATACAGTCTTTACTTTAAAGTCTAGATTGTGTGATATCAGTATGGCTACTCCAGCTTTCTTTTGTTGACCATTAGCAAGATAGATGGTTTTCCATCCCCTTATTTTCAATCTGAAGGTGTCTTTAGGTCTAAAGTGGGTCTCTTGTAAACAGCATATAGATGGATCTTGTTTTCTTATCTATTCTGTTACCCTATGTGTTTTGATTGGAGCATTGAGTCCATTGACATTTAGAGTGAGTACTGACAGATATGAATTTATTGCCATTCTGCTGCTTGTAGAGTTGGAGTTTCTGGTAGTGTTCTCTGGTCCTTTATAATTTTTGTTACTTTTGGTATTTGTTTATTTATTTATATTTTCATCTTTTCTCCCCTCAGTCCCCCTTAAAATTTCTTGCATGGCTGATTTAGTGGTCACAAACTCCTTTAATTTGGGGAAAACTTTTTATCTCTCCTTCTATTTTGAATGACAGCCTTGCTGGATAAAGAATTCTTGGCTGTATATTTTTCTGATTCAGCACATTGAATATACCCTGCCACTCCTTTCTGGCCTGCCACGTTTCTGTGGATAGGCCTGCTGCAAACCTGATCTGTTTTCCCTTGTAGGTTAAGGACTTTTTTTCCCTTGCTGCTTTCATGATTCTCTCCTTGCCTGAGTGTTTTGGGAATTTGACTATGATGTGCCTTGTTGATGGTAGGTTTTTGTTGACTCTAATGGGAGTCCTCTCTGCTTCCTGGATTTTGATGTCTGTGTCTTTCCCCAGGTTAAGAAAGTTTTCCGCTATGATTTGCTCACATAACCCTTCTACCCCTATTTCTCTCTCTTCCTCTTCTGGGACCCTTATGATTCTGACGTTCCTTTTTAATGAGTCACTGATTTCTCTCATTCTTAAATCGTACTCTTTTGCCTTAATCTCCCCCTTTTTTTCTGCTTCATTATTCTCTGTTGGTCCTCTATATCGCTGATTATCTCTTCTGCCTCATCCATCCTTGCCACCGCAGCATCCATCCATGATTGCAGCTCAGTTATAGCATTTTTTATTTCACCCAGGCTAGCTTTTGCTTCTTTTATCTCCACAGAAAGGGATTCTAATCTATTTTCAACTCCAGCTAGTATTCTTATTATCGTGATTCTAAATTCTGGTTCAGGTATCTCGCTTGTATCTGTGTTGGTTAAGTCCCTGGCTGTCGTTTCTTCCTGCTCTTTCTTTTGGGGTGAATTCCTTCGTTTTATCATTTTGAAGGGAGAGAAGGAATTAATGAGGTAGAAAAATTAAAATAAAATTAAAAATATTAAAATTAAAAAATTACACACACACACACACACACACACACACACAAAATAAATGATGCTAGATCCTAGGTGTGTTTTGGTCTGGATGTTGAAAGTGGCTTGATAGATTAGAGAAAAAAGGGGAGAAAAAAAAAAAAAAAGGAAATCGTTTGAAAATTTGAAAAAATGAATACACTGAAGTAGACTAAAATGAAATGATGGAAGTAAAATAGAATTTTAAAAGATTTACCCAAAAGTAAAAAGTATATTAGAAAAAATATTTTAATAAAATTTGAAAATAAAAATGAATTTTTTCTCTTTCTGTAAGAAAAAGAGAGGAGAAAAAAAAGAAAATTGAATAGTTGGGCTGGTTAACAGACTGAAATACTACTGAAATTACTTCGTTTTCCCCTGGAAGTCAAACTATGAAGTGCTTTATAGTCCATAAACTAAGGTGGTGAGACTTGTGTTCTTGAAGAGTGAGGTTGGCCCCGTTGGATAGGGTTTAGTGTAATGGTTCCGTTCTCCACTAGATGGCACTGCTATGCCTACTGGGGGGATTGTTGGTGCGTCGTAGGTGCATGAGCGCATGCGCGGGAGCGGTGAAAATGGAGTCACCCAGCTACCCAGTCTCTAGTATCGGAACTCTGTTCTCCCTGATCAGCAATCACGCACCCATTCTTCGTCTTCAGCTTCTGTCCACTGCCTGCTTCCACACTGTCTGTGACCAAGCCCCAGGCAGTACCTCTCTCCCGAGTTTTGTCTCAGATGTGACTGTTTTCCCTGCCCGCCCCCCCCCCCCCACTTCTGAGGGACTGGGGCTTTGACCCCTTCTGCCCCTCTGCTGAGGGTCTCACGGAGCAACGGCTGAAAGCCGGCTGCACGCAGGAACGTTTGTGGGACCGTGCTGCTGCCGATGCCTGGAGACTGCAGGCAGGTACCAGCCTGCCCCAGAAAAAGTTCGCAAGCAGCGTTTCAGGGATTATGGAAAATCACAACACATCTGGCACTAAGCTTCACCTCCAATGGCCTCGATCCAGCACCAGTGAATGTGGCCGTTCTCTGGGGTGTGCTGGGCACAGGTGGCCTCACAGCCTCTACCAAATGTCCTCCCAGCAATGGAACTGCTTCTCCCCGTGTGGCCCAAGAACCTTCCAGACCCCGCTCTGCTCCTGGAGATTTGCCCTTCTCACCAGGGCACTGCCAGGTATCAAGCTGCGGAGTTTCCGACTCTGCGCTCCCCATTTACGGTCGTAATGGAATTTAAGCCCTCTCCTTTCTCCCTTTTTAGTTTAGTCCCTGTGGCTGTTTCCAATTTTCCACTGTCTCTCCAGCTGCTTTTGGGGAGGGGTGCTTTTCCTATAATCTCCCCCCCCATCTCCATCCTCTCTCCTGATGCAAAAGCGGCTCCCTGTCCTCTGCTGCTTCTCTCTCCCCAAGTTCACCTCTCCGCCGTGTACCTGCTGAATTCTGTGGTTCACGTTGTGCAGATTGTTGTGTTAATCCTCAGATCAGTTTTCTAGGTGTGCAGGATGGTTTAGTGTTGGGCTGGCTGTATTTCACGGGTGCAAGACGCACAAAAAACTTCCATGCTGTTCTGCCATCTTGGGTCCTCTCCAGATTTTTTTTTTTTTTTTTTTTTTTTTTTTAAGGCTTTGGTTTCTTTTAATTCCAGTTTAGTGAACATACAGTGTTAAAGGCTTTGGTTTCAAAGTACTCAATACAAAGGTTATACTGATACACTCTTACTAAAGATAAAAACAAAAGATTTTCAAGTTTTCCCTGCTCACTGCTGAATTTATTTTTAAAAAGGGGTGGGCTGGGGGGGGGGGGTTGGGGTCTGTCTGTATCAGTCAGAAAAATCTGTGGCTGACTTACTGGCCAGCTCACCTTCAGCCATTGCCAGCCTCTTCTCCTTTGGCCACTTCTATTATAAAGGCTACTTGCTTTGTTTGCTTCTCACACACAATTCTGGAAGACAGGATAGAAGCACAAATGTGGTGAAAGCTTCTGGAAAAGCTTTTACTCTCCTGACAGAAAGGACAGATAAACCAGGAACTGCCCCTTCCCAGCTTTGGATGTAAACATACATTCTGGACCTGCAACAGCCATACTGTAGCATAAGGAAAAGGCCAAAAAACCCACTTGTTCTGACCAATACCAGCAACAGATGAAGAGTAGGGTTGCTAAGCAGCTATCTGGAGGAATATCTTTGGTAGAGCTTGACATCAATTTAAATATCTTTAGAAACTATACGTGAGAAAATGTATTTAAATATGTTTAAAAATCACTTTCAAAAAATTTCTGCATCTTGGGGTTATAATGCAAATGAAGTTTTCCTATATAACCAGTTGAACTAAATTAACAGAGCAATCTGTATGCCTGTCAAAATGGTGATACCATGTTCAAAACCAATTACTCCTCACCTGCCCCGCATTGTCCTAACCATAGCTATTACTATCAATAGGGGTACAAAGACACATAAACCAACTGATAAATTATATATTACATGTTTATTAAGGGCACAACTTTTATGTAACATTTACATTTTATGAAAAAATCAAAAATATTTACAAAATTGTGTAAGATAGATTTGCATTGTTCTAATTACAACTCAAAGTAGTAAATAACATTTCTTAAAAACTCACATTTGTTAGAGTTCTTTGTTTACAAATTCTTGGTTAAAGAGGCAGCTACAAAGTTTATCACTATACAGCAGCAAGAACCAGCTTGCTAAATACATTTCCCATTGAAAATCTACTGGTCTTTTTTACACCATTAGTGGATTTTTAAATGAAAAAAAAATCAATATAAACTCATATGGCTTCAAAATTGTAGCCTGCGCCTAATACAAATGTAGGTATCGACACTTGGCATGAAGACTGTGGTAATCAGAAAGTGCAGAAGTTTAACCATTTTACTAATCTGTACATGTTTTAGGTAATACTTGATTCGAAACAAACCTGGTGAGTGTAACTGTGTCTGAAGTCCAGTAATAAAGTATTAACTGCCCACAGAAAGCAGTGTGATTGCAAAGCAGTTACATTTAAGATTCCAGTAAGGGATTGTAATTGGCATTTAAAAGAGCACAACATAAGAGTTAGAAATTCCCATTTTGCTATTTAGTGAAGATGAACATTTCAGCAAATTGTCTTAATATGCTGCTTTAGTCAAATCTAAATGTCAAATTGGGCTAATACTGAATATACCTAAAAAGCACATACTGTGTTCTATGTATTGCTAATAAGTAGATTTTCTGCTGTATTTAGTAGAACAAGATGTTACATAAATGTCTAGTAGTAGGGGTTTTAATGTTCTGTAAAGCTTAACAGAATAATTAGTGGTTTTATATAAATTATCATATATAACAATTTATCACTTCTACATAAAAGGCAGGACATTGGTATTTATAAATAAAATTCCCACTTGTAAATTATGAAACTGTCCAAAACATTTTAAGTCCTTCAATTAGGATTTGCTATAAAGTTAGGTTTTTTTACTATTTAATATTAGTAGTTCAAGAAATGCTTAACCCAATCCATCACTTCAAATCCTCTCCCAATTTCTAGCAGTTGGCAATTAACCAATAACATACAAATTGGTAACTGTCCCAATTGTTGAAATGAAAACAAACGGCAGTACTTCTCCAATGCCAAAACTAATCTTCTCTAAAATGTCTTCCTCGCGAAATACAAAACTCATGCCCCCAACACATTCATTAAATGTATAAATTTCCAATGATAAACAGAATGAAAGGAAGTGTCAAATTGAGGATTAAAATAGCAGTTACCAAGTTACCTTTAGTTTTTCATATTGGTTTTATGATTTACATACTTAGGTGGAATATCTGAAGGTAACTTTTCTTCCCCTGTAAACATAGGCGATTAGGTGTATTTCTCTTTCTATCGGCTACAGTGTATCACTAAAGAAGTGAGCCAGGATTTTTAGGTACAAATTAACCTTTAGTTACTCTGAATTCCCTTCCCAATTGAGGTCAAGATATTTACAAAATGGCAATTATCTTGTAAAAATGCTTGACCACTCTAACACTGAATAGAAGAGCCAGACTGTGAAGGGAAAAAAAGTGAGGCACATTAACGAACACAAACCTGGATAGGCACATTTCTGGCTTTTGTTATTGTTTTAAAAGGCACACATTATGCAATCCATATAAAAATAAATTAAATCTACAGCATTAATTCTTAAAAACAATCACAAATTCTATAAAGTTAACTAACTGCAGAAGTAAATTTCTCTGCTGTCTTTTGCAAGCTTATTTTAAAACACATTGCACTTGAGAATTAAAAAAATCATATAAAACACCATTTACACTTTATTAATGTTTCTATGAGATTCAAATTATACATTTTTTGCGTACACCTTGGACTCTGGTCTGATTACTTTATGGCACATAACTCAATTTGATTGAGTGTTCAGAATTAACGTTATCCAAAACTTAAGAATTCACGTTCTGTCTGTCTCCATTCAATATCAAGCTTAGGAAATTTCAAACATATCTCTGACTCTAAAAATTTATGGAAAGCTGAATTATTTGGTGCTTGCTCTCCTGAAATTTTAGGTCTGATAATACACTATATAACTCAACATAGACACTGAAGACAATATGAAATTTCAGCCTAGGAAAACTTCATTTTACTGAGAATCTCTACAAATGTGCTTCTGGAATATTGCAGTTGATCATTAACAGCGATGAAAATCATTTCAGTGCTATTGCTTTTGATGACTCACTTCAAAAGTGCAATTTAATGTTTGTAATCAGTTCTCAAATGTGTGTACGTTCAAAGGACCTAATAGAAGCTAGAATCGTGTTGGAAAGAACAGACAATGCAGGATGTCAGACTTGTGCTTCTGTCTCGAGCCAACCCGTTTCCCAGGTCCATCAGCAATCTGCCAGGTATCGTCCTGAAAAACACCAAGCAGACCCATGCAATTACAATTTCAAATGAACTCAAAGGACGACATTTTCACTGTGGTTACAGACACAGAACCCTAGTTCCCATCTGCTGTTTATGATACATGAGAATCCGATCACAGGTGTCCATGTATACTGACCACAGTTATTCTCTCCCAGGTATGTCTCTACCTGGCACTTTGTACGAAAGGTCGAAGAAGAAATTTTCCATGACTAGATGATAAACTGCTTGACAGTTTATAAAATAGTTGCTTAGTAGCACACTGTTAGAATGTTCCCATGTACACTAAAAACAAAATCTCTCAACTTACCAGTGGCAAACCGCTTCTTTACTAAGGAAAGCCTATAGCCAGTGCCTACAAGTTCAATATCTACTCCCGAGAGGGTACTTCCCTCGCTGAGGAACTGCACTGCAAGTGTTGTGGGTTTACTAGGTCCTTCTGAAAGATCAAATTTTGCTCTGAGGGACCCAGAACCTACAAGGAAAAGAATAAAGAACTTACCCAGGGCAACATAAAATTAACAGAAAAAACAAATAAGATAAACTATGTTCTATGCCAAATGCATAAAATGTATATAGTAAACACATCAATGTCCTGTGTCCAAATCAGACTTGATTCAAAGAATCTAAATTAAGTCGTCTTTTTTTAATTGATTTTTTTAATGTTTATTTATTTTTGAGAGAGACAGAGGATGAGTGGGGAGGGGCAGGGAGAGAGGGAGACGGAATCCAAAGCAGGCTCCAGGTTCTGAGTTGTCAGCACAGAGCCCAATGTAGGACTCAATCTCACCAACTGTAAGATCATGACCTGAGCCAAAGTGGGATGCTTAACTGAGCCACCTAGGCACCAGTGAATTAAAAGTACTCTTAATCCTTGCTTTTCTTTGACTTAAAACACCCCTGTAGATCTGTATTGAGATTCAACATGATACAGACACATGTTGAAGTAAAAAAAAAAAAAAAAGTCAATGTGGGCAGTTCAGAGGAAAGCGCTTAGAGGAGTAGTGCGAGTAGGAATAAAGTCCAAAAACAATGATGACAGTCAACTACCATATTATAGGGATGGGAGAAGTAAAGAAGGAAAGACAGCTAAGATTAGGAAAGCTGTATCAATATTATTATTTTCTATTCCCCTTCTTAAAATTTAACTTGCCTATCATGCCGAATACAGCTGACCTTTGAGCAACATGGGTTTGGACTCTGTGGGTTCACTTAAACAGAGACTTTTTTCATTCGGTGCAGTGCTCTTAAGTGTATTTTTTGTCTTTTCTGATTTTATTTCCTTTTATCTAGCTTATTTTAACAGTACAGTATATAACACATAAAACCTACAAAATACCTGTTCATTGACTGTTTATGTTACCGGTAGAGCTTCTGGGTAACAGTAGGCTGTTAGTAATTAAGTTTGGTGGGGGGGGGGGGGGGCAAGTTATACATGGATTTTTGACTACACAGGTCCACCAGGGTGAGTGGTGTGCGGGGGCTTGGCACTTCTAACCCCTGCATTGTTCAAGGGTCAACTAGATATTTGAGATGTCTTCTTTTCAGTCTAACCATTTATTCTACATACCTCAGTCTAACAGTATGCCAGAAACTGTAAAGCAAAAAATTGTGATGAATATGATAAATGCTACAAAAGTGCTCTGAATTGCTATGGGCACAAAAGCACATAAAATGATGGTGGAGAGGACAGTGTGAATTGCAGGCAGGGGTAACTACAGGTAGAGAGGGGAGAGAATACAGTGCCTTTAAGGGAACTGCATGCATATCAGAAGACCTAGAGGACAGGATACAAGAGGGGCAGAAGACTAGAATGGTAGGAAGGAACAAGCTCCAAATATCTTTACATCCCAAGATAAAAAATAACCATAGGAAGTCACTAAAGATAAAGAAGACAAAAACAATTCAGATTAGGGTCTTAAAAGGGGACTGAGGTACAAGGTGCCAGGTAGGGAAACCAACTGAAAGTCAATAAAATAGTGTAGGATTCTAGGTGACAGTTGAAGTGGATCTCAATCAGGCTAAGGGAAAGGAAAGAAGAAAATGCATTTGAAAAATATTTCAGAGTTGGAATCGAGAGGGGGAAAGGAGGAGGAGTCTCAGAGTGTGCCCAGGTTTCCAGTCAAGGAAAACAGACAACCGCTAGGTAGCAGGAGCAATATTCTAGGATACACAGAAGTAGAACAGCACAGCATAACCCTGATCCATCCTGCACTACTGTGCCTCATGGCACAGATTGGCTGGGAGGATGAAATGCTGCCTAATTCTTAACCACCGTCCAAGCCCAAGTCCTCCTTAGACTTGCACAATTCTCTTGATAGGCAATTCAATTCTGTGAAAGTTCTACAGGCCAAGAGCAGCCACCTTGGCAAATCTTAAACTTGAAAATTATTTCCTGTCCCTCTTCTGGGCATAAAGCCAGAGCAGAAACGATTTCTATTGTACAGTATCCTAATTTGCATATTTCTTTTTAAAGGTTAACCAAATCAGAACATTTATAGTATTTTTCCATTTCCTCACATAGATATCCTGATTCCTGAACAGCAGAGGAAAAGTATTCATCTATCTGATTAGAAAATTTGTACCCTGTTTTTGAGGAAACAATTTCTCTTGTTAGTACTTACAAGTACTAACTAGTATAGTTTCATTAAGTAGGGGGAAATCTGTATTCTCATTTTCCTGCTAGCTGGTTACGTAAGCCCTCAATTCAAACAGGATTTCTGGTTTACTTCCAGATTTCACTAGGAATTTCAGTTTTGTCCCCCCAGAAGCGATACAGCTCAAGCAGAAGTCAGCACCTTTGGCACATGAAAATAGGCAACAAAGGAACTGTAGATCAGCTTGGTTATTTCACCAAATAGGTGGTTCTCTAGTAAAAGAGTGATTCAGCATGACATGTATAAATAGCCACTATCGATATATTCCTGCTACTTGATACAGAAATACATAGGAGAAATACCAGGGATATGATTTATGCTTTGATCACATTATGCTTAAAGTGTTCAAAGAGAAAAAGCTAAGCAAAATTTGAAAAGCTAGAAAAAAAAAAGTCCTACTTAGTAATAGGAAAAGTTATTGGAGGTTAAGTAGGCATCCAAAAAAGAGCAAGAGAATTCTCTTTTTTTTTTTTTAATTTTTTTTAATGTTTATTTTTGACAGAGAGAGAGAGAAAAAGCATGAGCGGGGGAGGGGCAGAGAGCGAGGGAGACACAGAATCCGAAGCAGGCTCCAGGCTCTGAGCTGTCAGCACAGAGTCCGATGCGGGGCTCAAACTCAGACTGCGAGATCATAACCTGAGCTGAAGTCAGACGCTCAACCGACTGAGCACCCCAGGTGCCCCAGGAGAATTCTCTTAAGAGAAAATAGGAATAATTAATGTTAAAGACTTGACTGTCCTGGAAATTACATTCTAAACTGAGTTAGAGAAGACAAGACAGAGACCAGCCAACAGAGATTTTTCCTTTGCCTTGTGAGCACAAACAGATACAGACTTGGTGGGAGTAAGCAATTAACTTGTTTCTTCTTAAAATAATTAGCAGAGAAGTAAAGGCTGTTGATGGTTAGTTTTACTAAGGAGAAATGACCAGGAAAAGTTCTCTTGGAAAGTGAAGTAGGCAAACAAAGGGGCTTTTGAAAGCCTGCAAGCTTCTACATGATTTCTGGGAGGACAGGAGGACCCCAGGAACAGAATGAGCTAAATGGTATATTAAATCAGTTTCAGTTATCAGGTCACTTGAAAATACCTAATAATATTCTCATGTGAATGTATGCATTTACATAGTATTTATAAAGTTAGAGCAAAACAAATCATTTTTCTTACAGAGAAAGCATATTCAATCTAGAGGGGAAAAATGGGTTCTGAATGTCAACTGGTCCACTCTTATTTAAGGTATTAACTTCCATCTAGTGGTCAATTCTAGAACTGAAGGCATGAAAATCTAGGAAAAAACTGTCCATAAAAATGCCTGAAAAATCAATTTTCATGGACACTGAATTACAAACAAAAAGGCATACACACACACTTACCTCCATTTTCTGATTTTTCTGAAATACCAGACAGTTTCCAAAAGGCTTTCATTTGTTCTGCATTCCTATAAGAACAAATATCTTCTGATTAAGTGTCTAGTATAGGGGCTTAAAAATGGATGGGCTGTCAATAAATGAATACATTTTAAGTATTTCACCAAAACAACTATAGGGCTAAATTTACTTTCAGTAGTATCACCAGGTGATAATGTGTTTACGATGTAAGTAAATATAATGCTATATCTTAATGGAAGTTTACTAAATTACATAATTCTTCTAGTCAGAAAAAGGAACACTGAAAATATATGTGGTTCAGTACCTTCATTATTGAAGGACAACAAACTTTTATTAAACAGTGAAAGAACCTAGAGTGTTAGTCTATACTAATTCAGGGAACAAGAGAGGTAGTTAAGAGATGAGAATTCCTAAACTATTAAGACAGGTGTTCTTACAGAGATGATAGATGCTATATTTACCCCTCTAAAATAATAAGTATTATTTTTTAGAAAAATAAAGTTGATGGAGGTTAAGTGATTTACCTAAAGGTAAAGTTGTACTGAGTCATTCAAGCCTGGGTGGTGAACGCAAACTTACTTTTGGATTGAGGCTATTGTGATTTGACTAGTAAGATGAACAGCATCTTTTACACCACAGTTTTTATGGTAAAATGCACAAATACTTTTCAAGCTTACAACTTTGAAAATGGGTTCTACGAGTTGGAGCTTGCAGCAAAATTTAGCAGGAATTCAGAAAACTCAAATTTACCATATTGCAGGGGGAAGGGACTGCATATTTGTGACTCCTCCATCCACTGGTACCACCACCTGTATGTTTGAAAGCACGCTCGGTGCCACCATAGCTTCTGGGTTGTACTTATAATCCACTCTAAGATCTGTGGTGCCAGCACTACACTTCCAATATGTTGCAAGATTTAGAGGAGTGGACTGAATACCATTTGATGATACCTTTAAAGAGAAAAAGAAAAAAGTTAGTTTTTGCCCAAAAAGTAAACAAGTCATACTGAAGACATGTATGCTTGAACACAAGAGTTCTCAGAATCAAAAATAATGATGGAAATATCGTTAGGCAGAAGAAAGCAGGCTTATCTCCGAGGAGTAAGAGCCAGTCTCACAGTATGGATCTAGGACTACCCACATCAAAATGTCCATGACAGTTGTGCAAAATACACATTCCTATAGGTCCAAATGCAGAAAATCTGACTCAACTGCTTAGGTGCTAGGTCCAGAAAGAAATATGTCATCAGGTGATTCTTCTTTATGCATGTTAACTTAAGAATCCCTTTCAACATCCAACACAGAATTCAATTCTAAGATTCCTTACGAATTAAAAGAATTTAAATTAAAAAAAAAAAAAAAGGATAAGTCACCAGGCAATACTGCAAGTCTGGAATTAGAATACTTCCGTACTTCCAAGTGTTTAATTTTAATCACATGACCCCTAGTAAATGGTGCAATTCCTTCCCATTCTTTAGATCCTTGCTCAAGTTAACTCCTTTTTAATGAGACCTACCCTGATCACCCTGTTTAAATGTACACTAACATTGCATTTCCAGTTTTCCTTATTGTTTAACCAACTGAGCCACCCAGGAACCCCTCAGTTTTCCTTATTGTGAACACTATGCCTTTTTTCGAGATAACAAAACATACATACATACTACCTCTCATGCTATTCCTGGCAATTAGCAAGCACTGAATAATAAATGTTTACTGAATTAAGAATAATGAATACCCGGAATAAACTCTAAGCCTACTTAAGTCGCACCACTTTCTATTCCTTATTTATTTCCCAAAAACGTAAGCCATATTAATACAATTACTCTATTAAAATTTCACATAATACATTAAGTATATGAAGTAGGAAATTTATCCCTTAGCATTCTTACTCCCCACTGTTAACACTGTAGGCACGCATGCACAGATCTCATTATTTCTTTTTTTTTTTAATTTTTTTTTAACGTTTATTTTTGAGACAGAGAGAGACAGAGCATGAACGGGGGAGGGTCAGAGAGAGAGGGAGACACAGAATCCGAAACAGGCTCCAGGCTCTGAGCAGTCAGCACAGAGCCCGACGCGGGGCTTGAACTCACGGACTGCGAGATCATGACCTGAGCCGAAGTCGGACGCTTAACCGACTGAGCCACCCAGGCGCCCCTAATTATTTCTAATGGCTGTAGTAATTCATTTAATCATTGTCTTCTATAGATGTGTGCTCACATGGTTTCCATACAGTGCTGCAGTGAAAATCCTTTGCACCTTATCTTCTTTTTTTCCTCCCATGTGTGCTATTTTTGACAAACTGATTTCTTGAAGTGGAATTAAAGGTTTGACTGTTCAGCAGTTTAATCCAACAGCTATTCAACAATCTAACAGAACTGCTTTCTAAGAAGTTCGATTAATTTGTATGCCTACTAACAAGTGGTCACAGCTCTCTTAATACAGTCTTTCCCATTTTTGTTCATCTGATGGGCTAAAACTGCTATCTCATTGTCACCTTAGTATCCACTGCTCTGATTACTATAGACATGAAACATCTTTCATAAGTTACCTATCTCTTGAGTTAACCATCTTTTATTTAAAAGAGCTCTTCAGAGTAAGCCTTTTGGTCTTATTATATTATGAAAACTTTTCCCTCAGATTAGATACCAATTCTGTTTAAGACTTTGTTTTAACAAAGAATTTATACACATTTATTTATTGTCAAATATCCCTCTCATACCATGGCTTCTGGGTTCTGTATTACACTTAAAAAGGTCTTGACACTTCAAGATCAAAATATGTAAAAACATATACATATTAAAAATATACATATATATACACACACACTTGCACACTTTATATTCATCCATGACTTTACCCCATTAAAACTAAAACATTACTCCACATTACCATTTAAAACATTTTTATTCCTAGCTTTATTCTTCCGGAAAACTTGAAAATGACTGTCCAAACACCAATATATACACACTTCCACTGGATTTCTGATCAGGATCGCATTAAATTTCTAAGTTAATTTAGAAACACCTAAGCTTTTTACAACATGACTCTTCATCTGAATAAAGTATACCTTTATAACTATATTCAACTCATTAGAAATAGTGTTAGGTTTCTTCCTAGTTTTTATTATGTGTTCATTGTGATTACAGGAAAGGATAGTTTAACATGTTTTTTTAATTTTATTGCGGTATAATTGACATGAGTTTCAGGTGGACTACATAAAGGTTCAATATTTTATATACTGCAAAATAATCACAACTACTTTTTCTCGTGATGAGGATTGAGATTTACTCTTTTAGCACCTCTGAAATATGCAATATGGTTTTACTAACCTTAGTCATGATGCTCTATCTTCCATCCTCATGACTTATTACTGGAAGTTTATACTTTTGAATCCTTTCACCCACTTTGTCTACCTCCCTCCAAACCCTATATCTGGAAACAGTATGTTCTCTGTTGCCTCTGAGCTTGGCATTTTGTTTTTTAGATTCCACATAGAAGTGGAATTATACGGTATTTCTCTTTCACTGTCTTAGTTCACTTAGCATAATGGAATTGCTGCCTCCTCTTCTATTTTTTTTTTTTTTGAAAAGTTTGAGAAAGATTGGTAATAATTCTTCGCTGAAAATTGGGCAGAATTCACCAGTGAGACAGTGTAGTCCTGGACTTCTGTTCCTGGAAGGTTTTTGATTACTGATACAGTCTCTTTACTAGTAACTGGTCTATTGAGATTTTCTACTTTATCAGGATTCAGTCTTAGAAGGCTGTCTGTTTCTAAAAATTTATTTCTTCTAGGCTGTTCAATCTGTTGGCATAAAATTGTTCGTGGTGGTTTCTCATGACCCTTTGTATTTGCATAGTATCAGTTGTAAGGTCTCTCTTATTTCTGACTTTATTTGCACCCTCTCTGCTGTTTTCTTGGTGAATCTGATTAAAAGTTTATCAATTTTATTTATCTTTTCAAAGAACCAGCTTAGTTTTTTCTATTGTATTTTTAATTTGTATTTGATTTCTGCTCTTGGTTACTTCGTCCATTCCGCTAACTGTGGCTTTATTCTTCATTTTCTTAGTTCTCCAAGGTGTAAAGGAAGTTTGAGATTTTTGTTTGCTGGGTAGGCATTTACTGACAGGAACATCCTTCTTAGCACTGTTTCTGCTACATCCAGTAATTTTGGCATATGTCCATTTTCATTGGTCTCAAGATAACTTTTCATTTCTCTTTTGATTTATTCATTGACCGAATGGTTGAGTAGCATATTGTTTAATTTCCACAAATTTTTTAATTTTCCAGTCTTCTTCCCACAATTGATTTCTAGTTTTGTATCATTTTGGTAAGAAAAGATGCATAACAGGATTTCTATCTTTTCAAATTTATTAATACTTGTTTTGTGGCCTAACCTATGATCTTCTCTAGAGATGTCCCATGTGCACTTGAAAAGAAGGTACATACCGCTTTGGGATGGAATGTTCTGTATATATCTTTTAAGTCCATCTGGTCTATCATGTCATTTAAGAAAAACGTTTTCTTATTGATGTCTGTCTAGATGACGTAAGTAGGGTATTCCCCTTTTGTATTGCTCTCAATTTCTCCCTTTAAGGTCTCTTAAAAGGTAGATTTAGGTGCTCCACTGTTGGGTGCATAAATATTTACAAATATGACATCATCTTGGTGGAGTGACACCTTTATCACTATATAATGCCCTTTTCTCTTAATTCCTCTAATTTTAAAGTCTATTTTGTCTATTAACCTACCCCAGATTTTTTTTTTTAATGTTTATTTATTTTTGAGACAATGCGAGAGACAGAGCGCAATCAATGGAGGGGCAGACAGAGGCAGACACAGAATCTGAAGCGGGCTCCAGTCACTGAGCTGTCAGCCCAGAGCCCGACACGGGGCTCGAATGCACAAACCCCAAGATCATGACCTGAGCCAAAGTTGGATGCTTAACCGACTGGGCCACTCAGGCACCCCTAACCTACCCCAGCTTTTGATTTCTATTTGTAAGGAGTACCTTTTCCATCCCTTCATTTTAACTCTGTCCTTTTTAAATTTTTTTTTAGTGTTTTATTTATTTTTGAGAGAGAGACAGAGCATGAGCAGGGGAGGGGCAGAAAGACGGGGAGACACAGAAACCGAAGCAGGCTCCAGGCTCTGAGCTGTCAGCACAGAGCCCGATACGGGGCTCGAACTCACGAAATGTGAGATCATAACCTGAGCCGAAGTCGGACGCTTAACCGACTGAGCCACCCAGGTGCCCCATTAACTCTGTCCTTCTATATGAAGTGTGTCTCTTATGCACAGCATTATACATGGGTGATACTTTTAACCCACTCATCCATTCTCTTTTGACTGGATAATTTAGTCCATTCATAGTTAATTATTGACAGGTATGTACTTACTGGCATCTTCTTAACTGTTTTCTGGCTGTTTTTGTAGTTCATCTGTTTGTTTGTTTGTTTGTTTTTCCACCTGTGCTCTTCCTTTGTGGTTTGATGACATTATTTACTGATATGCTTAAATTCCTTTTCATTTTTTATGTATCTACTATACATTTTTATTTTATAGTTACCATGAGGCTTACATATAACAACCTATATTTATAAGTATTTTAAGTTGAGAACTGAAAACTGAACATATTCTAAAGCTCTACATCATTTTTAGTCTCCCTCCACTGCACATTTTATGTTTTTAATGTTACATTAAAACAATCATTTTAATGTTTATTTTTGAGAGACAGCACGAGCCAGGGGGAAGAGGGAGGGGGGAGAGGGAGAGGGAGAGGGAGGGAGAGGGAGGGGGGGGGAGAGAGAGAGAGAGAGAGAGAGAGAATCCAAAGCAGGTTCCAGTCTCCAAGCTGTCAGCACAGAGCCTGACACAGGGCTCGAACCCACAAACCAGAGATCATGACCTGAAGCCAAAGTCAGATGCTCAACCGAGCCACCCAGGTGCCCCTGAGATCACATTTTGTATCTTTTTATCTAGCGTATCCCTTAACTGATTATTGTAGTTAATTTTACTATTCTTGTCTTTTAACCTTCATTCTACCTTTTATGAGTAATTAATCCATTCCACCTTTACCATATGTTTACCTTTACCAGTGAGATTTATACTTTTTTAATTAGTGCCCTTTACAGCTTAAAAAAGTTCCTTTAACATTTCTTGTGAGGCTGGTTTATTTGTAATAAACTTGTTTAGCTTTTGCTTTTCCAGAAAACTCTTTCTCTCTCCTTCAATTCTAAATGAAAACTTTCCAGGGTAGAGTATTCTTGGTTGGAGATTGTCTTCTTTGAGCACTTTGAATGTATCCTGATCTCTCCTTTCTGGCCTACAAGGTTTGTGCCAAAAAAAATCTGATAGCCTCAGCAGATACATAACAAGTGGTTTTTCTCTTGCTACTTTTAAGACCTCTTTACCTTTGACTTTTGATATTTTAATTATGTCTTGCAGAAGTCTCATTAAGATCATCTAATTTGGAACTGTCTGGGCTTCCTGGATCTGGATGTCTGTTTCCTTCCCTAGGTTAGGGAAGTTTTCAGCTATTAGGTCTTCAAGTTATCTGTGCTCTTCTCTATCCTCTCCTTCTGGAACACCTGATGCAAAAGTTAGTCTGCTTGAGGTTGCCCCTTTAAGTCCCTTGAGCTTTCCTCACTTTTTTCATTCTTTTTGCAGCTCTGATTGGGTGAGTTACACTGTTCTGTCATCAAGTTCACCAATCTCTTCTGCTTCATCTAACCTGCTGTTGAACATCACTAGTTTTTCAGTCAGGTATTATATTCTTTGGCACTGTAACTTCTATTTGATACTTTCTTATATTTTCTGTTTCTTTGTTAAAGTTCTCACTGGGTTCATCCATTGTTATCCTGAGTTGAATGAGCATCCTTATGACCATTACTTTGAATGTTCTATCAGGTAAATTACTTACCTCCATTAAGGCTTTTTTTGTGAGGTTTTATCTTGTTCTTTGATTAGGAACATATTCTTTTGTTCCTTTATTTTGTTTGACCCTGTTTGCTTCTATGTATTAGATGAAACAGCCACCTCTCCCACTCTTGAAAGAGTGGCCTCATGCACATGACCCTTTATCATTCAACCTTGCCTTAGCTGTTGCTTGTCTTTTGAAACTTTGTGATTACCAAAGAAGCCTATTCTTTAATAGCTCCCAATTGTTGAGGGTGTGCCAAGACCTGTCAGCACCTAGACTGAGACTGATTGGAAGCCAAACCATCAGGCAGCAGCTTTTAAAGAATGCAAATATAACTGGTCTTGCAAGACCACAAGCATGAGCCCTGCTGGCCACCAGACCAGGCAATCTAGAGGTGTCCCGCTAGGCAACAGTTGAAAAAATCAGGGCTCCAGGCAAGTGTATAAGCTCCCTTCTGGGAGATACCACAAGCTGCAGCAAGGCAGGAGAGCACAAAAAATGACATCGCTCAGCCTATGTTCCCTGGATCATAAAAATGGCACCCTTTTAAAGAAAAAAAAAAATCTGGAGTTAATATATAATATATAAATTATTTTAATATACATATTAAAAATCTGGGGGGGGGGTGTGCGTGTGTGTGTATGGCACCTGCCAGCTTTGGGCACTCAAGTGCTGCCTACTAGCTCCTCTATCCCTGGAGAGTATCTCAGTAGGCCTCTGCCTCACTGGCTCACACTTTATGATAAGCCAAATGACTCTCTTTTCTCATATAATGTGGTCACCTTTTGATTGGCTGCTTCTGCATTGGTCCCTAGACTGAGTGAGTCTGTGTGAGAATCCTCTAGAAGGTGTTTCTCAGATCACCATAGCCCTTGGGTATCATGGGCGTGGGCTCTGGTGCTTTTCAAAGCCAGAAGTTTTGGGGGCTCTTCTCTCAGGTACAGATCTTAAAAGGTGGGATGCCTGATATGGGGTATGAACTTTTCACTTGGGAATTAGCTCCAGGTTTGTGAGTTCCCTTCTGATTGTGGGTCACAGTGCTGGTGGTGGAGTTTGTGGGGAGAATGGGTCTCACCCCTCCTGCATGCTTCCATGTGACCCTCTGCTTGTTTGCTAATGTGATGGAACTGTTCAGGTGGTTTTCAGGTCTTTTTCAGAGGAAACTGTTCCAGAGTAGCTGTAGCTTTGGTGTGTCCATAGGAGGAGGAGAGTTCCAGATCTTCCTATATTGCCATCTTCTAGCACCTCTCCAAGTCTGATAAGTTTAATTGTCAAAATTTTTCTTCATTAATATTCCTAACTGGATATTTAGAAAGCTACTAATCTTTGCATTAATTTTTAAACTCACCTCTTAAAACCCCTACAGCAAATAGTTTTTCAGTTCATTCTTAGGTTTCCAGGAATATAACATCACCTGTAAGTAACAGTAATTTGGGTTCCTCCTTCCACTATTACTGCTTTATTCTCTTGTGTAACTGTACTAACACATCCAGAAAAATCTCTTACAGTTATTAATAGATGTCTTTGCTACTCCAGACTTTAACTGCTTTGTGTGTTTCATTATTAAGACTGATGTTGCTGGTCTTTTCAGGTTAAGGACATATTCATGTATATTTACTCAGTATTTGAATCAGGAATAGATAGTGAATTTGATCATCAATTTCCTTTGGCTTCAATGAGTTTCCTTGAATTCCTGGAATAAAACTCATGAGGCCATAACACATTACTCATTTAATCTATGAGAATCTATTTATTAATATTTTAATTTATGATTTTTACAAGGATAGAACACTTACCTGATACTTTAATACATCTACATTATAATAAGAAGCAGCTGGATTTTGCTCTGATAGCTTCTTGAGGTAGACAGTTACAGCTTGCATGTTCATCCAAAAATCTTTTGTGTTAGAATCACACTGTGATGGATCACTGTATGCATAAGAAATATTTTTGTTATTTTATTTAACTTAGCTTCATCCTTTGCCTCTGTATTGTTATTTGGTGACCTGGGAAAGACTAGTAGAAATAAACCAAAGGTGGGATGAGGGAAAACTAAGGGGGATAAAGAATAAAACATAGAAGAAGCTTGTTTGAAAAATGAGGTAACAGAAGAGAAGGACTTAACAAATACCACCACCAGCAAAAGCACAGAGCGCAGAAGGTTGTTTAATCATAACTTTTGTATTGTCATCCAACTGAATTATTGCTTCAATGAAGCAGGAAAAATTTAACTTCACCTTCAAAACAAGAGTACACGAACCTGAACACAAGTTGAGCATTCGGAAGAATTTGCTCTAGTCTGCTGATGTGTTTCACCCTGAAACACAGCACAGCTGGAGATGGATTGCTAGTGAAGACTTTAATAATTCCACTCGGAAACGATATTGTCATGTCACCAGTGATCTTCACAATACACCTGAAATTAGGGATTTGGAAAATTTTAGGTGGTTTAAATAAGGCGCTTTAATAATTAAACTCCAAACACAAATGTAAGAGTAAAGATCACATCTCTTCACTTGTTTAGAAAAACCACCCCCTGGCTGTCCCTTAAGGAGACTGCTTCCCTGGTAACACCATCCTCAGTTGGAGCTATTTTTTACTGAAACCCCACTATATATAAGGCCTGAGTGGCAGTGGGAGAGGTCTTCCTAGCTCCTCATTGCCTCTTCCAACTCTATATTCCTACATCCTTCCTAAAAACCTCCAGCCTCCTATCTAACTCAATATACTACTTGCTACTCCATCCCTTTCAACACTGTTTGATTTTTCTGAAAATGTTAGCTCTTTGCCTGCTGTCAGTCTGTCTCTGTATCATTACTCCTATCACAATTTGTAGTGATTTCAATATGCTCTTGATATTTTGGGCACCTAGTTCTCAGCCCCTTGTCTCCAAACAATCCTGTCTTCCAGCCTACTTCGGTCACACAGCAGCCCCTCCATAATCTTGATTTCAGCCTCCTCATTCCTCTATTGGCCACTTCCTCTTTTCCCAACTTACTCTGTCTAGTACCACATCTCCAACAATTCTCATCAAAGCCTCCACAATCCATTGTTCCTACTACCTTTTCACTTCACTCATTCCTTCAAACCCTCCTTTCCTCCTAGGATTTCCTGGTCTATTATGCAATTCTACCTCTTCTCATACCTTCCTTCTTCTCCAGTCTGAAATATTCCTTCCCTCTACTCGCAGCCATGGACTTTAAATTTTCAATGTTTTTATTTATTGTTGGGACAGACAGAGACAGAGCATGAACGGGGGAGGGGCAGAGAGAGAGGGAGACACAGAATCGGAAACAGGCTCCAGGCTCCGAGCCATCAGCCCAGAGCCTGACGCGGGGCTCGAACTCACAGACCGTGAGATCGTGACCTGGCTGAAGTCGGACGCTTAACCGACTGCACCACCCAGGCGCCCCGATGGACTTTAAATTTTACTGAGGAAATAAAATCAGTAAAGAACTTCCTTACAGTCTCACAGGTGAACTCCTACTTGACTCTGTATCCATACCTTTCCTCCTGTTTCAAGAGATCAGTCTATGCACGTAAGGCCGATCTCACTGCATCTGCACTGAAGCTCATCTGTTACATACCAAAGACTTCTCTAATGCAACTACCCTGTTTCCTGAAATTTCCTACCCAATTTTTTCCAAAAATATTGGATCTTCCCCATTAGTGTATAGACATGCTGAAATGTGTATCTTTAAAAAACTCACACTAAAATTAATAAAAACTTCCTCTGACTCTATCACTTCTCTATCACTACACCTCTCTGCTTTCACTTAGAGCAAAACATCCTAAATTTTTCTATACTTGCTCCTTCCAAATATAGTTGTATCTGCATCATCTCCTACTCTTGTTTTAGTTTTTATGTTTTATATTTGAGGGAGACAGAGCACGAGCAGGGGAGGGGCAGAGAGAGAGGGACACACAGAATCTGAAGCAGGCTCCAGGCTCGGAACTGTCAGCACAGAGTCTGATGAGGGGCTCAAACTCAAGAGCAGCGAGATCATGACCTGAGCAGAAGTCAGATGCTTAACTGACTGAGCCACCCACATGCCCCCTCTTCTCCCACTCTTGAAAGCATGCTTAGAGGGAGTTCATCTCTACCACTTGACAAACTGCTCTTGTGAAGGTCACCAATGACCTCCATAATGTCAAAATTCAAGTTTTCTTGACGAATCAGAAGCATCCGATACAGCTTCACACCATCCTTCACAAAAGGGTTTTATTCACTTAGTTTTGGTACACTGCTCTTCTGATTCTCTCCTCACCTCTCTTGCTGCTTGCAGTTTCAAACTCCTTTACCCAATCATTTTGTCTTTCTGTTTTCTAACCACTGAAGGGAGCCACAATCCTCATCAGATCTCTTCCGAGGCCTTGTGGTTTTAAGTATCGTATACAAGTTAATGACTACTAAGTATTTCATCTCTAGCCTATGACGTAGGCCCTGAAATCCAGTATCATGTATTCAGTTGTCTTTTTTTTTTTAGAGCGAGAAGGCACAAGTGAGCGAGAGGTAGAGGGAGAGAGAAGTGGGGCTTGAGCTCCCCTGAAGCAGGGCTCAAGTCCCCCCAGTACGGGACTTAAACTCATGAACCAGGAGATCATGACGTGAGCCAAAGTCAAATGCTTAATGAGTGAGCCACCCAGGCACCCTGTATTCATTTGTTACCAACCGACTCCCTTAGCAAATCTTGACAACTCATTTTCAAAATGAATTCAATATCTCACTATTACTCATGACTTCCTCAGTTAATAACCTTATATAGGCCACCATCATCTCTCACCTGGACTGCTGCAGTTAACCTTCTCTCTCTCTGCTTGTACTCTGGCTCATTCTAGTTTATTCTCCATATGGCAGCCAGAGTATTCCTTCAAAACACTTATAAGTAACTTTCTCTGCTCAAAGACCTTCACTGGTTCCCGCCCTGCTCAGAATAAACTCCACACTCTTTACCATGGTCTCTAATTCCCAACCTGATCTGGCCCCTCAAAGGACTCCTCTTTGACCACTCCCCTCCTTGCTAACTCCAACTTAGTGACATATTTCTCTTTCCTTTGAATATGTCAAGCACGCTTCTACCTCAGTCTTCTACACTCACTGGAATGCTCTTCCCTCAGACATCTGCATGGTTGGCTCCTCAATGTCTTTGAAATATCTGCTTCAACTTAACATCAGAAACGCTTTCTCAGGGCGCCTGTGTGGTTCAGTGGGTTAAGAGCCTGACTTTGGCTCAGGTCACAATTTCTCAGTTCATGAATTCGAGCCCCACATCAGGCTCACTACTGTCAGTGCAGAGCCTGCTTCGGATCCTCTGTACCCTCTCTCTGTCCATCCCGTGCTCGTGCTCTCTCAAAAATATTTTTTTTCTAGGGGCACCTGGGTGGCTCAATAAGTTGAGCATCCAACTTCCACGCAGGTCATGATCTCACATTTCCTGAGTTTGAGCCCTGCGTCGGGCTCTGTGCTGACAGCTCAGGACCTGGTTCCTGCTTCAGATTCTGTGACTCCCTCTTTCTCTGCCCCTCCCCCCCTCATACTCTGTCTCTCTCTCAAAAATAAAAAAAAACATTAACAAAAATTTAAAAATATATTTTTTCAAAAAGAAAGGCTTTCTCTGATCATAAAAAGAAAAAAAAAATTAGTTTGGTGCCTGGGTGGCTCAGTCCATTAAGCTTGACTCTTGATTTTGGCGCAGGACATGATCTCACAGTTTGTAGGTTCAAGTCCTGTGTCGGGCTCTGCGCTGACAATGTGGAGACTGCTTGGGATTCTCTCTCCCTCTCTCTCTCTCTGCTCCTCCCCTGCTCATGCACACTCTATCTAAATAAACTGGGGGTGGGGGGGATCCCCACCAAAACACTTTCTTAAAAGAAGGAGGTTAAACCAATTCTACAAGAGTCTCATAAATGAAACATACATTTTAGGTCTCTCCTGCAAACATTACACATTCCCCAAAGATACACATTAAGCCAATATTCAAAGTTCTATCCCACTTCTAGGTCAGCTGCCATCATCCTGATCTTACAGATATATCACACAGCAGATGGCGCACAAAGCTTGGGCAAGAATGTAAATAAACTGGGGAGAAAAGCCATCCCCACTGCTGATTATAGTGATTTGTTTTGTTTTGTTTGGAAAGACAATTGCTAAATGACTATATGTGATAGCAAAAAAAAACAAAAAAACAAAAACCCAGGTAAATAAATAATAGAAAACTCTAACCTATAGAGAATCAAAATGTAACTCTGCAAATATATTACCAAGCCCCCTCCCCACCAAACACACACACACACACACACACACACACACACACACACACACTTTTTTAAAACTAACTTGGTAGGGTCTGCTCCTTTAAAGTAGGCATTAACAGATTCTGTAAGGGCAACTGCCACAGGTAAGGTGTCCTGATTTCCAAGGCTGACAGGGCTGGGACCTCGTGACACACCTAGAATACATATGCAATTTATTTGTTAAATCCTATAGAAAGAGCTTTATAAAATATCAAGACAGGTAAAGTCACAAGGTTAGCTTGTCACAAATGACTCTATTATTGGTTCCATTGATGGCCCAGGTATAAATCTGGAGGTTAAAAAAATAGGGCAGAAAACAAATTGAAACATAATACAGAGGACAAAAAAAAATCACGAAAACATGTTTTACTGACTTTTCTTTTAAATTTTTTTTTTTTCAACGTTTATTTATTTTTGGGGCAGAGAGAGACAGAGCATGAACGGGGGAGGGGCAGAGAGAGAGGGAGACACAGAAACGGAAACAGGCTCCAGGCTCTGAGCCATCAGCCCAGAGCCTGACGCGGGGCTCGAACTCACGGACCACGAGATCGTGACCTGGCTGAAGTCGGACGCTTAACCGACTGCGCCACCCAGGCGCCCCATGACTTTTCTTTTCATTTCATTTAAAATGACACTAAACGCTTGGGTTAAGGAGTGTCAGAAGGAAAAAGCCCTTCACCTGAAGAACAAAACTACTAAAATATGTTTTCACAACCATTCAGATGCTAAATTGTTTCAAGTTCTACCACTCAAATACTTCAGGGCATTAAGCTGGATTTTTGTGTTTCAGCTATTTCCATCCGTCAGCTATTTCTAACTGAATAACATAATGTTTCGGACACTACTCACTAGAATTCTTTTACCTCTTTGTCTAATGCATACATTATATTCCCATATATTCCCATTATCTTGATAAACAGGACAAATAATGTTAATTTTAAACATTCCTGACACAAAGTTCACTTAGATAACACACCTTAGAGTTAAATAATATAAAGATCAGTTATTTTAAAGCATAATAAAATGTAAACAAATTTAATCTATGCATGTATTCAGGTTTTTTTAACCTAAGCAAACTTTCTAGTTTATTTCATTATAGAAAAATCCCTCAAAGCAGTTCATTGTCTTTCTTGACAAATGTACTCTTCCCACTCTTCTCATGTGGTAAGGTTACCACAATAGCTACTGACTGGAAAGTGGAGCATTTTATTTAATATACAATAAATGATGCAATTTTATATTTTAAAAAAGGCCAATAGCATAGATTATTCAGATTTTCTCATAAGAATAAATAATCTAGGTCAACGTAGCTCTGAAATTTGAATGTATGCTTTTCTATAAATATTACACAATGCTCATAGCCACCAGATAGTTCTATTTCAGCTAAGATTACCTATAGTGAAAGGGTGAGTTACTTTTGAAATACCTAAGATACTAAGCCTGACAAAAATCAGTACTAGTTCTCTCTGCCTCACAAGTAAGCCCGAGATTCTACACACAGTGAGAAAAAGCTTTTGTTAGCTGTAAAGGCCAGGAAGATTTTGTGGTATTTAATATTTTGAAGAATTCTGACTTGGAAGGTTCTTCACAGTTAGAAAAATAGCTCAGGGATTAAAAGTACATGGAAACAAGAACTGCTGCGAGGCCAAAGGGAAAAGTAAGTGCTCCCTCTGACTGCAAAAAAACTTAAAATTTCATACGAAAATTTAAAACTCAATAAATATAAAAATTTACTCAGAAAATCACAACAGCTTCTATTTACTAATTCCAACAAATGTCTAGTACTGAGCTAAGGAGGCACGAAAAAAATGCTGCCTTTTGGAGCCACAAGTAGTTTTGCAAAGCGGGAACATACTTAGTGGGTAAGGGATGGCTGGAAAGATGAGAGGACATGAAAATCTGTCTAGAGAAATGTTTAAGGCCCAGATCATAGCACAGGGGACATTTAATTTTATCCCTGTGGCACTAAAAACTACTAAAAATGTTCAAGAGAAACATGGTTACATTTTTCATTTCGTGAGATCACTCTGAACACAGTAGATCCTAGAATGAAGAGAAAAATGTCTGTTGTCAGGGATTCAAATTTGGATCAGGGGACAGATGATGAAGTGAAAGATAAGGGGCTGACCAAGAGGCAGAAGACTCATGTATATGCATAAGAAAATGTTAAGTGAAAAAAGCAGACTAAGTAGAGATTAACTGAATATATCTATGCTGACACATGTTTGCACAATGGGAAAATTTCACTGTATGTGTGAATTAGTTCAGTGAATTTTTAAAAAAAATATATTGTTCTATATAGAGACTCACTAGAAAATCATAAAAGCATATGTTTTCTAGGGGAAGATGAAAGCTATAATACTCTTTATTAAAGAAAACTATATTCTCAATTATGAAATTAACCTTTCCCCTTAAACCACCTACGATAAATGGATATTTACACACAGTCATGGGTAACACTAATATCTGCTTCTACTGTGACATTAAAAATCAAAAGAAGCCTACATGTTACTGTTTTCACTTATCCAACTGGGCATATAAAATGAGAATTCTTGAAATAATCTGTATGAATTGTTAAGTCCATTACTGAAATACTGGCAAGAAGAAAAAAGTACTGAATAGGAGTGGGGGAAAAACTCAAAATCCACTTAATATTTTGGCATATGTCCTTGTGTATTTTCTATTCTTGTTTTCAAGATTATATTGCACATACATAGTTCAAAAAAATGTTTGCATATTTCCTGTATCGAGTCCTTAAACTAAGTATAAAAGTCTAAATTTATAATGTATTATTCCAAATACATAATTTCTTAGAAATAAAAAAATCACCTGTATTTATAAGGATATTATGTGTTCTAATTTTGGTTTAATTGTTCTACATTTAAACAACCGTATGTTCTGAAAATGCAGAGCTTATAAAGTTGAAGAAAGAGGTACCTTCCTGTAATAATCAGTGGATATTTTTGGAGAATTATTTACAGCCAGGAGTAAAAAACACTCCCAACTATTTGATACCTTTTTGCCTCTAACTTCACCTCACTATATGGATGGCTTTCCTAGGAGAGCCTTTGCTCTGGTAAGTTAGGTATTTAAACTAACATAGTCTTTCTGCTGCTTTTCTAACCACTTTTTCTCTGATTCTGACAACTTTAGGGGTAAGATTTATGGACATTTCTTAATGTTGAGAAGGAAAAAAAAGCAAGGAGATGAAGAAAATGCAAAAATACTGTTTTTATAATTGGGGATTTGATATCAATAAATCCTATACAGCAACTGGACATAATTAGTACAAACTGAGAAAGTTAAACCTTAGAGTTATTCTTGACTTCTGAGACACCATACATTGCTGAAAAAGGAAAAAAATGAGATAACAAAGTATTTTAGATACACTTTAGGATCATTAGTCAACACACATATATTGCTTTTGATACAATACCTTGTGAAGTCTCACAGTGCTTTTCAATTTCAGAGAGTGTCCCAATCAAATTATCATCTTCTATCATATTTAAATAAAACAAAATATTGTAGGAAAAGAAAATATTTGCAAGAAATAAGAAGGATCAAAAACTTAAAGAGCTGAATAAGCATCATAATTTTAAAAAAGGGAACTTTTATGGTAGATTTAAAGTATCTTTGTTGCACAAGATCCACATTATATCCAGCCTGCCTGTTTCCTCCCTCACCTGTGGTTCTACTATTGCCTGCCCTGGCCCAGACTAAAAACAAGTATGTACCTACTCAATCAAAAATATATTCTATTAAATTCAAATCCCTTTAAATAATTTAGAGAAAATGGAGACCTAAAGCTAATTCTGTTTACTCAGACCACATGTCTACTTCTAAAAAGATTCATCTATGTTTTTTATGACTAAAATACAGAGTTTGCAAAAACCAAAATTAACAAAATCACATATACAAACAAAATACAAGAATAAAGTGCTCATTATAGCTTTTTTGTTATACTAACAGTGGGTGAGAAAAGTAATAAGAATTTGTAGAAATTAGATAAAAGTGAAGATAAAAAAATGTCTTGAGCAAAATCTAGATGTAATAAAATATTGGACTTACTTGCTAGGGTTTAGGTTTACATACCTATGTCCTAATATCTACTACTTTTAAATATTTAGGTTTAGGTTTATATACCTATGTCCTGATATCTACTACTTTTAAATCTTGAGGATTTAAATTCTTATAGAAATATATAATTGCAAGCACAAAACTCCTTCCTTAAATTGAATCGTTATTAAAAGCTCTTAGGAGTGTAAGCATCACTTCACATTAGAAAGGCCTGCATTATATACAGCCTTCAATTATTTATACTGGTCAGTAGTTTATAAATTTGATGCATTCTTAACAGTGTTAGAAAATTCTCCTATTCAGATAGGGAAATTTGTGGCTAGTTTGACAATGCCAGGTGTGTCTACAGAAAACTGAAGTTTCTTAACGTTAAATTTTTCACGAGCTCATTAAAAAACAAAATTCAGCTTGATCATACTTTGGATGCTAACTTTCACATATAATCTATGATAATCACTTACCTACTGTTGGAGTATTGGCAGCACTTAATGAAGCCGAAGAGGAGATAGAGGAAGAACTTTCCGCCCGGGCTAAAGGAGCTGCAGGAGGTGGGCTGGTATTGGAAGTTACAGGTGGGCTGAATGGCCTGGGCTTAAAAACAAAAAGTTATTTACCAGAATGGTAAAACCATTCCTCTGTTATTAGAAAAGATATTTAGGTATGTTAAGATTAATTTTAATATAATCAACCAAATTTATTTTCTTTTAACTAAAAAGTTGAAAGAGTTAAAAGTGTTTCTTTTAACTAAAAATAGAGATGGCATAAGTCAAATCATTTTCAAGAATATGTTAAAGGCAGAGAAGGCTATTTTAAAATAATGCTGTCGGGGCGCCTGGGTGACACAGTCGGTTGGGCGTCCGACTTCAGCCAGGTCACGATCTCGCGGTCCGTGAGTTCGAGCCCCGCGTCAGGCTCTGGGCTGATGGCTCAGAGCCTGGAGCCTGTTTCCGATTCTGTGTCTCCCTCTCTCTCTGCCCCTCCCCCGTTCATGCTCTGTCTCTCTCTGTCCCAAAAATAAATAAACGTTGAAAAAAAAAAATAATGCTGTCAAGAGAACCTTTATACATTAAACATTTTCTCTATTTCAATAAGTATACTTAAGACAGAGTTTCAGAGGTTAAATTATAAGCTTAAACACCATGAAGGCTTTTCTTTCATACTGCCAAACTGCTTCCCAAAAGGATTATTCACTTTACTCCCTATAAATAGAATATTTCTCTGCACCTTTGTCAGCAATGAATGGATGAGCCTTAGATGGAAAAATAATTTTAAAATAGATAAAAATAAGATGGGCATTTTACCTTTTAGGAGTTGTCTTTGTTGGCTTTGTCTAATTTAGTTTCGGGGGAGCTTAATACTACCTGAGCTTTCACTAACCCTTTGCTTTATCTGCTGCAAACACTTTGTCCCTAAATCTTGCTCGCCCTTTATTTGTGGTGTTTACAAATCTGTCCACATTGCCTTTACAATTCCTTGTAACGCTTTCTCATTGAGACAGTTCACTCAAAAAAGACGTTTGAGGAAATCTTAATTCTATTGCCTTCCCACTTTTCTAAACATAAAAATACATATGAAAATTTGAACTTCTGTTCATTTCTTTTACTTAGGTGAATGGATTTTTTCCTTCCACATTCCTAAGTGTTCCAATAATACATGAGCAACACTTCCTAAAGGGTTTCATTTTTTTAAATAAGGCATATTTAACTTAGTTAAAAATAACATTTTCCTGCTTGTGAAAGTATTACGTAAATGAATATAATATTTATTCGATGCCTACTATGTGTCACTACTATGGGTCAAGCCATGGGTTAGATACACTAGATACAAAGCAGTGAACAAGAAAGATCCTGTTTCTGTCTTCAATTATTTGAGGAATATGAAAAACTAAAGACAAAAAAACAAAAACAAAACACCCTATAAGCACTCCTACACTAAAATTAGTCAACTCTCTATTGTATGAATATAAATTTACAGATAGACACATAAAAATTAGGTACCATCCAAAGTGTTTTATACTAAGTAACCTCCCACTCCCTCAATTAACTATTTTTGAACTATTAGTTCCAGAGAATAGCTTTTTGATGACTGATTATAATAACTACTAGATTTAAAAAATATAGCAAGGCATAAAAATGCAGCTCTGTATACAGATGGAAGTGGTGCAAGGCATGAAGTCAAACACATATTAAACTCAACAGCTATGTGAAATCTATAAGCTTAGAAAAAATCTTGACCATGTACTGTAGGAGAAATTTCTCCTGTAGCAACATGGCCTCATGACCATACCATGTGGCTACATTTTTACAATTTACAGTTTAGAATGCACATTTTATAACTTTCTAGGAAAAGACAAAAACAGCTCTTAAGTGGTTTTCTGATTTTGGAATGGCACTGTCCAGTACAGTAGCCACAGCACTTGAAATGTGGCTAGTTCAAATTTGAGATGAGTTCTAAGTATAAAACAGACAGATTTTGAAGACTTAGCACACACAGAAAAGAAACTCTCCATCTTTATAGTGATTACACTGTAAAATGTTTTTTTTTAATATACTGAGTAAAATCAGTTAATTTTACTGTTTTTAATGTGGCTACTAGAAAAACTTCAGTATCTGCTGCGTTTATATTTCTGTTGAACAGCACTACTTAAAAACAGCAGTTCTTAAACATGCATCAGAATCACTTGGAGGGCCACTTCCCAGAATTTCTGATTTGTCTGGGATGGAGACAGATAAACTACATTTCTCCCAATCCTAGGTATGGTAATGCTGCTAGTCTGGGGACCAAACTTTGAAAACCACTGCTCTAAACAATGAGGCAATCCCAACAGGAATGTGAAAAGGGTGTGTGATTATACACCCTTTGAGCATCTAGTGAAAGGTAGGTGCCCTCTCCCCAAAAAAGTGCACATCCAAGCAGGCAAGGAAAAGGGCACTTCGATGTACAGCTGGAGAGAATTAAAATCAGCATAAACTTTCTGGTGGGCAATACAGTAATAATCATCAAGAGTCTTAAAAAAGGTGCATACCCTTTAGTTCATGAATTTCACTTTAAAATTTACTAAACATAAAGTCTGCGAAGAACAAAAGGATATTAAGACATTGTTTATAATGAAATCATTAAGACAGTGCTGACTAATGAAAACTTGGAAATAAACTAAATGTCAAATCACGTCTCTAAAAACCTTTGGAAATTTAATGCTGACGGTGGTGTTACAAGATACAGCATTTATGCTCTGCAGCTGTTTCAAATGGTGCTCCCTGAAGCCCTCAAAGGGTGGTTTCTAGAAGGCTCTCAAGGCTGCGGTGGGAGTAAAGGATGAAAGATTCAAGTATAAAAGTCCCAATTTTACTTATTTAATACACTTGCAACTTAAGATTATTTGAAAAAAGATTCTACCACTTGAAATAAGTTTGAAATCTAAAGAGTAATTCATGAAATTGAAAGGTGTTCCCAAAATATTTTCAAGTGAAGAATAAAAAGTATGTTTGACATTAAAAATGTACACATATCATTCACAGTAACTTTTCTGAGCAATTACTTCCACTCCACAATGTTCTAAGTATCTAACACACAGTAACTCACTGAAGTCTCATACCACCTGTTATCTTTATACTTCTTTACCTATAAGGAAATAAGAGACTCCAAGTACATAACTTGACTAATGTCGCTCAGGTAACTATTGACTAATAAGCTTGTGCTTTTAACAACTATATTTTACTGAGTCTGAATATTTAAGCACTCAAAACTTAATGAAAGGATATATATAAAAGTGTTAACTGCATATCTTTGAGTCATGAAATATGAAAGGGATTTTAATTTTGTTTTCTCTATTTCCCAAATTTCACATGATCACGTACTGCTTTTGTAATCAGGAAAAAATCACATGTTATTAAGAGGTAGTCATTTTTATATTCTATGAAAAATAATTATCTCCTTACCAGCTTGTATCTAGTCTTTGATCTCATTTCCTTAAGTCTGTTCGTTAGGGTAACAAAAGAAAGAGGTCACTATTTCAGCACTTGGTGCTCAAGCCTTTTAGATTTTTCATGAAACATCTCCTACGTGACAGGCATTATGCAAAGTACTAACGTGGCAAAGGCATAGTCCAGTGAGGGGAACACACACAAAGAAAGTATATACAATGTAATTTGTGCACTAAGAGAAATATGAGCAAAGTACATGGGTGGGTATAAGGAAGAGAGTGATTAAATCCACTTGGGGAGAAGTAATGATCAAAGAGGGATTTAGCTAGATGGTATTTAGCTGGATCTTAAAAAAAAAAAAAAAAAAAAAAAGAGGGCAGTTTCCTATATAAACAACTGAGGGGCATTTCCGTAAAGGCTGCAAAGTAAGACGTGGATACATAAAAGAGCATGATGTGTTTGGGGAACAGTGGAAAGTTTCAAATGGCTAGAACGTTAAGTTGCAAAGAGGAGAAAGTTGGACAGTTAGTCTGGTAATAATGCAGGTTGTTGAGGCACCTTTTTAAAGAGCCTTGTACATTCAGCTAAAACATTCAACCACATGGACTACAGGCAACCAATGGAGAGGTCTATCTAGAGAAAAAGAAGATTAAGCTTGACTTTCAGAAATTTAATACTGGCAATTAGTGTAAAACATGACACACAGTAGGTAAGAAGCAAGAAGACTGGTTTGGGAAAGTCTCTCTCTGAATATAACTCATACATTTTCTTTAGTTATCTGACAACTTTTGTAGACCAATGTTTTTTTCTTTAAGCAACATGTACTTTCACAAGCCAGTTAAGTAACATCACCTCCAGTCTCTTTATACATAAAATAAAGCTGGACTAGATTCCCTCCAGGATTCTCCTGGCAGTACACTTCTAAACCCTAGGGAAAGGTCACCATCTCTTCCGTAATATTTGACTTACAGCAGAATTATATGAAAATTGCTTCTTAATTGTGAAAGAATGGGTACTAAATGGTTATTCTTATAATGTGCTAACTTTCTTAGGAAATCTCCTTTCTTCCCGAACAATGTCTTGCTCCATGTAACATGAGGAAGTAAAGGAAGTGTTGGCTAGAAAAATTTTCCTATAATTTGAAGACTCAAGTAGATAATTCCAAGCATTTAATGATAAAGGGGTATATAGAAAAATATTTGCATCTTAAATCAAACAGTTATAATTAAAAAAAAAAAAAAAAACCTGAGTACATACTATTTCATTAATCCCACTGAGTTTGCCTGAAGTAAGCTTTGGTCTGGAAGCAGGCCTTGGAGGTGGGACAATGGTGCCTACAGAAAGAGGAGTTGTGGGCCTGGCTGGTAGGGGGAAAAAGAGAATTTGAAGAAAACCATTAGTATGTAACAAACCTTACATAAATACATTCTATTATAGAGGAATTCTTAGGACTCAAAGCTAATTTTTCAGGAGTTTTGTAATATACATATTATATATCTATAATATAATTATAGATACTTGTTGAAATACTGGAAGTCTATCAAATATGCTTTTCTTGAAGCTAACAATATTCCTAAAAAACAAAACATTGACTTTTCAGTAGAATTGACACACGATATAAAGTGTATTCCTGTCTCAATTCTTTACACCTATAAAAAGATAAAATGATAAATAGCAGTAAAAATACACCAATTTCAGGCCTAAGGTCTTTAGTTTATTGCCAATACATCTACTTACAGAAATGCAAGACCAAGCCTTTGAAGCAACACCTTCACATGAACTCTAAATAAAACACTTACCTTAATTAAACTTAAAGATCAAATTACAAGTTGAACTACACTGTAAAGTTTCTGGTGATAATTAAAAGTATTAAAAATACCTTATTTATGAAAAAATTCCTGTTCCTAAATCCTACATAAATTTAATGTTCACTGTTTTTCAATGCCATTTACAAATTTTGCCATTTTATAAATCAGATACTAACCAGTGTATTTCTAATTAAAAATAACTCCATCGTAGTAGAAATTAATGAAATTCAAGTGTACATCATCACAATTCACAAATGTATTAGCATAACCAAAACGAAAGTGAAGAATGGAAGCTGATATGTTTAAATCATGGTATTTTAAATGATTTTCAAATCCCTTTGCTTCAATCTAAAACATGGGACTGTAATTCAAACTGAAGAAGAGAATATGGATGGGAAGAATATAATTCATTAAGTTAAGTTTGCAGATGTGCAAAGTTAAAAATATATGAATGGGCCTAAGTATATCCATGGAGAAACAAAAGGCTGAGGATCCATGGTCACTGTCAGAGGAATGCAGGTGTGAAAGGAAGGAGAATAGAGGTGACAGGAAAAGAGCTAAAGAAAAAGGTAGTCACACAGGAGTGAAAGTAAAGGCATGAGGGGTATGGAATCATTCAGAAAGCACATACAATGAAGGGATAATAGATACAAGCATAGTTCAAGCTGCTTGAAGAAAACAATAAAAAGCTGCTAAGAACCCCTATGTAGATCCCAAGGCTGTTGCCTTCTTCCAGTGAACACTACTTTTTTTTAAATGTTTTTTTTAACTTATTTTTTAACTTATTTTTGAGACAGAGAGAGACAGAGCATGAGCAGGGGAGGAGCAGAGAGAGAGGGAGACAATCTGAAACAGGCTGCAGGCTCTGAGCTGTCAGAGCAGAGCCTGACGTGGGGCTCGAACTCAAGGACTGTGAGATCATGACCTGAGCCGAAGTCGGAGGCTCAACCGACTGAGCCACCCAGGTGCCCCATGACATACTTACTTTAAAGACAGGTTCGTTATCAATGAAACCAGCACTCATCACTACTCAAGGCATTTCAAGCTTATGAGAATGTAACATAGTAGAGATAGGTATGTATACCTGAGCTTCATCACTGACAAATGGATTGTCAATGTATTAAGACTGACTCAAACCAAGCCTGGTAGAACTGTTAACATTCAGCTCTTTTAAATAACCACAATTTGCTTTTTCAAAGTCCAAAAACATGCTGGTTTCAAGGAAAGATTCAATTACCATACACTCAAATCAGTGGGACACAAAGAGTTTGTGTTGCGTTCTTTCTAAGTTCAGTGGAAGAAGGAGAAAGCAGTTGAAAACCAGAAGCAACAGGAAAATTCTAGAACAAAAATATGAATCTACATAGCCAAATAGTTTTCTCATTTCAGGTTAATGTTATTTTAGTCCCTCAAAACTAGAAAAATATAGTAATACAGGAAGAAAAGCAGGAGCTCAAACTTTCTATTAACCGAGGAAATTAAGTATGAGCATAAGAAACTTAAAGAACATAAGAGTAAAACCCAAGGTCAAAAATATATAAAGCCACAATTATTCCTGTTTGCCCAGAGAAGTAAAAGGTAACTCTTAACAGCTGGTAAAAGTATAAATATTTATATATAAACAAACCCCTCCTCTGATAAACCTTACTATAGACTATGTCTTCTCTGCCTGTAGATTAATTGAGCTCTGGTGCTCAGCAAAAATCCCTGAAAATAACGTTTTGAAAAATATTATGCTTTTTTTTTTTTTTTTTTAAGGCTGGTTTTTTGTATTAACTGCAAAACTGATTTAGTCTGTCTTACCTCCTAACATGTTGGGAGTTTTACTACTAGCCAGTTAGGCACTTGTTGCGTAACACAGCACTATCACCTTTACACCTTTTTAGACTTGTATCATCATCTCTTTTCAACACGACTAACATTCCCTGAAAGGCAAAGTAATTTGATATCATTTTTCAGACTATATAGAAAGGTTTAAAAATGCATATGAAAGTGAACTTAAAAAGTAGCAAACGGTTAATAAATGTTTTATTTCCTAGCTACTGCACATCAAATGGCCACTAAATGAAAATGAATCCTTTTTGTCTGAAATTAAAAGTGATAGGGGTGAAACATTCTTCAGACAGTTAGCAAGAGGAAAAGAGAACTTTTTTGAAAAGTAAGAAACTGTGTTAAAGAAAAAGAGAGGGGTGCCTGGGTGGCTCAGTCGCTTGAGCGTCTGACTTTGGCTCAGGTCATGATCTCGCCGTCTGTGAGTTCGAGCCTCGCATGGGGCTCTGTGCTGACAGTTCAGAGCCTGGAGCCTGCTTCGGATTCTGTGTCTCCTCTCTCTCTGCCCCTCCCCCACTTATGCTCTGTCACTCTGTCTCAGAAATAAACATTAAAAAAAAATTTTTTTTTAAAAAGAGAAACTGGGGCGCCTGGGTGGCGCAGTCGGTTGAGCGTCCGACTTCAGCCAGGTCACGATCTCGCGGTCCGTGAGTTCGAGCCCCGCGTCGGGCTCTGGGCTGATGGCTCAGAGCCTGGAGCCTGTTTCCAATTCTGTGTCTCCCTCTCTCTCTGCCCCTCCCCCGTTCATGCTCTGTCTCTCTCTGTCCCAAAAATAAATAAACGTTGAAAAAAATAAATAAATAAAAAATAAAAAAAAATAAAAATAAAAAGAGAAACTAAGGGCAGAGTTAGGAAGAAATTTCTGTATCACTAAAGCCTTTGATTTTCAATGTGAAAATTTTCATTAAGGATTCTGAAAAATAATTCATAAAAGTGTATTAACAAAATTAAAATACACTACTTATGACCTTCTTCATTCTAAATACAAAACACCATTCTGACATTTTTACTAAACAAAAACAAGACCTAGGGGTGCCTGGGTGGCTCAGTCAGTTAAGCGTCCGACTTTGGCTCCAGTCATGATCTCATGGTTCGTGAGTTCGAGCCCCGTGTTGGGCTCTGTGCTGACAGCTCAGAGCCTGGAGCCTGTTTCAGATTCTGTGTCTCCCTCTCTCTCTGACCCTCCCCCGTTCATGCTCTGTCTCTCTCTGTCTCAAAAATAAATAAACATTAATAAATAAATAAATAAACAAACAAAAAAGAGACCTTCATGACAACTTCAGTTTTGCCTGTACAATTAACCTTCCTTATATAATCTATTAAGTTTAGTTTTATAAAACTACTAACAAGCCCACTGAGGAAGGCTGTAATGCCACTTCAGAATATGTTCAACTGTCTTTTGTTGTTTCTTGCTATTTTACAAACTATTAGATACAGAGCACTTTCCCTTCAAAATTCCAAATTGGAGTTAAGGTTGCCTAAAATCTACAATTTCTTTTAAAAATTGGTTTATAAATAATCTAATTTTAAATACTAGTGTTTATTTCATTAGTAGTAAAATGGTTCAGCATGGATTATTGTTTAGTTAATATGTCAGAGTGCAATGAACAAAGACTTTCTAATTATAAGATCCAGATTTGATCAGATGCTTCATCATTTCCAATTTATACGCTCTTACAGAAGTTCCTGATCGTCTTCGAGCTTTACGTTTTTTCATCTACAAAATAGGGACAATAAAATGGACTTCATGGAGCAGTTAATGAACTTAAATAGACGATATGCAGCTCCTAGCAGAGCAACGTGACAGGAACTCAGTCAATTCAAGTTCTCTCCAACCATTCTACCACTCTCCTAACCTCAAATACTGAATGGCATTTCTGAAATCCCAGAGAAGGCAGAAGATCAACTTAAAGTGAATTTTGTTTTATTTTTTTGCTTTGAACAAGCGATGATTTTATTCAACAAGCATTTGGATGCTTGCTTTGATTGTTGGCTAATCGGTTTTTATATTTTGAAGAAAAGAGAACACATTCTTGTCAAAACACCAACTAAAAAGCATTCATCAAGTTCTTTTATGTATTGCTTGGGAAGCACTAACACCTTTCTGGAAAGCAGTTTGGCAATAAATATCAATGGGTATATCTTGGGATTCAAACGTTGTACTGATAAATTATAAGGATATTATGAAACATGTACACAAAATGTGTTCTATTCATGGATGTTCACAACACTAGAAAATTGGATGCAATTCAAATGTCCAATAAAAAAGGACTGGTTACATTAATGCACATTCATGCAGTGGAATTATCTATAAACATGTTGTGGGGTGCCTGAATGGCTCCGTGGTTGGAGCATGCAAGTCTTAATCTTGGGGTTGTGGGTTTGAGCCCCATGCTGGAAGTAGAGATTACTTAAGAAAATAAAATATTGGGAAAAAAATTATTTGGACACAGATAAGGGAATGATGCATAGAAATAAATACATGAATGAAAAAAAAAACTGGTTTGATGTATTTTTGTTTAAGCCATAGGGTCTCTCAGCTAAGTTAAGAGAACCAGTACAAAATCACTTTTACCTGGCAATATGCGAGGACAAGTTAAAAATATTTTTGATTAAGAACAACACACAAGTAATGAACAAATCAATTAGGAAAAAAGTAACTAATGCATTCCTCACTTTAAATATATATATATATATATATACATATATATTTATATACATTTACCTGATGATGACGACGAAGTTAGTGAAGTAGAAGAAGATGAATCAAGAGATGGTCCAAACAGGGGATCCCAAGCAAGTAAATCGCTGGTCCCCTTCCTACCATAACATTTAAAAAACAGATTTAATTAAGGAATATTTTATTAGTATAAAATCTAGTCACTTATTTTTATATCACAGAACTGGAATAGCTAAATATATATGATTTAAAAGTTGGGCATTCTACCAATGGAATATGTGAGGAAAGTTTAAATTAAAATTGTATACTAATAAATAATTCGTTAACTGCTATAAGCAGACCCTCCAATAACATTATGTGAAATCGCTAGGGTGGAATAGAGAAGATTAATTCCCATCAATCACACCTTGTTATACTGTAGCAATCTTTGGGGTTCTAAGAACAGAAATCATTTCAGCTTTACAAGAAAAGCAATAAAAGGGTCTAAAACAGCTGCCTAAGGACAGAAAGGTACTTAATTAATCCTACAAGAGTGTCCTAGCCCCAAGTCATGGATAGAAAATTTCTTTGAGTGATAGGAAATCAGGTACAAATTTTATAAGGTCATATTTAAGTACTTTTTAAAAAATCTTTAGGGGCGCCTGGGTGGCTCAGTCGCTTAAGCATCCAACTCTTGATATTGGCTCAGGTCATGACCTCATGGTTTGGTTCCTGAGTTCAAGTCCTGCATTGAGCTCTGAGATGACAGCGTAGATTTCTTTCTCCCCTTCTGTCCCCAAAAATAATTTAAAAAAATATCTATTTATCCTTTTCTTTCATCTTTGAAATTGTCAAGTACAGAAATAAGCCCAACAGCTTACTTGATATAACCCTGATATAACCTTCAAAGGCCTGATTATTATAGTAGATCATGCAAGGGGAGGACTTCTCCCTGGGCAATCCACAGCCTGGGTCACTGAGGCAGTCTGGTGAAATGTTTGGGTCACTCAGGTCTTTTTATGAAAGGTAACCAAGACTATGGACAAAAGCATCAAGAACACCAAAATTCAAGTTTCAAAAAAGTCAACATGCTGCATAACCAAAGATTTCCCTCTACTGACCCCTTGGAATCCACTGGCCTAGTTACTCTCAAGATTGAACTTGCAGCTCTTTACTTTAATAAAAACTTTTAAATCCATGTTTCTTTTTTTTCATTTTAGTCATACACCTTTTAAGATGTCTCATCTCTAAGATCCTATAGTACCTGAACTTTGCCACTACCTCTTTTTTAAATTTTTTTTTCCAGCTTTACAGAGATATGACTGACAAGTAAAAATTATATATAAGATGTAAAAAAAAAAAAATTAATCCCATTAAAACAGTATTTTAATGTATCAAACAGCCATTAATTTTTAACATTATGTTCTCACATCTTAGAAAACAGGCTCATTACAATAAAAATGGTAGTTATCTATAAGCACATATCTAGTACCTCAACACGCACTTACATGGAAGCATACCACACCTTGTATTTAAAACCTAGGATCACAACTGCATAAATTACTGAAAACAAAATTTTAAAGCACTGAACTTTACCTTTTAAAATGATAAATGAATACCACCACTGTGCTCAATTAATGCCTAACTTTAAAAGTATTAAATAATTTTAAACTCTCCATTTAATGAAGACTACTTTTACTTACACAAAAGAAAAAAAACATTAAAAGAATATATTCTTACTGACAGATAAAGAAATGAAAAAAAAAACGCATGAAAGAAACAGTGGCTTAAAGTATTTTTTCCTTTTTAAAAAGAGCTAGGAACATGGTTTCTAGCCCTCTCCTTTTTTAACTTCAGACATCTTCTTGTTGAAGTTCATTAAAAGTGCAGTATATTTTACAGGGTTACAGCCAATAATTGAAGGAAAAAAAACGAGAAAATTTCCATGAGAATAACTAGTTAAAATACAGACATATATGAACTTGGGACACTACCATTTATTTAGAAGTAGTAAAGCCACCAAGGCCAAATACAGTTAAATGGATTTTTTTAAAAATTATAAAAAATAGTGTCAAGTGAGAAATAATTTAAAACAACCAGAAACCCCAAAGAACAATTCACAGCTTAGAGGATAAACAACACTGTACTCTAATTGAAACTGCAAAGATAGTAAAATTTTCTAAGAAAAAAGTATAGAAGAATGATATCTAAACACATTAAAGAGGGAAGGATGAATAGGTGGAGGGCACAGTTAAACTATTCTGTGTGACACTATAATGTATGGAGACACACGTCCTTGACCATTTGTCAAAACTCACAGGACATACAAGACCATGAGTGAATCTTAATGTAAACCACAGACTTTGGGTGACAATGATGTGTCAGGGTAGGCTCAAAAATTTTAACAAATGTTTCATTCTAATGGGGGATTATGATAGTGAAGGAGGCTGGGTATATGTGGGAGCAGAGGATATACATGCAAAAACTGTATCCTCGCCTGAATTTTGTTATGAACCTAGAATTGCTCTAAATATAGTCTATTTAAAAATAAAAAAATGTGAAACTTACTCATTAGATCCAGCACATGGCTTCGATTTTGTTAGCTCTTCACCTAATTAAAATCAAAATATGAAACAATTCATAATCTGAGTAATAAAATACTTACATGGAAAGAGACACTAATATATCTCATTACTATGAACAATTTAAAAATTATGGAATTGATAACATAAATCGAAATTTTTTAATTATGAAGAAAAGGAAAATAAGCCTTTAGCAAGTTTTCTAACAGACTTAAGAATATCAAAATAATAACTGAACTCCTGCTATATCTTCATTTCTTTTAACACCTCTGGTAAGAAATTACTTAAGTCAACTAAACTGTCATATTCATGAAAATAAAATTGGTGTTCAGATGAAAAAAATATGGGCTAGAACTTTAAAAATTAGAACATATGTTCAAATACTTAAGTATTACTCAAAAATGATAAGTGATGAATCATGAAAGCATTTTTTCAAGCTGTAAGAATATTATTAATGATTATATTGACCAAAAGTAGTTAATTCTTGAAGGATGTCGTATCTCGAAAAATTAAAATTTTTATAGCACTCTAAAGCAACAGTCTTTATAAAATAGTCTGTTTTGCTCCCTTTTGCATTAGTAATGTGAACCATTTCATTAGCAACTATTATACAAAGGGGAAAGCATCAGTAATATGCAAAAGTCATGTTAGTTCATAAGCAAATTTCCCTGTACTTTGATGTCTTGAATCACCAACATGTAGCTGATGAATGCAAAATGTATCAACATAGGTAACTGCAGCAAACTACAAGGAATACCACACTGTATATGATGCCCCTTCATGTCACATTGTCCCATCTGGCTCAATGTGGCCCTTTTTTTGGCCTCAAAGCCAAAGCACTTACTGTGCTGTTCTCCATGTTTCTACAATTTGCCCTTATCTCCATAACTCCATAAAAGCAGCCCACTTTTATCCTCATTTTCCCCACATCCCCTATCATCAAGCTACTCACCATTTTTTTTTTAAAGTAAAATCCTACTTTTAGTTTGATATAATGCATTTAATCGGTCTTTTTCATTGTGCTAGAATTTTTAATAGGATTGATGTTACGGTTTATATTAACCATTTTGTTTACAAATTGCATAACTTTTGAGTAGGATGCCTTAACTCCATTTTTCTCACCTTTGTTATTTTAATGCATGACTCTGCATAAGATGTTAACAACCCCCTAAATTTTTTTAGTATAATTAAGTTACTATACTAAAAACCATGGAAGTAGGGTGGCTCCATAGCTCAGAGGTTAGAGCAATGGTCTTGCAAAAACCATGGAAGAGAAACTGCAATTGTGATAGGACAAATAATTAAAGCTAAAGCTTACTCATTCTCATAGTCCCTTCTGGCTCATGAGGCTGAGTTATGTATGTTGCATTCTCAAACAGAAGCTACTATTTGGCTTTGTTGATTTCTGAAAAATGTTGTAGCCAAGTATTAAATTTAAAGGCATGTCTAAATGCTAAAATAAATAGTATACTTAAGTTGTCTCCTGTTTAAAGTAAGTTTCCATCTAGTCTGTTGCTAACAGTCATGATGAGAACAAAGCATTTATTTCTATAAATAAATATATATATATATATATATATATATATATATATATGGCTACAATAAGCTCAGCAAATTGCCTGATAAATTTTAATAGATACAAAATAATCAATTTAAATGTCAAACTTACTAGATGAATTCCTATTCATCTGCACCTAAAAGAGAAAAGCAAAAACTAAAAGTTGTTAAACAAATAATTTAATTTGGTAATGAAATACTTCATAAAAATTTTTCTTAATATATTTTTTATTTTTTAAGTAGGCTCCACACCCAACACAGGGCTTGAACTCACAATGCAGAGCAAGAGTTGCATGCTCTGGCTGGGCCAGCCAGGAGCCTACTTCATAAAATATTACTGGGAACCTAACTTTAAGTTGTTTTCGGTATATCTGCTCAACTGTAAACTACATAAAAATTGTTAAAAATGCAGTATTTTTTATAGTAAAAGATAATACATGTATCTTTAACACTCAAAAGTTTTAAAATATGAAAATGTTAGTGCCTACAGCAAGATACTTTGATCTGCAAATTTAAAAAACTTAACACAAGTATTCTGAAAAACAATGTTCGAACATTAAAATGATTTTTTTAAGTCCATAGGTAATAATATAAAATCTTGCACTTACTGGGCTGTGTCTCTAGTAGTACATGGAAAGAAAAAGAAAGACATAGTGTACATTTTAGAATTTAAAACAGCTTATTTTCTTGGTTTCATAATTGGTCTATTACCTTCTAAACCATACCTAAAAATCTATACACCTTAAAACACATGCAGAGCATTGTTTGGGGTAGGGGACATGAGCTAGATGAGCACACTGCTCAATAAAATATACTCAAAATATCCTCTTTTCAAACCCAATATTAACTATTAAACTGTTCTCATTATTATTTATTTTCTCAGTATGAAACTAGAATGTTCAGTTTTTTAAAAAATAGAAGAGAGAGAAAAGTACAAGGAAAATTTAAAACCACTAATGCTTTCACTAACAAGAGCAAGGTGCTTAACATTCTGGTATATATTCCTCTAGGCTTTTGTTTTATTTACACATATTTTTAAAATTAGTTGTATTCTTATATAATAAAAATTTTTAGTCATTTCATAGCTTCCTACTTCATATATATGTGTGTGTAGATATATATGTATGTGTATACATATATGTATATATGTGTACATATATATATCATAATTTAATTTGGGTGTTAATCTTAAGGTTAAATAGCAATGGGAGAATAAAACCTCACTTCAGAAATCAGTCTTTTTTGTACAAAAAAATAAATTCTAAAAGTGCATGACTGAGAGAAAAAAACTTTTTCCCAAATACAGACTTCTTAAAATATATAATAACAATATATAATAAAAAAATATGAAATGGGTAATACTTATTCTGTATTATCAAGGACAACAGGTATAATATCAGTTATGGTGAGCATGTACAGATAGACTAAACTGTCATTCTAAGACATGCTTTTTTCTCATTGTTTAACATTCCTGAATTTAGACTATGACATCAATGGAAAGATTAGCTATGGTGATTTTTTTCTCCTCCAAAAGCTGTTAAATATGGGATCTTAGAATTGAGGAACTAACCATTATCACTAAGAATTCTTATATTTGCCTTTTTTTATAAAAAGTATGAAAAAACAAATATTGCAGTTGCAAAAGCATGCAGACACATAACTTAATGTTTAAATCCATTTTTACTGAATTCCTGTTCATATAAAGTTCATAAAATATGGATGAAAAACTTTAAAATTAGATGAGGAAAAGATTAACACTGCCAGTTCAAATTTCTGAAACATACAGACTGGAAAATAAAATAAATGGCAGAAATAGATTTTCTACATTTTTGTTTCCCAGTAAAACTTTCAAAAGGAAACAAAACTAAGCCAAACTCAAATTCATGTGCCTATATAAAAATCAGACACTGGAGACCTCAATAAAACTGACGACAAATTATAAAATATCTCCTTATCCAATATGCTTAATTAACTATTCCTAATGATATTTTATTTTATTATTCCTAAAATTAAGCAGATGCAAGTAGATAAGGTTAAAAAAAAATAAGGCTTCTACATGAAGAGTACGAACTTGCTCTTATTCTTACTTACAGATATTGCTGGGGACAGTGTGATATTTCCTATAGATACTTTTAATTCATCCAAGGAAGCCATTGTGTGATGTGAGTTATTTGGATGCACAGGTTTGATTTCTATCCGATATTTCTTTGGTTCTTCATCTTCAGAATCAGAATCACTAGATGAGTAGAAATGGTTCTCTTTGGTATGTGAGTATCAGTTAAAGAATTCGGTTCTTAAGTGATCTTAATGCATAACCAGTTTTCATACATTTACAAAAAGGAATATAAAACCTTTAAGAGATAAGGTAGACTTTCACAGAAACAGAACTACTAACTCATTAGTAAAAACATGTCAAACTATTATGGAGTCACATTTTATTATAATTAAAAATTTGAAGTTTTTATTAAACAACAGATCATTTTGTTATAACTGTCTACTTATATGCTAACACAATCCATAGGAATATCCAAATGATGAAAGGATATCATTCTGATTTGCTTCTGGTTTTATACTATAGCCTTCTTCATCTACATCAGGAATGTTCTATGGGAAGAAAAATAAAAACTGTAATCATGGATCCTACTACAGAAATACAAAAGATTAGCAAAATAGCTTCAACTATTATAGGGGCTATGTCATTTATCAAATACCAACAGGCTCATACAATAATTAAGTGGAAAAGTTACATCTTTTTGGTTAAGTTAGCTTCAGATCACACTTCATGCTTCAGATGTCTGAAAGAGAAAAGCACTATAAAATTAAGTAGGAGAAGCACTAAAAGGAAGAGAATAGGTGTTTGAGCAGGAACACCAACAGTTCTGTAGATAACCAAATTTTCATCCCAGTCTTCAAAGTGGAAATGAGAGATGATGAAATCAGAGGGCTGACAGTCTCAATAAATGGAAATATTTATCAAAAACACAGAAAAAAAACCAGAAATTAAAGATGACGAAGAGGGGCGCCTGGGTGGCGCAGTCGGTTAAGCGTCCGACTTCAGCCAGGTCACGATCTCGCGGTCCGTGAGTTCGAGCCCCGCGTCGGGCTCTGGGCTGATGGCTCAGAGCCTGGAGCCTGTTTCCGATTCTGTGTCTCCCTCTCTCTCTGCCCCTCCCCCGTTCATGCTCTGTCTCTCTCTGTCCCAAAAATAAATAAACGTTGGAAAAAAAAAAAAAGATGACGAAGAAAATTAAAACTATACTAAAATAATCATCTTACCCATGAGCCAGGCAAAATTTCAAAAGCTTGAAAATATATTCTGTTGGCATAACTGTGGGAAAATGTACTCTTAGACTTTGCTGGTATAAATAAAAAATAGTACAATCTCTAGAGAAAGAAATTTAGCATTATCTAACAAAAGTAGAAACATATTTACTCTCCCACCCAGGAATTCAATTTCTAAGAATTTACCCTGAAGATACACCTCCAACAATTTAAAAATATGTATATAACAGATCAAAGATGATCTGTAACTCAGAACTGCTGGAGAGCATCTAATGTCCAAGCATAGTTGAATAAACTACAGTACACACAGAAAACAGAGTACTATATATCTATTAAAAAAATCAGAAGTTTCGGGGCTCCTGGGTGGCTCAGTCGGTTAAGCATCCGACTTCAGCTCAGGTCATGATCTCACAGTTCATGAGTTCGAGCCCCGCGTCGGGCTCTGTGCTGACAGCTCAGAGCCTGGAGCCTGCTTCACATTCTGTGTCTCCCTCTCTCTCTGCCCCTTCCCTGCTCATGCTGTGTCTCTCTCTGTCTCAAAAATAAATTAACATTAAAAAAAATTTTTTTTTAAATAAAAAAAAATCATAAGTTTCTATGAACTCATAGCGAATGACTTTCAGGAAAAACTGCTAACTGAAAAAAGCATATAAAGGAACATATATATCTTTTAAGTAAGAAAGAAGGGAAATTTTAAGAACACAGATCTCTTCTTTATGGGGGAGTAAAAGCCACTGGAAGGATCAATCAGAATATAATAAAGTTGGTTACCTACAAGGGAGGGTGATGAAGTATAAGAGATAAAGGATGGAGGAACACTTCTCTAAGTATGCTATGTTAAGAGAATAATCCCATTTTTAAGAAATACACATTTAGGAAGTTAGGGATGAAGGACCATAATGTATAGAATTTATACTAAAATGATCAGAAAAAGAATTATATACACATACATAAACACATGTGTGTAGGGAGAATGCAAATAACTTCTAACTTACAAAAAATATACAAGAATAAAATAGTTCCAAAATAATTTTTATATGAAATAAAAAAGATCGCCAAGAAATGCCAGTTGGAACTGGACAGGCAATATTCTTGTACTGGTAAAGTTTACTATTCTTCGTCCATTCACTTGCTAAGGCTCAGCAAGAACAGTATGAAAGATGATCTCAGTCACAGCATAAGGTCAAGGAGAACAAAGAGCAGAATTAACATGGCTATAGCTTCCAAACTGAATAAAAAGCCTACTGTAGCCAGCAGTGAGTTAACAGACTGGATAAAATCTAGAAATGAAAAATCTAATACAGAGTGAAGAGTAGATTCTATAGATTAAAAGATGAAAAGGGGTATGTGGGTGGCTCAGTATGTTAAGCATTGGACTCTCAATTTTGATCTCACGGTTTGAGAAGGCGAGGCTCCAAGCTATCAACATGGAGATTATCTCACTCCCTCTCTACCCCAACCCTGCTTGTGTGCTAGGGCCCTCTCTCTCTCCAATAAACATTAAAAGAAAATGATGACAAGTGATACACTTATAACCCCTAGAAATAGAGCACTTTAAGTTCTGCATATTGTTTGCTAATATGTAAATAATACTTTAAAATACTTTAAGCTTTACCAAATTGGATCCATTAGAAATCAGAAAGTTTTTATAAAATACTTTATTCTTATTCCCAGTACCCTAAAAACATACAGATATGTAATCTCCTAGAAGTTGTAAGAATTTGTTGATACCACTTTTAAATTTGTTTACAATACACTATACAGTATGATTTAATAATTTAAAATAATGCCGAGCTGTTTTCTACAGGACTGAGTAAGCTGCTTCTGGACTGACCTCTTAAAGATTACAACTATAAACTCTGGCTAGAGAAACTACCAGGGGGCACCTGGGTGGCTCAGTTGAACATCCAACTCTTAGTTTTGGCTGAGGTCATGATCCCAGGGCTGTGGGATAGAGCCCCGCATCGGGTTTTGTGCTAAGCATGAAGTCTGCTTAAGATTCTCTCTTTCTCCTTCTGCCCCTCTCCCCAGTTTGTGCTCTCTAAAAACTTAATTAAAATTTAATTTAAAATTAATTTAAAAATTAAAAAAAAACTATCTGAAGGTAGTGAAGAGTGAAAACAGAGCCATATGTTCAAAAACTTTATAAATAAATCATAATGCAGTTCTAAAAAAGGTTCAAATAACCCTCAGGGAAGGCAGGAAAAAGAAAACAAAATGAAAACCAAAGATTAAATGACACACATAAGCCCTGTTACGTCAATAATTATGGTAAGCAGTCTCTATCAAAATAATACTAGCATTCTTCACAGAGCTAGAATAATACCAATATTTGTATGGAACCAGAAAAGACCCCATATAGCCAAAGCAATTCTGAAAAAGAATACCGAAGCTGGAGGCATCACAATCCCAGACATCAAGATGTATTACAAAGCTGTAATCATCAAGACAGTATGGTACTGGCACAAAAACACTCAGATAAGTGGAACAGAATAGACAACACAGAAATGAACCCACAAACGTTATGGCCAACTAATCTCTGACAAAGCAGAAGAGAATAGCCAGTGGAATAAAGACAGTCTCTTCAGCAAATGGTGCTGGGAAAACTGGACAGCAACATGCAGAAGAATGAACCTGGACCACTTTCTTACACCAAACACAAAAATAAACTCAAAATGGATTAAAGACCTAAATGTTAGATGGGAAGCCATCAAAATCCTACAGGAGAAAGCAGGCAAAAACCTATTTGACCTTGGCCACAGCAACTTGTTACTCAACACCTCTCTGGAGGCAAGGGAAACAAAAGCAAAAATAAACTACTGGGACCTCATCAAAATAAAAAGCTTCTGCACAGCGAAGGAAACAATCAGCAAAACTAAAAGGCAACCTGCGGAATGGGAGAAGATATTTGCAAACGACATATCAGATAAAGGGTTAGTATCCAAAGAACTTATCAAACTCAACACCCAAAAAACAAACAGTCCAGTGAAGAAATGGGCCAAAGAAGACATCCAGATGGGGAACAGACACATGAAAAAATGCTCAAATCACTCATCATCACAGAAATACAAATGAAAACCACAATGAAATACCAGCTTACTCCAGTCAGAACAGCTAAAATTACCGACTCAGGCAATGACAGATGTTGGTGAGGATGCAGAGAAAGAGGATCTCTTCTGCATTGCTGGTAGGAATGCAAACTGGTGCAGCCACTCTGGAAAACGGTATGGAGGTTCCTCAAAAAACTGAAAATAACCCTAGGACCCAGCAATTGCACTACTAGGTATTTACCCAAGGGATATAAGTGTGCTGTTTTGAAGGGGCACATGCACCCCAACGTTTACAGCAGCACTATCAACAATAGCCAAAGTATGGAAAGAGCCCAAATGTCCATTGACGGATGAATGGATAAAGAAGATGTGGTGTGTATGTATGTACACACACACACACACACACACACACACACACACACAAAATGGAGTATTACTCAGCAATCAAAAAGAATGAAATCTTGCCACTGGCAACTATGTGGATGGAACTAAAGGTATTATGCTAAGCAAAATTAGAGAAAGACAAATATCGTATGACTGCACTCAATATGAGGAATTTAAGATACAAACAGATAAACATAAGAGAAGGTAAGCAGAAATAATATAAAAACAGGGAGGGGAACAAAACATAAAAGAGTCTTAAATATAGAGAAGAGAGGGTTGCTGGAGGGGTTGTAGGAGGGGGGATGGACTAAATAGGTAAGAGGCATTCAGGAATCTACTCCTGAAATCATTGCTGCAGTATATGCTAACTAACTTGGATGTAAATTTAAAAAATAAATAAATAAATAAATATAAACTGTCCAAAGATAACAAAATACAGATTGGTAGAATGGATTAAAAAACATGACCTAACTATATGCTGTCTATAAGAAATTCACTTCATATATAACACCATAGATGGGGGAAAGTAAAAAAAATAGAAAAAATATACCATATAAAAGTTAATTAAAAAAAAAAAAAAAGATGGGCAACTGAGTGGCTCAGTGGCTTAAGCATCCAATTCTTGGTTTCGGCTCAGGTCATGATCTCACAGTTCATGAGTTCAAGCCCACGCTGGGCTCTAAACTGAAAGTGTGGAGTCAGCATGGAATTCTCTCTCACCTCTCTGCCCCTTCCCCAGCTCATGCACACTCTCTCTTAAAATAAATAAACTTTAAAATAAAAAAATTAGGGCAGAATGACTGTCTTCTTGTTAGATAAAACCAGACTTCAGAAAGAAAATTACCAGGGTCAGAGGGGACATTGTGTCCATAGAAAAACCTGTACATGATTGTTCAAAGCACTTTTTTCTAATAGCCAAAAACTGGAAACAACTAAAGGTCCTATGATAGGTGAATGGTTAAAACAAATTTTAGTGCATCTATACCATGGAATACTACTATTTAACAACAAAAAGGAATAAACTATTCATACATGCAAGAACCTGGGTGGAACTCAAGAGAACTGTGCTGAATAAAAAAAAAAAATCTGAAAAGGTTATGGTAGGATTCCAACTTACATAACATTCTTGAATTGACAGAATTATAGAAATGGAGAAAAGATTATTGGTTGCCAGAGGCTAAGGAGGGTGGTGATGGAAGAAAAGTGGCTGTAAAAGGGCAATCAGCACAAAAGACCAAAAGATCCTTGTGGTCATGGAAATGCTCAGACTGCATTAATGTCATCATCCCAGTCATGATACTGTATTTCTGCAAGAAGTTATGAGGAGAAAACAGGTGAAAGGCACACGAGACTGCTCTGTACTATCTTTGCAACTTGCTGTAAATTAATTCTTTCAAAATAAATTAGGATTCTTAGTATATTAGATATTCAATGTTGAAACTATTCACAGAAACTTGGGATTAAGAAAAATTTAGACATTACCTGTTTACAATCTTTGTTCATTCAATCCATGATTTCTATATTATGGCCCCACACTGCTGGAGCAAAGCATTAGGCCAAAGCAATATGAAAAAAAGAGCAGATAACTTAACCCACTAATCTTAAAAGACAGTTTGGATAGTGGTGGCAGTGATTTTAAAAAAATACATTGGAATAATTAATTAATTGGAGGGGCACCTGGGTGGCTCAGTCAGCTAAGCATCCAACTCTTGATTTCTGCTCAGGTCATGATCTCATGGGTTGGAGCCACACATTCCAGCTCCCAGCTGGCAGTGTGGAGCCTGCTTGGGATTCTTTCTCTCCTATCTCTCTGCCCCTGCCCCCACACGCTCACACTCTCTCTCTCTCTCTCAAAATAAAGAAATGTTAAAAAAGGTTAAAAAAAAGAAAAACTAAAGATGTAGTCCCTCAAAATAATTTAATTACACAGACCATTTAGAAACGGAACAGAAATTAAATGGTAATTTCCCTACCAAGACGTCTAGACCATGGATGCTTTTTAAAGAAATCATTAAGAGTACCATAGGGCACCTGGCTGGCTCAGTCAGTAGAGCATGCAACTTTCGATCTCAGGGTCATGAGTTCAAGGCCCATGATGGGCATAGAGCCTACTTAAAAAACAAAACACAACAACAAAAAAAGACTAGCCATAAAAAAGTCATAAATAGGCCATAAATAAATAATAATAGGCTATAAATAAAACAACAAAAGAAAGCCTCTTCTCCCTGCTGACCACCACTGTAATGCTGCTCTCCAAAAGTAACCACAATTAAGTGTCCAGTAATACATTCTTTAAAAAACGAAACAAAAAACACCCAAAGATATCTGCTCATTTATATTTTTAAAACAGCAGTTACTTAAAAATCATACTTGCTGCTTCTCTTTCCATATCAGCAGACACAACAACCTAATTCTGTAACGTGTGACTATTAGAGTGAATGTTTAATAATTTATTTAACCAATCTCCATTTTGATGGATGTTTCCAGTTTTTTGTTAATATAAACAATGTTGGAATAAACATGTCTCTACTTCTCTCTCCCTCCCCCTCTACATACAGTAGTCCCCCTTATCCATGGAGGATACATTCCTACACCCCAGTGGATGCCTGAAACCAAGGACAGTAATGAACCCTATGTATACTAGGTTTTTCCCTATACATACATACCTATGATAAAGTTTAATTTATAAATTAGATACAATAAGAGATTTTTTTAGACACCATAACATTAACAACAATATAACAAGAATTACAACATACTATAATAAAAGTTACGTGGATGTGCTCTCTCGCTCTCTCTCTCTCTCTCTAAATATCTTACTTTACTGTACTCAACCGTCTTCTTGTGATGATGTGACATAATAAAATACCTATATGATAAGATGACATGAGGTGAATGATGTAAGCACTGTGACGTAGTGTCAGGCTACTAATGACCTTCTAATGATATATCAGAAAGAGGATCATCTGCTTCTGAACCACAATCAACCGTAAGTAACTTAAATCATGGAAAGCAAAACAGCAGATGGTGGGGAGGGCTACTATATGCATGTATCTTGACCAAGTACATATAAAACCCTAACAGTAAGTGGCAAGCAGTAGGAATGGGGAGTCAAAAAGAACATGCATTTCTTATTTGAGAAGATAGTGCCAAACTATCCGCAAGACAGACTGTACCAATTTACATTCCTGTTAATACAAGTAAACCAAAACTTTTGCCAATATGATAGATAAATAATTTTATTTTAATTTGCATCAGAATGAGACTACCATTCTGAGCAGCATTTCTTATGGTTATTTACCACTTTTATTTCTTTTTATGGAAACAGCCTGTTTTTATCATAATGCCCCTTTCCTACTGAGATGCTTGCCCACCTTTAAAAATGATCTGTATAAGAATTGATGGTACAGTATTACATGATTCTTACTATGATGAAGTTAAAGCTCTGTTGCTGAATTCTGAATTCTAATAGGGAATTCAAACTCCAGGTGTCCTCAGCTGGAATTCTAATGTTACTATATACATGCTTACGTCTCCCTCTTCCTCAGCACATGAGGCTTTTCTAATCACATAGTGAATGTCATGAATGGTTTTAATTTGTGAGTTAGATATTTTCTAATTACCACAGTAAATGTTAAACTGATTCCTTATTGATGAAATTAAAAATATTCAAGATACATGGATTGGTGTGCTTGTTATACTCGTTCATCCTTTTGAGAACCGTATGTAAGAATTCAGCAAGGTGTAGACTCCTTATTCTTAGGGATGATGACCGAGCTCAGTAGTATATAATCACCTTAGTTTCAGAATCCATGAACATTTATTGAAAATTCCCTGAGTATATATTATGAAATTGAAAGTAAAATTGAAATATTAATATAAAAAGTGATAAAAGTATTGTGTTAAACATAAATATTTGTGAAAAATAAATTTATTTTTAAAATAAAAAAATGGGAAGAGTAGCACTGTTTAACATTTTTGAAAATCTTTTTAGTGTCGAGTTTAGAAGAGGACATGATTCTCACATATTTCTGCTTTCAATCTGTGAGATATTTTGTTTTGGTGGAAACATATAAAGAAAACATGACTTTATAACTCATCTCACTTATTAAACTGAAAAAAAAAAGTAGTTTAAAATTTCTGCAGATACAGTAAAACCTTGGTTTGTGAGCATAATTCATTCCAGAAACACGTTTGTAATCCAAAGCACTTGTATATCAAAGCAAATTTCCCCATAAGAAATAATGGAAACTCAGATGATTCATTCCACAACCCAAAAATATTCATATAAAAATGATTGTAATATAATATAATAAATAAAATGCAAAATATAAAGAAAAAGAAACAAATTAATCTGTATTTACCTTTAAAAACCTTCATGGCTGGTTTGAGGGAGACAAGAGAGAGGAGGGTGATTGTGTAGGACGACTTTCAATAATATCACTAACGGAATCACTGTTATCTATTGGTTCAATGGAATCTTTTTCTGCATGGGGGCCATTATATATGCTCACAGGGATGCTGACTACAGTGCATATTAATAAACTCTTGTCATATACTGTACTTAATGTAACTGACAATAAGACAGCGGAGGGGAGGATCTGTATCTGCAGGCAGCCTAATCTAGAGTGAAGCAAAGCCATCCCTAAGCTTATTCTTGTATGGAAAAGCAAAGGACTGTCCGTTGGTGCCTTGAAGTGACAAAAAATACACTAGGGCCAGTTGTGAGCACCTTCCAACGTTCTGAAAAATCAATGATTTGTGCCAAACACCACAGCCTGAGACCAAGCATCTGAGAATGGGAGATGATCACCCACAATCCCGTAGTGAGAGAGACAGAGACAGAGAGAGAAGAAGAAGAGAAGAACCACTGGCTCAGTTGTGATCATGTGACATTCAGCATCATGTACTACTCCTATTGTAAGACATTGCCTGTTTATCAAGTTAAAATTTATTAGAAATCTTTGCTTGTCTTGCAGAACACTTGCAGAATAAGTTACTCACAGTCCAAGGCTTTACTGTAATTTGGATATATATTTTTGGTACTAAATCACAGCATAAGAAGTGACGGTTTATTGAAATTCATTGCAGTGTGGAATCTGAAATAAAATCGGTTAACATTTAAAAAAAATGATCTGTATAGAAATTTTACAAAGGAAATTAATTAGCCCCTTGTTATATGTCTTACAAACATACTCTGCCAATTTAGCTTTACTGGTTCATATTCTTCTAAAATTTTTTTGGTAATTAAAATTACAAAACATACTGTTTTGTTTTCTTTGAACACAAATTTATTAATCATTTCTTATATGACATTAGACTTATGCATCCTTTTTATAAGTGCTTTTCTAATTCCAGACAAGTACTGACAACAGTTCAAAATTGGTTAACACTGATCATTACAGAACAGTATCAATTAGCTGAGATTTTTAACCCTGGATGACACTAGAAATCTATTTCTTTCTTTTCACTCTACATTTATCAACAAATCATAATCTTCTTATTTTAAAGTTGAAATAGACAGCATAAATACTAATTTTATTTTAGTTAAGTTACATAAAACACAATGTTTCACAAAATATCTTTATCTTGGTATATACACCATTATGCTGTAAAAGATCAAAAGGTTTTTGGGCCAAAAAAAAGAGTAATTATGCAAGCAAGAACATAAGCAAAGGAGACAGGCAGCTTGATCCTACTGCACTTAGCAACATGACCACTGTCTAATGAACAACTTGAAAAGTGTGTCTGTCTATACAATACTTATACCATTTGGTAAATCTACTCTCCCACTGTAACCACAAGGAGCTCCATTTAATGTCTTCTTTAATTACATATAAAGAAATATATTTAAATATGAAATATAAACAAACTTTCTTCAGAACAAAAAGCACAGAGAAGTACTAACCATGATTATTACTGCTATGTTTTCTAAAATGATAACCTCTAAACAAAACTCAAATACTTGAATAAAATTTTAATAATCAGGAACACATTTTTATTTTTAATGCTTACTTATTTTTGAGAGAGCATGAGCAAGAGGAGAATGGATAGAGAGAGGGTGAGGGAGAGAGAGCAACTAAAGCAGGCTCTGCACTGACAGCAGAGAGCCCCATGTGGGGCTCGAACTCAAGAACCATGAGATCATGACCTGAGCCAAAGTCAGACACTTAACCAACTGAGCTAGCCAGGTGCCCCAGGAATACACAATTAAGAGCATCACGTTTTAAAGTATGCAGATTTGAGATCTGGCATATTTCTCAAGAAAAAGCAATATGGTATGGTACCATTCAAATTTTTAAACTAAAATGTCCACTTTTCAAAGATAGGTAGAACTACCTGTTATTTAATATAAAAGCATCTAGTAATATAAGGCCAAAATTTTATCTGTGACTTTAATAGTGAATTTACAATAAACTGGTTAGTATTTTTCTTAGAAAGATTTGTGAACAACTCAACCCAAATATGCTGGGTATTTCCTAATCAAAATAGCTAATTTACATGGTTTATATCAAAGTAAAATCTACTTACAAGTGAATCTGCATCAGGGCATTCCCTATTAAAATAAACAAAATATTATAAATACTTAATTATTACAACTATCCAATAATAACTGTATACTGAAAGTGATCATCTTGGTATTTAAATGTAACTTTATTTAAACTTAACAAAAATATTTAGAAAAAATCAAATCATGAAGATTAAAATATACTAAATGATTTTAAAATTCAAAAGAAAGCATTCCTATATCCATAATACATGACAAAATGAAACTCACACAGCTTACAATTATTTTAAAAACTTGTACTTCACAAGTACTTCTTTTCCATTAACACACACACAAATCTTATAAAGGAAGCTATCAGTCCTACAAGGATTTCTTAGTGGCTTTTAATTCTTTAGGCAGAGAAAGCTAAAAAAATTTCTAAGAGGAAAGCTCGACTTTTTTTTTTTTAAGTCTGTACTTGTATTAATTGGTAAATACTAGTAAATAACATTTTACAATATACTTTTGTTAAAACTTCAGTTTCATTTGAAGTACATTCCATAGCTAGCATATAAACAAAAGCCAAAAAAGCTATTTTTCTCCATATATGTTAAATGAGTAGCCAGACTTCCACTTGAAAAAGCTTTCTAGTCTACTAAGTTGTTGAAAATTGTTAATTTTATCACTTATTTAACTGATAAATATTAATTTGGACGTAAACTAGCAAAAATATATTTTATTTATTTTTTTAAGTGAGCGGGAAGCAAGAACTTTATCAGAGTATAAAATTAGAAAGTTAAGAATAGTAAGAAAGCTCTCTTTACAGAGAGGGGCATTCGAAAGTGAATGCCCCCCCCCAAAAAAAGTATTTTATATGCAAAACCAAAACATAAAGAAGATCAACCTTCTCAAATAATCAAATAAAGACTTAAACATATAAAATTAAAGACATTGAGGCCATGAAGAATACAGTTGGAAGAATTTCTGTGTACATATTCTAGATCAAATTCACAAAAATCAGAGTGCATACTGAAAACATATCTAGATTAGTTGCGTAATTCTTTGACTTTAGACAGTTAATGCACGCAGTATCAGAATCTGCCACTTTAATAACAGACTAAAAACATACACATTAGGTATACCTTGAGAGCCCAATGGACAATAAAAAGTACTAAATTAATAAACAGGATATGCAGGTCATCTCTATCTACCCAAAGACTAAGCACAAATCAGAAAAATCTACAGAGTGAAGAATTCTGTTAGGGGAAGACAAAATGGAACAGACTGAAATAACGGATAAAGAGGGAGATGACCACACTGCTCTTAATCCAAACTCCAGCACCAAAGCAGGTAAATGCAAACCTCTTGTGTCTTTATAGCCATTTAAATGTCACTTAAGATTGCCAATTTTGAAAAAAGAGCTCCCTTATTACTGATATATGAGGGGTATTTATCAAAAATCCTACTGCACACTCTGAGGAAATGTTCCAGAAAAGACAATATAATAATGAATTCAATTCCTCTACAGAATCATTTAAAATGTTAGAGCACTTCTACTTTCTTCTTTTTTTAAAGATAAAGTTTAAATATCAAAGTGTCAAAGTTCCAGTTTATTCTCTGGCTTTAAGCCAGAACTGTCCAGTCTTTGTGGGAAAGCACTCATCTGTTTGCTTTCACAGTGGGCTGTAATGAGACCTGCAGATGAAGCCCCAGGAAGAGCAAGCTCTGAGCAGGACCCCTCTTCCACAATCACTGGCATTTCAAAAGCCTTCAGGCTGTTTAAGAAGCAGCATGCCAAGAGCATTGGGCATTTCAAACAAAGAGATTTCTAATATTTCTCCTGCCTGGAAGTGTTGAAAGAAGACAATCATGATGCAGTTGTTTAAAGCAATGATTTTCTGCCCTAGTATTCTCAGTGGTGAAAAATATTCCAATATCCAAGTGGCCTAACGATGGTACTAGGAAATTACTGATCATGCAAAACAATTCTAAAAACACAGAATACACAAAAATATTATAAGCTCCCTGAATTACCAGCTGTGAAAACCACATATTATAAAAATAATTGAATTTAAGGCCTTTCTGTCTATAATATACTAACAAAGTGGCTACATTTCTAATTTCATGTACGAATCAACGAATCAACTGTTTAGACTTCCTTAAGTATTTCCAATGTTACAAAAATGGTTTTGATTCCATCTCCTTAGCAAAATACTCCCTTCATAAAGCTGAAAAGACATCTGCAGATGAGATGGTAACCACAGATATAAATCACTTCCCAATCAGTCTTAATTTGTTAACCAAGTGAAACTAAACTTGGGAGGGGGTTAGAAACAGACATTTAGAATGGTAGAAACTCAGATAAAATGAATTTAACTAGATAGGAGGTAAGAATACCCAAAGCACAAATCGTTCTCTTACATTGAAAATATGAGTGGCGATGAAAGCTCTGCTAATTACGCTGGGGAAGCAGGGATTTTAAATAAATTTCAAGCCAGTGTTACTGGCTTAACAAATCATTTAAGACTTGATTAGCGTCTTGTCAATCTATATAGGTTGAATAATTACAGAAACAAAGATTCATTTAATTCCAGTTTGTGTCTGGTAAATCATAGCTCTTAAGAGCTTTTCAACCCCAGGTGTATATTAGGAATGACAGAGGCTGCTTAAAAGCAAACCAAACTAAACAAAACAAAAATTATGCTGTGTCTCACACCCTGCAAATCTGTAATAATTGGTCTGAGGTGGGGCCTGGCATAGATATATTTATGTTAATTTTCCACGTAGTTCTAATGTGTAGTCAAGACAGAAAATTTCACTTACCCAATATCTGTTGAATTTACTATATGCTAATTATATATTCTTTGTATCCTAACTTAATTTTTTTTAAAGGTAAATCAGATTTATATTCCATCCTCTATCAAAAGCTGATGACCTAGCATAAATGTTTAAAACATGTTAGGGCTTTTGTTCTTCCCCATTTTCTGTTTACGTGTGCATATATCGCTATGAGCCTATATGTTTAGAGTTGTCTAGAAGGATTTTCATCAAATTGTTGACCATGGGTTTTTTCTTAGGCATTAAGATTTAGAAGAATTTTTAGTTTCCTTTGCACTTTTTTTTAAATATGCATGTATCATTTTGTAAAAAGAATGTCTTTAAAGTTTAAATTTCAAAACATAGAAGCTTTTATCTTAATATTTTAAAATAGTAAGAAATCTAATACTTTTAACTTAACCCAGAGGAGCTAGCAAATGTATTCAGAAAAGTGTATTTTTTACACCTCAGACATACATACATTTATTTCTGAAGAAATTTTTCTTCTCACATTCAAAACAACAGTCTTATTCTTAGTTACTTAATAACAAAGAATTGTGACAATATTTAATATACTTACACAGACTCTGCATCCTTTTCCTTTTTAATTATTCCTGGCAAACCAAAAGTCTTTCTTTTCCGTGGTTTTATACCTTAAAATAAATGTATATTGTCACAGAAACATAACTGCTGCTGATAAATATATTACACTTGTATCCTGACACATAATTTGCTTATGTCAATACTAAATCTGGATGAAAGAAATAAAAGTATCAATTGGTAAACTCTAATGTTTAAGTCATAGTCATAGTCTGTTTAGATTTTTCTTATGTTAATTTAATAAAGATTTATCACTTGATTAATAAAATTCTCTTTTCCTCTAAGTCTCCCCTAAATTACCTCAGACAACATAAACATTTGGAGAATCTTAAAACTTCAAAGAAGGGACATTATTCACTATATTAGATTTTGTTATAAATCCAAGTCAAATCATGTTTCCTGTCTGGAAGATCAAAAAATACGAATGCGGTGTTTTAAATAAAAAGATGACACAACAGATCCATTAACAGTAAACACAGAAAACTTATGGCATTCTTTTGCACACATATTATCTTTAATATAATGAATGTTGTAAGTTGATTGTACCATAAATGAGTATCATCTTTATTCTGCCTAATATGGCAGTTCTTCCTCCTCTTCCTTCATGACAAATTATTTCTTAGAAATCAGCCATACTATTAATTGTTGCTGGAATTCAGCACAAAGCTTAGCTGCTTACTCGGACAACTATAAAGCATACCTAAGATAACCTCTCACCATATAGATGAGGAAACTCAAGGGTATTTTTTGGTTTTGTTTTTTTATCTCAGTATTATCCAGCTACTAAATACTATAGCCAGGATTAGAAACCAGCTGTTTTAGAACAAGGTACTTGCTTCCGTGCAAAACTAAACCATACATTTGTACAGCATGTTATATCAAATACATTTTTTTCTCACAGAGTATTACTTACTATCCACATTTTACAATAAAGAAAGCTAAAGAACAGAGAACTTGCATAGTTACTGCTCTCAAACAGCTAGTAACTGTAAGAAATCTAGGCACGAGAGCCTGACTCCTCCAATGATAGCTTTACACACAACAGTAAACCTTTTCTCTGAATTCTCACACAAATGTTGAGAGAAAAATAAATAGAAAAGATTGTTTCCCAAATTATTTCTAGTAGCTCACAAAGTACTTAAACAGGAAGGTAGGTGCCTGGCTGGTTCATTCTGTGGAACATGTGACTCTAATCTTGGGGTTGTGAATTTGAGTCCCACATTGGGTGCAGAGATTACTTAAAAATAGAATATTTAAATAAACAAACATGAAGGGTTGTAGACCCTTTCTCCAAGTCACATCATCACTCCTCCTGAATGAGGGGAATATTAACATCAATATATAACCTTCATTAATTACTGAAATGTTTCTCACTTTAAAATAAATCTTATACATTAACGTGTAGCAATGATTTTCATATTTATGACATGAGAATGTTTAAAGATGGATGTCAATAAAGAAAACAATCTCGATGTGTATTTGAAAATAAATACATGTTATATTTAATCTTTTAAGATATATATTCTAACACACTAATATTCCTTTGGGCAAACCTACTGTTTACTTATTAAGTAAAGATTAAAAATCTATAGGCCTTCAAACTACATTCAGATTTTTTATATCACTCCATAAACATACTGACATCAATGGATAATAGCCACTCTTTATTTGTTCAATAAACAGAAGATATTAGCTAGTTACCACACATTACAACTAGTCAACTTACCTTCAACTGCACTAGCAGGGTCACATTCTTCAAATTCAATAAGGCCTAAAACAAAACAAAACAGATGAACAGCTCTTAGTTAAAAAAAAAAAAAAAAAAAATTTAAAGCTGATGGAAAACAATCAGATCAAATCACATTACATCTTTTTAATCGACTTGACATGTGTTCTAGTGTTATCTGATAGTATTATTAAAATATCAATAATTTTAAAAACCAAATAACCCTAACACTGACAAAAACTGACACTAGTCTATTATTATGATCACAGTTAACTGAAAACCCTTTATATATGATACTGTAGAACTGGAGACACCTACTGTGTACTTTCTGTTTTCAAGGAGCTTGCAGGATACTAAAGAAAAAATAAGCACAATAAAGGCAGGTGCTGAATCCCTGGTTGTGTTCATGGGGAGGATGGGGGACCAACATAGTAAATACTACTAGAATGTCAGCTTGGGAACTTGTCCCTCTCGTAGACCACTGTGAACTGGCAAATAATAGGTCTTTAACAAATATTTGCTGAACAAATAAATGCATTAATTACATCGTAGCTAAGTGGTGATCCTCTAACTGTAAAGCAGGTCAAGGAATCTGAACTTTTAGTTTGCAGGTAACAGGAAGAGTTTTCATGAGAGGTGATACATACATGCCCCTATAAAGTGGTCTTAAAAGAAAATTAGCACTGGTATGAGGGATAGACTACAGAAAGAGAGGAAGAAGATAAAATAGAAATCAGTTGAAAAACATTTTAAGTAGCTCTAAAATGACAGATCTGCTAAGACTAGCCTTAAATGTCATATAATAGATTTCATGTACATGGGATACTAAACTATTTAGGTAGTAAAGAAACTAGCAAAAGCATGCATCACTGTTCTGCTAAAATGTCCCCAAAAGTAAATATCAGACTAAAAAATATCTTCTATTAAACAGTCACTTTACCCCTGTTTTATAATACTTAAATTTATGCAAGTTCAGCATTTTTGTGAAATAAATTTTTATTAATAGTAATAGTTTCAACATACTATTTCAAAAAATTTAAAAATCAGCCTTGGGGGCACCTGGGTGACTCAGTTAAGTGTCCAACTCTTGATTTCAGCTCAGGTCATGATCTCACGGTTTGTGAGATGGACCCCCACGTCGGGCTCTGTGCTGACAGCTTGGGGCCTGCTTGGGATTCTCTCTCCTTCTCTCTCTGCCTCTCCCCTACTTGTTCTCACTCTCTCTCTTTTAAAACAAATAAACATAAAAAATAAAAAAATAAAACAAAGCTTGAAGAGTGGAAAAACAGAAGATTTCATTACTGGTTCTTCTGAGACATTAAGCTAAACTAAAACTATGAATAAGTTCATCATCAGAGTTCTCAATGATCATCTAATTATAAAGAAAGCCACTAATTAGTAAGAAATATTTCTCTACAAGAAAGAACATCTAAAAATATTGCTGGATCAGTCAGTTGAACGTCTGACCCTTAATTTCAGTTCAGGTCATGATTCTAGGGTTGTGGGATCAAGCCCCACGTCAGGTTCCATGCTGAGCAGAGAGCCTACTTAGGGCTTGCTTGCGCTCTCTCTCTCTCTCTCTGCCCCTCTCCGACACTCATGTGCTCTCTCTCTAAAAAACAAAAAACAAAAACAAAAAAAACAAAAAACAAAAAAAAAAACAAACAATTGGCTAAAATGTCCTTCTTAACCCCAAATCTAAGATCTACTTCTTCAGTTCTGGTTCTATTCAAATAGAGTACATTAACATTTACTGATAAGCAAAATAACAACAACAACTGAAAAAAAAAAACCTCATAAAAGTGAGTTGATAAACAAGGTCCTGATTAATTAGTGATACCTTTCTAAGTATTCTTATAATACACATGTGACTAAAAAAAATAAAATACATTTACTACTTCCACCCCAAAAAGCCTTGAAATCAGAAAATGACCCAATTAAAAATTTAAAAGACTTCAAGTTCGGTTTGCAAATCTGGAAGCTAAAAATTCATTAAATGAAAGGGTAATGAACTCACTGTTAGAATTCTTTAGAGGCATGCATTAACAGTTTACAAAGAGATTAGAAATGAAAGATCAAGAAAGGTGAAGAATTTTAGTATGTGCGTCTAATAATTAACAACTACTTGGTGTAAAAGAATGAAAAATTTCCACCGAAATTACCAATAGTTTATGTATCATTAGCTTTATAACTTACTAATAAACCTTAAGAGACTATGACCACCTGTCAAATAAATCTGAGAGTTCCTACAGCTATACATCGCATAATCTGTGCTCAGTAACTTTTCACATAATCTCAAATAATCAAGCTATGGGCTTAGAGAGGAAAAACAAAACATCAATGCCAAACAAACTGCAGGATTTTAAAATACAAAAAAAAAGCGTATCTAAGAAGACTTCTGTAACATCACCTTAGCAAATATATTATTCTTTTAAGATCTTTGGATGCCTTCATATATGTGAAAATACCAAAGGCATCCCTTAACGCTACAAAAATTCCCTCAAAGTTCTACATTTTTTTCTCTCAAAATCTTTTTCCTATACCAGACATACCTCGATTGCTTTTCCCTTTCCCTTTTCTAAACATCCTCTTAAAATCTATTTGAAACAGGAAAATGTCCAATAAAAAACAAACTATTCAAAATCACACTTTTGAAACCGAAGATGCCAGATCCTTTCAAACTGTAAAATATATATAAAAATTTTAAACTGAATACCTTCAGCACATAAGCTTTTCTATTAAAGGACAGAAATATTAACAGTTTGTGGTATAATAAAACTAAATATGCCCTTTAAAAAGAAACATTAACTCATGCATGAAAAGATTTCCAAATGGCATATGCTCCACACGCCACTTCCCATGGCAAAGCTTTGCGTGCCTGGCTCTGTGCCAGTTGACAGCTCAGCTGGATATCAGTGCACACTGTGACCCCCTTGCATCACGTCACTTCTGAAATGTTTCACAAGTAGAAAGTTTATTCAGCATCTTCCTCAAATGCAGTCCACTGCCCATCATTCTGCTATTTAATCCTAAGACAAGTTACTTTTTTGACAGTCCCAAAGCCAGGGTAAGAGTCAGAAAGAATAGTTTGCTACAACTGGAATTTCAACTGTTTTAGGCTCAATTAATTCTGTTGTCAAATAAATAACTGCTCTTAGCACTTAGATTTTATACTGGGCCACAAGGGCAATTTAATTTGTATAAAAGCAAGAAAGACCATTTTGGCTCTGTCTCCTGATGCTCTTTTACACATTATATAAAAATGCCATCATGAGTTCAAAAGCAGAAGAAATTAAAGGCAGACCTCCAAGAGGTCAACAATAAAGTAAAACAATTCTTACAGAGGACGCTTTCTTTAATCATCAGGTAGGAATAAATTATTGCTGAAAGAAAACAAAGAAAGAGAAAGAGAAAAAAAGAAAAGAAGAAAGAGAAAGAAAGAGAAAGAGAAGAGAGAGAAAGAGAAAGAGAAGAGGAAAGAGAAAGAGAGAGAGAGAGAAAGAGAAAGAGAAAGAGAAGAGAAAGAGAAAAAGAGAGAGAAAGAGAAAGAGTCAACAACGTAAAGAATTCTACTTTGAATCAAAACTTTTAGAAAATGCTACAGGAAGAAAGACAATTTAATAGCAATATTTAATCAACACATTCTGTGGTTGAAGTACAGTATTAAAAAATATAAAACATTTAATAGTTGCCATCATTGTGAATCAATTCTAAATCTCAGGCCACCAACAGGGCAAATCTGCAACTTAGTCTAGTTAAGAAGTGGCCTCAAAACTGAAATAGTAAGTCTGGGCCACGCAAATCAAGCCTATCTCTGTATTTAACCCAACTCAAAGAACAGAACACTTGGTTCTAATTAAAAGCCAAAATAAAACATATGAACATGCCCAGATCCCAAAGTCTAACAAAAAGAATGGTGATAACAGGAGAGTGGAGGGGTGGGGGTAATGACACAGGAAAGAGGGAGGGAAGAAGCGGAGGAGAAGGGGGTAATGACTCATAACAATGGAAGTCGATGACTACATTTTCAAGCTTGCTCCTGGGCAACACAGCCACATTCCTGGGTGTCTGGGATGGTGAACCAGGCAAGCTAACATGAAAAGAACATCAAACTCCAGCCTGTAGTAATGAGGCAAAGGGCATGCAGGCTCAAGTTTCTGGTTTTGGCCACTTGCTTGCTGGCTATTACTTTAATCTAGTTACCTTCTCTACTTGAACCTAAGTCATATCATTTTTTATAAATATGCTATGGCAGAAGAAACCTTTTGCATACCTGCTTTCCCTTTCTCTACAAATACCCATACACACATACAATTCTTTCTTTTTTAGTTGCTAAATCATTGAAAGTAAGTTGCAACGTCAATGCTACTTCACTTCAGGGGTACTTATTTTAATAAAGGGCTTGAAGACAGAATTCTCTCAATCCAATGGTTCCAAATCCCAGTGCCTAGCTGAATCTCCTAGTGCAATGCTTCCTGCTTAAGAATCATCTGGAAAGGGGCGCCTGTGTGGCTCAGTGCGTTAAGCATCAGACTTGAGCTCAGGTCATGATCTCACAGTTCATGAGTTCAAGCCCTGCATTGGGCTCTGTGCTGACAGCTCAGAGCCTAGAGCCTGTTTTGGATTCTGTGTCCTCTCTCTCTCTCTCTCTCTCTCTCTCTGCCCTCCCCCATTCATACTCTGTCTGTCTCTCAAGAATGAATACACGTTAAAAAAAATTTTTTTTGAAGAATCATCTGGAGAGCTCATTAAACCACAAATCACTGGGCCCCAGCCCCAGAGTGTCCTATACAGAAGGTCTAGGTTGGTGCTCAGGAATGTGCATTTTTCACAAACTCTCGGGTGACTGCAGATGGTCCTGGGATCACACTTGGAGAACTACACTCTTAGGGAACTCCTGGGTCCACTGCCAGATACTCACTAATTCTAGATGGTACTTCTCCAATTTTACTCTACATACAAACTGCCTAGGTGTGAGAAGTGAGATGGTTCATTTTCAGGAAAACCAAACAAAAGCTGTGCTAATTAACAATGGGTTTACAACCTATTGGAAATATGTACGAAGCCCCCTTACCATGATGGAGTGCCAAACCCTAAGACACTTCACTTCCTGGTTCTTCCTCCCCTCTCCATTTCGCAGGCTTATTTTTTGCAGGCTTTGCAATAAGCATGCGCCAAAGAACTGAAGTCTCTGTGTCACCTCAAGGAATGTACATTTGTTCCAGTCAGACTACTTTTTCCCTTACATGAGCAAAGGCAACCTCCTGGTAAGGCTGTAACCTCTTAGTACTCAGTCAATGAGCAATCAGGGAAGGACTTGCACACTATGAGATAAACTGCCTGCTGTAACTGCCCATCAGACACCCGCTCTTGCATGAACATTGAGCAAAGCCTAGTTTCACTGTGCTCCAAGTCTCCATCACTCCTTTGACCGGGTCAGTGGGCTTATTTCTCACACTAGAATCTTATTAAAATACAGATTCTTAAAGGGGTGCCTGGCTGGCTCTGTAAGAAGAGCATGCTACTCTTGATCTCAGTTCAAGCCTCACATTGGGCAGTAGAGATACTTAAATAATTTTTTAAATGCAATTCTTAAAGCTAAATAAATACAAAAAATGCAGATTCTATTTCGGTAGGCCTAGGGTAGAGTTTGAGATCCTGCATTTATAACAAACATCCAGTGATAAAATGCTCTAGTTACTGAACAATGGCTGTACCTAAGACTCAGATGAGGAGTTTTAAAATATAGTGGTACTGAGGAACCACCCTAGACCACTGCAGTCAGAATTTCTGGGACAGGGAACTGTCTGTACATTCTTTAAAAAAGAGATAGAGAGGCAGGGAGGGGGAAGAAGGGAAGAGAGAGTAAAAGAGAGGGAGAGAGAAAGAGAAGGGAGGGAGAGAGAGAGGAAGGAAGGAATGGAGGAAGAAGAGAAGGGAAGAGAAATGAAGAGAAATGAAAGGGAAAGAGAATAAAATTTCTACTGCTGACTCTTATATATATCCAAGGCTTGAGAATCAGTGATGAGGCAAACTTAGGAACCATGCTCTTAAATGAAAAAAGCAGGTTTTTCACTATGAAATTTCAGTCACTGTAAAACTTCAAAGTCCAAAATTTCATTTAGTTCTCCAAACAAAGAATCTTAAACATTGAAGTATAATCACCTACATCCAAAATCTGACACTAACCTCTATACTTCCAGATTGAGTCATTTTTTCACCCTCTGTGATACTGATAAACCTTACGTGATTATACCCAATTCACTAAATCTCTTTTCCCTGGGAACTTCCCTCTTCACCACCAGTGGTGAAGAAGCCTGTTTATACTACGTGATCTAGTCAGAAATGACTAGATTAGAAAGATTACCTGGACCAGATTCTTTCTCCGAGAAATTTGTAAAGAGAACAAAACCTGGGTTAATTCTGAGCTGTGGCTTCAACTAAAGAACCCAGTAAAAATACCTAGAAATTACAGAGAGGCACCTTATGTCCTATGCCTGGAAAAGCAAAGAAACCATTGTGCAATAATAATAATACTAATAATAATAATAAAGCAGTAGAAATAGATCAAATGAAAGAAAAATTATTCCTAGTATTACTACAGGTTTGAGTTTCCTTCTGCAGCCTGGCTACACTCCTGATTTTGGATCCTTGGGATATCTGTTTCTTTCTAATAAATCTCCTTTTAGTCCAAACTGGTTTAAGTTAGCTTCTTTTACATACTGCAGAAAAAGCTAAAACTCTGTTCTTGTTATTATGCACATGTAAAAATTATAATCAGCTTACTTTACTTTTTTACCTCTATTTTGTTGCCTGTGTTATACATTTAACATTTTTAACGGCTACTTCAAATTAATAAATAAGTTGTCCTTAGACAAAGCCTGCTCAAAACAGCTTAATTTTTACTTCGTAATTTAGGATTATTATTATGAGAATCGGTTACTATGCTGTGACATGACTGCAGATGTAGTTAGGGCAGGGTGTCAGAATAAATTTTTTCTGAACTGAAGAAGAGCAGAATCAGCTTTTGAAGAAAGATTATATACTATCGTGGGACACACAATTCTCATGAACTATATGACATACCCGCTACTATACTACACGGAAGTATATTTTCTAACAATTCTGTAAGAGTAAAACAGTAAATATATTAGATTTTGTGGCCCTAAGTCCTGTCACAACTACTGACCCTCTGCTCCTGTGGTACAAAAAGTACTATAGACAATACATAAGTAAACATGACTGTTCAAACAACTGCATCAACAATGACATCTGAATTTCTAATTTTTGTGTATCATAAAATACTACTTTTCTTTTGATTTTTTTTTTTTCCCCAATCGTTAAAAAATGTAAACCCAGGGGCGCCTGGGTGGCTTAGTCAGTTAAGCATCGACTTCAGTTCAGGTCATAATTTCTCAGTTCATGGATTCGAGCCCACGTCGGATTCTGCGGTGACAGCTCAGCCTGCTTCAGATTCTCCTCTCTCTCTGCCCCTCCCCCACTCGTGCTCGGTCTCTCTCTCAAAAATAAATAAACATTAATTAATTAAAATTGTAAACCCAGTCTTTGCTTGTAGACCTCTACAAGCTGCTATAACCCAACTTAAAAATAAGCAGAGCTAAACTTGACTCAATGGCCATAGTTTGCTGATTCTTGCTCTAAAAAATATAGAAGAGGATCAGTATCAGGTTCCATGTACATCCTGTAGGGCTGAGTTTTATGTCACTGCACTGAGTGACTAGGATACAACAGGTAAGCTGTACTTCTTCACATATAACCTTTTCTATGTTACTTTTTTGGAGAGCTCTCCTCTTTTACTTTCTATTTGTGCTAATCTACATTATCCTCTTCCCTAATCATCATCCTGAAAGGTCAGCTGCTTTTGCTATCAAATAGAAAAACCAAGAAATCACAGCTGGTGTAGTTTATGAGTCTATGTCTCTTCTCGGCTTTTTAAAAAATTTTTTTTCAACGTTTTTTATTTATTTTTGGGACAGAGAGAGACAGAGCATGAACAGGGGAGAGGCAGAGAGAGAGGGAGACACAGAATCGGAAACAGGCTCCAGGCTCCGAGCCATCAGCCCAGAGCCCGACGCGGGGCTCGAACTCACAGACCGCGAGATCGTGACCTGGCTGATGTCGGACGCTTAACCGGCTGCGCCACCCAGGCGCCCCTCTTCTCGGCTTTTTAAATTTTGCTTTTGACACTAGGGTTTCTTCTCTGATTCAAAAAAAAAGAAAAAAAAAAAAAAAACTTTGGTAGGGAGGAGTGGTAGGAAGCTCTATTTGTGCATTTGACATTATTCCAAATCCTTGAAAGCTCTAGAAACATGATTTTAGATTTTTTAAAATTATTTGTTTACCCTACACTTCAAAATAATACACATAGGGGCACCTGGGTGGCTCAGTTAAGCGTCTGACTTCAGCTCAGGTCATGATCTCACAGCTCGTGAGTTTGAGCCCCGCATCGGGCTCTGTGCTGACAGCTTAAGAGCCTGGAGCCTGCTTCAAATTCTATGTCTCCCTCTCTCTCTCTGCTCCTCCCCTGCTCATGCTCTGTCTCTCTCTTCAAAATAAATAAAAACATTAAAAATTTTTAAAAATAAAAATAAAAATAAAATAATACACATAATGTAGAAGCTAAAAATTTCCAATATCCCATCAATTTCATTTAGGCAGTATGACCATAGCAATCTTAGTTTTCCTTTTTCCTTTGTGGCTGATTGTTTTTCATGTGTACCTTTCTCAAGATTTCATATTTTTATCTTTAAACACAGTATAATTCCTGGAAGTCCTCAAATGAAGCTATAAACCTATATTATCATATAATGAAAATACAGATAAGTTTTATTTAAACATATTATACACTGGCCTACCAACTTTTTAGGTATTTATCCTTTTGTTTCTTATAAAAAGAAACTTGTTTAACTTTTATGAATTATAAAAAGTATATAGCAAAATCAGCAGAATGACTGTAAAACAGGGAATTCCAAATATGGTTATAATCTCCTTTGGCAATTAAAATACATGAGAATTGACAGGAATACTAGGATGTTATTTGAACACAGAAAGATATTCACAGTTAGAAAACACCTGTTCATTCATAACCCTTTCAGACCACAGGTGCTTTGATATTCAAAGCATCTGCTTACAGTGGTGACTCCAATTCCAGAAAAGTCAAGCAGTATTACACTCAAAAAGTAATGATAGTAAGAGTACAGAGGTTCCTCAAAAATTTAAAAATACAACTACCATATGATCCAGCAATTCCACTTCTGGATATTTATCTGAAGAAAACAAAATCACTATCTCAAAAAGATATCTACATGCCCAAGTTCACTGCAGCCTTATTTACAATAGCCAAGATGGGGTAACAACCTAAGTGTCCACTGATGAATGAATGGATAAAGAAAATGTGTTGTATATATACAATGGAATATTATTCAGCCATTAAAAGAAAGAAAGAAACCCTGCCATCTGCAACAACATGAATGGACCTTGAGGATATTATGCTGAATGAAGTAAGTCAGAAAAAGACAAATACTACATGACCTCACTTATATGTGGAATCTAAAGAACACCCAACTCATAAATACAAATAAAAGATTGGTGGTTGCCAAAGGTAGGGGTTGGGAGTGAAGGGTAGGTGAAATGGTTAAAGATGGCAAAAGGTACAAACTTCTACTTATAAGATAAGTAAGTCCTGGAGATGTAATACACAGCATGATGACTATAGTTAACAACACTATGCTGTATATTTGAAAGCCGCTAAGAAAGAGTTCTTAAAAGTTCTCATTACAAGGGGTGGATGCTAACTAAACTTATTTGGTAATCGTTTCTTATATACATATATCAAATCATTATGCTGCACATCTAAAAATAATACTATATGTCGATCATATCTTAATTTTTAAAAAGGTAATGACAAAAAAAGCCACTTCATATAATAAGTAGTATAAAATAGTCTCAATGAATAGTGAAAAAGTTGTAATGCTCTCAGTGCTGATTTACATAGGATAACTGGACACAAAGTTAGAGGTTGTATCTTTGAACAGGTAACTGCTAAAGGAAAAAAAGGTCATTTTTCAGCACAAGAATAACAGGTTAATTTTTAGATATACAAAATTTTTACAAAACTGGGCCTCTTGTTTTCTTTATAAAATAATATATCCCATAGGAGAAAAACTAGTTTAAGAAGGAATTCATCCACCAGAGGGGGCCCTTACAAAACAGGAAAAATAAAATGTTAACAACAATCAGCAGTATATACAATTCAAGGTTAGAATACATCTCACAGAAGTCTATGAATTCCATACAATCACATGTAAATTTTTTGAGTACACTATTTTTCTGAGAAACACAAAATTTTTATCACTGCAATGGGCCCCCAGGCTCATTTGTTCAGGTGCCCGTAACCTGAACAAATACACAGAAAGAGCTGTGACTAGTCACCCATAGCAAGCCAACTAGAGAAGTAATATTTATCTCGTCCACTCCACTCCGACACCATTCTTTTTTTTTTTTTATAGTTAGCTCTAGGACCACTTTTTTGAAAATTAGTCATTTATAGTCACTGTCAACCCTAGAACTGTCACCTAACTCTGGACTTAGTGATTATTCCTAGGAAAGCCCATGTCATCACCATGATGTGGCCTCTGTTTTACCTCCTACACTTTAGCTACATAGGAATTTTCTACATGTCATAGTATATCTTAAGACCAGAAAATTTAAATTTAAAAGGAAACAATATCCATTAGTAGCCACACACTAATCAGAAATGTATTAATTTTTTAACATAACATTTATTAAGTACTCAACAAATGTTACATTATCTTATGTAACCCTCACTCACAACAACCTCATGAAGCAAAATACTATTATAATCCCTACTTTACAGATGACAGCAATAAGGCTTAAAAATCTCGCTGCTAGTAAAGAACCACCACAAACTACAGGGCTAAGTACTGTGCTATATCACAGATAAGAAAATAACTGAAATTTTTACTGAGATAATTACAGATTCACATACAGTTGTTAAAAACAAAACAAAACAAAACAAAACAAAAACAGTTAAAGGGAGACTCCTGGTATACTTTGCCCAATTTCCTGCCATAAAAACATTTTGCAAAACTACAATGTAACATCACAAACAGGATACTGATAATAGTACAATTTACCAATCTTGTTTAGTGTTCTAAGGCACTTTTAACCAGCCAATACATCTTTGCTTTTATCTATCAATACTTCTAAATGCTCTATATAAAAACTGTATTTGTTCTCCAATTGTTTTTAACCTCTCTTAACTGATCTTCCCTCTAATTTAATCTCTTTATAAAGAATTTTATAGTTTCATACTTTTCTGTAGTTATAGGTCTCAACATCCTCATTCTCTTTATACTTGTAAACCTGCTCAGTTCTAGTCTATTTTCTCCAAAGCATGGGCCCTGGGGTCAAGAATCCTGGTATTTTAGTATCAGCTCTACCATGTACTAGCTTAGACAAATCATTTAACCTCTCAACATTTCCCTCATCTTTAAAATGAGAATAATAGTACCCACTTCAACAGTTGCTAAAGATCAAAGTTTTCCTGCAAAGTGTTTGGCTCGGTACATGGCAGAGAGTAAGGCACTACATTTTAACTATTTACTACATTATTTACTATTCCTCACCAAGACTTTCCTAACAGCAAATTCATCCACTGCAACCTCCTTAACATCCTTTACTAGTATATGTCCATTTGTTCACTCAACAAAAATGTACTATTACACATAAACAAGATAAACAGATGAATCAAATATAGAGCTTTTCTTCACATTTGCACAATTACTAAAAAAAATTTTTTTTTTAATTTTTTTTTTTCAACGTTTATTTATTTTTTGGGACAGAGAGAGACAGAGCATGAACGGGGGAGGGGCAGAGAGAGAGGGAGACACAGAATCGGAAACAGGCTCCAGGCTCTGAGCAGTCAGCACAGAGCCCGACGCGGGGCTCGAACTCACGGACCGCGAGATCGTGACCTGGCTGAAGTCGGACGCTTAACCGACTGCGCCACCCAGGCGCCCCGATCACAATTACTAAAATTTAAGGTAGACAGCAACAATGCCAAAAAAAAAAGGAGGAAAAAAAGTACAGTTAAAGTTCTATGGCACTTTCGATGGAGGAAGTAGCAAATATCCTGGGTCTTTAAGAGTTCATTTACTCGACAAATAAATGGAAAGATATGGGGAAAGACAGGAAAGAAGTAGGATATAGCATTTCCTAGAATAAGAACATAAGGACAACTAAAGCACCAAGGGGAAAAGGGACATGTATAGGAAACAGAAAGCAGTTCCAGCTGACAGCAGTGGAGGGTAATAAAGGTAAAAAAGACCAAAGACTAGTCAGGGCCAGATCCTGAAAAGCTCTGAATCTAAATCCGGAGTCTAAATTTCATTCTGTCTATAATGAAAAGTCAAAGATTTATGAGTAATGCATGTAAAAAAGGATTTGAGCAGAAATGTCTACTGTGCCAGTATTTAGAAATCTGCTGCAATTGATCAGGTAGGTAGAGAAGCATGAAAAGAAGGTACGAAGGGAAAAATACTAACATATGTGGACCAATGATTTTAAAGTTAATAAAATGTAAAAGAAAAAGTGAAGAAGATTTAGGTTACAAGCCTTAGTTCTGGTAAATGCACTAAAGAATACCAGCTCCCAGACTTCCCTACAAATCACTTATCCATTCTCCTGAATTCCAAGCCACATTTTCTTTAGTAGATTGAATTATTTTTACCTATAGAGTAAAACAAATATCTTACAAGAACATGGTATAGTAACTAATAAACAAAATCAAGAAATCTGGAAGACTCTATGCTGAGCAGGGCAAGAGAATGGGCTACTGACTACATTTGACATATCATAACATGCTTATTAAAAGTAAGATTCAGGATACTATAATTATTCATTCATAAGACAGAAACCAGAATTCCTGTATTCATTTGTTCAGGATATAACCTCAATGTCTAAAACACTGTCTGAAATACTTTTAGCAGCAACAAATATATTTGTTGAACATGTATGTCAATAAGAAAATTTTTAAAGCTATTACATTTTACAAAAGGTTTTCTGTTGGTCTCAATGCTCTGAGGGCTCAATATTCTCTCCTATTCGTCCTCTTACTAAGATGGCCTTCTGTTCATAGAGAAAATAGACAATGATATTGTAATAGCATTGTATGGCAATAGATGGTAGCTATGCTTGTGGTGAGCACAGCAAAAACCATAAAGAAGGTGAATCACCATGCTGCATGCCTGAAACTAACATTATGTGTCAATGACCATGATACTCAAAAAACTTTTTTAATTAAAAATAAAAAATAAAAATAAGCTGTTACTCTTTGAAAAATGTAAATAAACTGCAGCATATTAATTTACTAAAGGTTATAATAACCATTTTATTTTTTTAAATTTTTTTTTTTCAACGTTTATTTATTTTTGGGACAGAGAGAGACAGAGCATGAACGGGGGAGGGGCAGAGAGAGAGGGAGACACAGAATCGGAAACAGGCTCCAGGCTCTGAGCCGTCAGCCCAGAGCCTGACGCGGGGCTCGAACTCCCGGACCGCGAGATCGTGACCTGGCTGAAGTCGGACGCTTAACCGACTGCGCCACCCAGGCGCCCCAATAATAACCATTTTAATATTAAATTATTAACCACTAAAGGCCAGATTAACTTAATATATTATCAGACACAAAATAAATGATCTCTAATATTCTACACATATTTTTAGATACCTTGCAAGCTACATTTTGCAGGCTGGGAATTCAAAAGCAAATATATTTGTTCCTAGATGGGAAATTTGAATACATTTCCTTACAGAGTTTTATCATCTTACCAGGTCTTTCCTTCCCAGTGCCTTTTGACTCAGCAAATTTTTGTATCAAGCTTTCAACTGTAGTGTTAGCCATGTTATTTATAAATTCTTCATGGACCTATTAAAATGAAATAAAGAAATTTTTTTTCCACTAAAAATTCTTACTATACTTCAGACAAAACTTCCACAAAGAAATTAATATTCATTACACCAAAATATGTGGTTTTTTCGATCCAAAGCCATTGAGAACTTTCATTTACCTAGCATGCTCTTTTACCTCACAGTGTTAGTAAACCCGTGGGTACCAACCACTGTTTACATGAATCCCTCAAGATATAGCTTCCCAACCTTAGAAGTCCAGGGAGTTTCCTGTTCTCATCTTTGAATGTTTTAGACACATAATTCCTAAGACTAAAACTTATACAGATCTCTAATAATTTTTAGATCTTTAATAAAAAATAACAGACTTCATCCTTCTCTATTTCAATGCACTCCAAACTGTCATCATTAAACTGCTTTCATATTTTTGGAAAAAAAATTTTTTTCTTAAAGATTTTAAGTAATCTCTACACCCAATTTGGGCCTTAAAATCACAACCCTGAGATTAAGAACCGAATGCTCCCCCAACTGAGCCAGACAGGCATCCCTATTTTTAGAAAATTTCTAAGCACAAGTTCTATAATTCATTGCTGCTCTAAATTATAAAACAGAAAAACTTAAAAAAAAAAATTTTTTTTAAACTGGTAACTTCAGAGTTTTAATGTAAAAGACTGAGCTACAGTTAATCTTTTTTAATGTTTATATATTTTTGAAAGAGAGAGCGTGAGCAGGGAAGGGGCAAACAGAGAGGGACAGGATCTTAAGCAGGCTTTGTGAGAGCCCGATGCAGGGCTCAAATTCATGAATCATGAGATCATGACCTAAGCCAAAGCAGGACACTCAACCAACTGAGCTGCCCAGGTGCCCCAGAGCTATAATTAATTTTAACAATTAATTTGAATTATCATCCTTGGTAGCCAATCAAAAATCCATTTTATTTTATATTTAACACATGTAAGTACATATTCTTTATATGCAATAAGTCAGTATCATATAGAGTTCTGCATTTTTTAAAGAGTCATATATGAACATAAAATTTTCATGAATCTGTTCAACAAAAGGAAAAACTTACCTGGCCTATTTGCAAATGAATTTCCTTTATAGCATTTGACAAGGATTCTATAATTTCCTTTATGTGAATGACATGAGCTTCTTCAATATCTTGAAATTTCTGGGTAACAAATATGAAAAGTTATACACACACACACACACACACACACACACACACATAAAAGAAATATACACTCTCTCTCTCTGAAATCAAAGAACTTTTTTTATATAATTTATTTTTTTAAGTACTCTCTATACCCAATGTGGGGCTTGATTGAACTCATGACCCCACAACCCCAAGATCAAGAGTCACATGCTCTACCAACTGACCCTGAAATCAAAACACCTTTTAAGTCATCTTAATAGAGCTAACCAAATTTAGTGAGTTACCATTATTACGTAATGTTTAACAATACTTCTAGACAAATGGGTCTAGTAAACATAATGAAATGTTTAACTTTTTATTATGTTAATTTTTTGTTATGTCATTTCTCAGGCACATATGAACTTGATTTTGAAGATACCACAAATTAAAATCTAAAATCATGGTCAGAAAATTAGAAGGAGACCTAAATGAGAAGTGTCACAACAGCCAAGCCAAGGTAGAAGTGTTTCAAACCAAAGAGCAATTAGGTGACAGAGCAAAAACTACCGTTTACTTCTGAAGACTTTACAATCTAACCCAAAAACTCTAACAGTATGTTTTTAATCCTTGAAATGTTAACATGTAGCCTTCAAAAGAAGTAATTTATGGTCAAAGAAATGTGGAAAAGCCTGTATACTCGATCTCAGCAGTTCTAAACTGAAGGTGGGGATATATCCAATCACCTGGAAAATGTTTTTAAACTACAGAACACATAGATTTTCTACAACTACCCACAGAACGGAAGTGGAAAAGGATGAAAATGTTTTTTGGAAAAATTCCCCAGGTCATTCTGAGTATTTATTCCCCAGGAAAAAAACTTGGCTAGACTTGGCTTCCAACACACAGATTAAAAACCCCGAGAAATACTGAAATAAAACATGTTTTCATTTTGCTTAACCCAGTGTTTTCTAAATTTCTTTGACCACACAACCCTTTTTGTTTTTCTTCTTCTCTTAATATCTATTAATATCTCAAAGAACAATAATAATCCTCAAAACAGGATTTGGGAAATGCTGAACTAGCTTTCTTCAAACAAAATATATTTGTCATTTCTACTGCACAAACCTGATTACCCTTATTTTTTTGTTTTTTTGTGGGCTTGTGTGTGTGTGTGTGTGTGTGTTTGCCAAAATAAATCAGTTCTAAGAAATAGGCCTAAATGCCATGTCATTTTTCTCTGGTTAGTTTAGCAAATTAAATTCCCTTACCCTATATTTAATATAAAATTTTCTTCAGCAGTGAGTCATAGGACCAGAAAATCACTAAGCCAAATGATCATACATATAAAGGGTCTGAACTTCTCTAAAAAGAATCAATAATGGTGAAATTATAATTTTGGCAATAAGGCAACCCAAATTCACAAACTTAAATCAAGTTTATTCATAAAAATGGCAGAGTTAAAATGTCTTATCTTGACTAATTCTGACCAAATCAATGAGAATATCAATATTTCAAAACTCTGAATTACTCTCTTAGGAAGTAAGGAATATTCAGCAGAAGCGTGATTCTTGTTTATGTTCATATTCTAAGAATTTGCCCTCAGCTTAATATTCTGCAATTAATCAGAAATTTTCTCAAGACAGACCCAAATCCAGAAAACCTACGTCAAACATCCACAAGTTTCATATGGATAATCTCTAATTGCAAGAAAAGTATGCCACCTTCTCATTCTCTTTTAAAACAGCTACACTGAATAAGACATATCCTTAATGACTTAAAAATATCTTGAAGTCACACAAAAACTCAAAAGTATGATTCACATTTAGATATTGTGCTGGGTTGTTTTTTGTTTTGTTTTGTTTTGTTTGTTTTTTTAGGGGGTGGGGAATGTGCTAAATATCGCAACTGCTCAGAATTAGTGACTACTAAACTCAGAGTAATGCAGCAATGGGACTCCTTTTTAGAAGGAAACGTAAACCCTACTAGAGCCTGCTCCTTGCCTATCTCTTTAACCTCACTTCTTACCACTATCTCTCTTCACTTAGTTTTATTAAGCACTCTTTGCTTTCTACAATGTGACAGCTCTTTCATACTTCTGGGTCTTATACCCATGGGTCCCCAATGCCTGGAACACTCATGCCCTGGAATGCATCCCTTTACTCATTCAAGTCTCAGTTTTAAATCCCACTTCTCCAAAAAGGCCTTTCCTAACTCCCAAATCCAAATTAGGTTGCTCCTATTATTCTATCTCATAGAATCCTTCTTTTCCTTGTAATAGGTATAATAGCTCGTAACCTTATATTTAACCATGTATTTGTTTGCCTCCCTCCTCTATATTGTACACTCCACCTAGAGCAGGGAGTTACTCGTTTCATTTACATATATACCGTATACACCAGCAATTAGCACAGTGCCTACAATATCGCAAGACAGATGCACATATGCCTGCACACAAGCATGAAAGTCTTTTGATTTCTGAGATGTCTATCAATCATCTCTCCAAGCAGGAAGACTCCCTAGAATCCAAAAAGGCAGATTAATATAAAGTCCTTCTTCACACTTACTGAAGGCCTACCAAGCGCTGGGAAGTATTCTAAATGCTAAGGAAATAATAAATCAATCCCTTTTACCATAGAACTTATCCTTTATGGAGGAAGATGAACAATAAAAAAAATATAGGTAGAAGAACTAGTGTGCTTCACTACATTCAAATATGATGACTAAGAATAATGTTCTAAGAAGAGGTTCCTTGGGGCGCCCGGGTGGTTAAGTTAATTAAGCATTTGACTTTGGATTTCGGCTCAGGTCATGATTTCATGGTTCATGGGTTCAAGCCCCACATCTGGCTCTATGCTGACAGCATGAAGTCTGCTTGAGATTCCATCTCCCTCTCTCTCTGCCCCTCCCCCACTTGTTTGCTCACTCTCAAAATAATAAACAAAAATAAAAAATAAAAACTACATTTAAAAAAAAAGCTCACCAGCTTCAATACCAGAGTGAAGAAGACACAGAATAGCTACCACTAGCCCATGATGAGTAAGAACATAACAAATAAACCCTTGCCACTGTAAGCACTGAGATGTGGGTTTTTGTCATCTCAGAATACCCAGCCTATCCTGACAAAGTGCTTAGGAGCAAAACAAAACAAGAAAAGAGTACGAGAGAGTGGGAATAGAAGTTTTAGGTATGATTCATAAAAGGCGCCCATCTTAAACCTAGGCTTTTAATTAAGGTTCTAAGAACATCGAATAGGGTATAAATTATCCCAAGTTTATGGGAGACTTTTTTTTAATGGTCTGTTTTCCTCAACTAAAATGGAAGTTCTATGAGAGCAGAGATTCTTGATTCTTTTGTTAACGGCTATATTCTCAGCGGTGAATCATTTCCAGTTCTCTTAAGCAGAAGTCAATTTTAAAATTCATACATGAGGCTAACAATCAGCACTGTCTTCATCATCTACAAATTTCCTCACTTTCCCCAGTTCTCTGTAAACAGCCTTTTCTGCTGTATCTGAATAACCCCTTATCATGTCATAATTATTGCATAATTGCCATAATCATTGGTCCTCGATCTCCAAAATAAGATGTGTATCTTTAAAACAGCATTAAAAAAACATACAGATTGTGTATTTTAACATTTCTAATACTAGAAAATTATATGGCACAAAAATCATTTATTTGTATCAGTAAATGAAATATCCTGTTTTAGATTTAAAGCTTAAAAATACCAACCTGAGCTGTTTCTGTCATTTTCTGTTCAAAATCAGCTTTCGCTAATGCATATTTTTCCACATAAAGTTTATAGGTATCTGTAGCTTTCTTAGATTTAACAGCTGCCTGTAATAAAACAAAAACATTTTTAACTATACAATGACCTGTTTTCTTTCCTGATGTAAGTTCATATGAAATAACTATTTAAATGCATTTTAAGGGGTGAGGCCTATGGTGAGTTCAATAGGACATAAACTAACTTTAATATCTTTTTTCAAGTCCTCATTGGCAATATTTTTTGTTTAGTCACAGAATAACACAGAAATTAAACACTGATTCTCCTTTCTGTCTGACAGAATGGGCTTTGAAAAGTTAAAATACTCTTATTACATAACTTAGGGTAAGATCATATAACCACATTCTAATGTGTTAATAAGAATTCAATGAACAAAATGTGACAATACCATCAGAATATGCTTGACTCTTCCACACCTGTGAGTCTTCCTTCCTCCCACAATACACACATATCCCATTTAATGTCTAATTAATAACTAAAAACATAGCTCAAAAGTTGAGAAAATCAATTTTCTTTGTTTCTCAGTTTCCATTATGCTCTAACAAATCTACAAATTTGTTTTTAATCATTGCCCAGTTTTTCAAGATTTCTATTTTTTTGAGGGGGGGTGGGGGGGCAGAGGGAGAGAGAGAATCTTAAGCAGGCTCCAGGCCCAGCATGGAGCCTGACGTGAGGCTCAATCTCACAAACTGTGAGATCATGACCTGAGCCAAAATCAAGAGATGGATGCTTAATGGACTGAGCCACCCAGACACCCCTTAAGATTTCTATTTCTAAAAAGTTATTACATTATTATAGCTCTAGTTTTATCAAAGTTACTTACTCAATAAAAACTTGATATATTAAATATTAGGCAGTGAAGAATATGAAGATAAATTACACAGGGATCTTTTCCTCAAGGACTTCATAAAAGTAGTAGAACCTATTTTTACCTAGAAATCAGTAGAAAGCAACAAAGCCACAGAAGTAAAGATAAATGCTATAGAAGACAGACATTCAGGAAAAAGATTATGTATAACTTGTAGGGTGGAGCAGACATATGGCTATCAAGAAACAACCATTCTCAAAGGACTGATCAATTTGGACATGGGAAGTCTGGGAGAAGATCAAAAAAGGAGAAGATAAGGATTTCAAGATACAAATATCTTGATGAATTTTCTTGATGAATTAAGAGATTGTCTGTTAAGAGGAGGAACTGAGGCACCTGGTTGGCTCATTCTGTTGAGCGTCTGACTCTTGATTTCAGCTCAGGTCATGATCCCAGGGTTATGGGATCAAGCCCTGCATCGGGCTCTGCACTGAGTATGGAGCCTGCTTAAGACTCTCTCTCTCCCGCTGTTCCTCTCCCCCATTGGCACGCTCTCTCTAAATAAAATTTTTAAAAATTTTTTCAAAAAAAAAAAAGAGTGGGGAAAAGTAGAGTAGGATACGGCTGAGAGCTTCAAGAAAACAAACAAACAAAAAAATTCACACCAGGGTTGTGGAAGATACAACAGGTAATAACTAGATGAGTACAAGTATTACTAAGAGCCACTGAGGGCTAAGCAAAGCTGAAAAACATGGAAATTGTATGAAGCTAATCTGAATCAACATGAAATTATCTCCTACTATGTTCAAGAATAAGGATTAGAAACAGAAAGTTGGGTTTACCTGGAGGTTTGGGACTGCCAAGAGATGTAGACAGTCCTACTCTCTAAAAAGGGCCCAATGTATGCTCCTTAAATTGTGGCATCATACATTATATTAAAGACAGATGCTCCATGCTTTCCTGCATTCTTAAATAAATAATATAGGATGCCACTTTATCTTGTAGCATACAGAAAACTGGTTTTGGAGCCAGAAGACTCTGTCTTGGAGCTTTATATAGTTCTCTCACTCCTAAAATGGGAAGAATACCACCTAGTTTTTAAAGCTTTGGCAGTGATGTAATGTAACTTATGTAAAATGAGTGGAACAGGGTCTGGCATATAGTTAAATCTACAAAATAAACAGTATTTGCTATTATTATGATTTCTAAAAGTAATACCAGTAGGAAGATATATCATTGTAAATTTTATGGTTATTGTATCTAGTAGTTGTACTTAGTTCTCCACCCCTAGAGTAAGTAGTTAAAGCCTATAATGATTTTCTAGTTTGCTTTATGAGTGTTGTTGTGTTTTTTTTTTTGTTTTTGTTTTGTTTTGTTTTGTTTTGCCCTTTTCCCATTGTCTCAGGCCATGTGACATTAATTATACTATGGTCAGTATAGTTGCTGTAACATCCTGGCCTTGCTCAAACACGTAACAATTAAATGACATAGATATTTAAAATTTACTAAGTATGTTTACAGGAAGCCCAGATTTAAGAAAACATTTCAATGGTGTGATTATCTGAGTTTCCTTTGGATCTTTTTAATACCAACAGACTTCTGTCTCTTCTTCCAGCTACCTAAAGTTTCAGTCTGTGCAAGAATAATGAGCAACTTACAGTCCGTGGAGTGATTTTCAATGACAGAGTTCAGCAAAATAATGTAGTCTCATTGGCAGCCCCTTCTTCTTTGCTTGTTCCTTATCCTAACACCTATTCCTATCTTCTGTTGCCTATTAAGTTACTGCCTAACAATTTATGTGCTAGCTACACAGAAAGACCTGAGTTGTGATCACTCCTAGAGATATATGCAATTTGAAAAAACAAATCATAAAAATGGAAAATTTCCCCAAATATGACTACAATGATTGTGTCTATACTTTTAAAAAGTAATTTATTTCATGAGATCTTCCTGTTTTCTTTTTTACAGGTTCTGTACAAAATAGGTCACTCTGCCCTTTCTAAACTTACCATTAAAACCTCTAACCTCTTGCTCTGCACTATTCAATATGTTTTGGCTCCCCCAAAAGAAGGAAGTTTCTTGAATACAGAAGGAGGGAATATGTATTTTAGCCTTTAATAAACTTCATAACATCTAGCATAACTTTTTGTTGTGGGAAATTTCAAATATATACAAGAGTAGACAGGGTATGGGGCGCCTGGGTGGCGCAGTCGTTTAAGCGTCCGACTTCAGCCAGGTCACGATCTCGCGGTCCGTGAGTTCGAGCCCCGCGTCGGGCTCTGGGCTGATGGCTCGGAGCCTGGAGCCTGTTTCCGATTCTGTGTCTCCCTCTCTCTCTGCCCCTCCCCCGTTCATGCTCTGTCTCTCTCTGTCCCAAAAATAAATAAAAGCGTTGAAAAATATATATATATATACATGTATTTGAATAAGCCACTTAAAAAGCCAAGAACCTAATCTTTAGCCTGTATTTAAAATAAAATAAACTTTATTGTATTAAGAACAGGAAAAATTCAAATAATATTTTGCTATAATGATTATTTTTCCAAGTAAACATATATGCTGTGTTGCAAAAATATAATGATAGTGTCTCACACACAAGAAATTTATAATCTAACAGAAATAAAAGATCACTGCATGGGGGTCAATTCCTGCTTATAGAAGATCTATCATATTTCTACAATGTAAACAAAGCAATTATTTTACATTATTCATTACACTTATGGGACTTTAAGAGATGGAAAGAAGTTCCTGGAGCATCATTTCCTCTTCCTAAACTCAGTCTCTAGAATTCAAACTAGTTTTGGTACTCAAATTTTTACTGAGTCGACAGAGTTAGCAATAATTAATTTTAAAAGTTTAAACCATCATACTTAACTTTCTTTTTTCCTCCCAGAATATTCTCACTGTAAATCTTGGTCTAGCTATTCAACTCAGCATACTAACTTCTTTGTCCATTATTTCCAACCATAATATTATTATCTTCATCTCAAAAGTTCAGAGCAGGATCTAATTCAGGATGTAAACAGATAAGTCTTTTGGAGCCTACTTTCTGATACCAGGAAGCTGTGTAAAATTTCACTTCTCTTATTTGGAGGCATGAAGGAAGAGAGAAGATAGCCTTTAAAGTTCTAACTTTTTTTTTACATCAGCCCTCACTCTTCAAAGGTAAAAATAATATACCACAATCTTAAGGAAATTATATACCAACTTAAAGAAGTATCCCGGAAAACTAACAAAAGCAGTACTTAATCATAAAGGAATAAAATGAAAAAAGAAACTGTTGACTCATAAAGTATTTTAAGTAATGACAAAAACAAATTTAAAGAAAAATAAGGGTATTATATAAAAATATGTAGAAGCAATTTTAGAAGGTAATTGTACTAGGAACACCTTATTGTTTTTAAATTTTTTTTAATGTTTATTCATTTTTGAGAGACAGACAGAGAGACAGAGCATGAGTGGAGCAAGGGCAGAGAGAGAGACACACACACACAGAATCTGAAGCAGGCACCAGGCTCTGAGCTGTCAGCGAAGAGCCCGAGGCGGGGCTTGAACCCAGAAGCTGTGAGATCATGACCTGAACCAAAGTCAACACCTAACAACTGAGCCACCCAGGTGCCCCTTTACTTTTTTTTTTTTAAAGCAAGAAAGAGTACTCATAGGAAACAACTATATAGCAGTATGTAGTTAAGTCAAAACAACTTTCTAAATAGTATATATATATATATATATATATATACATACTTAGAAATGCTGTAAATTCTAGGGTAGAATTATAAAAACTGAGTATCCTAGTAGTAATGAACTTGACAAGTTTCATAAAGTCATTATTAAAAAGGGAAGTTGGAACATTCTTAAATGAGGAAATTATGCTTTAAAAAAAAGCCACATTTCTTCTCACAAATAAAAGATTGGCTTTAACACATTACCTATTGATAATAAAACAAATCCTACATTGTATTGATTTCCTTAGCATTATAAATAAATTTACTGATATACTACAAGAAATATTTAAGTGCCTATAATTTTTATAGTAAAATCCTAAGAAGCAAATATACACATATGAATTAAGTCATATTTAGTCATAGTCCACAAATGAGTGCCTTCTAAATAGTGTTTTATAAAAAATTAAGAGCTTTTAAGTGAAAATCAGAAGCATACTATGTCATAATAGCCATAAGTATTTGTTTTCAAATTTATTAAAGGAAAATGGTTCAAAGATTTAGATTTTTAAAAATCTATATTCATGTTAATAAAAAGCTTCTTATTACAGGTCAAAATTAATGATTTACTTAAACTTGGATTTGAACATATATAAATCAGACACCTACTAACACATTTAGTACCACAAGCAAAGATACCACCTCTGAGCAAAACAATGAGAAAAAGGCACCCCTTCTCTGTGGGTCCATGCCACAAGACAAGTGAAGCACAGACCACCAACTCACAACCCTTGGACACAACTGTATGCTACCATATGTTAATCAAAAAGAAATCTTTTAATTTAATCTAAATCATTACCTTATATGAAGCCTTTTTTGGTTTATATCAAAAGATTCAGACAATCTTTTCTTTAAGCATAATCTCTAGTTACCATACATTTTTCAAGTGGTCAGTACACACTAGGTACTATGTTAAACCCACTGGGTTTCATAAAAAAAAAAAAAAAAAAGCAAAGAGCAGTATTTAGCCTAGGAGTACCTTAACCCTCTGGAAAATTTCAACTAACTGAGATAGTACACTTTTGCATTAATTATATGGAATCCATACCAATTTATTGACCTGTATGTTATAGTACGTACTGTAAGGAACTATTCCTATAGCTCACATTTTAAAAAATAATTATCTTAGGGGCACCTGGGTGGCTCAGTTGTTTGAGCATCCAACTTTGGCTCAGGTCATGATCACATGGGCTGTGAGTTCGAGCCCTGCGTTGGCTCTGTGCTGACAGCTCAGAGCCTGGAGCCTGCTTCTGATTCTGTCTCCCCACTCTCTACCCCTCCACCACTCATGCTGTCTCTCTCAAAATCTAAATAAACATAAAAAAAATAAAAATAAATAAAAAATAACTCTTTTAGTTTGAACTACAGTTGGCTTGGGGTACCTGGGTAGCTTAGTGGTTAACCATCTACCTCTGGATTTCGGCTCAAGTCATGATCTTATAGTCCTGAGATCAAGCCCCATGTCCAGCTCTATGCTAACAGTGCAGAACCTGCTTAGGATTCTCCCTCCCTCCCTCCCTCCCTCTCCCTCCCTCCCTCCCTCCCTCTCTTGCTCTCTGCTCCACCCCTCCTCACTCTCACTCTCTCAAAATAAACAAACTTAAAAAAAATAAAATGAAATGAAATTTAATTGGCTTTATACTGTCTTTGTTCCTATCTTTTTTATTTTTTGGAAAAAAATTAATTATTACACAGACAAAGGGAGCCCCCTGCCCTTACCAAGCCCATTCCCCACTTGCTCTGCAAAGGTAACTCCCAATATGTGGCACAGTGTTTACTGTCCCTATGTATGTCCCTAATATAGTTAATTATACTTCAAGGCTTGTTTGTTTCTTTTTTGTTTCAGGGTTTTGTTTTGTTTTGTTTTTTTTTTTGGTTTTTGGGGGTTTTTTTTGCAGAAAATTAAAGACTATGTAAAAGGCATCAAAATACACATATTCTTCTGGAACTTTGCTTTTCTTGCTCAATATTATACTTTTTAGATTCACCCAAGTCAATGTCAATTCATGTCATTCTAGCTCACTTTTTCTTCTTTTTGGCTTTTATGATAAACATTTTAAAGCACACAAAAGAAGTGTGGAGTGTACTGTACTCCAGGAGTGTACAAAAGGAGTGTAATGTACTCCATTAACCTATCACATAACTTCAAGATTCCATCCATTCTTCCCCCTCCAACATTTTTTTTTTGCTAGAATATTTTAAATCCCAGATCTACTATTTTACCCTATATAATTTACTTTAACTGAATAGTCCCATTATATAAAAAAGTCTTCTGTTGCTAAACACTAACAGTGTTTTAAATAATAATTTTTTTCAATTTGAAAATCAAACTATTATTAGAAGTCTAATTCATTTATACATATTATGGTTTAGGTATATTTGACCTTCTTCCAACTTATGTTGATCTTTCTGCCTACCATTCTTTTTTTCCCATATCCTCCTTCCTTTCCTTATCAATAAATTTTAATATCTTTTTGCCATTTTTAAAAGATTTAAAATATACTTCAGTCCTTTTAGAAGTTATGTTTAATGTACACAGTCAATTACTACTAACTCTAACAGACCATTAACTTATAAAATACATCATCCTCTTGTGTACCATTAAAATAGAAAAATGCTATCAACTAAAGCATAAAATAATGCTTTCTTATCACTTAAAATTCTAATTTTATGTTTCAAGACAGAGTGCACCCGAGCAAGTAGGGGAGAAACAGAGGCAGAGAGAGAAAGAATCCCAAGCAGGCTCCACATGCAGCACAGAGCCTGATGGGGTGCTCAATCCCACAAATGTGATATCATGACCTGAGCCAAAATCAAGAGCTGGACGCTCAACTGACTGAGCCAACCAGGCACCCCTAATTTTATGCTTTTAAAAGAGCTCTTTTAGACTTACTGAGGGGTACATTTTTATTCTATTACCACTCCTATGTGATACAGAATAAAAAGGAAGGCAAAAAGAATTAATTTTCTTGACATACTCCTAAATCTTCCTCATATTCAGATTTTGACCCTTCTCACTTGTTTTCCACTTGGGAGATTGCTGAGGTCTGTTTTTTCCCCATACAACATTATCCTCAATATCACCAAGATCATTATTGATATAGCACTTCTTAAAAATGCTCCATTATTATCTCCCAGTTTCTTCTAAACACTGGTGCTCACATTTTCTTAATCTTACCAGGTCTCAACAAATGATTTTTAGTCAATACCAGAACAATTCCTTCCTCAAATGGTCTTAAGATATTCATCATCTTAAGTTGTACATCAAAATATTGCAGTTGTCCAATCATGCCACCAGGTACTATAACCAAGTTCACATAGGCAATAAAACTACACACAAAAGCCACCTCACCAACAGCAATTATATGATATCATCAATTGAAGATGTATTCTGACTTCAAAGATGTGAGAAAACAAGAAATACCTGGTAGCTTTTTTTCTAGTGCCTAGGTCTGCACAGACCTTTATGTAACTTGCTTAATACCAAGAATGTACTTTCAATCTGGGGACTCTTTTTTTTTTTTCTTTATATTTATACAGGCACATTTATTTTTTGTAAGTTTTTAATTCTAATTAACATGCAGTATTATATTAATCTGGGACTGCTGAATTTCTTCAGGTATGAAAAACTCTGAGCTATTAACTCTTCAAATATTACTAGACCACCATTCTTTCCATTTTTCTCCTGGAATTCACATTAGATGAATGTTGGTAACCTTTACTTCTCTGTATTATGGTCAATTCCCTCAGTACCATCTTCCAAATTCAGTCTCTGACTATATCAAGTTTAAAATCTGTATTCTCTAGTACTTTTTTTCAATAACCATATTCATTTTCAAGTTTTGTAATTAGCTGTTTTCCTATCTGGTAAATCTTATTCCATTATGACTCTATATTTCTTAATCTTATTTAATATTTTATATTCACTTTTCTCACTGAACATCCTCAACCACATAACATTTTGTTCTTTTGTTTTATAAATTTAAATTATATCTGCAGAGAATTCTTTTTTCTAATTGTTAAATTTATTGCTGTCTTAGTGTCAGATTTCTCAGATGGGCTTTAGAATTTTGGTTATTCGTTCATTTCCTCTTCTCTTTTTCTCTCTCCCTCCACAAGTGCTGTGTGACAGTTCCAGAGAATACAATGCATATGTTACCACCTAGAATTGTGTTATGTTCTATCCTTTGTGCCCACCCATCCCCACCAACAGTTTTCAGATTACCTCATGGCAGCTCTCCAAGGGCCCAATTTAGTCTTATCAAGTCTTACTTCCTTGGAAGAATATTGGGAATATGGCTAAAATAGTCATTAAATGGTTCCTTAGCTTGATTCGCACTCAAAATTGTGTCCATAAGTTCCCATCTTCCAATAAAGCTTTAGCCCTAGCCAGCAGCCCAAGAGTCTTCTTTTTTCCTACCTATATAGCTTCACCCAGTGAGTGGGCTCCTTGTGCTTTACTGCAAATGGGGAACACACAGTCCCCTTTAGCACACAAGAGCTTGAAGTGCAACAAACCTGCAAAATCAATCTCTACAGGCCATTTTGGGTATCTGTCCCATTTCTGGTTCATAGAGATATTATTATTCTTTTTTGGACCCTGTTATTTTGTTTTCCCTTCTTGTATTTTATTCGTAATTGCTGTTGTCTGGAATGGTCTTTTAAACTAGTAACTTACTCTTATTCTTATCGCCCTCCCAATTTTTATTTATTACACATACATTAAAGGAAATCAGTTATGCCAAATTCCATCAACTGTTTTGATTTTTCCATATTCTCTTCTAGTTTCTGCCCATGTATGTACACTTTTATAATTATTATAATTGCTATAATATAGTTACAATTTGGTTTTCTTTTTTTACTGGATATTTCAAATACTTTAAAAAGCTTTCAAAATTATCACTCCCTATGGCTCATTCCTAAATGAGATACAACACATCAAACAAGTGAATGGTTAAACTGTTTTGAAAGGGGGAAAAATCTACTTTCAATTAAAATGCGAGTGGGGGAAAGGGTTGTGGTTTACCGCACTACCTCATAAATGTCTTCAAAGTCAGCAATAAATCACCCACAACACATATTTTAAAGCTTATCTTCAAGTATCTATGCCTTTCTAAATATACCACTCTTGCCTCAAAAAAAATTTTACCTCACTGTTAAACCTGACACCAAGCAGTATCTTATCAATTATCTTATAAAAATATCTTACAAATGTCAATGACATAGATATCATTCCTTTTTAAGTATTTGCTAATCTATTTACTATACACAACATATTCTGCAAACCCAGTTCTGTTTCACTTAGGTAAATCACTAACACTCAGTGTCACAGTGTCTTCATCTTTAATATGAGGTCATTCTTAAGTGTCTGAAGATCAAATGCAGTCTTATGTTTGAAAGTGCTTTGAAACCACAGAGATATTATTTTTTATTACAATTACCTTTTCTATTTCTCTTTGTGTAGCTCCTTCCTTTTTCAAACGTTCTTGTTCTACACACTTGGCATTGTAATTTTCCTTGGATTTCTGAAGGGCCTGAGTTATGCTCTGAATGGCTTGAACAGCTTCCAGAGTTCCTGCAACCTCTTCTTTAGTCTGTATGGTATGAAATGATTCATCAAAATGATCAAACTGTAAAGCACTCAATATCTGATCGATCAATCCTTTAGCAGGAAAAAAGTGATACCTTTTTATGAGATTTTACTTGTTCTTCTCCATACTTCTGAACTTCCTTTATTAATTCTTGTAATTTTCTAACAAGATCCAAGTGACAGTTTGCTAATTTCTCTGTAGATGTTTTGAACACATCCCACACTGGTGCAAATGTTCTAAGGGAAAGAAAGTACAGGAATTATTTAATAAAAGAAAAAAAAAGTTTAAGGCTCCAAAACAGAACCAACAGAAACAATATTATGTTCAGCAATTTTAATTATGCAAAATAGGAAATTAAAATAAATCATAAATGAAATGATTGGCAGACTGAAGCTGATTTTTTAATCCATGGTTAATTAAAATAGTTTTGGACCTCAGTCGGGTACACAGAAATCAGTTAAATATTTATCAGAGGTCTGGCCATGGCTCTCTATTAACCACATCATACTATTTTCTGAGTTGATTTGGTTAGACTTGTCTATTATAAAATTAACTTGTTTCCAAATTTTAATTTTTGACTACTTAGTGTTCATCTAAAATGTCTCATCAAAAATAAAAGTTCCTCTGGGACACCTAGGTGGCTCAGTTGGTTAAGCATCTGACTTCAGCTCAGGTCATGATCTCATCTATTATGGATTCGGGCCCCATGTCAGGCTCTGTGCTGACAGCTCAGAGCCTGAAGCCGGCTTTGGATTCTGTGTCTCCCTCTCTCTCTGCCCCTTCCCCATTCGTGCTGTTTCTCTCTCACACACACAAATAAACATTAATAAAAAAAATTTTAATAAACAAAAGTTCCTTTGATTTCAAACACGCAAAGTCAAATTCACAGGACTTTTTAAGATTAGTCACCTTAATAATCATTTGAAAATATTTTAGAACTGTTAACCTGAAATCTTATTTCAGATAATTTTATCTGCATACTTTAAAAAACACTAACACAGTCCCTTTCTAGTACAGGATACGTGATGCAAGACATACTTTCCTACCACTTTTTCTCAATACTGAGAATTTAGTATTTTCAGTACATTCAAGTATGTCCAAAAGTTACTACATTATTGCATCCTGGATAGTACAGTATTTAGGATGTCAATGGTTAGCTTAAACCAATTTAGTCAATAAGGAATGATCTACAGATAATTTTACCCTATGTTTTCCTCAAGTACTTCCTAAGATATTTTCAACAGCACCTGTTCTACTCTATGACAAAACTTCTAGAAAACAAATAGCAGCACACAGCAAGAGGGTAAAGAAATAAATTACTTATCCTATTATGTACATTTCCTACCAATTATTACATTTCAAATTATTACATTTCCTACCCAGTAGGAATGCTAACACATAATGATCATTTTAAGCAATAATAAAAAAGTTCAAACAGGAAAATTAACATGCTTAGAATAAGGCTGTTCCGATTAGATTTCAACTTAAACTTTAAAATCTAATCAGCTGGCAAGGAGTTAAAAGGGGGAGTTTGAGAATAAAAACAGACAGCTGAAAATTATCCACTCACTACAGCACCAAAATACATATATATCACTTCATGTAAACCTGATACATGGTAGTCCGGACTGGACAAAGCAGAAAGATGGGAGTGTACCTTTACCAAAGGATTCTTTACACTGTAAAGGGGTTCAACATAAGATTTCTTTAAATACAGGTTTCCTTAAGGAATGTCAAATTTCTTTACATTTTAAAAGTTTGATATACAAACCTTTTTTTCTGGTCAAGTAATATATATTAATATATAATAAGCAGTAAGAAAGAAAACTGACAAGTCCAAAGTATTTTTAAATGCAAAAAAAAATAAAGAGAAAATTCAATTGCTTAAATATCCATCAGTAAAATATTAATATTTAAAATATTTATGATCTTAAGTAATGACACTAACACATAAAATATCATCTATTATTTATGAGAAGCACACATTCCAAAGACAGAAATGTTGTCAATATCTTATCCAGAAACACAGTTGAAGTTAATTCATGTTTTTTGTATCTTCCACCTGACAACTAAAAATAGGGTAGAATTTCCTATAATAAAACCACAACCAACTGTTTAAAGCCAGCTTCTGCTATTCCAGTTACTTTCTAGCCCTTCTACAATGGTAAATAAATAAATAATGTTTTAGAAGCATGTCAACATAAAGGCTTTAGAAAAAGGAAGCTGCCAGAAAAGTGATGTATCAAGGGAGTGGGAGGTGGGAGAAAGAATTGGAAGACAACTGGAAGAAAAACAACACTAGATGGTCATCAACTAACAGTCCCCACTCTCCTCTGGGTGAAAAAGGTAGCAGCTCCCCAGCCTTCCTAGCCATAGTACAGGGCTACAGAAGGTCCTCTTAGCTGCAACTATCAACACTTAATATAATGGACAGTGTCACCATGATGAGGATGAACTGAGAGTACAACTCTCTACCTAGGCCACAATTTAGCAAGATTTTCATTTAAACTCATTCAACCACACAAAAGAATATTTTCATTCTTAACCAGTTTTTTGGTTCAGGGAACCGTTTGTGAATCTAATAGATGGTATAAACCCTCTTCATCAAGCACTGGGTGTTGTATGGAAACCCATTTGACAATAAATATCATATATTGAAAAAAAAAACCCTCTTCATCAAAAATATGAACTAATACCTATTAAAATTTCAGGGGATTCACAGGTGAATTACTTGTTAAATTATCTTAAAGTATAGCCTTTCCCCAATTCTTAGATAATTAAAAAAGATTAAATATTCCTCCCAGGGTTTTTGTGGTATAAATTATACAATATCTCCTCCCAGAACTACTAAAGCCATGTAGCGTATCTTATTTAAAATGAATTCTTATTTTTTTTTAAGTTTATTTATTTTTGAGAGAGAGAGAGAGAGCACAAGCAGGGGAAGGGCAGAAAGAGAGAGAGACACAGAATTTGAAGCAGGACCCAGGCTGCGAGCTGTCAGCAAAGAGCCTGACACAGGGCTTGAACTCACGAAATGTGAGATCATGACCTGAGCCATAGTTGGGATTTAACTGATTGAGCCACCTATGCACCCCTAAAATGTATTCTTAATATTCATTTTTCAAAGAACACATTTTCTCACCACAAATTTTTAAGAGAAATATTTAATAGTCTATAAAATCATGAGACCTTTTTAATAAATTTTAATCATTTCAGTCAAGTTTAAGTGAGTTTGTAAAGATCGCTATTCAACATAATTTAAGTGAACTTACAGAAAACTAGAATAACCATGCACAATACATAACATGTATGATCTCAAAATTATACTACCAAATGACTAAGTAGTTAAATAAAGGGGGAAAATGGGTTTCATTTACTTAGACTGCATTAACTGATTAGTTCAATTCTATTTTCTATTAAGTCAAGAATATATTCATATACAAAAACATTTTTCAGTACATTACATATTATTATATTTACCAACAATTAATCTTCAATAAGAACCTAACATTCTCAAGAACTGTACCTAAATCAACATTGAAAAAGAGTTTTTCAAAGACATTAACTCACCCAAGCTGTGAATAGTTGCTTGCGGATTTTGCTAGTTTTGTCATTGACCTGGAGTATGCTTCTTCTATTGTAGCTCTGTTAAATCAAATTTCCGTATGATAAGAGCTCTCAAACACAGAAAAATTATCAAAATACAATTAAAACTGTATAAACAAAAAACTCAAATATATATTAAAAATAAGTAGGTACTGGAGCACCTGGGTGGCTCAGTCGGTAGAATATTCTATTCCTGATCTTGGGGTTGTGAGTTCAAGCCCCATGTTGGGCACAGAGCTTACTTAAAAATAAACAAATACGTGGTCATAAATTTCAGGCCTATCCTTAAATGCCCTTTGAACACATATATTTAAAGAACTGGTCTGGTATAGAACTAAAAAAATTTGTATCCCAAAAATTAAATGAAATCATTACTCTTTTTATTTTAACGTATCAGTGGTTATTTGAACAAGTACAACAGCACTGCTTCTTGACTGTCTCTCTTTATTTCTCTGTAAACTAATTCAGTGTGAAAGTCATTTGCACTTAATACTTCTCTAGTATAGTTAATATAGATTTATTATTCTTTAATACTGTGATTTCACTATTATGCACATTTAATAGAACAAAAGATTGATGACTGTCACTTGGACAAGCCAAACATAAGTTATCAAGGCTTAATCTATTTTGTGATTAAATCTAAAACACTAATAAATAAGTATTTCACACTAAAAAACTGTGTTTTATGGGGCACCTGGGTGGCTCAGACAGTTAAGCGTCTGACTTCGGCTCAGGTCATTATCTCCAGTTCATGAGTTCAAGCCCCACGTCAGGCTCTGTGCTGACAGCTGGATCCTGGGGCCTGCTTCAGATTTTGTGTCTCCCCCTCTCTCTGCCCCTCTCACACTCTGTCTCTGCCTCTCAATAATAAATAAACGTTAAAAAAAATTGTTTTAAAAACTGTGTTTTATATAACCACTAATTTAGCATATAGGATTTTAGGCTTTAAAAAAAATCAACCAAACCATTAAGTATGGAAGAAAACAATTATTCCCTTAAACACATAATCTCAAATACAAAATATGAGACTGTATTGGCCTTCTTAACACTAGAAAAGTTAAGTTTTGTCTTATCTCTCCCACAATTACCCTGTCCCTTCTCTATCTGTGCAACCTGTAACAGTGAAATAATCTACAAAACACCAAAGACCTTCCATCTACTTTGACAGGTTCAACTAACTTTTTTTTTAAATGTTTATTTACTTTGAGAGAGAGAGTGAAAGCAGGGAAGGGACAGAGAGAGGAGAGAATCTCAAGCAAGTTCTGCCCCATCGGTGCAGAGCTTGACATGCAGCTTGAACTCACAAACTGTGAGATCTTGACCTGAGCTGAAACTAAAAGTCAGTCACTTAACCGAATGAGTTGCCCAGGTGCCCTGAAACTTTCTGCTTTTAATGTCCAAATCCAGATCTCCACACTGTTCTTACATCAAACCATCAATTTAATATCTAAATGTCTCAAGCATAACCCTACTTAGGTACCTTAATCCCCTCAAACTCAGAATATTCAAACTAAGCTTATCTTCAAACTCTTCCCCAGCGCCCTGCTCACAAAAACCAGCTAACAAAAAGGAACTATTATTAGTAATTGCCTCTCACTGATGGGACTGTGACTTTTTTTTTTTCTCCTTTAAACTTCTGTGTGTCTTTTCAATATACTATATCACAGGGGCGGTACTTTGATCATCTAGAAAGAGTTAATACAGAAAAAAAAATATTACTATCTCAATGGATAAGGTCAACAGCACAAAAAAGTGATTCAATCTCCAGCAATAGTAAACTGATACAAAAAAACCTCCTGATGAGGAAAGCCAGAAAAATATGGAGAAAGGGGGCTAAAAGGCAACAGAAGCTAAGGAGGCAGTTAAGACTCAGTAAGCCAATAGGGCCCCTGGGTGGCTCAGTCAGTTAAGCGTCCAACTTTGGTTCAGGTCATGATCTCATGGTTTGTCGAGTTCGAGCCCCCTGCGTCGGGCTCTGTGCTGACAGCTCAGAGCCTGAAGCCTGCTTCAGATTCTGTGTCTCCCTCTCTCTCTGCCCCTCCCCACTCACACTTTCTCTCTCTCTCCCTAAAATAAATAAACATTTAAAAAAATAAAAAGAGCAATGAGTAAGCCAAGATTTAAGAGAAGGCTATCCGGAAAAGTAAGTCAGATATGTCGGTCAGCTTTTCCCTGGGGGGCATCTAGAAGCAGCAGCTGAGACTGAGAAGTGGAGCAGAGTTGAAAAACTCACAGAGCAAGGGAGACAAAACTAGATTGAGACTCGCCAAAGATGTTAAGCATGGGAAATCCCATACCCTTTGAGACTCAAAGAGTAAGGATGAATGTTTAGTAGGCAAGTTCTCAAAGGGACTGCAAACCATACCTTTTCAAACCTTGATATTGGATCCTGTATGGATGTCTTAACATACATTCATAAAACCATCAGGCAAATATGACAAATGAAAACCAGGAGGAACAAATGAGCAATGTTTCAAATGCTGAGATTACAAAGCTTGGACTTTATGAGTTTATGTATTATGTTCAAGGAGACAGTACATTAAATCAAAAATTTCAATAGAGAAACGGAAATCATTTTTAAAAAGTAAAGGAAATCATAGCAAATTTGAGAAAAGATACAAATTCTGTATCTGAAAAATGTAATATCAAAAATTAGTATCTCAATGGATGGGGTTAAACAGCAGATTCAATACACTATAATGAGTATAAATAAACCAGAAGAGGGATGAGAAGACTCTTTCTTGGTATAAAGCTCAGAGAGACAAAAGAATGGAAAACAGAAGAGAAATAGAAGAATGGAAAACAGAAGGACAAAGGACAAAGTAAAAAACTCTAACATATGTGTAAAGGGGAAAAAATGGGTCAGAAGAAATTATTTTCAGAGATAATAACGGACAATTTTCCAAAACTGACAAAAGGTTTCAAACCACAGATCCAAGTAGCCCAACAAACCCTAAGAGGATAAATAAAAAGATATGTACATCTCATCACATAGTAAAACTACATCTACACCTAGTCATAGTAAAACTGCTGAAAATTAAAGACTAAAAGATTTTAAAAGCAGCTAAACACTTCCAACCACTGAATGTTACCTCTAAAGAAGCAATAATCACTGATAGCTGACATCTCAACAGTAGATACTAGAATGATCTTTAATTTTTTTTAAAATCCAGTGAAACACAAAACTGAAACTCCTAGGAAAAGCATAAGAAAACCTAAGAAGACCTTGGGTATGATGTCTTAGGTACTGTCTTTTTAGATAAACAAAGATAAAATCTATGACAGAAATCAATGATAAGGTGGACTTCATTAAAATTAAAAACTTTTGCTCTGTGAAAGACAATGTCAAGAGAAAGAAGTCATAGGCTGGGAGAAACTATTGGCAAAAGACACCATGTGAAAAAGGACTGTTATCTCAAATACACAAAGAACTCTTAGAACAATATGATTAAAAAATGGGCCACAGACCTTAACAGACATCTCCCTAAAAAAAGATATACAGTTGGCAAATAAGCATATGAAAATATGCTAGAGATCATGTCATCAGGAAAACAGAAATTAAAACAAGATATGACTACATAACTATTAGAAGGACTGAAGTCTGAACCACTGAGAAAACCAAATACTGGCAAGGATGTGGAGCAAAGGAATTCTCATTCATTGCTGACAGAAATGCAAAATGATACAGCCACTTTGGAAGACAGTTTGAGGGTTACTTATGAAACTTAACATACTCTTACTACATAATCCAGCAATGGAGTTCCTTGGTATCCATCCACCCAAAGGAGTTGGAAACTTAAGTTTACACACAAAACCCGCACACAGATGCTTACAGCAGCTTTATTCATTACTGCCAAAACTTGGAAGCAAACAAGGTATCCTTTAGTGGGTAAATGGATAAACTATGATACATCCAAACAATGGAATATTATGCAGTACTAAAGAGAAATGAGCTACTAAGCCATGAAAAGACAGAGGCACTTTAAATGCATGTTCCTAAGTGAAAGAAGCCAATCTGACAAGTCTATTACACACTGTCTGATTTCAACTATATAACATCTGGAAAAGGCCAAACTATGAAAACAATACAAAAGAATGCAAAGAATTCTTAGCAAAGTCATAAATTCACAAATTCTACATAATACTGTAATGATGGATCTATGCTATTATCATGTGTCCAACCCATATAATGTACAATACCAAAAGTGAACCCCAAGGTAAAACAATGGACTTTGGGTGATTATGATGTGTCAATGCAGGTTCATCCTTGGTAAAAAATGTACCATTCTAGGGGATGGTGGGGAAATGGAGAAAACAGGTGAAGGGGAGTAAGAGGTACAAACTTCCAGTTATAAAATAAAAAGGTTATGGGTATGAGAAATACAGCATAGGGAACAAGAGTCAACAATACTGGAAAAACTCTGTATGGTGATAGACTGTAACCACACTTACAGTGGTGAGCTTTTTGTAATGTATGTAATTGTCAATTCACTATATTGTATGCCTGAAAGTAATACAAATTCATATGTCAACTATATTTCAATTAAAAATTTTAGAAGTCTTTTAAGGGGCGTCTGTGGCTCAGTCAGTTAAGCGCTCAACTCTTCATTTCAGCTCAGGTCATGATCTCACGGTTCATGGGTTCAAGCCCTGCAATGAGTTCTGTGATGACAATGCAGAGCCTGTTTGGGATTCTCTCTCTCTGTTCCTCCCCTGCTCACTCTCTCTCTCAAAAATAAATAATTTTTTTAAAAAAATCTTTTAAATATACCATTCTGGTAAATGATGTTGATGACAGGGGAGGCTATTTATGCATAAGTTAGGGCAGGGAACAAATGGGAAATCTCCATATTTCCTCTCAATTTTGTTGTAATCCTAAAGCTGCTCTAAGAAAAAAAAAAAACCTTACCAAAAAAAAACCTGCCAACTAGAATCCAGTATCTAGCAAAAACATGACTGGAAATAAAAAACATTAATGAAATCATGGATCTAGGTGACAATCAATACTTACTAACATAATAAAACAGATATAACCAGATAATTATATGACTCCAGTGAAGTACACAACTCCACCTATGAAGTATTCTTGTCAAAATACTGAACTCAGTCTGATCAAGCTGCTAGGTTTAAATGACAATTTATAGGAAATGAGCAAAGAAAAATACTGAATAAAACTATGGATATGCAATTAGCATATTCCAGGATAGCGGACACTCTATAGAACAAAAAAATAAATCTGGTTTCTAAAATGAAATTAAAAATTATGAAGGTGATGGAGAGATAGACCTAAAGATTAGCATTTGAAAAATCTCAAAAATCCTATCAACCAAACAAAATGTGTAAATCTTCGTGGGATCCTAACTGGAGGAAATCAACCACATGTACTGTGTATATAAGACAACTGAGGAAAACAAAGCACTGACTGGATATTTGCTGATATTAAGAAGTTAATATATAATTTTAGATAACATATTGTGGTTATATTTTTTAAAAAGCTCTTTTTATTTTTTCTAAATACTAATGGATGAAATGTAATGTTTCTGAATCTGAGATTTGCTTCATATTTCTACAGATTTTTTTCTACAGATAAATATGAAATACTAATGGATGTAACATAAGGTTTCTGAATCTGAGATTTGCTTCACAACAACTCAGTGGTATAAAACAGATGAAACAAGACTGGTTGTGTTTTGCTAAGTATTCATGCTCAGTGATTACAACATGGAAGCTCATTACATTAAGTTCATGACTTCTGAGTAAAGTTTTATATGTGTTTGAAGTTGTCGATAATAAAAAGTTTTTAAAATGAAGATAAAGATATGATCAGACTAATAAAAACTGAGAATTCATTAACAGAAAATACTCATTAAAAGAAATATTTAAGGGGCGCCTGGGTGGCTCAGTCAGTTGAGCGTCCAACTTCGGCTCAGGTCATGATCTCACAGTTTGTGGGTTCGAGCCCTGCATCAGTCACTGTGCTGATCGCTTGCTCAGAGCCTGCAGTCTGCTTCAGATTCTGTGTCTCCTTCTCTCTTTGCCCCTGCCCCACTCACGCTTTGTCTCACTTTGTTTCTCAAAAATAAATAAATGTAAAAAAAATTTTTTAAAGAAATATTTAAAATGTTTTAAAAAAAAATTTTTTTTTTTTTACTGTTTATTTTTTATTTTTGAGAGAGACAGAGCATGAACAGGGGAGGGGCAGAGAGAGAGAGGAGACACAGAATCTGAAACAGGCTCCAGGTTCCGAGCTGTCAGAAGAGAGCCCGACATGGGGCTCGAATCCATGAACTGTGAAATCATGACCTGAGCCGAAGTCGGACGCCCAACCGACGGAGCCACCCAGGCGCCCTAAGATGTTTTTAAAACAGAAGTGAAGGGGCACCTGGGTGGCTCCGTCGGATGGGCGGCCAACTTTGGCTCAGGTCATGATCTCGCGGTCCATTAGTTCGAGCCCCGTGTCGGGCTCTGTGCTGACAGCTCGGAGCCTGGAGCCTGTTTCAGATTCTGTGTCTCCCTCTCTCTGACCCTCACCCATTCATGCTCTGTCTCTCCCTGTCTCAAAAATAAATTAAACGTTAAAAAAAAAAAATTTAAACAGAAGTGAAAAAAGAGAAAAAGGAAAAATTATCAGAGAAAAAGTAAATAATTGTAATAAATCTAAATAATGACCATCCAAAATACTAAGAATACAGAAGAATAAAATATGTAACAATCTGATTTGAATAAATCAGCTGGATGAGATATTAGAAAATATTTTCTAAGTTACAGCTAATTTTATTAGATGACTAATAATATCATTCTTCTTTAAGTCCTTAGGTATTAGAGATACATATAAAAAAAGTATCCATGAACATAACAATTTGATGCTAGGGAAATGGTTTAAGCAAGACTAGTAAAATAGCAAAAATTGCTGACACTATATTAGAGTTCATTATTTAGTGGTTTATATATTTAATGCATTTTGTACTAAGTTTGAATTTTTCCATAATAAAAAGTTAAAGAAATGTATTTCCACAATAAAAAAAAAGTTTTTAATGGAAAATTTTCAATGTTCATAGGACAAAGTTAAACACATACACACAAATGTCCTATGAGGCATTAAGTCAGGACGTGATAGTATTCTAAGGTTCCGACATTTTCAGAAAGAGGGTAAAAGGATCAATTATTATTGTAAGTTAACAGCTCAATTAAGTATGTTATAATCTCTAGGATAACTAATAAAAGAACAGTAGAAGAGGGTTTTACTTCTAAGCTAATAAAAAAAAAACAAGAATTAAAAAAAAAAAAAACAGGCCAAAAGGCAAGAAAGAGGAGGAAAAAATACCAAACAAGTAAGACAAATAGCAAATACTAAAATAACACAGAGTTTGGCAATCTACAATACCATCAACCAAATATGGCCCATTTTTGTCCCCATAAAGTTTATTAGCACAGCCAAGCACATTTATTTACATGTTGGCTATGACTACTTTTGTACTAAAATGGCAGAGCCGAATACCTGCAACAGAGATCAGATGACACACAAAGCCTAAAATAGTGACTTTCTGGACCTCTACATAAAAAGTATGACAACTTCTGGGACAACAGATTTGAACCCAACTATATCTGCAATTCTACTGTATGTTACAGACTAAATGCTCCAATTAAAATAAAGACTGTCAAAGTGCCTTTAAAAATAAGAAACACAACTACACCACAAGAAAACAGCAAAGAAAAGACATATATCATGCAAACACTCACCAAAAGCAAACTGATGACCCTACAAAAACAAAGTAAACTTCAAGGCAAAAAACAATGTCACAGATATAAAGGACACTTCATAATGATAAAAAGTGCAGTTCATCCTGAAGATGTAATAGTTTTAAATTTGTACCAACCCAGAAAATCTAAAGACATTTTTTCAAAGAAGACATACAGATGACCCAGACACATGAAAAGATGCTCAATACTACAAATCATGAGAGAAATGCAAATCAAAATCACAGTAAGACACTACCTCAAATCAGTCAGAATAGGTAATATCAAAAACAAAAAATAAACAAAAAAACAAGAAACACGTGTTAGCGAAGATGTGGAGAAAAAGAAACCCTAATGCACTGTTGGTAGGAATGTAAATTCATGCAGTCCCTGTGGAAAATATTATAGAGGTTCCTCAAAAAATAAAATACCATACAATCCAGTAATTCTACTACTGGGTATCTACCCAAAGAAAATGAAAACACTAACTTGAAACACTAACTTGAAAAGATATATGTACCCTTATGTTTACTCCAGCATTATTTACAATAGCCAATATATGGAAGCAACCTAAATGTCCACTGATAGATAAAATGGATAAAGAAAATGTGGGAAGGAAGGAAGGAAGGAAGGAAGGAAGGAAGGAAGGAAGGAAGGAAGGAAAAGATAATTACTCAGAATGAGTAATCTTGCCATCTGCAACAACATGCATGGACCTAGAGGGTATTACACTAAGTGAAATAGGTCAGACAAATACCATATGGTTTCACTTATATGTAGAATCTAAAGAACAAAACAAAGAACAAGCAAACAAAAACAAAAACAGACCTATAAATACAAAGAACAAACTGATGGCTGCTGGAGGGAAGGGATGGGGAGGAATATGGGTGAAGGAGAGCGGGAGGTACAGGCTTCCAGTTATGGAATGAATAAGTCATGGGGATGAAAGGTACAGCATAGGAAATATAATCAACAGTACAGTAATAGCACTGTATAATGATAGATGGTAGCTAAACTTGTAGGCATAGCATAAAGTATACAGTTGTGAAATACCTATGCTATACACCTGAGGCTAATGTTAACATTGTGTGTCAACTATACTTCAATAAAAAAAAAAGAATTTGGAGGCGTCTGGGTGGCTCTGTCAGTTAAGCATCTGACTTTGGTTCTGGTCATGATTTCAAGGTTCCGTGAGTTCAAGCTCCACATCGGCTCTCTGCTGTCAGTGCAGAGCCCACTTTGGATCCTATCTTCCTCTCTCTGCTCTTCCCCAGCTCACATGAACATGCTATCTCCCAAAAATAAACATTAAAAAAAAAAATTAAAAAAAAAAAAAAAAAGAATGGGGCGTCTGGGTGGCTCAGTAGGTTAAGCGTCCAACTTCAGCTCAGGTCATGATCTCAGTCCGTTGAGTTCAAGCCCCATGTCAGGCTCTGTGCTGACAGCTCAGAGCCTGGAGCCTGCTTCAGATTCTGTGACTCCTTCTCTCTCTCTGCCTCTCCGCCTCTCACACTCTGTCTCGCTCTCAAAAATAAACATTTAAAAAAATAAAAAAATAAAAAAAAAGATTTTGTAGCCCCCTAACATGCCTCAAATACATTAAGCAAAAATTGACACAACTATATGAATACACAGAAATATCACAATCAGAATGAGATTTTCCATATAACTCTCTCAGAAATTGATAAAACAAGCAGGATAAAAAAATAAAACCCAGTAGGGATGTATTACAGTTGAACAACAGAATGCACAAACTTACCCTAACAAATACATATAGACAACAAATGCAAAATACAGTCTTTTCAGGTATATGCAGATATTTACCAATACCGACTCTATCCTGGTCCATAACCCAAGTGTGAACAAATTTCCAAATGCTGAAATCATACAAAGGATGTTCTCTAACCACATGTAATTAAGCATGAGCTAGACTGTACCTTTAAAATCATCACATATTTGGAAATTTAAAAACATACTTCTAGTGGTGCCTGGGTGGCTCAGTTAGTTAAGAATCTGACTCTTGATTTGAGCAGAGGTCATGATTTCATGATCATGAGATTGAGACCCATGTTGGGCTCCATGCTGGGTGTGGAGCCTGCTTAAGAATCTCTCTCCCTTTCCCTCTCCAGTGCTCAAGCTGTCTCTCAAAAACAAAAATAGTAACAAAAACAAACAATATAAATATATATATCACATACATATTTATTTATATATTCTAAATAACCCAGGGAGGCAATGAAGAAAGCACATTATCTTTAAATTCTTTAATCTTTAAAATATCTTTAAATTAAATATAATGAAAATCCTATTACTCAAAACCCGTGAAGCATAACAAAGCAATGCTTCAGGGAAATTTACAGATTTAAATGACTATATCAGAAATGAAACAAGGTTGGGGCACCTGGCTGGCTCAGTCAGTGGAGCATGGGAGTCTTGATCTCAGGGTTCGGAGTCTAAGCCCCACATTAAGTGAAGAGATTATCTAAAAAAATTAAATCTTGGGGCACCTGGGTGGCTCACTCAGTTAAGCGTCCAAATCGGCTCAGGTCATGAACTCGCTGTTCGTGAGTTTGAGCCCCACGACGGGCTCTGTGCTGACAGCTGAGAGCCTGGAGCCTGCTTCACATTCTGTATCTCCCTCTCTCTCTCTGCCCCTCCCTGGCTCATGCTCTGTCTCTGTCTGTCTGTCTGTCTCTCTCTCTCTCAGGAATAGACATTTAAAAAATAATCTTAAAAAAAGTAAAAATGGTTGAAAATCATTAAGTCACACATCTATGTCAAAGTTAGAAAAAGAACAGCAAACTGAATACAAAGTCAAAAGAGATAAGGAACACAAAGTTAATGAAATAAAAAACAAATATTCAAAAAGGATCGACAAAATAGTTGCTTCTTTATAAAAACTTTTAAAACCAACAAGTGACAAAGGAGACTGATAAAATCCAGAGAAGGTACAAATAACTGATGTCAGGAATGAAAAGGGGACATCTAGTACAGATCCATCAGATATTTAAAAGGTTTACAAAACAGGGGGCCTGGCTGGCTCAGTTAGTTAAGTGGCCAACTCTTGATTTCTGCTCAAGTCATGATCTCACAGTTCATGAGATCAAGCCCCACAGCAGGCTCTGTGATGAAAGCATGGAACCTGTTTGGGATTCTCCCTCTCCCTCTCTCTCTGTCTGTCCCTTGCTCATGCTCTTTCTCGAAATAAATAAGCATTTTTTAAAAAAACAAAAATAAAACAGTTCATAAAAGGATATTAAGAATAAGGTTTTGGGGCACCTGGGTGGCTCAGCCACAGTTAAACATCCAACATCAACTCAGGTCATGATCTTGCAGTTTATGAGTTCCAGCCCCACGTCAGGCTCTGTGCTGACAGCTCAGAGCCTAGAGCCTGCTTTGGATTCTGTGTCTCCCTCTCTCTCTGCCCCTCCCCTGCTCATACCTCTGTCTCTCTCTCTTTCTCTCAAAAGTAAATAAACATAAAAAAAAAAAAAAGAATAAGTTTTTGCCTATAAATTTGAAAGCATAAATGAAAAAAATTCCTTAAAAATATAACTTATCAAACTCACAGAAGAACTAGAATATCCAAAGAGTCCTGTAACTATTCAAGAAATTACATATGTAATTGAAACCTTACTATAAAGGTGATTTCAAGTCCCAGTGGGTCTACCAGCAAAGTTAATGAAACACATAAAGAAGAAACCATAATCTGCCACATATTTTTTTCAGAAAAAAAAAAAAAGATGTATACTCTCCAACTCATTTTATAAGGCCAACAAATCTTAATACCAAACCCTAAGAAAGATAGTTAGATAAAGGGAATTATTCAGGCCAAATTCAATCACAAATATAGATGATAAAATCCTAAATAAAATAGCAAACTGAACCACCAATATACAAAAATGATAATACATCTCCACCTAGTTGAGTTTATGTGAGGAATGAAAAGTTAGTCTAACATTCAAAATTCAATGTGGGGCGCCTGGGTGGCTCGGTCAGGAGAGCATGCAACTCTTAATGTTGGGGTTGTGAGTTTGAGTCCCATGCTGGGTGTAGAGATTACTTTAAAAAAATAAAATAGGGGTGTCTGGGTAGTTCAATTGGTTGAACGTCTGACTCTTGGTTTTGGCTCAGGTCACAATCTCACAATTTTGTGAATTCAAGACCTGTGCAAAGCTCTACACTGGCAGCACAGAGCCTGCTTAGGATTCTCTGTCTCCCCCTCTCTCTGCACCTCCCCTACTCGCCCTATCTCTGTCTCTCTAGAAAACAAATAAATAAAAATTTAAAAATAAAACAAAATCTTAAAAAAAAATTCAATGTAATTCAGATTTTAACAAGAGAGGGAAAGAAAGAAAGAAGAAAAACATACCGCATCAATGGATACAGGAAAAGTATCTGACCAAATTCAACATCCATGCAGAATTAAAAAAGAAAAAGAAAGAAAAACCTTACAAAACAATATAAACAAGGAAATTCCTATAATCTGATTAACAGTAGAGAAAAAAACAGAATAAATATATCATATTTAAGAGTGAAATGTGAGACTGGGAATAATAAGACAAGGACACCTGCCATTTCCATTTCTATTCAGCATTATACCTAAAGTATTAGCCAGTATGAGAAGTCAAGAAAAATAAAAAAAGATATAAGGATTGGAAAGGGAGATGTAAAACTGTCATTTGTACAAGATGACTGTACACATAGAAAATCCAAAACAATCTACAGATAAATTATCAGAATAAGCAAGAATTACCAGGTTACTAGACACAAAATCAATATATAAAAATCAAGGGCATTTATATATAAATTTGTAACACCTTACCAACAAACTGCATCCCCCCAAAATATATAAAAATTCCTTCAATTTATTTTTTAAAAGGGGGAAAAAACTAAAAAGATATACAAGTCATGAACAGGGACTTCATAAAAGAAAATGCAAATGACCAATGAACATATGAAAGGATGCCAAGCTTATTATTCATCAGGGAAATGCATTTTAAAACCACAGTAAGATACAGGTATCCCTCACTATCCAAAAGTAAAGCCTTCTGAGGAAACGTTTCATAAGCCAAATGGCATAAAGCAAGAAACAATTACCATTAATTTATATGGAAATTATTTTGAGCTTTCCCAGACCCCAAAAATAACCTCTCTTAGGCTTTTCTGATACTGTAGGACACATCTTGCTAACAGATGCACAAAATAAATTGAAATAAAGTACAGATGCTCAAAGACACAGTTCAACACTATGGCAGCTTGATGCTGAGATGCTGAGTAAAGGTCCCGGGAAAGGAGCTTGGCAGTGCCACCCTCACTGTGCACACTGCTTCCTTATGGAAGGAAGGACTCACTGCAAAACAAACACCGAACACTATGTTCGCATTTTGCCATTTTTTGTAACAGCAAAAATCCTCTTCGAATTTTTCTTGGGTTAGCAAAAACAGGTACTAACGTACGTCTTTCATAAAAGCCAACTGGCATAACACAAGCTTCTGAAAAGTGGGGGATACCTGTACCACTACTTATCCAATGATTCAAATTAAAAGACTGGCAATACCAAGTGGTGATGAGGACATGGAACGACTAGAACTCTGAAACAAGGCTGCTGCTGTTGTAAACTAGTACAACCACCTGGGAAAATTCTTTGGCATTACCTATTACAGTTAAACATACACATTACTCTATCACCTGGCAATTCTATTCCAGAGTATATACTTAATATAAAAATATGTATATGTATACCAAGACACATGTGCCAGAATATTCAAAGCAATATCACTTGTAATAGCAAAAAGAACTGGAAACATCCCAAATTTCTGTCAATGGTAGTAGATACATTTTGGCATATTTAATACTACATGGCATTGCAAATGAATTAAACTAAACTCAGTACAAATTAATCTCATAAACATGCTGAGTGAACAGAAGACAAAATAACTACTACATGATTAAACTGATATAATTAATACAAAGTTCAAAAGATAGGTACAACTTCCTTTGACAGATGAATGGATAAATTGTGATATCTATAAATGGAGTACTACTCAACAGTAGCTAGGTATGAATGCAACTACATGGATCAATCTCAACATAATTATACTGAGTGAAAGTACTGGAAAACAGACTATACCCTGTATGATTACATTCATATAAAATTCTAGAAATGGCAAACTAACCTAAATGTCAGAAGCAAATGAGTGGGTGTTTAGCAATGAGGGGGAGAGACAGGGGCAAGGAATTACAAAGGAGATGATGAATATGTTCACTACCTTGGTTGTGGTGATGGGTTTCATGAGTATGTGTATATGTCAAAATTTATCAAACTATACACTTCAAATATGCAGCATACTGTATGTTAATTATACTCCAATAAAGCTGTTGGAAAGAAGAGAGGAAGGACGAGGGTAGTAAGGGAGGAAGACAGGAAAGGAAGAAAGGAGCAAAGAGGAATACAAGAGGGAAGAAGGGAGCAAACCAGTAGGGAGGAGGGGCTGAGGGGAGGAGAGAAACTGAATGATTGACTTAGGAAATCAAACTTTCTGGGCCCCGATTTTCTTATCTCTAAAATGGAAGTGAAACTTTTGATAGTGAAAGGAGGTAACTAATGTATGCAAAATCCATACTGCACAGTATGTGTTTATGTGTCTATCTTTTCTTCCTTCCTTTCTCGTTCACTCCTTCAAGAAATATGAGTATCTAATTATACCAGGCTCTGTACTAGGCACCAGGGTAAAGAAGAATACTACATACTTTTCCCTTTATAGGGAAACACAGAGACAAATTAAAAAATGAATCATTATAAAATGTTATAGATACTGCAAAGAGATATATGATGTTGAGAAATACTATAATAGGTATTTCTGACCTAGTCAGGGAAATGAGGAAAAGCATCTCTGGAGAAGTGACCACATTGCTCAGCTCTAAAGAACAGGTGTTAATTAGGCAAAAACAGGAATAAGCATGTATAAAGCCTGGACTGGAAGACGTCTTTCAATAAATGGCCAATGTCTCTGGAAAGGAAAGAATAAGGATTCTGGCATGAACTAAAGCTTGAAAGGTAGCTTGGGATCAGACCAAGATGTTGGCAGACTTACCTTAAGAGTAATGGGAAGATTTCTAAATCACTCAAACCAGAAAGGTAACAAACCTCATTGCAGTTTAGAAAAAGCACTCCAATTACAGTACAAAGAATAAGGTGCAGGGGAATAAGAACGAATGTAGACAGATCAAAGAGGAGCTACTGTTGGGGCGCCTGGGTGGCTCAGTCAGTTAAGCGCCCAAGTCTTGATTTCGGCTCAGGTCATGATCTCAACAGTTTGTGAGATTGAGCCCTGCGTTGGGCTCTGTACTGACAGCATAAGCCTGCTTGGGATTCTCTGTCTCTGCTCTTCCCCTGCTCATGCTCCCTCTCAAAATAAATAAACAAACTTAAAGAAGAGGAGAAAAAAAAAAAAAAAAAAGAGGAGCTACTGTTGCAGTTCAGGCAACAATGACAGCTTGGATCAGGGCAGTAAAGTCAGAGATTTATTCTGTCAAAAAATCCTTACTTAGGGCCTACTAAGAGCCAAGCACTCTCCCAAGCTCAAGAGATGGAGTAATAAGCAAAAACAAAAAACAAAACAAAACAAAACCCCTGCCCTTGTGCCTTGTGGGATTTATATTCCAGAGGGGAGAGACAAATAAATAAGTAAAATATCACACACCTCATGGTTTTAAGTGCTATGAAGAAAACATTAAAGTAGGGAACTAGTGGAAAGAAGGGTTGGTTGTCTCACTGCCCAAAGAATCATAAAGGGATTAGATTCTGGACAAGAAATGGTAGATTCTGGACATCTTATGGTAACTGACATAAATAGGCTAAAAGGCCTGATGACAACTGCCCTGAATGTCTCAAAGTAGTTATAGTAGTGATGCAAATGTTGGGGGAAAAGGAAGGCCAGAGGACATGCCAGGAGATGCAGCATTCTGAGGCCTCTTCTTTACTCCTGCCAGTGATGTTGCAGAAGCTAGTGAAGGACAGTTTTATCCATAGCACTTAGAGCTTCTAGATTCTCTCTTACCTCCAAAAGAGAAGTGAAAGCCAGAAGAGGAGTGGTCTTACATAAAATAGTTTGTTCCCCAATTCCTATCAGTTGGTAAACTCTATGACAGCAAAAGCTATGTCTTTACCCCTATATTCTCAGAATCCAGACAAGTGCCTGGCACACAGCAAACATGGAATATATATTACTGAAAGAAGAAATGAATGGAGTATTGTTTATTTTTTTAAGTAACCTCTATACCCAATGTGGGGGTTGAATGCACAACCCCGAGACTGAGAGTCACATGCTCCATACACTGAGCCAGCCAGAAACCCCAATGAATGGAGTATTATATCAAAAGGCAAAATATTGGGGCACCTGGCTGGCTCAGTGGGTGGAGCATGTGACTCTTGATCTCAGGGTTGTGTGGTCAAGCTCCATGTTGGGTGTAGAGATTACTTAAAAAATAAAAGCTTTAAAAACAAACAAACAAATGAATAAATAATGGCAAAATAGCCCCATATTACTAAGATAAAGATTTTAAATGTGCTCATATAGGGGCGCTGGAGTCACTCTGTCACTTGAGCGTCGGACTATTGATTTCGGCGCAGGTCACGATCCCAGGCCCGTGGGATTGAGACCCATGTCAGACTCTATACTAAGCACGGAGCCTGCTTAAGATTCTCTCTCTCCCTCTGACCCTCTCCCTGCTTGCACTCTCTCTCTCAAATAAAAAAATAAAAAACAAAAACACGTGCTCGTATAAAAATCACAAACTGGGCCTAGCCACAAAATAGCTTTAATCAAACCAAAATACATTGATTGTAACAGTTTTTAAAGTATTATATTCTAAGAGTCTTAAAGAAAATCACATTTTACAAATTTACAGAATGGAAAAATATATAATTATTTTTTTAAAATAAAATTACAGGAGCACCTGGCTGGCTCTGTAAGTAGAGCATGGGACTGTTGATCTCTCAGTGTTATGAGTTCAAGCCCCATGTCAGGCATGGAGCCTACTTAAAATCTAAATAAATAAACAAATGTTTTAAAAGTTATAATAATACATAATTAAACTACAAATTCAGAAAATTTTTCAATTTATTTTAGTATGTTTAATGACGTTTGTTTAAAGAAATGATAATATTTTATCCCACAAAATTTCTCAATTTTTCTATTGTACCACCTTGCTAGCTCTTTCAACGAAAAACAGGTATATATATTTAAGCAGTGATTTGCAAACCAGGAGTGTAGCAATATTATTTGGAGCCACTATTTAGCCCTCAGCATGTAGATGCCAGGTAACTACTACTTTAAAATATAACTATAAACGTGTACTTGATTATTTTAATGCAAATCTAACTAAAATTTTCCCATCTCTATTCTAAAATTTAATTTGATGATGAATTGTTAAATGACTTACTAAAAAAATACATACCTTTCTCTCACAAAATCTGCTAGTTCTTTCGTTGATATCTGTCCATGTTTCATATTATGGTAAAGGACATCAAAGCCACTATTTTTTTCCCCCTGAAATAGAAAAAGATTTTTAGTTTAACAAACAAAAAAGATCAAAATGACCAAAACGACTTACGAATAACCCTCCATTAACTAATATGCAATGCTAATGCTCAGGTGAGCTATTTCTCCCTAAATGAACCATTGCCGCTCCTTGTATGACTTCAAATTATATGAAAGGAAAACTCTACACTTTGATGAAGTTTACAATTTATTATACATATACACACATTAAACACACATGCACACATTGTATAATCACTCAAAAAAGTATATTAAATGCAATTAAGTCTGAAATTTTAAGAAATAACATGCAGCCCAATTTAGAAAAGATAACCATGTATCTTTTTAAATACATCACCAAATCCCATTTCAATTCCCTTAATACGCACTAAGGGATTCCTGATTATGTAACAAAGAGTCCCTGTTTTAAAACAACTAAATCCTGGGACACCTTGGTGGCCCAGTTGGTTGAGTGCCTGACTCGATGTCAGCTCAGGTGGGATGGAGCCCCGGGTTAGGCTCCGTGCTGAGTGCAGAGATTCTCTCTCCCTCTCTCTATCCCTCTGCCCCTGTCCCCTGCTCACAATCTCTCTCTCTCCCTAAAATGAATAAATTTTAAAAATTAAAAATTAAAAAATAAATAACTAAACTTGACTTCTGGGTCAAAATAGCCTATTACTAATCACATAACCATTCAATACCACAAAATATAATCACTAACGTAAATCTTTCAGTAAACTTAAACAACTTGATAGGTGAGAAATTTTAAAATTTTAATAAAAGAGTAGTAACACTCATTGGCTAGTCCTCTACTAATGGGAAATTAGCAGAACCAGACCACTACACAATCCTAGAAAACCTTTACTGCCATTTAATCCAATAAATGCTAAATTAGCAAGTCACAGCAAAGAAAACATTAGAAATACCAATTTTATAGATGAAACAAAAGACTCAATAAACTTAGCTCAACAACTCTCTTTACAATTAGTTTTTATTTTGCTCCAGTGAAAATAAAATAATAAAGAACTGATTATATTTGTTGGAAATAGAAAGCAATACAGTAAGCAAGAATTACACAATATGAAACCTAATTTTTTTACAGCTCACTGAAAACAGGAAACTGGAATTCCTGTTATACTGAAATGATCCCTACCAAAGTTGTAAACTAATACAGAAAGTAATTATTTTGCCACATATACAATAAAATGTCCTATTTATAATGAGATAATATAAACAATACACTCGGGACGCCTGGGTGGCTCAGTTGGTTAGGCGTCCAACTTTGGCTCAAGTCATGATATGGTCTGTGAGTTCGAGCCCCAGGTCGGGCTCTGTGCTGACAGCTTGAAGCCTGGAACCCGCTTCAGATACTGTCTCCCTCTCTTTCTGCCCTTCTCCCACTTGTACTCTGTCTCTCTCTCTCAAAAATAAACATTAAAAAAATTAATTATAAAAAAATAAAAAACAATATACTCAACATTTTGAACATCAATTTCTTTTTACAAGTAAGAATATAACATAAAACCAATATCTTTAATGAATCCAAAGATACCCATTTGGTTTCTATAATTTTTTATGTTTAACATAAAGAAAAAAGTTATTATCTAACTTTGGCTTTTTACTTTCCATGGGTTTTTCATGCAAATTTATTCTAACCATAAGAAGAATATTCTCTGACATAACCATTATCCCTAGTTTATGGTAAGCAAAAATAACATCATCATTCAGATTAGTAAGTACAATTACAGACAAAATAATGAAGGACCTGAATCCTCAAAGGGATTCATTTGATTACTTGAATGCATAAATTACACATAATTACCTATCCACCAACTTCCAAAATGTAGTCATGAACTCTAAAAACAAAATGAAACTTAAATTCTAAAACCATAAAATCAAAAGTCTGAAGCTCTCATGCCCCAAAGTTCTCAATAGACATCTACTACTTATCATTTGCATATAAATCTAACAAGTCAGGTTACCTGGGTTCCCAATATGCATTATGCATATTCATTATCATATTCAAATTGGAAGCGAATTAGGAGTAAAAGGCTATTCAAACAGACACACAGACTATTAGAAATACTCTACCAGTTGGGAGAGAGCCAAAGCATAAGAGACTCTTAAAAACTGAGAACAAACTGAGGGTTGATGGGAGGTGGGAGGGAGGGGAGGGTAGCTGATGGGTATTGAAGAGGGCATCTTTTGGGATGAGCACTGGGTGTTGTATGGAAACCAATTTGACAATAAACTTCATATATTAAAAATAAATAAATAAACAAACAAACAAAAAAAGAAATACTCTACCAGGATTACAAGGTAAAAAAAAAAAACAAAACTTTTTTTTAAAAGAGATAAGAAACTGGACACCATCTAGTAACTGGGGCAACAAGGTCCTGAGCGTTTTGCCTCAGTGTAACAGTATTTTTTTATGTTTATTTATTTATTTTTGAGGGAGAGAAAGGTAAGAGAGTGGCAGAGAGAAAGGGAGACAGAATCCCAGCACACAGCCTGACACAGGGCTCAAACCCATGAACTGTGAGACCACGACCTGAGCCAAAACCAAGAGTCACTTAACTAGAAGTCACTTCACCAAGGATGTATAACTGACTACGCCACCCAGGCACCCCTCACTGTTACAGTATTATAAACATTTAGGAATCAAGTAAAGGTTAAATTACATTTGGAAATTTGGGTTTTAATCAAAAAGTCCTTTAAAGAGTAAGCTCTTTTTTGGGAACTTCAGATATCCAAATAGCCTACTAGTTAAAAATCCTAATAGAGGAAATTATGAATATTAATCTATTTAATATGCAATACAATATTAATAAAGTATCAATAATATACCTTAAGAAACAGTACTAACTACTCCATCCCTCAGGTCTTCACTTGGAAAGACAAGGAAAATTCATTCTAATAAGGATGTGATACAGAAGAACCCTGCCTCAAAATGCACTAACAACTAAATATAAACATATATTCACATATAATGAATATGCATAAACACATGATTACAAATCCATTTGTCATTTCTTCTTATTTTCGGATTTTTCATTTATTGAGGTCAGAAAACATGAGTCTAACTCCAGGCACTATTCATTAACAATTTCACAAACCTATTAACACAAATATTTATTACTCATGAACTTTAGCACAAACTAAACAAAAATTTTACTACTTCAAATGGCGCTAGTGTGTAGGGTGATCTCTCTCACTCCACACACACACTTAAATACAAATAGACCTTTTTTCTAAAAAAAAAAAAAAAAAATTTCAACGTGTCTGACAAAGAACCCAAATTGTATTGTCCCTTGCCAAAAACTTACTTTACAGCTTTGATAACAGATGACTAAATAAATACTAAATACATAGACATTTATATGTCAAAAAATACAGCAGAAGACAAGACCCCTGGAGCTGAGGTCTAGGCCCATTTGGCTTCAGTGTCTTCACCTGCACAAAACTGAAAATTCTGGTGAAACGGGGAGAGACCACTCTTAAAAAAGATAATTGTAACTCATTGTAATTCTGCTACCATTTAAGATCACCCCAATTTTTTTTAACCAGAAGTACCTCCACACAGGTTCTGAAATTTTATATTAGTCACCAACGTTTTTAGTAGATGGCTCTAATTCAAAGAAAAGTAAAATAAGAAGTATTTCTGAACTGCATATCCATTTTATTACCTTAGACCTTGAAGTGGATATGTTCTTCTCATTTTCAATACAAATTTTTTTTTTCTTAACAAAATCTGTTAAGCAAGCAGAACTGGCTTTTCCTTGACTACAAATACATGAATGTACAAATAATTTGACAACAGACTTTTATTATCAAATAGAATTATGTCTAAAGATGTCTTCTTATCTTCAATATTTTACTAAAACCGTAAATATTCATGCCCTTTGATTCAGCAATCCCACTTTTAGAAATCTATACTACAGAAACACACACACACAAAGATACATGTGGAAGAATATTTACTGAAGTACTATTTATAATAGTGAAAAATGGAAAAAACTCAAAGACACCCATTAATATTACTGGTTACGTAGGGGCACCTGGGTGGCCCAGTCAGCTAAGAGTCCGACTCTCGACTTTGGCTCAGGTCATGATCTCACGGTTCACAAGATCAAGCCCCGCATCAGGCTCTGTGCTGACAGCATAGAGCCTGCTTGGGATTGTCTCTCTCCCTCTCTCTCTGCCTCTCCTCACTCGTGCATGCTCACTCTCTCTCTCTCACTCTCTCTCTCTCTGGCAAAATGAATAAAACTTAAAAGATATAAAACTGGTTAAGTAGATGACAGTATATTCTACAATAAAATACAGTATTTTTTAAAAGACTACAGTAAAAAAAAAATTGCAGATTTTTAAAATTCTTAAAACGGACAGATACACTGTCAATGGAAAAAAGACACAATTACCATGACAGCCCAAAATAACCTAATGTAAGGAACAACTTAAATGTCCAGCAACCAGTGAATAAAAAGACAAAATAAGGTATATCCATACAACGGAATATAATTCAGCAATAAAAGAAACAAACACTGATGCATGTGACTTTATGAATATATAATCATCTTAAAGAAATCAGACACGAGACCATAAATTGTATGACTCCATTTATATGAAATGTCTAGAATAAGCAAATCTGCTGTGATAGAAAGATTTAGTGAGTTGTTGGGAAGGGGAGGTTGTGAAGTAGGAGGTGAAAAGAGGTACAGGTTTTCTTTGTGATGTAATGAAAATGTTTTAAAACTGTGATGAGGACTACATGTCAAAAAGTACTGAACTGTACACTTTAAATAAGTGAACTATACAGTAAATAAAATATATCACAATAAAGCCATCAAAAAGCTTAGGCAAATATTTTTATCCATTTCAATCAAATTCTTGCAGAGAAATTTTCAGTATTAAGTGACAAAAGCAACTATTAACACTATTACTGGTACAAGGAAGACAATTCTTTTGCATATTTACGCTAAGATAGGATCTTTTTTAATCTGCTGGTCTCAATGCACTTTACAAAGAGGTGGCACATTCATAAAAGTCTAATGACTGTGCCCTGGGGCAAACAAAATCTTGTTATAATCTGGTATAAACAAGTGTTTAAAACCTTTGAATTAATTCTTAACATGAAGACGAAGGAAAAAAGTTTTTTTTTTTTGTTTTTTTTTTTTTTTAATTTTTTTTTTTCAACGTTTATTTATTTTTGGGACAGAGAGAGACAGAGCATGAATGGGCGAGGGTCAGAGAGAGAGGAAGACACAGAATCGGAAACAGGCTCCAGGCTCCGAGCCATCAGCCCAGAGCCCGACGCGGGGCTCGAACTCACGGACCGCGAGATCGTGACCTGGCTGAAGTCGGACGCTTAACCGACTGCGCCACCCAGGCGCCCCAGGAAAAAAGTTTTAATTACCCTTTGAAGATGTTTAGTCCAGAGTCATACATGTCCTTTAAGAAACCACAAACTTCTGGGGAACCTCGGTGGCTCAATCGGTTTAGCTTCAGACTCTTGACTTCGGCTCATGGCATGATCTCACAGTTCCTGGGTTTGAGCCCCACGTCAGGCTCTGTACTGACGGCTGGGGCCTGGAGCCTGCCTGAGATTGTGTCTCCCTCTTTGTCTGCCCCCCCCTGCTCATGCTCTGTCTTCCTCTCTCTCTCTCTCAAAAATAAATAAATAAACATTAAAAAAAAAAAAAGAAAGAAAGAAAAGAGAAAGAAAACACAAACTTCTGGGGTGCCTGGGTGGCTCAGTGGGTTGAGTGACCGACTCTTGATTTTGGCTCAGGTCATGATCTCACAGTTGGTGGGTTTGAGCCCCATACTGGGATCTGCACTTACAGTGTGGAGCCTGTTTGGATTCTCTCTCTTCCTCTCTCTCTCTGCCCCTCCCCAACTCATGCTCTCTTTCTTTTTTTCTTTCTCTCTCAAAATAAGTTAACTTAGGGGCGCCTGGGTGGCGCAGTCGGTTAAGCGTCCGACTTCAGCCAGGTCACGATCTCGCGGTCCGTGAGTTCGAGCCCCGCGTCAGGCTCTGGGCTGATGGCTCGGAGCCTGGAGCCTGTTTCCGATTCTGTGTCTCCCTCTCTCTCTGCCCCTCCCCCGTTCATGCTCTGTCTCTCTCTGTCCCAAAAATAAATAAAAAGCATTGAAAAAAAAATTAAAAAAAAAAAAATAAGTTAACTTAAAAAAACAAAAAAGAAAACAAAAACCACAAATTTCTCAGAAGCTACTGTCTCTTCTTACCACTCTGACTACAGTTAGCAGTTTATCAGTCCAGATTCCTTTTCCCATACATATAGTAACATGTTACTTTTTTTTAAAGTTTATTTATTTTGAGAGAAAGAGAGAAAGAGTATGGGGGGGGGGGGGAAAGAGAGAGAAAGAGAGACAGAATCCCTAGCAGACCCTGACACGGGGCTTGATCTCATGAACCATGAAATCACAACCTGAGCAGAAATCAAGAATCAGATGCTTAACTGACTGAGCCACCCAGGGGCCCCATGTTACTTTTTAACATGAAAATGAGATCACATTATGCATAGTTTTGCACTTAAGGTCACCAAGTCACTGGAAATACTTAGGTTTTTTTCTAGTCTAATTTAGAATCTACAAGTGAGACATACTTGAAATTTCAAGTTAAAAACTTTGAATACGTCATCAAACCTACTTTGGAAACTCAAAGACATCTTTTTCTGGTTGACTTTATAACATCACTTTATACTTTAAAATTTTTTTAAGGAGATATGAAATACAATCTAACATCTTTCCACTTGAAGAAAAAATAGAACTGTTAATGTACCCGGGTTTTTAAGATCCATGAACAGCAATAGTGGAAAAGTACAAAGCTATATAAGTCCTATAGATTTTAGCTAATGGTTTGAAACTTCTCCTTCAAAGACCTTTTAAGAGCAACAGTAAATTAAAAACTAAAAACAAAAAAACTGGATTATCTCTCACTTTTGATGACTCCAAGATCTGGAAAACAGGCAGAAGATGGGGTGCCTGAGTGGCTCAGTCAGTTGAGCATCCGACTTCAGCTCAGGTCATGGTCTCGCAGTTCTTGAGTTTGAGCCTCGCATCGGGCTCTGTGCTAACAAACAGATCAGAGCCTGGAGCCTGCTTCGGATTCTGTATCTCTCTCTCTCTCTCTCTCTCTCCCTCTCCCCTGCTCATGCTCTGCCTCTCTCTATCTCTCAAAAATAAATAAATGTTAAAAAATTTTTTTTGAAAAAAAAAAAAACAGGCAGAAGATAGTGTATAATCAGGCTATTGATTAAACAGCTGATTTTACCTAGTTCCTTTTTATTAAAAAAAAAAAAAATTGGAAGGGGATGAAAGGGTCAGGAGGTGCTATCACGTGAATAGCAAATAACAGGCCTAACCTTCCTCTCAACCTCAAACCGCTTCAAAAGTAATAAATAAATATCATCACTTCCTACCACTCTACATTTTCCTTTTGCACTAGCTCTTATGTAAGCAGTTTTTCTATAAGTAAATAGCACATTTAACCACAAGTTACAAACTCTTTTAGTCAACCTTCTATTTATACATTGAAATTTTCACACATGATCATCAGAACTATTCTACAGAACTACTGGCAAGATGTTTTTAAAGAAGAAAACAGTGATTAAAGATGTAAAATGAGCATTGCTCAGCAGTCAGAGCAGGCAGGTACAAAAGTCACTCAAACACATCTGTTGGTTGGCTGAAGGAAATAAATCTTATTATATTAAAAAAATTATTTTCTAACTCCTCAGATACTCCCTAAACTTTTCAGTTATAATTCACCTTTTCCAGTTAGTTAAATCCTTAAAGCCATCTAATAGATATTATAGGGATTCAACAAAAATAACAAAAGCAAACAGTTGTGAGATAATTTTTTTAGAATTTTCAAATTCTCTGTAATATTCTTTAAAGAATGTAATTTTAATTACCCTCAACATGAAAAAATAAAACAATTTCAGGTTTCTCAAAAACTCTTCAATCTGTGCATTCGAAGGCATTCTTAAAATGACATCTCTCGTTCATGTTGTTAAATTTTCAGTCCTCATAATTCATAAATGAAAAAAAAACTGAAAATAACCTAAATATTCAAAGTAGGAGTAGTTTTAAAAATTACCTATGCATTCCATGAAAACCTATGAAAGTCACTGCAAAGTATTTTCAAAGAATATTTAATCGTATGAGAAAAATACTTGATACTTGTTTTCATTTGAAAACACCAAGCTACAGAACAATACAGCAGAACCTATTGTGAATGTATGTATGTATGTATGTATATATATATATATATATATATATATATATATATATGTATGTATTTTTTAGATTTATTTTTGAGACAGTGCAAGCAAGGAAGGGGTGGGCGGCGGGGGGTGGCGGGTGGGGGGTGGGGAACAGAAGATCTGAAGTGGGCTCTGTGCTAACAGCAGTGAGCCCGATGTGAGGCTCAAACTCATGAGCTGGGAGATCATGACCTGAGCCGAACGAAGTCTGAAACTCAACCGACTGAGCCACCCAGGCACCCAATGAATGTTGTATTTGGAAAGAAAATCTTAGAGGATACAGGGAACAGCGATACATAATTTTAATTTTCTTCTGTATTCTGTGTCCTACCTATCCCATAATAATGGTCATATAATTAAAAAGGAAAACTATCTTCACTGGTTCTTGTTTCAACCAAATAAAAATTAACACTTAGTAGTTTTAAGATCCAGCATCACCAATTTGCTTTACATATACTGTACCTTCCTATCTTTTCCCTGAAGTCAAGCAAATATGCTTGTCATATCTTTCATAACTTTTACTTCTGCAGTTCCATCAAGGAGCATGTGCCTGACAGAAGTGATGGACTTGTATGCCTCAACTTCAACACACAGTTCACTAATCATTTCGCAATTTAATCCTATCTGGCTATCCCAGCAATATTCTTTAGCGACTTTACCAATAGGTATCATTTTAGGCCTCAGTTGCTGTTGTACTGTTTTTTTACACACCCCCCCCCCCCCCGAATCTGACCAATTTATGCTTATCTGGTGACCAAACTGCTACTAACATTCTTCCAACTCTAGTATTCTTTCATTTTTCCACACTAGATAAAGTGAAAACCAAACTTTTATTCCCTTTAAGTCTCCATGGCACCATATTCCTATACGGATTTTTTAGGGTGCTTCTGTTAAATGTTTTAGAATTGTGAAACCAGGATGGATAATCTCAAGAAAAAGAACTCAAAAACTACTTCCACGGGGTTTATACTAACCAAATATGCATGACGATAAAAAAAAATACCTGTTCTCCCATGCTTTCGCCTAAACAAGTAGTTCTGAAAGGATTAGAGCATTTAGGATTTAGTGTGCAGTGTTAGAAAAGAATCCAGACAGCAAAATTTTATCCTTTCCATGTCAATGTTCTAAAATCTTTCCCCTGAACGGAACTTATACAGGCTAAGTCAGTAAATTTCTCACTTTCAAATTTCTCCAACAATTAAGGCAAAAATACAGACCACCACTGCACCCCCTAAAATTCTAAGTGCCTCACAATAAAATTTAATGTCATCTAAAATACTATGATTTTATAATGTCTACCTGTCAGGTCTACTTAAACCAAGTTAGATGAATCTGTATTTTGCATTTTCATAGCTTATTGCAGCTGAAAACAATTTGGGCATGGCTAACTGGCTAACAATTATACAATAACACATTTTAACTTAGTGTATGTAATTTGCTTGTGTATATACAGAGATCATCTCTGGAAAGCAACAGAAGAAATTGGTTAACAGTGACTGCCTTTGTGGAGATCTTGCTGGCTGGGAAAAAAGAAATTTTATACTGTATTCCTTTTGGTACCTTTTGAAAATTTACTGAACCATGTAAATTTTGCAAATCTGTTAACTAATCTATACATAAATATGCATACACATACACTTCCTAAATTTCAGTGTATCACCAAATGGAATCACATCCCAAGGAGATATCACAAATTACAGTATTTGGAAATTTCAAGTAATAAAAACAAAGTCTTTATTCTGGGTTTCTACAATCACCTCAACTAATTTTCAAAAACATGTATGCTTAAATTTGCATATGGATATAACCCACCAAAATACGTGTGTGGGCACATGTATAGTTGGCAGTCTCTCATCTAGGATACTAAATTTAGATTAAATAATCAAGCAAAAATATAACGTTTTGCATTCCAAAGTCCTATTAATAGCAATTCCAGGTTTTTAAAAAACATTTTAATCCTTCTAGTTTATCCATGTAATGACAGATCAAATTTTGGATGTATAATTAAGCACTCCAATTTTATTTAAAAGTAAAGCATGACTATACCAGGGAAATCAAGAGATAAACGGAATGAGACTTCTGTACTGGTTAAATAGTGAAAGAAATAAGGACAAGAAATACTTCAAAATAAAAACACCCAAGGTAATTATTTCATTCTTGATGTGCTGACTGGAAATAATCTTTGCAAAGGGTCACCTAACTAAAAACGTTAGTTCATTACAATGTGATATATGCTACAGGATACTTAACAATGTGATATATGCTACAGGATACTTAACGTCTTACAGGGAGAATGCTTCATATTTTACAGAAATTAGGAATGTTACGCAAAATGAGGTTTATAAAGATTTAAATCAGGTTTTGTTTAATTTTTTCCCTTAAATAATTATCACTAATGAAATCCATTCTTAAAAAAAAAATTTCAGGGGGTTAGTACCCAAAATATACAAAAAACTTATACAACTCACTACCAAAAAACAAACAATCCAATTAAAAAATGAGAAGACATGAACAGACATTTCTCCAGTAGACATACAGATGGCCACAGACACGTAAAAAAAATGCTCAACATCACTCATCATTAGAGAAATGCAAATCAGAACCACAATGAGATATCTTATACCAGTCAGAATGCTAAAATCAAAAACATAAGAAACAAGAAGTGTTGACAAAGATGTGGAGAATGAGGAACACTCAGGCACTATTGATGGGAATGCAACCTGGTGGAGCCACTATGGAAAACACTATAGAGATTCCTCAAAAAGTTAAAATTAGGATTACCATATAATCCAGTAATTCCACTACTGGGTATTTACTCAAAGAATATAAAAAACCTAACTCAAAAAGACGCATGCACCCCTATGCTTATTACAGCATTATTTTTTTAAGTTTACTTACTTTGAGAGAGAGAGAGCACATGTGCACACATGCAGGAGCAGGACAGAGGCAGAGAGAGAGGGACAGAGACAATCCCAAGCAGGCTCCATGCTGTCAACACAGAGCCTGAGGTGAGGCTCAAGCTCATGAACCATGAAACTATGACCTGAGCCTAAATCAAGAGTTGGACACTTAACCACCTGAGCCCCACAGCAATATTTACAATAGCCAAAATATGGAAAGAACCCAAAGGTCCATCTATATAGATGAGTGGACAAAGAAGAGTAGCATACACACACACACACACACACACACACACACACACACACACAGGAATATTACTCAGCCATAAAAAAGAATGAAATCTTGCCACTTGCAACAACATGGATAGAGCTAGGGAGTATAATGCTAAATGAAATAACTCAGAGAAAGACAAGTACCATATGATTTCACTCATACGTGAAATTCAAGAAACAAAACAAAAAAAGAGACAAGCCAAAAACAGACCCGTAATTATAGAGAACGAACTGATGGTTACCACAGGAGAGGCAGGTGGAAGGATGGGTGAAACAGGTGAAGGGGATTAAAGAGTACGGTTACCATGATGAGTACTGAGTAATGTATAGGACTGGTTTTTTAAAATTATTTTTTAATGTTTATTTATTTTTGAGAGAGAGAGACAAAGACAGAGCATGAGAGGGGTATGGACAGAGAGACGGAGACAGAGAATCTAAAGCAGGTTCTAGGCTCTAAGCTGTCAACCCAGAGCCCAACGCAGGGCTCAAACTCACAACCTGTGAGATCATGACCTGAGCTGAAGTTGGATGTTTAATGGACAGAGCCACCCAGGAACCCCTGTAGAGAACTGTTGAATCACTACACTGTACACCTGAAACTAAAAAACACCGTATGCTAATTATACTGGAATTTAAAAAAAAAATTAAAAATTTAAATCCTGAATTAAATAATCTGGGTTTATATAAAAATATAAAGCCATTTTAATTACTATGGAGCCATCAATGGTGACATAGACTATCTCAAAAGTATTATAAATTTTACTCTTACTCTGAAAAAGCAGTGTACATAAACACTTCCTCACTATAATATTTGCAATAACTCTTTAAACTGACATTATCTTTTGAAAGGTTAACAACTGTTTTTATATATTAAGGCAATGGTGTGGATTTGTGCTATCAAAATTAATTTTGTTATCCAATTTTAATGGAAAAGAAAAACATTTTCAACTTGATTATCAAAGGCACTATACTTCGTGGCAAAAAATGACTAATCAGCAACAAAACACCTGTTCTGTAGGAACTTTTAAATACATTTTCTCTTCAAAGTAAAAAATTAAGTAATCCGTAACATAGGATACAGTTTTAGTTAAGAAAAACTACACTTTAAAGAAAAAGGCAGGATGTGCTGCTTTCGAAAGGGCTTGAAAATAGTTTGAATGATTCAAACTTTCCTCTAACAAATGCCACAACAAAAAGGTTTGTCTTTTTCTTTGTAGGGAAAACAATAATTAATAGGTTGTTTGATTAGAAACTTAAAAATTCAGAGTTTCCCATTACCTCACTTTGACAAGTTTCATTTATTCTGACAGTGCCACTTTAAATACTAGGGGAGAAAAGTGAAATTAATATTACAATTTCTCTATTTTAAGAAATTATAAATGGTCCTAAAATATGTACATTTTTGAGTTGTCTTAGACAACTATCAAATTCTCAGAAGTGATTTAGTTCCTGTTCCTAGTCTTGCCCAGTTCATTTAGTCCTCCTTTGGAGCTTTTTAAAGTTCCAGTTTAGAGCTTTCAGCCCCAATTCCAGGCTTGAAAGTAAAATAAAATGCAATCTTTTTTTACTATTTGTATTCAACAGTGGAAGTGAAGGCAAAGACAAAACCATAAATTAAACTAGGAATTCTGTCTAAATTTCATATCCAAATTTATTCCTGTCCCTTCCTTACGAGGGACAAACAGGGGCACCCAAAAACCAATACAAAGAATGTTCACAGAAAGCATTATTCTTAATAGCCAAAAACATCAGACAAGGCTATGTTCAAAGCTCAATTAACAGAAACAAAAAATAACTTTAAAATGTTAATGTACAATTTGCAGTAAACTATAATTTTTTTTTAAATCTTAATGAACAATTTGGAATTAAGTCAGCAAGCTTCAAGAACACATTCACCTATCAAAAACCATGCAAAACATTCAAGAATGTCCAATTTTAAATGATCCTCACAATAGTTTTATAAATTGCCACTGTAAAACCTAAAGTCTAAAATTGACAGGTTATACATATCAACTAAAATTAAATAACTAATTAATTAAATTGATAGGCTAAACCTAAAATTCATGAAAAAACGCAAAGGACCCAGAATAGGCAGAAAAATCTTGCTAAAGACCAAAGCTGGAAGACTCTCACTTCTTGATTCTAAACTTGCTGCAAAGCTATAATAATCAAAACAGTGTAGAACTAGTATAAGGATGGACAATGGAATACAAGTGAAAGTCAAGAAATAAACCCATACTCCTATGGTCAACTGATTTTTGACAAGGGAGCCACGACTATTTAACTAAAAGAGAAGAGCCTTTCAACAAATGGCACTGGGACTAGAATGAAGCTGAACCTCCTTCTGACACCACACACAAAAACTGACCTCAAATGGATCACAGGCCTAAATGTAAGAGCTAAAACTATAAAACTCATAGAAGAAAACATTCGTGTATATACTCTTTGTGACTGTGGGTTAGGAAAAACTTCTTAAATAAAACAATAAAAGCATAAATGATTACAAATAAATTAAGCTGGACTTCATCAAAATTTAAAACTTCAATGCTTCAAAGGGTAGCATCAAGCTACCTCACACCAGATGGAACAGCGATTATCAAAAACACAAGACACAAAAAGTGTTGGCAAGGACATGGAGAAAAAGGAACAGTCGCATACTGTTGGTGGGAATGTGTATTTGTGTGCAGCCACTGTGGAAACACTATTCGTCAAAAAATGAAAAAACAAATACCATACAATCCAGTAATTCCACCTCTGGGTGCATACCTGAGAAAATGAAAACATGAATTCAAAAAGATATATGAACACCTATGTTTACTACAGCATGATTTATAATAGCCAAGATATGGAAGGAACCCAAGTGTCCATCCATAGATGAATAAAGAAAATGTGGTATGTATACACAATGGACTATTACTCAGCCATTAAAAAAGAATGAAATCTTGCCATTTGTGATATGGATGGATCTAAGGTACATTATGCTAAGTGAAACAAGTCAGACAAACACAAATACCGTATGATTTCACTTATATGTGGAATCTAAAAACAACTGAAGAAAAAGAAACAGAAAACACTGGTAAATCCAGAGAAAAAACTGGTGGTAGCCAGAAAAGAGGGGGGTGGGAGATAGGTGAAATAGATGATTAAGAGGTACAAACTTACAGTTAAAAAGTAAGTCACGACGATGAAAAGTACACCTTAGGAAATCTATCAATAATACTGCAACACTGTAAGACAGTAAGAGCACTTACACTGGTGAGAATTTCATAATACATGTAATTATCAAATACTGTACACCTGAAACTAATATGTCAACTATACTTCAATTAAAAATAATTTTTAAAAACAAATAAATACATGTTTAAAACAGGCACCTTCAAGAAAATGAAGAAGACAGCCCACAAAACAGAAAATATTAACAAAATCATCTATCTGATAAAAGACTAACCACAATATAAAAAGAACTCTCACAACTCAATGATAAAAACACAAATAACCGAATCTAAAAATGGGCAGTGAGTCGACGGATACTCCTCCAAATAAAATATATAAATAAGCACATGAATAGATGTTCAGCATTATTAGCCACCAGAGAATTGGAAATCAAAACCACAATGAGATACTACTTCACACCCATCCACTATAATAAAAATAGACAGCATTCCCCAGCATGTAGAAAAACTGGAACATCAGACACTGGGACTGTAAAACGTGCACCCACTTTGGAGAACAGGTTGGCAATTCCTCAAAATGTTAAAGAGTAACAATATGACCCAGCAATTCTATTCCCAAAAGAAATAAAGACATATTTCCACACAAAAACTTGTACCAAAAAATAGCAGTATTATTCAAAATAGCAAAAAAAAAAAAGTGGAAACAACCAAACGTCCATCACTGATGAACAGATAAAATGTGGTATAGGGGCGCCTGGGTGGCGCAGTCGGTTAAGCGTCCGACTTAGCCAGGTCACGATCTCGCGGTCCGTGAGTTCGAGCCCCGCGTCAGGCTCTGGGCTGATGGCTCAGAGCCTGGAGCCTGCTTCCGATTCTGTGTCTCCCTCTCTCTCTGCCCCTCCCCCGTTCATGCTCTGTCTCTCTCTGTCCCAAAAATAAATAAACGTTGAAAAAAAAATTTAAAAAAAAAAAAAAATGTGGTATATACATACAATGGAACGTTTGGCCATAAAATGGAATTAAGTGCTGATACATGCTGTACCATGGATGAACTTTGGAAACATGCTTAGGAAAGAAGCCAGTCACACAGAACACATATGATCCCATTTATATGACATGTCCAAAAGAGACAAGTCTACAGAGGTAGAAATTTATAGATTAATAAATTGCCTAGGGCTAAGTTAGGGGGGAAAGAGGTAATGACTGCTAATGGATACAGGGATTCTTTCTAAGGTGATGAAACTGTTCTAAACTGATGGTGATGTAACTGAACATATGAAAACCCCTGAATTATACACTTAAATGAGTGCACTGTATATATAGTATGTGCATTGTAACTTAATGCCTTTTTTTTAAAGAAAACCCTGTCTAGTGTTTATATCACTTGCAGAAAACAAGAAATATTCAATACAAATAACTCTGAACTGATTTGATTACTAAGTCTATGTGTAACACTTAAAAATAAGAACTTAAGACACACCTCCTAGTCACTGAAAGATTATTCCTTTAGATATTCACAAATTTTAACTAAAATGGAACTGTAGTATTTGCAAATGTTAGGACAAAAAATGAAATTCACCCAAGATACCTGAGTAAACATGTTACTTTCCTGTACACGGCCGAACTGCACTTCCCATTACAACAAACAATAACTGCAGAAAAACACTCCACACGGAGCCGGGGAAGTCATTCTCAAAGAACCACCTAATAATACTGAGTTAAGAGGAGGGGTGTGGAAAGAATGAGGAAGGGGAAAGAGCACAGGGCACAAGGGGAAGTCTTTCGTGCACTTAAGCCCAAGGAATTCAGTTACATTAAATTCAACTTTTATACGCTTTGTGAACAGGCCCAGAGGCAAAGTCCTGGGCGCAGACCGAAGAGCGGAGCTGCGAGGCCGAGAGGAAGTGCTGATCCAGGCCAAGCCCGCAAAGGATTTCGCATGGAAATGGTGGGGGGCAAAAGGGCTAAGATGGGGGCTGCGGTGCGGGAAGGAAGCGAGCACCCCCCACCGCCCGGCTCGGGCTGGCGCTCGCCGGCAGCGCGCAGCGGGAGGCGGCCGCGCCACGGGCCAGGCGTCCGCGTCCGAGCGGCGGGGCGCGCCCGGCGCCCAGAGCCTCCGGCGGGGCTGGGTCCCGTCTCCCGCCCCATCCGGCGCTTTGTCCCAGAGCGGGCGGCGAGCGGCCCCTTGGCGCCCCCACCGTGGGCTGAGGGGCCGCGCTGACAGTCCTCGCCCCCGCAAGCGCTGAGAGCCTGTGAGACCCGGCGTCCGGCGGCCCGTCGCCCGCCTGGCTTCATCCAGGCGGGACCCAGCCGGCGGCGGTACGAGGACGCTAGCCCTTCCCGCGAAGCCTTAGCCGCCACCGCCGCCACCACCGCCGCCGCCGCAGCCGCCGCCCGGAGCGCACACAGGCCGACGTCAGGCGCAGAAAGCCTCACACCCCAAAACGCACACAATTTCCAACCTCCCTCTCTTACCCAAAAATTCTCGACGAAATGCGCCATGACCATCCTGCCGCCACCGCGCCGGGTTCCGCGTCCGCGTCCGCCCGCCGCTGTGTAAACACGGGCCCGGCCCCCACGGCGCCCCCGCCTTTCCCCGCCGCCGCCGCCGCCGCCGCCGCCTTCTTCCCGGAGACCGGCCCGCACCCTCCAGGGCGCATGCGCCACCTAGCGGCTGCCGTCGCGGGCGAGCTCTTGAATGCCACCGCCTTGGTTGCGCATGCGCCCCGCGTCCCATTCCTGGGATTTGGTCACCTTCCTTTTTATCCCGCGCGAGCGCGGGCTGGGCCAAATTGAGTATTCTCTTGGGAATGGTGGAGAACCGGGTTCTTGAGGAGTCACTTGGGAGACTGCCCGCACCCTTTGCGGTACAATAGGTACTGGCCCAGGAACGGAGCGAAGAAATGAGCTGGCCAATGGCATTGGGTACGACAGCCTGGCTGCCTGCTCTCTTCCTCTTCTCAAGACTTGCTTCCCCGGCCTTCGAGGATCTTGAAGGAACCCAAGTCTGGTCGAGCTGGGATAGGAGAAACTTGGCGTCTAGCCACCGGGAGGAGACAGGGAAACCTTTGGTCAACAGGGTGCCTTTCCTTAACAAGGAACTAAGAACCAAAACAAAACCTTCCGAGGCCGGAAAAGGAGGAGACGCCCAGTGTCGCCTGAGAGTCGCTGGAGCTGCGGGAGACCCAAGCACGAAGTCCCCTGCCCAAACCGCTGACCTCTAGCACGCCAGGAGCAAACCAGCCAGTCCGGGTGACAGCAGGAACGTGGCCCCGAAGGAAGGAATTTCCCTGATCCAGGCGGTTAAAAAAAAAGTCTGTTCCAGGACTTGTTCATTTAAGCCCCTAGTTCTCTTAGCAACTTGTACATTTTGGAAAAAGAAACAAGTTTAAACACGTCCTGGCATAACATAAACTAAATCCCTTTCCCACACCTTGCTTTCCAGAGGTTAGGGGAAAAAATGAAATCCTCGTGGATAGGCCTCAAGTTCACTGTCACCAGGTCAGCTAGATGCAAAGTCTACAGTTCTTGAAGCCAAACCCCACTAATAGATTTAGTGTAGTTTTAACTATATACATATATTACACCTCCTCAGATCTTGCGATTGAAACATAATGAACACTACAACAGTGTTTTTTCAACCTCAAAAGCAAAAACCACGGTGCCAGGATGGCTCAGTTGCTTGAGTGTCAGACTGCTGAGTTCGGCTCAGGTCATGATCCCAGGCTGGTGGGACAGAGACCCACTTCAGGCTTAGTGCTGAGCGTGGACCCGGCTTGGAATTTTCCCTCTCCCTGCCCCGCCCCCCCCCCCCCCAGCCCCGCCTGGTGCGCTCTCTCTCTCTCTCTCTCTCTCTCTCTCTCTCTCTCTCCCTCTGCCCTATTCCCCGACTTGCACTCTCTCTCTCAAATAAAAAAAAATGATAACAAAAAAATAAAAAAGCAAAAATCACATAGCGCCTTGCACCTGGGTGAACCTGTAAAGTATTTGTTGAATTGGGAATAATTGGATAATGGTATTGTGATGGTATCTTTTTTAAGAATATCTTTTAGAAATATATAGGATGTAATGATAACACACCTAGGATTTGCTTTAAAATAACCATGAGGGGGATCCCTGTGGCTCAGTCGGTTGACTGTCTGATTTTGGCTCAGGTCATGATCTCACGGTTTGTGAGTTTGAGCCCTGTGAGGGGCTCTGTGCTGACAGCTCGGAGCCTGGAGTCTGCTTCAAATTCTGGGTCTCCCTCTCTCTCTGTCCCTCTCCCCTTCATGCTTTCTCTCTCTCTCTCAAAAATAAATAAACATTAAAAAAATTTTTTAAATAACCATGAAGAAGAAACAACGAATAGGAGTATTGATGAAACAGGATTGACCACGAGTTGATAATTGTTGAGAGCTAGGTAATGGAAATATGGTGGTTCACTATATAGTACTATACTCTTTTTGTATATGTTTGCTATTTCCTTTTCTTTAAAAAGTCTTCATGAAACTATCATTTGCATCTAACTTAAGTCTAACATAAGTCTAACTTAGAAATTTGCTACAACTCTCTAAACCATTAGTCTAGCACTGTCTTTCTTCATCCTGAAGAAATTCTAAAAATATATACAACCATCTAGATCACTCTACAAGTAAGCATGGCATTAAAATCCTAGGCACTACCCAGCTTAGACCTGGGGAGGAGAAGTCTTACCTTGGACCCATACTTTAAAAGACCTTACATATTACTAACATATTATTTATTAAAAAACTAATAGGTGCCTCTGACACTCTCGAGCTGAGGCTGAACTCTGGCCCATAACTACATATACCCTCTCCCATGACCAACACTTATTCAGGCCCGTGAGAAACACTTCTCCGTAGCCCTTGCGCTGTGTCTTCAAAACAAAAGGTAGAACTCCAAGATACTGTGAAAATCTGTGGGTGGGATAGCTGCGCATATCACAGAGAGACTGCTTTGGAGTTCAGACAGAATCTGAGCAACAGAAGTGCTTAAAAGACAAATTAGTTAACTTGTTGAATTATTCCTCCCAACATGAATGCAATAGATTCTTGCATAACAAAGTACTGTTTTACATAACAAAGTGGTATCAAGCACAGATTTTCCTTTTTTTAGTGTTGCAACACTGACAATTTAGCACAGTACTCAAATAACTGCGCATGGTACGCTAGTCTCCGTTTGTACTCCTACCTCTGGTCCCATAAATATTAGAGGCAGGCTTACCACAAAGATAAATATTCTGTGTATTTTAGGTACTTACAAGGTTCATTGGGGCCAAAACGCCATACCTAAAACACCAAAATGCCATAATTGCCTGATATTTAAATTGTGGAAATTTATTGTAAACAGTGACTAAGGTGACTAAATTTCAGACAAGACGGTGAAGTAGAAGAAAAATGTGGGTGGTATTAGCTACATTCTGTTCTCTTGAGTGAAGCTTCCTGGGATGCACATACAATCTGGCAGAGCATAGATAAAGCCCTGAGAGGGTAGCTCATTTATATGTGCCATTAAGTATTTGTGACCCAAACACTTAGCCCTTACTCATCCAAACACATTCCAAAACTATTAAAAACTGACACAGGAGCGCCTGGGTGGCTTAGTCAGTTGAGCATCTGACTTTTGATTTCAGCTCAGGTCATGATCTCACAGTTTCATGAGTTTGAGCCCACATCAAGCTCTGCACTGACAACGTGCAGCCTGCTTGAGATCCTCTCTCTCTCTCTCTCTCTCTCTCTCTCTCCTCTTCCTCCTCCTCCTCCTCCTCCCCCACTTGCACCCTCTCTGTCTCTCTCAAAATAAATAAACTTAAAAAAAAAACTGACACAAATAACAGTGTTCCACTCCTTGCCTGGCACTTAAGAGTCACTCAATAAATGGCGGAACAATGGATGAATGATTGAACCTATCACAGAAATGTCAAGGTGGATAAGACTTTGAATATGCAGTAAACCCATTCATCTGTTACTCATACTCTTAATTGCATATGGTGCTAGATCTTAGAGCTTATAAAAATAGCATTATTGACGTTCTACTTGAGTTAATTTTCTCACATTATTTTAAATATTTTCGAAAGAATTCTTTGGGGCTTGAGTATACTTCTTAAAGGATTGGGGCGCCTGGGTGGCGCAGTCGGTTAAGCGTCCGACTTCAGCCAGGTCACGATCTCGCGGTCCGTGAGTTCGAGCCCCGCGTCGGGCTCTGGGCTGATGGCTCAGAGCCTGGAGCCTGCTTCTGATTCTGTGTCTCCCTCTCTCTCTCTCTCTCTCTCTCTCTCTGCCCCTCCCCCGTTCATGCTCTGTCTCTCTCTGTCCCAAAAATAAATAAACGTTGAAAAAAAAATTTAAAAAAAAAAAAAAAAAGGATAAGCTGCCTTTTGTAATAAAAATAAAATTAAATTGAGATCATAAAGTCAAGATTGGCTCCCAGAGGAGATCTCCTCTTGCGAAGGGCCTCTAAACAAGTTGGCCTTCAACTTTTGGGTGTCCCCACCACCAGATTCATCTTCCTCGTAGGATCTCTCTCTAATTATACCTCCTATGAACATGCTTCCAGAGGACGCTATTGGTTGGCATTAAACTCTGCCCCAAACACGTATGCTATAACCCAAAGCTATAACATAACAGCTATAATATAATTTGACAAGTGGTAGCAAATAAGACAGGAGAAATTAACACAAAATAAATCTACATTCTCTGGTTTACAAAAATATGACTTTGTCTCCAACATTTGAGGACAAGATACTCAGAGAACATCCCCTTTTCATTCCTTAGCTTGATCTCTTATTTCCCATCTTGGTTTCACAGCTCATACCCCCTTAATCAACAGTTAGTTATAAAGGCCGCTTTCTCATTACTTCCTTTAAACTAGTTCTGTTCTAGGGGTGCCTGGGTGCCTCTGTCAGTCAAGTGTCTGCCTTTGGCTCAGGTCATGACCTCATGGTTTATGAGTTAAGACCCACATCAGCCTCTGTGCTGACAGCTCAGAGCCTGGAGCCTGCTTCATATTCTGTGTATCTCTCTCTCTCCCGCTGGTGCTCTAGCTCGCTCTCTCTCAAAAATAAACATTAAAAAAATTTTTTTTTAATAAATAAAAAGAAGAAATATAGAAGAGTTGCCTATAAAGTAAACACATTTTTCCCATTTTGCAAATGAGAAGCTTTTATAAACCTCTCCTATTGCCTAACTTCTTGAAAGGGGAGCATCCTGTGTCAGACGCGGTAGTCCTCTGTACTTATCTTGTACTTGATGATAACAAGCCGCAAAAGGACTGAGGGTCATTAAAAGGCAGAAGAGAAAGAAGTAGATCCCTGAAGTCTGGTGTTCTCTTGGTTTTCCTTACTCAATAGCAGCATACTGAAAGCAAAAACTTTACGCAAAACAGAAAGAAACGCAAAAGCTTGGCAGATGGTATCCAGGCAGGCTGCTATACAAGGGCCAGGAGACAGAAACATGCTAATCAAGAGTGCAGAATGGAGCTAAATTTCACCCTGCACACACTCTTCTCATTTCAGAGCGGCTTGCTCGGCACACCCTTCTTCTCTCCTGAGTGTGCCTGGAATTGACTGCCTGCTCTTTGATGTGGCATCATTTCTTCCTCCAGAATGAGATGTACTTCCCAGTGGACTCTTCTTGTCATGCTGTCTGTGAAAGAAACATAAAACACCTGACAGGTTGTTCAGAGGTTTACAGTGCTAGTGATCACAGGGAACCCAAACAGTTTTCAAAAGAAGAGACAGGGGACGCATTTCTTGATCTCGAGGTCATGAGTTTGAGCCCCACATTGGGTGTAGAGATTACTTAAAAAAATTTTTTTTAATGTTTATTTATTTCTGAGACAGAGAGAGAGACAGAGCATGAGTGGGGGAGGGGCAGAGAGAGAGAAGGAGACACAGAATCAGAAGCAGGCTCCAGGCTCTGAGCTGTCAGCACAGAGCCGGACGCGGGGCTCGAACTCACAAACCGTGAGATCATGACCTGAGCCGAAGTCAGTCGCTCAACCGACTGAGCCACCCAGGCGCCCCTTTAAATTTTTATAAAGTAAGAAAAGAGAAATTGGTAAGTTACAGAAAGTCATAAATGTACAAAGTATGATAATGTAAAAACATAAATATGTTTGTCCTTAATAAGTGGAAAGGCAGAAGATGACATGGGAAATACATTAAAGTTATGTGTATAAAAAACTATGAGTGCAAATGGACAAAAATCAAAAGCAAGCATGAAAACTGCGTTAGGGTGGTGAGATTATGACAATTACTAAACATCTAAATTTATTTTAATGTAATAACATAGTACAATTTAAAGAGCAATCACTGTTCTTTGTTTTCATTTGAATATAGATGTAATTGGGCCAAATCTGCCCTAAGTCTTTCACTAACTCTCTCCTCTCATTTATTCAGGCAATAGACAATTATCGGGCACTTAATACAATGAAAAGACTACCTCTGCTTTTAAGAAATTCACGATCTAATATAGACTCATAAGAAAGAAAACAATAGAGACAATGACAATTGCAAAATAATGCACCTAGAAGACTGCCTGGCATATAGCTGAAAACCAATAAACATTTATTAAATACATGAACTGTCTGTTCTGAACCTCTCAAAGAAATTCAATTTTTTCCTTTTTCTATTTCTCTCTTTCCCCCTACCCCCTCTTTGTCTCTGTCTCTTTCGGTCTTTTCAAGAAAAGTGACAAGAGGGGTGTCTGGGTGGCTCAGGTCCATGGCTTAAGCGTCCAACTCTTGATTTCTGCTCAGGTCATGATCTCGTGGTTCGTGAGTTCAAAGTCCCACATCAGGATCTGTGCTGACGGCAGGGAGCCTGCTTGAGTTTCTGTCTCCCTCTCTCATGGCCCCTGCCCACTTATTCTCTCTCTCTCTCAAAATATATTAAAAAAAAAAAAAAGACACCCCTGTCTTTTCTTACTTTTGAAAACTGTGTTGGGTTCCCTGTGATCACTAGCACTGTAAACCCTTCAACAACCTGTCAGGTGTTTTATGTTTCTTTCACAGACAGCATGATAAGAGAGTCCACTGGAAAGTACATCTCATTCTGGAGGAAGAGATGATGCCACGTCAAAGAACAGGCAGGAAACTGACCTCGGTTCACAGGATGTTTCTTCCATTAGCACAGAGGTCTTTGGGTCCCTGGGGGAGTAGATTCCAGAGCCACTTATAAAACTCAGGGCTTCTGGGAGCAGCTAGCCCCCCAGGAGCTGGCTACATATGGGAACTGGGAGAACAGAGCACTAGGGATTATAACCATAGGAGCCCAAGAAAAGAGGCACCTTTGGGTGAGCTAAGAATATAGGGGGGTAGGCTTGGTCTCCCTTGAAGATTTGCTGAGGCCTGAGCAGAGACCTCAGTGCACCTTGTGCAACTGTGTAGCGCTAGGTGTCAGCAGTAACACAGTGTACTGGTAAGAAGGATAGTCCCTGAGTTTCTTGGACAAATGAGGGGAAGGAAGAGTAACAAACATTCACCGTACACATATAAGCCCTCTCCTAAATACTGGGCAGTCCAATAGTAAAAGAGACAAACAACTTCATTATTCTCATGGCACTAAGTGTGGGAAGACAGGCCCTAAGGATAGTGATACATACTATGACATATAATTGGGATAGATTGAGGCAGGGAGCGGGGACTTCTTCTCCACCTGGAGTGGCATCTCTAAGGAAGCGACATTTGAGCAGCAAACTGAATGAACCAAAGGAAACAGCCGTGCAAATGTCGGCAGAGAGGTCCACGTGGAAGGATCAAACAATGCAAAGGCCCAGAGTTAGCAATGAGCTTGATGTGTTCAAGTAAGTGGAAAGGAGGCCAGCATAGTTGGAGTGGTGGTCAAATGGGAAATGATAAGAGATGAAAGCAGAGTCAAGGACGGAGAGACTGGTTCATAGTCTAAGTGGCATAGGAAGCCAATGGAGGGTTTTAAAGCTGCAGAGATACCTGGTTTATGTTTTAAAAGATCACATTGACTGCTCTGGGTGAAAGGATGAGGGGGTGTTAACTGGGAGGCCACTCAAAACATAGATGCAATAGTCCTGACAAGAGAGGACACGCAGGAACTAGCTGACAGCAGTGGAAGTGAAAAGAAGAAGCAGTCAAGCTTAAGATCTATTTTGATTGTGAAGCTAACAGAATTTGCTAATGGATTGGGCATGGGGTATGAAGGGAAGAAAGAAATCAAGGATGATCTAGCAGTTATGCCTGAGAAGTAGGTGTAAAATGGTGCCACAGAGGTGGAAAAGATAGGAAGAGCTGCTGTTCTGGAGAAAGGAAGGAGGACCCAAGTGTTCTGATTGGCCAGGTTAGGCTGAGGTGCCTATTGGAAATCCAAGTGGAAATGTCAGGCACCTGGATGTGTGATTTGGGAGCTCAGGACAGAGGCTGCATTGAAGACAACATTGAGGATCATCAACAAATATAGATGAGATCACAGAGAGAGAAGAGAGGAGGGGGGGACCGAACAAAAAGCTCTGGGGCACTTCTGCACTTTCAGGTCAGGGGAAGTAGCTGAGCCTGCAATAGAGATTAAGGAAGAGAAGCAAAGTAGAAGAAAGGTCAGGAAAAAAAGGGATGACGGGGCGCCTGGGTGGGTCAGTCGGTTAAGCGTCCAACTTTAGCTCAAGTCATGATCTCACGGTTCGTGAGTTCACACCCCGTGTCCATTTCTCTGCCGTCAGTACAGAGCCCACTTTGGGTCCTCTCTCTCCCTCTCTCTGTGCCCCTCCCCTGATAGCATTCTTTCTATCTCTAAAAAATAAATAAACAAAAAATTTATAACAATATAAGAAAAAGAAAAAGAAAAAAAAAGAGAAAAAGGGGATGACGTTGAAACCAGGAGAATGTTTTAAGAGCTGGTCAGAGGAGGACAAACACTGAGAAATGACCAATGGAGAGAGCCTTGGCAAGTGGTGGAGACATAAATATGGTGAGAATGGGTTGAAGGGAGAAGGGGAAGTAAAGACCACAAGTAAAGACAGCTCGTTCAAGAAGTTTTGCTGTGAAAGGGAACGGTGACGAAAGCGGGGCGTGTTAAGATGAGCAGTGCGAAGTCATGCTGGGATGCCACAAGGTTAAGCCAAAGTGATAGAAAGGGAAGATAATGGTAGAAATGTGGTCCTTAACTAGAGGAAAGGACATGAGATGGAGAGTACAACTGGAGCTACAGAAGAGTGCTTCTGGATTAGACCTGTCTAGGTCTAATAGGATCTTAATCACTTAGTTGGAAAAAACAACCCTAACTGCATGTGCAGTCATAGCTTTGCACCAGAAAGGCCCCTTTCATGAATCTCCCTCACTGAATCCTCACATTAAGCCTATGATGCCATTACTATTATTGTCCCAATTTTACAGATGAGAAAATATGCTCCAGAAAATTAAATCAATTGCCAAGGTCAAAAAATCTAGCAAGTGGTAAACTACCATTAACTTGTGGAAAACTTATTCACAGTGGTAAACTACTGTTCATAGAAGCATGAAGAAAGTGTTAGGAAGGAAGGTAGGTGAGGCCACAAGAAACAGAAGAGGTCAAAAAAGGTGATTGGTCAAGGGTGGAAGCTAAATTCATCGAATCAGGGCTTTTATCTTTATTTATTTGTTTTTAATATTTATTTACTTTGGGGAGAGTGTGAGAGGGGGAGGCGCAGAGAGGGGGGGCACAGAGGATCCAAAGTAGGGTCTGTGCCGACAGGCCGACAGCAGCGGGGCCGATGTGGGTAGGGCTAGAACTCATGAATCTCAAGATCATGACCTGAGCTAAAGTCAACCACTCAACCAACTGAACCACCCAGGTGGCCCTATGGTTGTTTGTTTGTTTTTTTAACTCATGATCTGGTGTTCATCAGACAGTTCCTTGGTTACTGTCTTTCTAACCCAGGTGCTCTGAATGAATATGAATGCTAACTAATAAGGATCCCATAAAAATTTCAAACAAATATATTTCCATCTTATTCTTTTAAAAAAACCTTTTCTGTCCTCACTGCCAGTTCTGAAACATGCAAAAAATGTAATTGTCCAAAAACTCAGATTCTAATCAAAACCTAAAGCTGTCCCACCCCAAACAGGATGTCTGACAAATGTATCAAAAACCAGCCACTTTTCAAAAGACATGAATAGACACTTCTGTAAAGAAGACATCCAGATGGCCAACCGACACATGAAAAAATGCTCCACATCACTCATCATCAGGGAAATACAAATCAAAACCACAATGAGATACCACCTCACATATGTCAGAATGGCTAACATGAACAACTCAGGCGACCACAGATGTTGGCGAGGATGCGGAGAAAGAGGATCTCTTGCAGTGCTGGTGGGAATGCAAGCTGGTCCAGCCACTCTGGAAAACAGTATGGAGGTTCCTCAAAAAACTAAAAATAGAACTACCCTACAACCCAGCAATTGCACTACTAGGCGTTTATCCAAGGGATACAGGTGTGCTGTTTCGAAGGGACACATGCACCCCCATGTTTATAGCAGCACTATCAACAATCGCCAAAGTATGGAAAGAGCCCAAATGTCCATCGGTGGATGAATGGACAAAGAAGAGGTGGTATATATATACAATGGAGTATTACTCAGCCATCAAAAAGGATGAAATCTTGCCATTTGCAACTACGTGGATGGAACTGGAGGGTATTATGCTAAGTGGAATTAGTCAGAGAAAGACAAACATCATATGACTTCACTCATATGAGGACTTTGAGACAAAACAGATGAACATAAGGGAAGGGAAACAAAAAGAATATAAGAACAGGAGGGGGACAAAACAGAAGAGACTCATAAATATGGAGAACAAACTGAGGGTTACTGGAGGGGTTGTGGGAGGGGGAATAGGCTAAATGGGTAAGAGGCACTAAGGAATCTACTCCTGAAATCATTGTTTCCCCATATGCTAACTAATTTGGATGTAAATTTAAAAAAATAAAAATAAAATAAAACAAGTTAAAAAAAAAAAACCACTTTTGCGCACCTTGGTGGCTCAGTGATTTAAGTGTCCAACTTTGGCTCGGGTCATGATCTCTCCATTCATGAGTTCGAGGACAGCATCGGGCTCTGTGCTGACAGCTTGGAGCCTGGAGCCTGCTTCGGATTCTGTGTCTTCCTCTCTCTTGGCCTCTCCCCTGCTTGTGCTCTGTCTCTTTATCAAATAAATAAATAAATATATTTTTAAAAAGTCACTTTTGATGGGCAGAGGGAACAGCAACCAAAGGAGTCTGTAGATATGACTGCAATGTTCTCTAGCAAATCCTTAAGAAAAACCACTAAATCCTGATGAACTATTTGCAGGGAGGCAACTGGACTGGCCAAACTGGCCAGATCCAAAGGTGACAAAACAAAATTTCATTTCTAGCCTTACAACTCCACCGGATGACATATGCCTTAATATGCTTTTTTAAAAATACTGTTTCAAGAACAAACTGTCACCAAGTAGTTTTTTTTTTTTCCATTTAAATCCAGAAAATGTGTTTTTTTTTCTTCCCACTTCCCATATGCTGGCTAAAACCACCCCTTTCTTCAAGCTGTCTTCAAGCACAACTCCTCCAAAAAAAGAAAACTGCTAAACCATTACCTTCTGGGTAATCTCACTTATATTGCATCTTTCCTCCATGTATTCACAGATCTATTCTTTAGATTAAGTAGTTTATATCTTGGGGGTGCCAGGGTGGCTCAGTTGATTAAGCATCCAACTCTTGATTGCAGCTCAGGTCATGATCTCATGGTTCATGAGTTCAAGCCCTGAGTCGGGCTGCGCTGGCAGTGTGGAGCCTGCTTGGGGTTCTCTCTGTCTCACACTGTCCCTCCCTCTTTCTCTCTCTCAAACATAATAAACATACAGAGAGAGAGAGAGAGAGAGAGAGAGAGAGAGAGAGAGAGAGACCTGGCTTTTACAACTTTTGAGTTTTGTTGCATGTGAATGTACTACTTATTTTAAAAAAGATGAGAACTCACAGGGTGCCTGGCTAGCTTAGTTGGTAGTGCATGTGACTCTTAATCTCGGGGTTCTGATTTGGAGCCCCATGTGGGACATAGAAGAAATAAAATAAAAATAGATTAAAAACTTAAACATTAAAAAGAAAGAAAGAAATCGAAATAATTTTCTCCAGATGTTAAAAAATGTTAGTGAAACTAGGTTTGGGGTTAGGGCACCAGTCAAAGTTACAGAAACCAATTGGATGTTTGGGAGCAAAAAACACAGACATTTTACCACCGAAGGTACGAGTATGTAAAACAGAACAAAAGTAAAATGTTCTATTAATTTTTCACTTCAGTGACTATTTGACTGCTTCAGTTGCATAAAATTATTGTGTCCAACTTGATTTTCTCGATTTTATGGGACTGTTCTACTGTCTCCTACAAGTAAATATCCCATAGAGAAATCTGAAGTAAGCCTGATTTAGTTTTCCTTTTTTACATCATTTTTTCAATCTGTCTGTTCAAAAGGTTATCTGTTTTTGTTTGAAGTTAACATTCATTTTGTCTGTGACTCTGTTAGGATAGGCTAAATTACTATAGTAGATCCCAAATAAAATGAAATGGCCTTAACGAAATAAAGTTTATTTCCCCCTAGGGTAAATATCTACACTAGGTGTTCCAGATCATAGAACAACTCTCCTCCACACAGTGATGCAGGGACTCCAGCCATGCCCAGCTCTTTGGAAGAAGGGAAAAACAAATTTTGGTATCTGGCAAGCAGATTTGGCCAATGATATGTGGTGTCTCTTTGATCAGTTGGTATAAGTCTTTTGTTACTGGAATATCCTTTTTTTTTTAAACTTGTTTTTAATGTTTATTTATTTGTGAGAGAGAGAGAAAGAAAGAAAGAGAGACAGAGCATGAGCGGGGAGGGGCAAAGAGAGAGGGAGACATAGAATCCGAAGCAGGCTCCAGGCTGTGAGCTGTCAGAGCCCGTCGCTAGGCTTGAACTCACGAACTCTGAGATCATGACCTGAGCCAAAGATGGACGCTCAACTGCTCAAAGGATTGAGCCACCCAGGTGCCTCTGGAATGTCCTTTTGAATTATATCTTAAATGCTTCTTAAATGTTCATTTAAATGTTATCTTAACTATCTTATTGCAGTGTTTAAGCCTGACAGACACCAATCATGCATACATAGATTTGTTATCCCTTGTTTTCCAAAATTCTTATTTTTCTCTCTGATCCTTTTAAATTTTAAAAAATTTTCATTTCGTTTTGTTCTTTTTTTTAAAACCTGTCCTCTGTGTACCAACCTCACTGTGTTTTCAGCAATACCTATTTTCTTTTGTGCTGCTTCCTTTTCTTTTAATTTTTTAAAAGTTTATTTATTTATTATTTTGAAAGACAGAGAGCACAAGTGGTCGAGGGGCAGAGAGAGAGAGAGGGAGAGAAAGAGAATCCCAAGCATGCTCCACACTATCAGCTGCTTTTTTCCCCCCAATTTTTAAAAAAAGTAATCACTACACCCAGCCTGGGGCTCCAACTCAGGACTCTGAGATCAGGAATCACATGCTCTACTGACTGATCCAGCCAGGCCCCTCTTTGCAATTTTTATTTTCTTTTCATTTCTTCATGAGCCCAACTGTCTCATGTCATCAACATAAAGAAAACTTATCTCCGTGTTTTCATGTTATGTTCCCTTAAATCTTATATATCTGCTTTATGCTCTTGTTTTATACAGATTAATAAAGATAAAATTTTAGGGGCTCCTAGGTGGCTCAGTTGGTTAAGCATCCGACTTCAACTCAGGTCATGATCTTGTGGTTCACGAGTTCGAGGCCCATGTCAGGCTCTGTGTGGACAGCTCAGAGCCTGGAACCTGCATCAGATTCCGTGTTTCCCTCTCTCTCTGCCCCTCCCCAGCTCACACTCTGTCTCTCTCTCAAAAATAAATAAGCATTAAACAAAAATGAGATAAAATTTTAAAACTTAATTTGTTTGGCCTCAGTTTTTATCTGCTCCGTGGTGAAAATTCTTCATCTGACATTTGTTTTGCCTGTCCACCCCCCTCCCCTTCTTTCTTGTCTCTTTCTATAGCTCTATGCTAGCTCTTTTTTTTTTTTTTTTCTTAACTTATGCAGCTTTAAATGAACTATGAAGACAGCAATTTACTGGAATTTTGTGTGAGAGATGCCAGGACACATTCATAGTCAGAAGAAACTCTCCCCATAACACATGGTTGGTTTTGTGTGTGTATCAGTTCCTTTGGATTTTGCTTCTCTGTAGCCTATTTAAGGTCTGCACCAAAGGGATGACACAATGCAGTCTCCCCCTTTCCCTCCTCCCTCAACAACTTCCTGAAAAATATGATTAGTCTATGATATTTCTTGCTTAAATCAACTTCCTTAGCTTTTTCTCAGTAACAAACTGATTCCAGAGAAGTTCTCACCACCTCCATTGTTACAAAAGAGGGACTATTAATTTTCACCCTAAGCAATGCACTTTACTTTAGAGTCATGGTTCAACTGGCTTTTTCTCAGATATGCAGCTCTGGGTTCCTTGCTTCCCTGACCTCTGTTTGACCTTTGCCAGGTTGGCAGTATTTCTTCCTATTTTAGCTTTAGATGCCTTCTAGTTTCATCAGATATGGAGTTGGCAAAATTCTTCCGATTACTTATGGGTGGTTTCTAAAAACAGAGGAAGGAGGAGCGCCTGGGTGGCTCAGTTGCTTGGTTGTCTGACTTGGGCTCGGGTCATGATCTCACAGTTTGTGAGTTTGAGCCCCTCATTGATTGGGCTCTGAGCTGACAGCTCAGAACCTGGAGCTGGCTTCAGATTCTGTATCTCCCTCTCTCTCTTTGCCCCTCCCCTGCTTGTGCTCTCTCTCTCTCTCTCTCTCTCTCAAAAATAAACATTAAAAATTTTTAAAAAAATAATAGAGGGGCACCTGGGTGGCTCGATCCATTAAGCTCAGGTCATGATCTCACGGTCCGTGAGTTCGAGCCCCGCATCGGGCTCTGTGCTGACCACTCAAAGCCTGGAGCCTGTTTCAGATTCTGTGTCTCCCTCTCTCTCTGCCCCTCCCCTGTTCATGCTCTGTCTCTCTCTGTCTCAAAAATAAATAAACGTTAAAAAAAATTTTTTTTAAATAATAGAAACAGAGGAAGGAAAGACTTTTCATTGTCATGTTAGTTAATACTTGGGTATCTTTAGAAGATAATTTTGCATTAGTTCTGCTTGGCATATAATAAGCCTCTTCTGTCCAAGTCCCTCTTTAGTTTTGGGAAATGCTTTTTTCTTATTTCTTTAATAATTTCTTCCTTTGCATTCTCACAGTACTATACCTACAATTTTTGTTGTACCTCTCTTCCAAGTCTCTTAACATTACTTTTTTCTTTTTTTCTTTTCTGTTTCTTTCTTTCTTTCTTTTTTCTCTTACTCTCTCTATCCCATCTTTCCTTCATTTTCTCTCTCCCTTTCTTTCTTTTTTCTTTTCATTTTTTGGCATACCATTTTGGAATAATTTTTGCAACTCAGTTTTCCAACTCATTTGTTGCATATTCACCCCAACTATTATGTTTAACAATCATATTTTTAATTTTTCATCAATTCTGGTTGGTTGTGTTTCATAGCAGCTCTTTCAGCTTACTCTGAGGATATTAACTATGTTTAATCTGTTTCCATTAACTCTGTATTTTTATTCCTAGGCTAGTTCTGTTTGTTGAATTTGCTACTCTCTTTCATGATCTTGGTTTTCCCAAAATGTTTGTTGAATCCAAAATTCCTATTTGTTGGTGCAGGTCTAAACTGAACTTCTTTCATAATTGGAATGCATTTGCTCACTTCAAATAAGAACTCCTGTTTACCTGGCAGTGAATGCATGTTTTGATTACAGGAATCTGCCTCATCGGATTGTGGAGGGATAGGCAGGCTATGTGGGTAACTTCTCTTCTTAGCATAGTTTCTCTGACCCTCCGGGCATTGTCCTTTTTCTCTAATCTTAGCTTACACTGGAGCAGTGGTATGCTGGTAAATGTTTAACAACCATCTCTAGAGTGAAGGGAGCACACCTTGATTTGTAGCATTTGCTGATTTCCAGGTTAGAAATCTTCCTTCCCCAGCCAATTTCAAGCTAGTGATACAATATCTGGGAGTTGGAAAAAGATGTGCACATAGACTTCCAAGAGCCTTGGTCTGCTGTGATAAATAATTACTTCAGAAAACTATACCTATGGCCTTCAGGTGACCCATGCAAAGGACTTAGCTGCTGCAGGAGCAGCTCCAGGAGTTGGTGACTTGGCAGGGTTTTAGAAGTATGGCTCAACTCTTTATTTCATTAACTGCTCCAGTGCCCTGTTCTCTGTTTTAGGTTCTTCTGCTCTGCTAGATTTGTCTGTCAATCAATTCCCATTTCCTTTATTCTTTTTTTTTTTAAAAATGTTTATTATTTTTTAATTTTATTTTTTAGTTTTTAAAATTTACATCCAAATTAGTTAGCATATAGTGAAACAATGATTTCAGGAGTAGATTCCTTAGTGCCCCTTACCCATTTAGCCCATCCCCCCTCCCACAACCCCTCCTGTAACCCTCTGTTTGTTCTCCATATTTATGAGTCTCTTGTGTTCTGTCCCCCTCCCTGTTTTTATATTATTTTTGCTTCCCTTCCCTTATGTTCTGGTCTTAAAGTCCTCATATGAGTGAAGTCATATGATATTTGTGTTTCTCTGACTAATTTCACTTAGCATAATACCCTCTAGTTCCATGCACGAAATGTTTGTTTATTTTTGAGGCAGGGGGAGAGGCACAGAGAGGGAAACAGAGGATTGGAAGTGGGCTCCACACTGACAGCAGTGAGCCCAAGGTGAGGCCCAAACTCACAAGCCACAAGATCATGACCTGAGCTGAAGTTGGGCGCTCAGCCTACTGAGCCACCCTGGTGCCCCTCCTTTATTCTTTTCAAAAGTTCCTTACTATATTGGTCTGCTAGAAGCACCCTGATTTTCCTGTGTTGCTTTGAATTTCTTTCTTTTTTCCTTTTTTTTTTTTTGAATTTATTTTTCTATTTCTTTGCTACTTAATTGGGATTTGAAAAAGAGGTGACAAAGCAGAAGTCCCTCTCCTATTTCATCATGTCTTGTCTTGTTTTCATTAGAAGTCACGTCCTCTTATTTCAGGTTGATTCTGATCTGCTACGATCACTGGTTTTCCTGTAAGCTCAATGCCCTGCATGATGGTTTGACTAACCAGGGCCACTGGCTGCTGGCAAGTTTTAAGGAACAGGGGTAATTGATTGAGGCTATCTGCCTCTCCGCGTGGGCTCCCAACGAGGAGCACAATGCTGTGCTCATAGAGGCCGTTCTCAATGGGCCAGAGAGGAGAAGTTTAGCAGGTGTCTTACCTCCAGGGTGGAGGACGGCTAGTGGCTTGGAGTGGCAGGTGGCTTCCAAAGGTGGCCAGAGCAGAAGGATCCAGGTGAACATTTTCCATGCTTACAGGCCAAATGAGATGGCTGCCCAGATTTACTCAGAAGGTAGTCAGTCCCAGATCTCCTCCATGTGACTCTTTGGTCGATGCACCTGGGACCCCAACACTTGGAAGGCCCGCTCTGGCCAGGAACAACTTTTACTTCACCTGGAAACATGGGCAGGTGGGCATAGAACAGAGTGAGTCTGTCCCTGGGGTACAATCTCCTCCAGGTTAACTATATGGCAGTCACTGTTCTAAGCCTTTATATGAGTTAACTCATTTAATTGTCATGACAAACTTCTAAAGTAGGTATTATTATTATTCTGAGTTTACAGATGGAGCAACTGAGACACAGAAAGGTCACACAGTCAGCAAGTGGTTGAGGCATGATTCAACCCGGGAAGTCTTATGACAGCTGTGGTGAGTCAGTGGTGGTGGATTCCAGGTAGGTGTGTGTATGGGTAGGTATGTTGTGGTTTCCCCTCTGATGGAAAACTCCCAAAGCACTGAACCAAAGAGGTGGCAGCAGGTCCCAGATCCTTCTCAGGTGTGCAGGCTCACCCAGGAGCTCAGCAGGCTAAATCCCAGGTCACATTAAAGAGGCAGGCTGGGGCACCTAGGTGGCTCAGTCAGTTGAGTGTCCAACTCTTGACTTGAGCTCAGGTTGTGATCTCATGCTTCATGAGATCCAGCTCTGTCTGGTTCCGTGCCGACAGTGGAGCTGGCTTGGGATTTTCTCCCCCTCCTTCTCTCTCTGGCCCTCCCTCTCTCACGCACTCTCTCTCTCTCTCAAAATAAATAAATAAACTTTTTTTAAAAATCTTAAAAAAAGAGGCAGGTTTACAACCAGTCTATCTCCTTGTGATTTATGATTTTAGACAAAAGATTTGAGATACAAAAAGAAATTAAAAAAAAAAAAAAAAGGGGAGCCTGGGTGGCTCAGTCAGTTAAGTGTCCGACTTCAGCTCAGGTCATGATCTCACAGTCCGTGAGTTCGAGCCCCGCGTCAGGCTCTGTGCTGACAGCTCAGAACCTGGAGTCTGCTTTGGATTCTGTGTCTCTTTCTCTCTTTGCCCCGCCCCTGCTCATGTTCTGTCTCAAAAATAAATAGAAACATTAAAAAAAAAATGAACATAAGGGAAGGGGAACAAAAATAATATAAAAACAGGGAGGGGCACAAAACAGAAGAGACTCATAAATATGGAGAACAAAGAGAGGGTTGCTGGAGGGGTTGTGGGAGGGGGATGGGCTGAATGGGTAAGGGGCACTAAGGAATCTACTCCTGAAATCACTGTTGCACTATATGCTAACTAATTTGGATGTAAATTTTTAAAAATAAAAAATAAAATTAAATAAATAAATAAAAACCAAGAAGAAAAAAACAAAGAGCAAGAACTAAAGTAATATTCAATAATGGCACCTAAATGGGAGAGAGTGATGACCAAAGTTACAATATCCTAATGTCCTGGTGCTGTACCCCCCTCCACCAAAAAAAAAAAAAAAAAAAAAAGATACTGGCTAACTGTAGACAGCACTGAGTGACATATTAGGAATGCACATTAAAATAGCTGAGATCACCATAAAAGAATATAACTTTCAAACTAATAGGGAAAAAATGAGATTAAAGAAAGAAGAAACAAGTTTAATCAATCCCTCCAAAAAAGATAAGAAAAGTTGGGATATAGAGATAAATCCATACACAGTAGTAATCATCATATATGTAAAAGAACTAAACTTTTTTACTTATAAGACAAAAACTGTCAGACTGGATTTGAAAAGCAAATCCAATTATGCTTTCTAATTACCATTTTTAAGTAATGCACATAAAGAAATGTAGGGGAAAAAAAGATGGAAAATATACATTAAGCAATACCAGCCAAAAGAAAGCTGGTGTCATTAACACATTTATTTATTTATTCATTTAACAATGTAATTTGTCTAAATTTATTAAAATGATAAGAATTTAATTCTCTGGGAAGTTATAATGACTTACAATTTATATGTAGATAACAACCTTTCTTCGATGTGTGTCAAGCAAATATCGACAAAACTACAAAGGGCAATAGGCAAGTCTGCAATCACGGTGAGGGATTTTAGTAGTTCTCCCTCGGTACTTGATGGGTCAAACAGTAGGCTCAACGGATCCATACACCTACCAGAGTTACCTTTCCAGATTTTGAGTTCAAATCAACATACTTGAGCGCAGCGAAAGAAGCAACTGAACTGTCTGAATGATCCTCTGAACGATCCTCCGAATGGATCCTCTGAATGGCCAAATTACCCCTTCCGGCTCCAGCTGTTTAGCAGCAGTCCTACCTCCTGATGATTATCAGGGCCAATCACGCCTACCAGTGAGATAAGTCCCGATTTTTGCCTGCCGGTCTGCTGGTACGAAAAGCTCTAAGTGACAAGCAACTTCTAAGTGTGGCAAGACTCTTCCTGTGATCCCTGCAGAAACATCTTTCCTCCGGGAAACAGTATCTCTAGACCCACAGAGCCTAAAACTGTGGGAACAGGAAGCACAAACTCCCCAGGGGGGTCACTGGGAGTGATGTGTGTGTGGCTGCTCCAATGGATTCTAGGCAGTGCCCAGCAGCCAAGGGCAATGTTCAGGAGGAGCATGCAGCTATGGGCTGCTGTCAGCCTACCTTTCGCCAGCTAGGGGATGGTTGGCTCACGGACTTTGGAAAGAGAATCTGGAGGGGCACGAACAATGTCTACTAAACTGAGCACTGAGTAGAGCATCAGAAAAGGTTCTGTTCACCTCATCAGCTGAAGAGCACAAACACACTCAGGTACTGGCTGAGAGCAAGAAAACATGGAATGAGTAGAGGGGGGAAGGATGTTATACGTCTCAACTAGTGCTCTGACTAGTTGAAGAAGAAAAAAAAGATTGTAGCAGCTATCATGGCCTCTCCCTTGCCTCGTTATTAATATATCATAAATAGTGACCGATTTTCTCCACCCTCCCCTTTTCACTGCTATTCAATACAAGATAAATCAGTAGTAGATACTTTCAACATTTTGTCCTGGGGATAACAACATATGAAGTTACGGTTGATTGTGTGGGTTAAAAAAAAAAAATCTATTCAGAAATCCAATTGGATTTTTTGTTCACTCTAGTTCTTTCAGCCCATCTCTGAAGTGAAAAAATTCCACACACACACACACGAATGCCCACTGAGGCTCTGAACTTTATGTGTGGGGAGAGGGGAAAGGAGAGAGAAGAGAGGAGAAAGGAAAAGCCTATGCTTAGTATCACCAAATTTTATACTGACACAAATATAAAGTCAAAGTTCTTTATTTTTTTTTGTTTATTTATTTATTTGAGAGAGAGAGACAGAAAGCACGAGTGGGGGAGGGGCAGAGGGAGAGGAGAGAGAGAGTCCCAAGCAGGCTCTGCACTGTCAGCACAGAGACTGATGCAGGGTTAGAACTCACAAACTATGAGATCATGACCTGAGCTGAAGTCAGCGGCTCAATCGAGCCACCCAGGTGCCCTTAAAGTCAAAGTTCTTTAACATCCATTTAGTCATACTGATATAAATGAATAGTGACAAAGGAAAGCCGTCTCTTATAATAGAATGCCACCTAAAAAATGTGGAAAGGGGCGCCTGGGTGGCGCAGTCGGTTAAGCGTCCGACTTCAGCCAGGTCACGATCTCGCGGTCCGGGAGTTCGAGCCCCGCGTCGGGCTCTGGGCTGATGGCTCAGAGCCTGGAGCCTGTTTCCGATTCTGTGTCTCCCTCTCTCTCTGCCCCTCCCCCGTTCATGCTCTGTCTCTCTCTGTCCCAAAAATAAATAAACGTTGAAAAAAAAAATTTAAAAATGTGGAAAAACACAATAGTAACAATTGACTCAAACAAGAATAATCAATAAATGCTGAGATGAATGAGTGAAAGTTTAAAGAGAAACAGAATATTTGCCTGATTTTAAGGTATTAGCCTGCAAAATACTTACCAATTACAAAGAAGAAATTAGTGATTTTACATTTGAGAAATGTGGTAGACAGGGCCTTAATTAAGAGATCAAGGTTGCCATCACTATAACAGCACAAATTGACATATGCCTCTTGCTCTAACAGTGTTTCTGTCAAAAAATGCATATTTCTGAATCCAATAGTTAGAAAACAGTACATAAACCCAAATTGAAGGACATTTTACAAAATAATTGGCTTATCCTCTTCAAAAATGTCAGTATCATGAAAGACAATGACTGAGGAATCTTTCCAGAATAAAGGATAAAAAGAGACACATATCTGCCTGAATAAAAGGAGGATATGGACATTTCATTTTGTTATAAATGACATTATTGGGGCAATGAGTAAAATTTGAATAAGCATACGAATTAGATTCTAATTGTGATCTCTCTGTGTGGTCACACAAGAGAGTATTTTATGAAATACATACTAAAGTATTTACGGACAAAGCCACATCTGCAACTAACTTACTCTCAAATGGTTCAGAGAAACAAGAGTTTTAGTTATCTATTTCTCTGGGACAAATTACCCCCAAACTTAAAGATTTAAGACAACAATACTTACCCATTAATATTTACCCAAGGAACACCTTTTGTACACCCCAAAGCTTGAATGTGCAGGTTTATAGCAGCATCATTCCTAATTTCCAAAGAAGGAAACAACCAAGATGTTCTTCAACAAATGAAAGAATAAATAAACTAGGGTATTCATACAATGGAATACTACTTAGCAATGAAAAGAAACGAGTCACTGATTCATGCAGTATGGATGAATCTTAAAAGCATTTTGCTAAGTAAAAGAAGCCAGACTCAAGAGGCTATATACTGTATGATTCCGTTTATATGATATTACTGCAAAGGCAAAAACAAAAGAATGGAAAACAGATCAGTGGCTGCTACGGGTTGGACAAAGGGAGAGCAGTTGACTAGAAGGGAATTGCATGAGGAAATTATTTTAGGTATTGAGCTGTTCTGTGTTGGTTCTCAAGTGGTGGAGAAATGATTGGTTATATTTGTCAAAACCCAGGGAACTTTTACTGGAAGCTGATTTTAAGAAATGAACCAAAAAGATGGGGGAGATAAGAGATTCAAAGTATGAAATGCAGACTGATACAAGTGAATCTAACTGTATGTATATCTAAGTGTAGGGTTAAAAAAGCTGAGCTAAGCAAGGTGAAAGGGAGAACTGTACCTGAGCAGCGTGCCCTAGGTGGCAAATTTGTTTCTTACCGTGGTTCCGGTCAATAATTCTGAAACTGCTTTACTTTTATTGGAGTCGAACAAATAAGTAAATAAATAACCATCAAAGATAAGTGGTGTCAGCTTATTAGTTTCTGAGGAAGAAGTTTTAATCAACAAGGTAGGGGCAGAAGGGAAGACTAGAATGGATTAGAGTTGGAAATACCGGTATAAATTGGTGTTCATTTTTACATACTGGTACAGAAATAAGTGCAGATGTGTGGGTGTACATGGGTTAGTCTATATATACATTTATTTCCTTGCTCTGTCCAGTAAGAGGATGTAAGGACAGATATACTCCAGCAGCAGTTAGTGCCTCCAGCACCCAGATCTTGGTTTTTCAGTTCTGTTCTCCAATAAAAGGAAGCAGGGCTCAGAAAATAGCTGAGTCTAGGCCTGGAGCATGGAATACACAAGATGAGCCTGGAGCATTACTTAGTGCCAGAGAGTAAGCAAGTGCTAAAAATAAAAATAAAGAAGGATGGGGACATGTCAAGAGTACACAGAAACCAACCTGAAAGTGTCGCCAGTAATCAAAGCTGGAAAAATCTGAGCAAGAAATAGTGACGTTATTTGGCTGTAACTCAAAGAATAAAACAAATATCGTTGAGTTCATACTCATATAAACAAACAAATAAATAAGGGAGAAGGGACACATCTTTAGAGAGGAATTCCAAATAATCTATGTACATACTCCCCCTCCTAGGGGGTGAGGTTTAATTCCCTTCTGTCTGAGTATGGGCTGGTTTTAAAGATTTGCTTCCAAAAAGAAGGGCGTATGGAAATGGAAAACCAGTAACATCACTCCGGAGGGACCTGACTGATCATACCTTAACAAAGTGATCCGTGTGAATGTCACCAGTGAAAGCTCGTATTGATGTTACGATGCAGTGAGAAGGGTGCTTCACTTCTGCAGTACTCTTCAAAAAAAAAAACCAACCCCCCCCAAAAACAAAAAAAAAAAAAAACAAAACATAACCCCAGTTTAAAATGAAAATAGCAGACAATCCAGAATTTGAGAAATATAAAATAAGATTCTATAAGACACCAAATACTCCTCAAAATTGTCGAGGTCAGGAAGAAGAAGGAAAGACTGAGAAACTCCAAGCTTGGAGGAGATTCAAAGAGACATGATGAGCTAAACCAGTGATAAAGAAAAATAAAACCGAGATATGACAGATAATGACTTGGGACTTGCAGGTTAGACTGCGTGATGAGGAAAGGCCCCCTGTGGGGAGGTGATATTCAATCTAAAATATGAATGACCAAGAGGAGCCAGCCATGTGAATCAAAAGGGAGGAGATGTAGGAAATAGAGGGTGTGAAGGCTGTAAGGTTTCCCTCACTTCACATGTCTGAGAACAATGAGGTAGGTGTGGCAGGAGCTTCAAGACAGATGTGAATGTGAGCTGGGAAATGTAGCAAGAGCCAGAGGACACAGAAAATTGTGAAAATTTGATTTGGCCCCTAAGAACCACAGGAAGAAAACAATTTTAATATAGTAAGTACTTCTTCAAAGTACTGAGTTAGGACAGTTATTCATTGTCGGAGAGAAGACTGGAGCAGTGATGGGACCTTTGGACCACAGGGAACAAAAACATCCAAAATAGGGAAAAGGTTTTATAGAAATTTTAATTTATACAGGCTCTGCCATTTATGTGTCCTAAGATAAGCGCTTTCTGATATGTTTCTGATATGTGGGTCTTTATAAACTGCTTAATAAATATGGTTTTACTGGGATATTAATTCAAGGTAAAATGCAAAGCCGCAGAAATTCTAAGTTTCAACCGGAAAGCACATAAAATAGAATTTGTTGTAGGAAATTTGTTCAAGTAATAGTGAATGAACTTAATTAGTACAACCCAGCCCACAACTACTTAAATAATGAGTGACTTCTGGTCGATCTGTCTCCTTTTTGCCAGGTTTGCAAACGAGATCAAAGATTAGAAGACTAGAAAATAACAAAAAATAACAATATAAAGTAAAAGTTTCTTCTGATGATATGATGATATAATTGGATTAACAATTCCCAAAAGAAGCCAGAGATGACCCAACACAGAATCCCGGCTCAGCAAGACACCTGCAAGATAGATGTTAAATGACTCCCATGTGCCTGGATACCAATGGGCACTTAGGGAGTCCCTATTGGTCATCTGCAATTTGTGATCATTATTCATTCTTTCGGTCAATGAAACTAAAACTACAAGACTTAACCAAATTAGCTAATGGGGTAAGGACTGGTGGCATTCTGTTCCTTTGCGAACCCAGAGCGGGTCTTAGTTGAATGTTTATTTCTTTCCCACCCCAATCTGTAAGCCAACTCAGAAAGTGGGGGAATTGTGTGCACACTGATAACATACAGTCTTGACTCCCATTGTTGGGATTCTATGTAGTAGCACGGCCCCCCAATCTGGCAGGAACAAGTGACCATAAAGTGATACATTACAAAGCCTTTGGACAGTAAGTACCTATATCACTTTGGGACTTTGTCTCTTTTTTGGTGATGGGTTACCTAAAAATGAGTGGCAACATAGTATTTTTGTCAAAAACACGGGCTCCAGAGCCAGACTGACAAGTTCAACCATGTATTGGAGTTCAAATCCTGGTTCCACTACATATGGCTTTAATTTCCTTGTCTGTGAACTGGAATAATGGTAATAATAAAAACTGACTTCATAGGCTGTCAAGATTAAATGAGTCATCGCACAAAAAAACACTTAAGACCTTGCCTTCATTCATTCAAGAAACATTTATTGGACAGCTAATTTTGTTTCAGGAATTACTCAAGTAATTGTGAACAAAATACTTAAAGTCCCTACCCTTTTGTAAAGTTTACATACATGTTAACTGTTTATTCTCTTATGTCATAAGGGAACTTCAGGTTCCCAAGAACTCTCTAGGTTCTTGGTACTCCAAAGTAAGGTCCATAAACAAGCACCACGGCAACATTTGGGGATCTACTAGAAATGTACATACAATCTTGGGGGCACCTCGGTGGCTCAGTCGGTTAAGTGTCTGACTGACTTTGGCTCAGGTCATGATCTCATGGTTCATGGGTTCGAGCTCATGGTTCATCGGGCTGTGCTGACAGCTCAGAGCCTGGAGCTTGTTTTGAATTCTGTGTCTCTCTCTGTCCCCCTCCACTCACGCTTTCTCTCAAAAAAGAAAAAAAAAAAAAAAAAAAGAAAAGAAAAGAAAAAGAAATGTAGAATCTTGGCCCCCACCCAGACTTACCAAATCAGGTTCTGCACCTCAACAAGACTGTCAAGTAACATGCATGCATGCTAAACTTTGAGATGTCCTGCCTAGACCATAAACTCTGTAGTTGAACTTAAGGAAACATCTTGAAGTTTCCCTGTGTTCTACGAGAGAGTAACATTGAAATTTAAAAATCGCAATCAGGAAAAAAAATTTTGAGATTATTTTAATGTAAAAATGACATTTTGGGGGTGGGCCTAAGGGGTGGAAATCTCTATGTATGTGCCTTATGCTCCTACAAAATATTGTACTTACAGTCCAGAGTTAATCTAGGTAAATGGCTCCATCTAGTGGAAATGTTTTGACTTAGACATATAGTACTTGGGTATAGTTTAAGCTAGTCTTAGATCTCAAGAAAATTAAAATTAGTGTTAAGAACCTTAAAGAAAATGTGCATGCCCACAAATGACAAAAAGGATGAGGCTTACCACAAATTATTGTAAAATTCCAAAGTTCATGGAAGAAAGGCTTAGTAACCGTTAATTTCTTCCTTCCCTCATATAAAGAGGCTTTTGAACATGAGTTAAATTTTTGAAAGTCTAAGTTGTGATAAGGAAATTAGTGTTAAGAAGACATCTTTTTTTTTTTTCTGCTTTTTTTAAGTAGGCTTCATGCCCAGCTCAGAGGCTAACGCGGGGCCTGAACTCACAACCTGGGTATCAAGAGTTGGACTTTCAACTGACGGAACCACCCAATTGCCTCAAGAAGACAACATTTTAAATGAACTTTCTTATTTGGGAAAATGTGTCTTCAAAGTGAAAATGTAAAAATAAAAAACTTAGAAACAACTTATCAGTAAAGATGCCGGAAAGGTGAATAGAGAAGTGTATTACCTGGCCTTGTTAGAAAGTATTGAGTACCTCAGAAGTTTAACAAAATTCTAGTTCCTAAGTATACTAGATTGAAATGACTTTGAGCTAACCCACGAAGTGTTACCAGAAGTAACTTGCCTTCAGGTCTGATTATAAAAGATGACCTTGTTATTAAGTTTTGTGTGAAACAGGGGCGCCTGGGTGGCGCAGTCAGTTAAGCGTCCGACTTCAGCCAGGTGCGATCTCGCGGTCCGTGGGTTCGAGCCCCGCGTCGGGCTCTGGGCTGATGGCTCAGAGCCTGGAGCCTGCTTCCAATTCTGTGTCTCCCTCTCTCTCTGCCCCTCCCCCATTCATGCTCTGTCTCTCTCTGTCCCAAAAATAAATAAACGTTGAAAAAAAAATTAAAAAAAAAAAAAAAGTTTTGTGTGAAACATACATGAGTACATATTTATGTACCATTTAAAGCTTTAGCATAAAATGTAGCCACAACTCACTCATTGCACCTTCAGCTCTGCAAGATGTAAACATCTTAATTTTGTATTATACATGTATTTTGCACTATACACGTATACATTCCTACTCATGTATTTTTCAGTTTCATGTTTTTGAATTTTATATAAATGGTTTTTCTATAGGTATCCTACCAAAACCCTAGCTTATTTTGCTCAGGACTCCTTATTTTTTTTTAATGTTTGTTTATTTTTGAGACACAGAGAGAGAGAGCATGAATGGGGATGAGTCAGAGAGGGAGACCCAGAATCCAAAGCAGGCTCCAGGCTCTGAGCTGTCAGCACAGAGCCCAACATGGGGCTCAAACTCAAAGTACAAGATCATGACCTGAGCCAAAGTCAGACGCTTAACCAACTGAGCCAACTGGGCACCCCTCAGCACTCTTTTTTAAATGTTTACTTGAGAGATAGCGAGTGAAGAGGGGCAGAGAGAGGAGAGAGAGAATCCTAAGTAGGCTCTGAGCTGTCAGCGCAGAGCTGGATGTGAGGCTTGAACCTACGAATCATGGGATGACTTGGGCAGACTGAGCCACCCAGTAGCCCCAGTACCACTTTAAAAAAAAAAAAAAGAGATTTTAAGTAATCTCTACATCCTATGTGGGGCTCGAACTTAAAATCCCGAGATCAAGAGCCACATGCTCTACAGACTGAACCACCCAGGCACCCCTGCTCAGTACTACTTTTAAAATTCATCCATTGTGTGGAACATTTCGACTGTTCCTTTTTTAATTTTTACAATTACAAAGCTGATATGAAGATCTTTGTAGGTTTCCTAGCACATACATGGAGTTATTCTAAGGGATAGTCGTAGAATTGTTGAGTCTTAGCATCTACAAATGTTCAACTTTACTAGGTAATGGCAAATTGTTTTGCAAAGTAGTTGTATTAAATCAGTATTGTGAGAGTTCCTGTTCCTCTGTTGTGGTATTTTCAATTTTTGCTCATTTAGGAATGTGAAAGACATGTGGCATCTTGCCATTATGGGCTATCATCTAAGTTACTTAGGGGAGGATTTATAGGCCAAAGGATATACATATTTTAAATTTTGATATTTCTAAATTGCCCTTCATATCCTATGAATTTCACTCCTGCTAGCAGTGCACAAATTCCTGTTTCCGTACTCCACAGGGAAGAGTGCACCGTCACCACGGCTTTCTAACTTTCGTCAATGTGAAAGCAACTCAAGTATGAATTTCAGTTGACGGAGTTGAATATATGTATAAAACTGTATTTAGCCTTCTGTGAACTATTAATATCCTACTGAGCTGCCTTACTGACTTGTCTTTATAAGTTAAGGAAATTCACCATTTTCTGTGAAAGCAGCTGCAAAGTTTCCTCCAGGTTTTTACTTTGCCATGCAGAATTTTTACGCTTGTTAAAGAATCTCCTCTTTCAAGACTTTTGAGGTATCATACCTAGAAATGCCTTCCCCGTGCTAAGGAAAAAAATATATATATAATAAAATTTAAGGTTTCAGCTTAGATCTAGCATTTTCTTAGTATGAGATAGGAATATTTTTTTTTTTTTGCACCGATGTCTACCCAGATTTGCCAATACTTGTCAAATTCATCTTTTCTCACTTAAGTATCATATACTAGTTTCATGTATATTTAGATGTTTCTGGATTTAGTTCTTTTGAGCTACCTGTTCATGAAGCCGCTCTTCATTTCTGAAGCCATAATTTGAAAAGAAAATATCTGAATGAGATTGCCCCATACTTACTACCTTTCTCTCATAATTTCTCTGGCATCCATCTCTTGCTTTGGCACATGAACTCTGGGCTAATCATACCTTAAATAAAAAACTGGCTGCTAATCTTGTGGGGAAGTTTTTAACTTTCGACACTACAAGCTGCTAATCATTTAGGGAAGTTATGTATCTCTGGCCACTTTGGGCTGCTCACTCTTCACAAGCTTCCACATTTCTTGAACAATTTAGTTTCTAGAACATAAAACTACCTTGCCTTGAGGAAAAGGAAAACCTACAGGCTTTCAACCCTTGGAGGAAGAGAGCTCCTATTCTGAGTCTTCCAGAGCCCTAAGTTTGTCAAAATGACCTCCGTTGTGTTCAATATAAATTCTTGTTCTGTTCATCAGAGTACCATGCTCCCCTATAGTTTTATCAATTCTTTTTTTTTTCTTCAACGTTTTTATTTATTTTTGGGACAGAGACAGAGCATGAACGGGGGAGGGGCAGAGAGAGAGGGAGACACAGAATCGGAAACAGGCTCCAGGCTCCGAGCCATCAGCCCAGAGCCCGACGCGGGCTCGAACTCACGGACCGCGAGATCGTGACCTGGCTGAAGTCGGACGCTTAACCGACTGCGCCACCCAGGCGCCCCTAGTTTTATCAATTCTTAAGACTTGTGTTGGAGTGTCTCTTTCCTTTTTTTCCCCTAGTCCTCTAATGATGTTCATTCAGTTTCATGGTTTGAAGCACCATTTATACACTCTCAGTTTTTCTGCATTTGTTAGCCAGGTTATCTCCGCTGACCTCCAACTGCCTACTCTACTTCTCCCCCCGCCCCACCCATGGATGTCTCAACCCAAATATTGGATTATTTCTATTCTAATTACGGACACTTCCATTCTTCCAGCTGCTCAAGTCAGACCAAGCCTTAAGAGTTCTCTTGATTTCTTCCCTCACACAACCCATCCTCATGTTGGCAAATCTGGATTCCTCCTTTAAAATACAGCCAGGTAATCCAATCATGGTTCCTTACTTCACAAGTGCAAAACTGACCTATACCATTGGGCCTTCAGTTACCTCTTGGATCATATCTAACTACTCTTCTCCCTTACACCCAGTGCTGGAGCTACACCCTTCTCATTTGCATGCAAAACATACCAAACCTATTACTGTCTCAAGGTATTGGTCTTTCTTGCCCCCTTTACTTTTAAATACTCATTCCCAGACATCTATGGGCTGGCTCCTTCAAGTTTTTGCTCAAGTGACACCATTTAGACTTTCTTCTATCTCCCCTCATCTCATTAAAAATAGCAAGCCTCATTCCGACCATCAATACCTTTCATCTGCTTTTTCTCCCTGGCACTTGCCACCATGTAACTCACTTATTTGCCTTCCTACAAGAGAATCTAAGTTCCATGAAACCAGGGAATGTGCCTGTGACAGAAGACTTAGACAAATGTTAAATATGTAACATGAAGATGAATTTTGTATATAAAATTTCCTGAAGTTAGAAAACCTTGCTATTAAATTATAATTCACAGCATACAACATCATTCACTGAGATTGCTGCTGGGTATGAAAATTAGAACTTTATCTGAAAGGAAATTGGGCTGCAGCTGTCTCCTTTAGACACGGCAATTCCACTAAAAACAAGAAAATCACTGCAGGCATACGAACATTTCAGCACAGGGACATTCATCACAACTTTTTTTTTTCTTTTTAAAGTAGGCTCCACACCCAACATGGAGCCCAATGCAGGGCTTGAATTCACCATCCTGAGATCAAGACCTGAGCTGAGATCAAGAATCAGACACTTTAACCAAGAGCCATCTACCCAGGTGCCCCACAACTTTATTTCTAAGAGTGAAAAATGAGAACTTCTGAATGTCCAAAAGTAGTAAGATGGTTGTAAAACTGTTCATGGAAAGAGTGTAGCTATCATGTCAATGTGTATTAACAGGTAAATTTGGATACTAAAAGCAATGCACCAATTCACTATCTTCCTAGGTGCACAGAAATGGTCAATTATTAAATTGTTTAATGAAATTCTTCAAAAGGCTTGAAAAAGAATACTTGGAACTGAAAACAGTGTCAGAGAAAGATCATTATAAGAGGCATAGAATGAATCACATTAACGGCTAGCACAAAAACCTTAAGGTTCTTAGTATACCAATTTCCCCAGAAGCGCTACTGCCAATGGTTTAGAAATGGTGTTGAATTTCTGAACTGTAATTTGCAATTGTGTTGAACTGGAAATCAATGTGGATGTTTCAAGAGGTTGTCTTACATCCAGTTAACACGACTCTGAGATTAAGGATTACAAAATGACAGTCACAGCTTCAGTTTCTACATTCAACTGGTATGGTAAGGAACAAGTCCAAACTCAAGAGCTGTCTAGTTCAAAAGCTTCTTTTCCAATCACTCCTAAAGAATCATAGGTAACCTACTTAAAACAACATGAATTATGAAGTGATCACAAGATAAAAATGCCCATCAGTTAAAAAAAGAAGGATCAAGTGAAAACATCCTAACATTTGTATTTTAGTTTCACAAAAATATTAAAAGACTTACCAAAAAACCCAAAAGTTTTTACTTTCAGGCACAGTTTCTTTGAGATTATAGCAGCAAATCAGGATCTTGAATGACCAATAATTAGGCTGCCTTTGAGTATTTTCTCCCACAATCTAAGTCCTAAACCCTGGAATCTCGCCTTAATAGGACACACATCCATACACATTCATGCAATCTATCCTCACGATGTTTTATTCAGGACTTCATCTTTTCAATTCCTTTTGCAGAGCACTATTTTTCCCTCCTTGTCCGCAAAAAGCTGAACCTAGAATCTGTTTAGAAAATACACCAACAATAGCAGTTAAATTAAAATGTGGGACAAATATTTTTACTGAACTATAAAAATAAAAAATACTTCAATTTAAAAATGGTTGCCAAACAAGAGTGCACTATATGTAAGCTAAGAAAAAAACCTGAAACAAACAAAAATCCCCAAACAACAAAAAACAACACAACAAGACTGATCTGGACCCAAAATGGGGGGTAGGGAGGGAAAGAAAGCTCATTTCCTTTCATTAAAAATCAGAGTGAAACATCTATAGTTAAACAACTTTATTAACATAGTCAAGCAGTGATTAACATTCACATCTATTATGTCACATCATACAAATGTAAATACAAAATTACTACAGTACAATATATATTCTCTGCATGATCCAAAATATTTGGTGGCCCCAAAAAACTCTCTTTAAAATTCAGCAGCTTATCAAAAATTAAAACCATATTCTATTTAAAATGAAGATCTGTTAGCACAGAGTTAGACTTCAAGAAATATCAATTTAGTACAGTTTGAGAAGTTGCAGGAGGATCTATTTGAAGGACACATTCTAACATAGTGTGGCAGGTACAGGAAACATCAGATTTAAAGCTTTTAAGCATAACTCATACAACCTAAGTTGTCAGCAGAAAGATCCAGTTATTTATAACTAACGCTAAAACTACTAAATTATTGCACCCAATGTTAACATGAATATTAATTGTAAAACTGCTTTATAATATGAAGTGAAGTCATTAACCACGTTTAAACATCTCTTCTCACAGATGATCATCTACTAAGTAAAATTAATTACACAGTATTGTCTAATTATTATCTCCATAGAAATCATCCAATCTTAATTTGGTTATATATCCACACAGGAAAACATCAGTAAGGTAATATGGGGAAAGTACAGCGAAACCCCTTTATGAGGCTGGTATTAGGAGGGGACAAACACTGCCTTACAGGCTAACCATGTTATAGTAGGCTTTGAGGAAGATAATTAGACTTGCAAAATAGCTAATTCTGCATAATACCAAGCCATAGTAAAAGAGGATTCTATGGTAGATGAACAAAAATTTCAACAAAAGGGAAAATACTATTTTCCTAATTAGTGATACAGTGCTTGGCAAAAAGATTTGGTTTGGTTTTAAAATGTACAAGAGGTGAGAAAAAAAAAAAATCACCATTTTAACTTCCCTTAAAATCATGCATACAGTTTTTTTAAAAACACAATACATTCTGGGATACAAATCACAATAAACAGTTGCTATTAATTTAAATGTATACCTTAAAATTAACATGTATAAGAATTAGGAATAAAGGTAAAGAATCCTCTACATATAAGTAATACCAATGGGGGAAAGGTCTAAATTAAGACTGAAAAAATTCGTCACAAGTCACCTGGAAAGTGTACAAGTGAATGAAAACTTTTATGCAAAATTTAATTTTAAGAGGCATTAGAAATATCTCCGTATTTAATACAGTATGAAGTCTACTAAGTAAGTATACAATGCTCTTGCATGGTATTATTACTAGATGATATTGTTACACAGCTCTTTATCGATCTGATTTTTCACCTAGATTATCCCTTAATCTGAAGACCCTAGTTTTTAAGATTTCAATGCCTACACTTCAGTAACAGTACTAGTAGCAACAGTTAGTGTTTTCCCCCTTGTAATATTTGCAAAAATAACTCAATAAGCAAAGCTGTATTTTAAAGTACTACTAAAGAAGGATTTAAGTTGCAGTTACGCATGGTACACTCTTCTCTTGGGAAGAATGTCTTTTGCACCGTTATCTGTTAATACATTCAATATGAATAATATAGATTAATTATATGAAGCAAAAAAACCACTTTTTTCTTTATGGCAAAGGATTTAAAGTTAAATTTAGACTAAAGAGCTTAAGATATAATTAGTTTAATTCTGGCATCTCAGCTACACAGGGTGATTCAGTACAGGACAGAAAAACCCCTTTTCCTATCTTGAGGGTTTGGAGAAAAGGAGGACCAAATTGAACTCACTTTCAAGGTAAACCTGCATGCAAAAGGCTTGCCAGGAGGGATCTATACCACCCTAGTCTGCTAGAGTAAGGATTGGAAAATCTGACTAAATGCGAAGATTCTTCATGAAATACACTAAAAAACAAACTAAGTACGATGAACCTTTATAGCATATGTCACCAAAGCAAAAAGGATACAAGAGTATTCACCTGAGATAAAACTTGTATCTGAATATTTCATAACTGAGTAGACAAAGCATTTCAAGAGAGGAAAAGTCAGTTCAAATTATTTTAAAATATACATCTGATCCTATTTTACAATATATGCAATTTAAGCAATTCAGATCAATGAAAAAGTCTTAACAAAAAAAATCACAGTGTTTATCAATATGTTAATTACAAAATGTATGCTACTTCTTTCGTTTTTAAGATGTAATGGCTTGGTTAAGTGTCTTAAAATCTATTCTTCTGAAACCTAACTTGCGTCACAAATCAAGTAGCAATAATGTAAAGCATCAGAACTGGCTCTTAAAGATTATTTACATGTTGATTATTTGGGAAATAACCAACTAAAAAATATAAAAAAGTGATTTTTTTTTTACACGGTATGAAGTTATTAAAGAGATTAGACAATACAAAAAGCAAAATTCTTTCCTGAATAAATGAATTCTGTGGCACTAAGTTCACTTGCTAATGAACCGACTACAACACTGAACTGCCAAACATGCATTTAAATTATATTAAATACACTTTCTGTTTCCAACTTAGGTTGATCAGCAGCTTTTGTTCTGTTAGAATCCTTCAAAGAGAGAAGCTCGAACAGGAAAAAGAAGGCATATATAAAACAGTAAACACTGACCTCCTGAGGTTCCTACAACATAAAAATATTCAAGTAGAAAATCTACATCACTTAGCAGCGGCTATTTCTGTAGTTGAGCACACTAACAGCACTTTAGTGTGGAAGGAGCAGATGAAGTAAGCCGTGCTTTAAGCATGCCAAGAGGCAGAAACACTGGAATGTAACAAAGACAAACACGATTTCATAGACATTCAGTCAACATTCAAAACTATTAAGACTACACCACAAGAATTAAGTTGCTTTATATATATCCCATGATGTATTAAGTTTTATCAGAATAATAAATGCTAAATCAGAGCTTACCTCAAAAGAGAACTTAAATGGCTTCTGCAAATTCCTAGGCTATACTACGTATCTGAAATATAAATTGGGGAGAAACAATAACCTCAAGGGCAGAAAAGCACAAAAAACCCAACCCAATCTCAGGTTGCCAATCATATTTCCTTAATTTGACTATTTTTAAATTAAATTTCCTTTAAATTTAAAACAGGTTAAGTGACTACAAAAATGGGCACACTCCATCTTACATATCTGCTTAATTAAAGACCAATTTTTAATCAAAGAGGTAACAAATCGCTTTTCAGTCAGTGTGGAATTGTCAATCACAGGTCCAGATAATTTTACTGAGGGTTGTTTCTATAGGTTTGTTTTAAAGTGTTTAGGGAAGAATTTTGCCATTTCTTTCAATCTATATTTTACTTCTTCCAGAATACTAAAATATCTCCAACACTAAATTCTAAGAAGTATTTGACAAACTACAGAGTGTCACTAGGATTTAAGGATAAAATGGTTATACTAATCAGGTTTTGAAGACTGAAGCAAAATTGGAGCTCCCAATGAAGCAAGGTACTAGAAAGCAAAATGCTACATACCCTTTGGATCCAACTTTATAATTAAAAAAAAAAAAACAAAAAAACAAACTGGACATTTGTAAAATAGGACTTAATTTTGGGCTCTACAGACTGAAATTTGCAAAGCCAAAGTAGAGGGAAAAAGGTGAAAGAACATGTTTAAAAAAATACACACATATACACACACACACGCACGCGCACACACACACACACACACACACAGAGTAACAAAAACCTTTCTGCATGCTACCATGCATTTGAAGTTGTTTGAAACGGTATTTTTAAATTCACACGCATACAGCTCAAACTTCAGTGCAATGGCTGTATCATTCAACACCTTTAGAAGAACAGAACCATGCAAAGAGGAGCAACTGCTTATAAAAATGGTTATTCAGGATTTATTCTGCAATGCAAAGGTGACAAACTAAAATATAAAAAGGTTGTTATGGCTTAACATTTTTGTTGCAGATTAAATATGCAGCATTGAAAAATGGAAAGGTGTGGCTTCATCTCTGACCAGCAGAGTTAAAAAGAAAAATCTCTCCATTTTCCTTCATCATCATGGGATACACTGTTCAGGCAATCCAAATTAATAAAGACTTGCACTTTCATATGGACACAAGATCAAGTGTACCAGTTAGGTTTTCACATTCACAGTATATAAGAAAATACACATGGAAGGAAAAGTAAAGGGTTAACTTAACAAGGATTTATTCACAGGAATACATGTAAGTAGAGAAAAATAACAGAAAAGCTAAACAAATGAAATGAAGAGGATCCAAACCAACTTTCACTCTGTAGCTTTTTACTTGCACCCTGTGTGCATCTGTCTAGGGCACAGAGGGCCACCAACATGCGCCAATACAGTGTAGGAACCCTGCATTACATCCATTAACTTAAACATCTTTAAGATCATGCTTTGAACAAAAAAAGAAAGCTTAGAAGGCAATATGTTGAGTGGGAATAAACATTGAGATATAGCAATCATGTCTTCAACTTCTACAATTGTCTTTATGTGCCAACTAACATTTATGCAGCCTCTTACAGATCTTTTACCATGTATTTTATGTTTTAGAAGTTTTGATAAAATCACTAGTAGTATATAACCATGCAGAAAGCACATCACACTGACAGCACGGAGGCAAAGATTTTGCACAGGTATATCAGCTTTCCACATTGTGCAGGTTACACACAATACAATATCAATCTTACTCCTAACAAGATCCTAAGAAGATATTTCAAGGCCTAGCTGTAAACTACAGTACTTTATATCTATATTCTTAATAAAAATAAAAAATCCACAAATCTTAAAAAGGAATTTTAAATGCAGGGCTATATTGAATTGGTAAACTGCAACACACACTGGCGCACCAGAGGTAAATGAATACCAATCTCACTCTATGTGATGCAAGCATGCTACTTCCCCACTAATTTAAAGTACTTTCAATCACTATGAGCCAGAATGCATGCCTGAACCTTAAACTGCACTTTAAAAAGAACGTCTTGGCCTAGAAATTAAATCTAATGAAGTACAACCATCAAATTATATCCACTACATTAATGTTTTAATGCAAAATCAAGATGTCAATCTTTAGTTTGATATGCCCAACCCCCATTTATTCCTCCCTCCCTGCCCATCCCACAAAGGTAAAAGGAGTGACTCATTTGGCATTTCACAGGGTGCTTCATTGTTTAAATTTGCTTGGTTTTATTTCCAACTTTTTTGGGGTACCTTAAATTGTAACTTCCAAGAACCTGCTTCTACTATGGGTAGGCAAGCTGATTTTAATTCTATTAGCTTCATTTGTGTAGTTCTTCATCAGCATGCAAAAACAAGGCCCCATCATGTGGGAAAATTTATAAAAATCTTTAAATTAAGAAAAAAAAAAAAGCTTCTTTACTGTTTGTAACCCCATTCTTAGGTTTCCTTTATTGTGCGCTATAGAATTTTTCCTCTTTCTTATCCCTATGCATCATTTATGTGGTTCTTGTTTTGGTACAATTCCCCATAATATTCCAGGATGTACTGTTTTGTGAGTAGACTGAATAGGTTTTGTTTTTTTTTTGTTTTGTTTTGTTTTTTGTTTTTGCTTCTTCACATCCAGTGCGGAGTTGTAATTGGAGACAGATTTCCACCCACAAAGGCTCCAGATGTTAAAACGTTTCCCAACATCGACTTAATACAGTGACGGCAACACCTCCCTCCCGCCCCTCCCAGTAGGGTTGGGATTGTACTGTATTCCCTACTGGTTTACCCTTCCCCCCTGTAAAGGGTAACATTTTCCCTGGGTGCAGAGGCTCCCTCATAGTCTCCAAGACTGAAGGACCTATAAGAAAAGAAAACAATTTTATATTTTAACAACTGTTTCTCTTAAAGCCAGTGAAACACATAACTAATCAAGTGAGAGCGCTACTTCTAACTACAGAAAATGACAAACAGGATAAATTGTCTAAGATCATGCCAGTAGTCAATGATAACCCATGTCACTGCCTTCTCCTATGGCTTTCAACTGTCATCTGCATCAGGTATGAGAAGTGACACCAAGCTGAAGACATGCAGAGAGGTGTGGAACACCTCATATAGATGAAATTTAGATGGACATCTTGTAGGATGCTATCAATCTAATTCTTTAACCCCCTTTGCACAATGGGCCCCAATGGGAATCAGTTATTCCACATGTAACAAGTTGCCTTACCTTCTTCAAAGTCAAATAACACTTGCTTTAAAATAATTCTTTCCTCAGTGAGAATGAATACATGATCTTTTTTGGGGGCCACTATGCCCAATATTATGCACATGAAAATCCAATCCATGAAAAAATAAAGAAGAATTACTTATTTTTGGTTGTCTGATGTTTTAGCTTAGGAGGCCCTAATGGTGTTTGAACTGTACTAAGGTTACTACATTCAGCAAATACCAGGAAGTAAGTTTTAACACCTGCCTCCTTGATGTTCCTTATTAGTAATTCTTCGGGCCCTATCCTGCTCAGTCATTTCCTATGTTCTCAGACCTCTTGATTTTCCTATTAAAGACACTAGCAGTTTTAACGATAAGCACATTGAGAAATAAAACAGATTCCTAGGAGATTGTAACCAGTGCCTGACAGTGGTCTTCATAACAAAAATCTACTAACCACTCGTACCAAACACTGGACATTTACTATGAAGACTGATGTAAATTCAGGGTGTGATTAGCCCATCTGTGGAGAAGTACATGCAACACCTTTTCTCTGCCTCTGAAAAAAGGGAACATTATAAAAAAGGCAGGAATAAAGATACTGATCCACTTTTATCTCTAATTAGATAATGAATACTTTCGTCATACATTGTCTTAGAGTAAATCAACTCAGTTAATTCCTAATTGGTGACAGGACAGAGATCACAGAAGATGTTAAATCTGAAAAGTCTTTGCTAAAGATTCAGCTCACTGTTCTATTTTTCAATCCTTGATGTTAAGAATCATTCTCATCTATTACATTTTCATGATTTAACATAAAGTGAATTACACACTTTTCCAAAATGCTAAAGCCACAAAATAGCCCCAAGGACTCAAAACTACAGGGCGATAAGATGCATACAGGGCTCTGAGATATTCCAGAGACTACAAGTCCATTTCTACTGCCCTGCAGCTTTGACAACTTGGAAGCTGAAATCTTTCCAGGTTTAAAATCTAGTTCAAAGTAAACAAGCAAGTCGACAAAAACTCCCAACAGAAAAGGTGACTGAAGTTGGTGGACATCTTCTGGACACCAGTAAGTATACTCCTTGGCCCTCCAGTCAAATATGTCTCAGTTCATGTTCAACACCTAAAGAAGGGTATTCTCGTTCCCTGTACTGGTCCATATTCCTAACATTTACTGAGCCAACTTAGTGTGTTAAGCAATATACACTAAGTTCTGGCATCACATACAGTTTACTATTTAATCTTCAAAATAACTCAATGATGGAACTGAAGCTAAAAGATCAGGATTATTAGTTCTACATAAGTAAAGAAAAACTTGAGGAACAAGAGTCCAAATGGACTTACCCCTCTACCACCCCAAAGCGAAATACACTCTTCCATTGTCCATTTTAAAACAGTGCTGGTCACATGGCAGGTGCTCCGTAAAATACAACCTTGAAAAATGAATATCAAATATTCCTATCTACTGAGCCCTACACTAGTTCCAATTCTAGTAGGCTTTTCCCTGAAGCTCACAACCACAGAAGTCCTTCATATATCACAGACGATAAATTCATACTTCAAAATCATTTCTACCCTGTGCCAAGGTGAATGTGGGGAGAATTCTTACAGGGCAAAAAATTTAAGAAGGATTACTATGTCGAGTAGTCTAACTAGCATACCAACTTAGATTTCCTTCTACTCAGGACTGAAAGTAAAATCATGCATTTTGTTAACCCTTGCTTGTCAGTTAAAAAAAAAAATTCTCTAGCCTTAAGGATTTTAAATTTCAAGTCTAATATAGCTTAAGAATGTTTTACTCAACCTCTGTAGAAAAACATATAGCTTTAATTTTACTCAGTAGGTTTAGATTGCAGACCTAAGTGTCTTCACCCTGAAAAACTCAAAACTTCTTACAACTTACCCCTAATTATGGGACTGCAGCTTAAGTGTATGAGATTAAACACCATAAAAAGCTGCAAGACGCTCTTTTAAGGGAAGCGGAAACTGGTCAGAGAAACGCCTCCAATTTTCATCCCCAACTTGATTTTTAAATCCATGAAGGATCTGCAAAAAGTGAAAAAAAATCATTAATTTATCACTAACAAGAGAAAAACTCCAATCTTTTAAAAAAATTTTATCCATTTTAAAGCAGTGATTCTCAAACTTTGTTGGTGTATCCTGTCTAAAAGCACCTCATAAAAGGGGCACCTGGGTGGCTCAGTTGGTTAAGCACCCGACTTCAGCTCAGGTCATGATTTCACAGTTTCTGAGTTTGAGCCCCGTGTTGGGCTCTGTGCTGACAGCTCACAGCCTGGAGCCTGCTTCAGATTGTCTCTCTATCTCTCTCTGCCCCTTCCCCATTCCCGCTATCTCTGTCTCTCAAATAAACATTAAAAAAATAATAAAAAATAAAAGCACCATATAAATTTGGCTTTGGAAAGTTTAGATAGAATTCAGCAAGTGACCTAGTAAGAGATATATACTAAATAAACTCTGACCTAATACAAGAAAGTACAGAACTCAATCAAGGGATAAAATTCCTATGCACATTAAGTTTTTTCAAATTGAAAATATATAAATTTTTGGGTTCACATCTGCAACCACAGTTCACTAATTTCAGTAATAGGTGATTCAAATGTGTAACACTGTATTTCTTATTTTGTTAATGGTTGAGTACTGACTGGAGTTGATCCAGAGGGACACTACCAGAACAACTATATAGATTTAATCCCTGCGTAAAACACTTAAAATTTACTTTGTTCAACAGTTTATACTTCAAATCTCAGTCAGTCATCTTTGAAAATATATGCTGTTTTGTACAGGTGGGATGGGGGACCACATTAAATCAGTGGTATTGCTTCAGAAAATATTTTTGAAGTGTGTACTCTATTGAGTCACTGCTATACCTTAAGAAAAGATCAAGCCAACTTTTTTGCCAAGACCAAAGGTTATATGGTCTACCAATCAATATAGATTCAAAGAGTCCAAGTTTCATATGAAATATAAAAGTAATTTAAACTTTCCAACCAGGATTGTAACAGTCCCAAGGTATCTACCATAAAAACTTTTTAGTTACCTTACCTTACAGAACATGTCTCTCAGATCATCTTTTGGGTTAATCCACGATGCAACAGCATCACAAAAAAATATAAAATCCTGTAACAAGCAGGAAACACATCTTAGATTGTTATTTGTCAAACACAGCAAAACATACCTATCACGACCAAATCCTACCTCAAGTTTTTTTATGATAAGGAATTATAAAGGATTACTTAATGGGTATCCCTATTATTCCACCATCAAGGAACCTCTACTCATTCAGTTTATATTGGAATGTAATGCCCCTTTGTATTAGATTTCCTATTCTAAAACCCCAGTCTAATGAGCATCAACAATGGACTGAAAATATTAAATGAACACCAGTTTTAAAAACCTTCATTCAATGAATTAAATATATAAATTGGGGTGCCTGGATGGCTCAGTCAGTTAAGCATCCAACTCGATTTAGGCTCAGGTCATAACCTCACGGTTCATGTGATTGAGTCCTACACTAGGCTCTGCATGGACAGTGTGCAGCCTGCTTAGGATTCTCTCTCCCTCTCTCTCTCTCAAAATAAATAAATAAACTGGAGTAAAAAAAAAAAAAAAAAGGGAAATACATAAATTCAATAATCTTACAGTTCTAACTGGCCTAGAAATAATTTAAAGCTAGCTAAGTAGAAGCCAAATAAGCTTGGGAGTATAGGAATTAACAGATCTAAACTTCAGGTCGAAACTTAAGACAAAATGACCAAAAGTTAGAAGAAAAACTAATTATATATTAAGTTATAATACCCAATCCAACCTAACCCAACCCAAGCAAAAAAGAATATCCAATGCTCTATTATTTGAAAGATAATTGGGTTATTCTCACTATGAAAACAAGGTGACAAAAGGTATAGGCTTTAAATGTTTCATTTAAGTATTTTTCAATCTTGACTAGCATACTTCAACAGCAGTTCAATATATAGCATTTAAGATATTGCTTATGTTCTGATGTCAACTATTTAAAATTCTGCTATTAAATTCAGGGCACTTTCTTAAATTTCAAAATTTACCGACTGAAATATGTGCATAAAACACATATTTAAGCAAATAAAATTCCATGTGCCTGAGGATCTGTTTTATTAGAATTATGATTCCTTGTCTTCCAAATATCACTCTGTTGTTAAAAATTTAAACATAAAAAATAAACCTTAAGATATTTTCTTTTAACCACATATAAGTGAAGAATGTAAAAAGCAAAGATTTCTACCAGCTCTTAAACTGGCAGTGATTTCATGACCACATACATATGTGTTAGTTTTAAGGTCTTAAAATGTGAATTCAAAACCAAACAAAAACAACAAAATTCTGATGGGAAAATGTTTCTTTGTAATGTAGTATACATCATATAACTCTAAACACATTACAGATGACATAAAGTTCTTTGGTATTGAGGGGAAAAACCCCAAAAAACAAAAAAATAACCAGAAACTTAATGCCAGGAGGTTATTTTGTAAGTAGGGACCATTTTCAAAAATAGTACAGGCTTATTTTAATACTAGGTTATTGTTTTATGAATGAGAAATTAGTCAAAAGATTTTTTCCATTTCTAACTTTTCAATGCTGATCACCTATATCAATTTGAATCTTATAAACTTGTAATTCACATAATGTTTCTAAACTTGAACAAACAACAGTCATTAACACAAGACAGGAAATATCAAAAAGTGTTAATTAAAAGATGTTCAAAGCATGTTATCTCTTGGAAATGAAAGGGTATTTTCTTGAAAACCCCTCCCATACTTTTCCTTACAATTCATCTGTTGAGGAACCTGGGATACTTAACCTAGAATTCTACAGCCTGCATTTTGTTAATTTCATACACGTGGTGTCAATCAACACATTCCTGTTTTGTGTCTTGCAAATTGACACTTGGGTCCCGAAGTTATCAGACTCATATCTTATACTTTTGCCAAATAATTTTTTTAAATGCTAAAAATATCTAGATATTATATAAAACTAAGATAAGAAACAAAATAACGATGAATAAATCATAAGCTCTCCAAGTTAAACCAGTTTTAATGTCTAATTCACTATTCTCTTTTGTCCACTACTGAATTTCTAAGTTTAATTCTAAATAACAGAAAGAGTAACCTAAACTATTCGGGTCACTGTTAAGGGTAGGTATCTGCAAACTCAACAAACTGATATTCAATGATAGGAGGCACGTACAAAGTGGACGTAGATGAAAGATGCTTTGGCTTAATTTGAGACAAGAATCTGACTTTATTACCTCAATCTATTTATTTCATAAAAAAAAGATTTAAGAAATCACAAACAAGCATTACCATTTCAAGATATTAAGAAATAACACATCTTTTTAAAAACATAATTTGTTTTTAGTACCTTTGAAAATATATGTAATATATGGTATGTTTTCATGATTTAAAGCTTTAAAACAGGTGACCCTTTAAAAAGTTTCATTACTCAGAATATTAAAAGTTAAAAAATCTTTATGAACATCTTACTTGGATTACTCCACTGGGATTCACACTGATCATGGTACAAATCCCACGAAAGGCTGAATCCTTTTCCTCATTGTCCCTTATGTTTCTCAGAGAAGTGCACCTATTAAATTATAGAATTGAGTTTAGCATTTAAGTAAAAAGCAGGTTCAATCACAATACTAATGGACAGTATTTAATGGAATAAGCAGCACAGTATAATGTTTATATTCAAAGAATTTTCATAAAGTTTAAGTTTCTCATACTTCCTGCATGTTGGGCCCATCTAATCTCAGTATAGTGGAAACCTCGAAATTCACATTTTCTTATTAATAGATTGCATCTATAAAATGGACAGATGGTTTTTAATCCCCCGTTTAACTATTAAGGAGGGTGAGCCAAGAGTAAATTATTAATTTTTAAAACTGTATTATGACTTGTATTCCATTAAACACTACTAAAAATGACTTGAATTGAAAGATTATCAATCGAAAGAAGCAGAACATAGGATATACTGCCACAATATAAACTATTATTATACAACTTATGGTGTAGATGTTTATCTTTAACATTAACAAGCAAATAAGGTTTTTATACATAACGTAATTTAAACATGTATTTCTTAATGCAATCCAAGTTTTCAAATTAATTCTAAAAAAGAAACAATGCAAAAACCTAAATTTATAGAATTTGCATGCATCTTTATTTTACTGGTGGATATTTAAATGCTTTTCATGTATAATCAAGCTTTTTAACACAGCAAGCATGTGACAATCTTATCCCATGCATCAATTAGTCGTTAGCCACAACATAAAAATAAATATACATGACGATGCTACTGAAAAACCTCACAAACCTGATAGGACAAGATTAGTCACATGGTTGGCAATGATTAAGGATTGTGATTTTTGTAACCCAACTGAAAATATATCTAAAAGTGAGATAGAAAGAGAAAGAAAGAGTGAAGAAAAATGAATTAAAAAAAAAAGATTGAATAATACACACCAGGGTCTTATAAACTGCTGTAGCATGGGGGCCACCTCTTGAGGACAAACGTAACCAAGACGACCAATTGTTATTGCTAAGGTAACGCAATCACGGTTATACACCACCAAACGCCAACCAAGACATGAGCAAATGAGGGGGAAGGAGAAAAAATAAAGAAAAAACAACAAATAACTCAGAAACAGAAACCAACAGAATTTGTGTATGATAATAAACATAAGATTTCACCAGTGCTGTTTATTACCACCCCCTAAAGTAAGGGGCAGCAACATATATGGCATACTCTTGGAAAAAGGAAAACGAAAGGAATTAAAAAAAACTTTAAAGATTGAGAGAACACCAAAAACCAGGATGAATTGCTTTTCTCGCTCAATCAAGTGTGAAGACATTCTGTTAATAAAAAGATGAGCGATTAAATAGATGGATTTAGAGATTCTCCATTCAAGGCCAGTTGAAATTTCAGAATTTAATAATGAAATCTATGTTTTTCCCCCAAGAAATATTAGTAAATGTGAAAGATTACATTTCTGAATTGTTCACTCAAACACAGTTCTCAGAAGTTAAAACAGTTAAAATTTCTTTACTTCTCTATGTCTTTTTAAATAAGTGATTTCCAGTCTTTGAAAATCGAGGAACTTAATTCCAATTTAGGTAGATTTTTTTGTCTGTTAAGATTTCTAAAACCAGTGGACTGATAGCAAATTGCCATACTGCCTAATTTCAAATCAATGGTCAAATTTTAGGTTTTGCAGTAATGCACTAAATGAAGGAATTGGAAAACTGCTGTGTTGTGTTAAATCCCATTCCAATAATCCTCTGATGGTGATAATGGTAACAGCTCAGATAATAGCCCACTATTTTCAAACCGTATTTGACAGGAAGGAAATTGATAGTCCACTGTAATGAGGTGATATGTGGACAAAAGGAATAAACAAATAATCTGTCTTTGCTATAAAAGGCAATAGCATAAAATAGATAAGACATCATACTGATTACATGCTAATATTTTACTTAAAAAAAAAAAATTTCGAAGTGGGAATTACTCAAACATATTCACCATCAAAATTCAGGAAGTCCTTAAACTTACAAAGAGCTAAAAGAAGTGCAACTCAGAACTGCATTCTGCAATTCAAAGGTACATACATATAAATACATTTATACACAACGGGAAAAAAAATACAAACAGAAAACAAACCATAAGGTGCTTTAATGGTGTTCTCTCAAAAACTTACAGGTTAACCTTTCATAAAAAAAGGGTGGGGGGGGGTAAAGAAAAATGTTTAAGGATTACTTGAAGCAAACTACACAGATAATACTAAAATCCAGCAGATTCATAATGAAGCAAGAGAAAGAAAACCTATGTTCAAAAGACACAAACTATGCAACATTCTCATTAAACAGGCAAGTATGAACGATCCAATGAAACATGCGATAAAGCAGATGATGGTCCATTGAGAAAGTTCAGTGTAGGATATACTAATTGGAAAAAGAGCAAATAACGGCATACACTAAGGAATTGGCTTTATGAAATATTAAGAAAATGGTAATTAAATTGCTAAAATCTATTGACCTCAGTCATTGACAGTGGTTTTAATAATTAGCCCCTGCCCTTTGGATAAGGAATAATGGAAACATTTTCTGCAGCCATTTGTGATAAAATGAATCCACTGAATCTCTTATCAATTTAAGCTATCAACTTGATGAGCATAATCAACTACTTTTTGGTTTACTTAGAGTAGAATCATACTTAGAACATAAACTTATAATAAAGCCAATTTGTAAATGGAGCTGTAACAAATTCACAAGCTGATATCCCACAAGAAACTTTAATATACATTACATTCAACATTTATTTGCTGTTATGCATTCACATTTAAAAATAAATAGGAAGTTTCTTTAGGTTCAACAGTAATTTTATAATGGTAAGTGTTCCAAATCTGAATGTCATGTATAGGTACTGCATTCTAAAGATAAAAACCCAACAAGATTTCATAACCATCCTAATACATACATTTTTGTACTTTACAGCAAGAAAAATCTAATTCGCTTTATAAAATAAACAGTACCCATACAGCCAAACAGCTATATAACTGTTTCATAATTGAAAGATTTCCTTCCATACCAATAAACATATCAATTTTCATCACATTAAAATATAAGCTTTCTATAATTAAAACATATAAAGTTAAAATGCCTTTGAAAACAAATTTCCTTATTTAGAAAACCTTAATTTTAATCTTTATCCAGTATTTCGGTAAAACCCTCACTGGCTATATTTATTCAAATTATCTTAGGTATATAAAAGAAAAGGATGTGCCTGATTGAAAATAAAATTTACACCTTTTATCACTATTAGCAAAAATTAGGGAGGGTGGGAAAAAAAAAATCACCCAGAAATGTGTTCTATAGTATGGAAGGTACTCTTTAGTATCAACATGCTCTCTATAAATGCAAAAGAGAAACAAGCCTCCTGAATAAAAATCCTACAAGGTACTGCCTAAGTTCTCAATTTGAAGGAAAGTATACAATAAAATACAAAATACACATGCCATTGTTAACCAGTTAGCCACTACTACAGTGAAGGATATTTTTGGCAACATTTTTATAGATTAAAAAGAAAAATTACTTCCCAGCTGCCAGTTACTCTCTGAATTAATGTAAAATTAAAATTCATACTGTTCAGTAGTTATTTTAGCTGGGGTCCATTTTAGGGAGTATTAAACACACAGAATAGGAGAGAAGTGTTTTTCAAAGTCTCTGAAAACTGGTTATGGAATACAGTTAAAACAGTACGTATCATTACGGAGAATCTAAAATAGCTCTTACTAATAAGCTGGGTTTCTAAAGCTAGCTTTGCTTTGGTTTCTCTACGCATCTTAACCTTAAAGGCAAATAATTTTCTCTTCACCATAACAGTTCAGTCATATGGTACCTGTATTCTCTAACAACGTCTTTGGTGTGTTGGGTCTGTTAATGATTTCTACAAGCTGGTGCAACACCATAGGAATATAAGGCTGCATCTCTATACCTAAATCATCCCCAAAAGAGAAAACAAAAAAGAAAAATTTGAATGTTAAAATATCAATGGAAAATACTTTGCTCCCTCTATTCACTGTGACACAAGTTAATAATAAATATATGTATATAAAATTCATTTAAATTATAAAGAAAAAGCAATTCCAAATATACTAAGGCATCTAACAATTTATACAGTGCTTTTAAAGGGGAAAAAGATCTTACCCATTTGAATGGAGATTTCTCCAATTGCCCATGTGGCATTATTGCAGACTGAAATGAACTCTGGATTTAGGTTGGTTCCCAGTATAGGCATGAAATCAGCTAGAAAAAAAATTTTTTAACAACTATGTAGTAAACTTCTCAACAGTAGTGTACTGTGCTTTAAAGGAAATCTACTAGGTGGAAACCGAAATCTAGGCAAGAAATAATTTCTAAAAGGTATGGAGAGCATTTATTTTAAGAAAGTGAAAGGGGCATTGAACTTTCTATGAAGTAGAAGAGGAAACAGAAGTTTTGGTCTATATGCGATATTATTAAAAAAAGGGTTGGTCAAGAAATCTCTCATCATGAGACAGAAAAATTCAAATTAAAAATGAGGAAAACATGATACAGCTTTCTTCAAAGTTCATTTTTCACACACACAATTTTTTTTTTCTTTACATCAATGGTTTTGGCTTTTAAAGTAACTTTTACCTTAGTGCTCAGATTATAGTCTCTAAATATCATTTTCCACTGAAAGGAATAAAGGCTATCAGAGAAACATCTCATTGCAGGCTAAAGGCAGGAAATGTACAAAACAAGCCTGGACTATTTTGTCATACCAGGAAGGACTAAGGAGCCCATCTGATTAAGCTCCCACTGCCAGTGGTAGGACAATTTGAGCATCATGAATTCATACTGACACTCAAAAAAGAACCAAACACAAACAAAAACTAAACTCTGAAACACAATATAGATACCTGTGGAAGATGCTGGGAATCAATTCATTATTTTGAAAACTGGTAAACAAAGAGAAAGAATCAAGTAATTATCCTGCCTCCCCTATAAGGTTTGTATCTCTCGGTAATAAATATACCGGTATGAAAAAGGACTCTATGTCCGTATTCTCACTATTAAATGAAGAATTAGAGTATCATCCTTTTTTTAAACCCCCAATAAACTCATGGATTTGAGACAGCGTTTCTAAATCTCAGTAATACCAATCATTTGGTCCAGATCATTCTGCTGTGGGGCAAGGGGTGGGAGGGGTCGTGGCAGGGGTGAGGGGCTGGTGAGGGGCAGGGCACTGTATCATGCATTGTATGATGTTTATCAACATCATTTGCCTCTACCTACTAGATATCAGTAACACACCCCCAGTGGTAAACAAAATGTCTCCAGACACTACCAAATGTTTGGGAGGGTCGGGGGTGTCAAAATTGCCCCTGCTTGAGAAACCCTAACCTAGAAAACAATCATAGCTGATAACACAGAGAGAGAGAGGGAGAGAGAGAAAGATAACTAGACATGGTGTACCTCCTGAAGAAGATACACATCTATATACTCTTAAAAAAAAAAGAAATGAAACCCTTCATACAAGTTTAAATTCATAAAAACTAAATATCTGTAGAACAAGCTTTCCATAAAACAAGAATTGATTACACTTTCATTTAGAGTAATTAGGCTTAAACTTGAGGGTTTAATACAGAATATTATTCAAAGTTCAGAAATATAGTTGTTATTCAAAAGCACAATTGGGAATTGGACGAAACTGGTTAAAGGCTACAAACTTCCAATTGTAAGATAGCAGATCTTAAGAGTTCTCAGTAAGAAAAAAAAATCTTTAACTATATTAAGGCGATGGATGTTAACTAAACTTACTGTGATTTTGCAAATATACATTTGAAATATACCTATTTCAAATCATTATGTCGTACACCTGAAAGTTATACAATGTTATATGTCAATTATATCTCAATAAAACTGGGGGGGGAAATGCCAAAAAAACCCAAAAAAGTGTATCATAAATAAGTATTATTCAAAACATTGGGATACAGAAATGAAAGAAAACCCAAAACCCATTTAATCCATCATTTTGATAGTCAAGTCATAGTTGATGTTATTTAAGGAATCCTTTATTATCATCACAAAAGGCTAAGACAAACGCTATCCTACTAAAATAAAAACAAATCATTATTTACTTTTGACGTAAACCGTTTGAAAAGTTCCCTAGGATATCCGAGAAAGTACACTGTTTTATCATGAGAAAACCTGATTGTTATTATTTTTGATTACCTCTAATCCAAAAAGAGGCTATTCAAAAATTATCCATAAACTGGCATACAGTCCCAAGGCTTCACAGGTGGCATGTCCTTTATACTAAATATTTTTCCAGCTTTTCTCCAGTCACACAAGTGCCTAATGAGCTGCTGTAGTTGATGATGAATTCTAAGGAGCAAGGGGGTTCCCATCCCACCTGCTTCACTCAGAGCACCTTTTACCAGTAAAATGCATGTTTATGAACGTTGGGATTCCATGACATTTCCGTTTAATACAAAAACATAGCTTATGTAAAACTATTGTTAAAAATCACATCACAGCAGTAGAAAATATTCATACCTATACAAGGCTTAACATGCTGAAAGCAAGCTTTCGTCAGGTCACCTAAGAGGGCGAAGGAACTCTGTCGAACTTCTGGCATTTTATCCTACAAGGAATAAGAAGATATTAACCCCAACGTAACACAGATAATCAGGTCTTAAATAATTTTAATTTAACGAGTCTCACCTGCATGCACTGATACATTAGTGTTAGAATGTTACTTCGGGCTACCAGCTGTTCAATGTTGCCTCCAAGTCCTTCAGCCAGGCCACTGAGTAAATCAAGAGCCACTATCATAAAATCTTTATCTGGAGCCTCATACTGATCTGGTTGAGCATTGTTCAGCTGAAATTAGACAAAGTTTTAAAAGACTTACTTTGAATCAATTACATGAAAAAAATGTGTATACATTATGCCTATCCATAGAAAAATGTTTATGATGCCCAGAGGGCAGATATAAGTATTTTTTAAAAATACCATGGCTTGTGCAAGAGTCTTCTGTACGAGGTTCACACAACGCTGGTACACAGGTTCACAGTATGGAAGGAAACCAGACTGCAGGGCTGTGGCAACTGAAGATAGGCACTAGAAAGAATAAAGTACAGAAGTAAATTTCTGGGTACCATAAAATTATGATAAATGCTTTAGGAGTGTACTCGGTATAATTCTGGTCATTTATTAGCCTGCTCTACTATTCTATAATTAGCAGGTTATCTTTTCAAACCTCTCCTTTGGATGCCAGCCATGGCTTTAAGTTTGTGCTGGTAAGGGGAAGCCCCCCTCCCCACCCATCAACCAATCAATAAATAAATATCAAACCTCAAGCTGGTCAGAAAGGGCATGAAGTAAAGTCCCTCCTATTAGCACCAAGTCCCAATGCTACTTCACATAAGTCTGAGTATGTGTGTATATACATTACATTAACACATAAAATAATTTGAACTATATTAATTATCATGGTATATAGCTCTGTATCCATACAAAGAAATGTAGCTAAATTCACATGACATATATATATATATGCTGATGTGGTAGGATCCATTACGCTTTTTCTATTTAACAGTATTTCTTAGTATGGTTGTAACATAATTAAAGTAAGAGCAGTTACATACTTACTCAGCATTTTAACGGAAATGGTTCAGAATGCAAATGTATTAACATTTTACTTATCACGTACACTCAACACTTCATATTTAGACATGTTGTTTTTGCTGAAACACTACTATTAGAGTAACGGTTGCGAGCTTAGCATACCTCTAGTAAAGGGAAGAGATCTTTATCTTCATCCTTTAACATGTTCCATTTCTGGATCAGTGGAGGCATTAGCATCTGAATATATTCCTATTTATAATGATGAAAAACACATAAAGCTCCACTATCATATGTAAATAAGTCCATTTTGGGTCTATGAAAATTAAAATCCACTTAGAGTAATTGTGTAAAATCATTACAGAATGCCTTGTAAGATTGAGTCTGTTCCTCTTAGCACCTTTAAAATTTTTACTTTCTGCCTTATCTTTTAATTTATATAATCTTACTCTATTCTTAAGTCATCTTCTATCCTTCTTGAAATAAAATACACCACTACAGAAAAATCCTTTGATCAAAATAAGGGATAATTCCTGTAAATTTTATTCTGAATTTTTTTAGTTCTGGAACTTGCAACATGTAATATGGCTCTTGCTGTACAGCATGTTATAAATGATACGTAAACTTACAGAGGCATTTGTAGAAAAAGATCGACAGTCATTTATGTGTCTTTTTTAAACGTTAGAATCCATAAACAGCTAAATACTAAATAAACAATAGTAATCATGTAAACAAGAGGCACAGATTCTAAAGGCTCTAAGACATTCAGAGAAACACTCCCCACGCCCCAGCACACAAAGCAAAACCAACATCAAAGCAAACCCATGAATCAAGTGTCTTGCACCGTTTTAAGTATAACTTATAAACACAGACAATTTCTCAAGACTTCTTATATAGCAATCATAAAGATGTAATCTATTCTTCTGCTGGGAATTTTGATCTATAATGAAGCTCTATTATTTTAATCCTATTTAAACAAATCCAATTCCATCACCTTCTTCTTAACACTACTAGAAACAAGAGTTTGGATTCTTAGCCAAACATACCTCCTCTTCTATACGGCTATTTAGCATTTTTAACTTATCCAATTTCTTGTTGTTTTACCTTAGTATATATTCCCCATACCTCTAAGTTCCAGCAAGAAAACACAGACATTTAGATATGGTATCTAAAGCTACAATATTTATGAAGTGGTGGATAGAAAAATACTTGGAATTAAAAGTTGAAATCCTTTATCCCTTTTCTATTTTATAAAAAAATTTTCATTTACTTAAATGAATAAAGTTTATTTATTTATTTTGAGAGACCGAGAAAGAGAGCAGGTGAAGGGCAGAGAGAGAATCCCAAGCAGGCTCTGCGCTGTCAGCACGGAGCCTGATGTAAGGCTTGCACTCATGACCTGTGAGATCAGGACTTGAGCCAGAGTCAGACGCTTAACCGACTGAGCCACCCAGGCATCCCATCCCTTTTCTAAAACGTGCTGGTGCATTCATGTGATATACTGATATAACTTCCACACCAAGAACATATTTATTAATACCATCTAAAAAGTAAAAATACTTGCTGCCTTTTAAAGATATACATTCTTAAAGTAACTAAGTGTTCACATCTCCCCAAACATTTTCATTTCCACATACATGTTAACCTACTGATTTTAACTATGCTAGAATTTTTTTTCTTAACAGTTAAGAACAGATACTCACTGGTTTGTTTAAATGATGTCCTACTGAATCTGCTAAAGTTCCTATGGCATCATAAAGAATGAGCAAGTTCTTATGCTGGTATTTACTAAACGCGAAGACCAGGGTATCAAGTATATAAGCAAGGTAAGGAACAAGTTCCGTACAAGCCTCCTCTTCTAGGGTAGCAAAGGCACTACAGTTAAAAAAAGAGAGAGAGATTACTGCTGTTGTAGAAAAGGAATAGGTTATAATAGAGATAGGAAGCTACCTCTATAGTTTATACAGTATCTATTTACACTTTAAATGCCTATCTCCTTATCTCACCAAAACAGAGGCTTATTTTTATTGTTTCTCCCCCATTTCTTATCATTTCCTTCAAAGAGGCTGTCACCTATGTGCATCTGCTTCACTACAATGGTAAAATCTAAAACTATCGTTGGTTCTTATATTCAGACATTCAGCAAATTTATCTGGTATTTACTATTTAGTCACTTAGTGCTGGGAATGCAGCAAGGAACAATGAAGAAAACAATGTCCCCATTTTCAGGGAGCTTAAATTCTAGTGACCGGTCCAGATGAATGAAATCAGAATTAAAAATGTTAAACTAACTTGCACCTTACCCTTCAGATTACATACCAAGAGTCACAAAATGACATTTTTAACAGTTAGTTTGAAATGTATCGGAACAGAGCATCACGACCTCTTAAATGTTTCTCTTAGCAGGAGAGGGGAAATGGGATGATGCAGATGGTCAAAGGGCACAAATTTGCAATTACAAGAATAAATTCTGAGCACCTAATATATAGCATGGTGACTATAATTAATACTACAGTGTTGTATACTTGGAAGTTGCTGAGCATAGATCTTAACCCTTCTCACCACACAGAAAAAGACAAAGTCTTTGTCAACTACGTGAGTTGAGAGATGTGCTAATTATCTTGATCTTGGTTACGGTTCCATAATGTATATTTTTATCAAGTCATACCACTGTACATTTTAAATATGTGGGTTATTTTTGCCAACTTTTCCTCCACAATTCTTAAAAATGTTGGTCTAAGTTCTACATTATACATCAGAATGCATAGTGCGTTTATTACTACAAATTTACCTTATGTATGGCTTATCTATTAACACAAATGTACAAGAAAGGAAAAAACTCCAGAGTCGTAGTAGTTACCTCAATTTAGACCTAAATTTGTCTGGACTCTTAAAGTATACCTGGCTCTTCACTTCTAAAATTAAAGTTTGTATTAGCTTCTATTCTACCCACTCAGGGATTTCCTAAAATGACAGGCTTAAACCATTTGTTAGTGAAAGCCCCATCTTAAATTATAAACTGTTTATGTATTTCCTTTACAGCACTTGCCAGGAATTATAATTATATAGTTATTTAGTATTCTGTACTAGCCTCTAAGTTTAAAGATGGCAGGGAATGTAAACCCAGCATTTAATATATGCTTAACAACTAGTAGAAAGTTTAAAAAAATACAGATTATGTTTGTAGGAAAGCAAATATAATTTGTATCCTCCCCTCACTTCAAAAAAAAGAAAAAGAAAAAGAGTGCTATTCATCACCCAACTCCCTTTGGTTCAACTTTCTTTCATCTTATTACGAATTAGAGGTATCTCCCAGGTATTTCTGCTTCACATCTGGTAAAGTCCAACTCTACTTAAATTTACACTTTTTCAACAACTGTTTCTTCTTATAAACAAAGTCAACAGTAAAGAAATTCTAATTAAAAAGTTAAGACCTATAAATATGTCAGGCCTTTTTAGAACACAAAGGTTTGTCGCAAAAAACTGGAATATTTATAGTAATGAAACTAACTGCTCATGTGATATAAAAACACAGCTCCAAACACAACCAACAGAGTAGCTACTGGGGTAGATTCACTAAGTGACAGATGATACGTGACTGCACTGTGGGACTTTCTATGGAGTTGTTGACCTTTAAACTAATGATGTGAATCTACCCAAACTTTTGTTATTCCTTCAAAAGCAAGACTCCCAACATCACCACTCCAGGTGTCTGTGAGAATCAGGGTAAAAGAGAATTCTACTGTTATCAAAGCCACTGAGAAAAAAAGAATGAGTTGAAGAACCAGCAAAGAATGAGGTCTAGTTGCTTTACATTTGAATTTGCAAAACCACCAGGTAAAACCTATAGATGACAAAAGCTCCACTAATGGTTTAATACTAACATTCCATCATGGAGTTGATAATTAATTTCTCACTGAAATACCCACTCGAATGCCCCACAATGAACACTGTTATGGATTTGTCCCACCTGCAGGCAGCTTCTTGTACTCTCTTGTTGCTGTCCAGGATTCGCTTTAGCAATTCTGTCATTAATGGCTTCAGGTACGTATCGGGGGGCTGGCTGACTACCCAATGTGCATAGCGGCTAAGAGTCCAGCACGTTATTGAACGCACAAGAGCCTTTTTATCAGAGAGGCACTGAATAAGGTGAGGAATGAGCTCAGGCAAGTATGGAATCATGCCTTGCATGCAACCTGGAATAAAAAGTAACAAATATTGCAGAAAGTGCTAACATTCGGTTACAATTATTTCAATTGAATACTAAAATCATACAAGCATCCATCAAAAACACTCAGATTATCTCCATTACAATAAATATACTATAATAATCTGTTCAAAATTAAGGAAAAAAAAAAAGGAATGAGAGCTAACTGCTCTTAAGTATCTTCTAGTAGGGTTAGGAAAGTTCATTTTACTTCTGCTACACAAATTACAGCTTTCAGAAGTGCCTGTAAAATACTTCAATTTCTTGTATATACAGGCTTATAGCTAGGACATAATAACGCTTCGCAGAGAATGAGGAGACTCTCCTACCATGTTTCTTACACTTACCTACGGAGAACATGATTTTTCTAGCAATGGGGATGCTTCTGACATTAGTCCTCTCATTCTGTTCCCTTTACTGTAACAGAAGCATTTGTGAACTATCTGGGTGGGGTTAGAGATAAGCCGATGGCTGTTAAAGAATAGTTCACTGTTCAAGGTAAAACTTATCCTAAGATGGCTTCTGTATTCAAATATCTTTTTTAAGTTAATGTAGATCACAGTATTGTCTATTTCACATCAGCAACACAAGAGAGTATGCGAATTCCAGACTGAAGAGTCTGCTTATAGCGTAACACTCTTTAAAGTGGGCCATCTGCATTAGTGCCTGTAAGGACTTCACAGTTCAGTTCTGACTTAGACTTACCTTCAGCAATTGCTCCTAAAACCAAGATGCCAGATTCTTTAACAACCCATTCATGATGAAAAAGTAATTCTTTCAAAAGGGGCAAAATATGTGGCAAAAGCTCATCACGATACACATTTGCAAGAACATCTAGGGCAGCAGCAGAACATTTTCCTAAAGAAATATTTAATTCAAAAATTTTATATTAAACTCTATTATCATTAACTCTATTATCATGACTACTGGTTACATGCATGACACTTTATTCATACATTTACCGTTTCAAAGAATTTAATTAAATAGGACACAGTCTATCTCTATAAACAAGAAATACTTTTTTATGACCAAGAATGAGCAAACTAACCTACAGCAAAATGTGTACATTTATTACTTCTACTTAACATTCTTAGTGCTAGATCATTCAGAATCAAATACATAATGAGTTAGCAGGAGGTTAAGCAAATAAATCTGAACAAATCACCAGCGCATGAAGCATAAAATATGCTGGAAAGCACTCTCTCCAGACAAAGAACTATTAGCCAAGGAACTATGTATCAATTCAGATTTCATTTAATGCAATAATTAAGAAAACAAAATGGTAACAAAAATTTAGTATAAAGTTTTTTTCCCAATGTGATTAGGCATACTAAATAGTTGATCACAAACTGTTAAACAATAGTAAAATCCTTTTTTAAAAAAGGCTGTTAAACTGGCTACAAGTAACACCTTACATAACAGTAAGAGTCTTAGTTATACTGTATGGCAGAACCATACCAATGAGTATTAAATTACCATGAAAGAGAATGAAATCTTTATATACTGATATAGAATGAGTTATACAATAAATGGAAAAGAACCAAGAGAGTACACAAAATCAATTTCATTTCACTGCTGTAAAGTCAACCTCTTCTCCAGGGAAAGGTATACATGTTTTTTCCACAGGTACACAGAAAAACTTCTGGAAAGATATAAAAATGGGTGGGATGTGAAGGGGAAGTAGTTCCTTTCCCCCAACTCAATGAACATTATTACTTTTATAATGTTATCTACATTATAATCTGAATCCATCCTGCTCCCAGCCTACAGGGATATATTGGGAGGAGGTAGAGTAGCACCTCACTGTGCAGTTTTTTGTACTTCATGATTTGTTACCCTTGGTTAAGTGCAGTCTAAAAGCAGATGATCCTCTTTTTAAAAAAATTTTTCAATGTTTATTTACTTTTGAGAGAGAGAGACAGATGCCAAGCAGGGGGTTGCAGAGAGAGAGGGAGACACAGAATCTGAAGCAGGCTTCAGTCTCTAACCTGGTCAGCACAGAGCCCGACATGGGGCTCAAATTCACAAACCACAAGGTCATGACCTGAGCTGAAGTCACAAGCTTCAACGACTGAGCCACCCAGGCACCCAATATAACTGTTCTATTTTACTGTTATGATTGTTAATCTCTTATGATGCCTGATTTATACATTCAACTTTATCATAGGTATGTATGTATGTATGTACATGCGCGCGCACGCACACACACACACACACACACACACACACACACACAAACAAAATAGTACTTAGAGGGTCTGGTACTATCTGTGAGTTTCAGGCACCCACTGGGGGTCTTGGCACATATCCCCTTGTGGATTACAGGGGGCTACTATAATTTGTGGCAGCAGTGAAGACCTCGTGTTCTCTTGTGGGAGATTTGGAGTCCAAGATTAAATATGCCATTAGTACTAGCTACGTTAACCAACTTTGGGCAAGTTTCTCTTTTTGCAGTTTCCTTACCAACCTAAGGCTGTTGTAAAGATTAAATGGGATACACATGCCAAGTCCTTGGCCTAGTGCTGGGCACATTGGGCACTCTAAGGAACAGAAAACTAAATGGGCAACAGAGGAATTAGCATTATTTAACCAAATGAATTACACAGTTCAGTCTGATAATTCATGGATTTAACTGTTTCATCAGTTATTAGAAATCCCAACACTCTGAATTATAGCCGTGGTTCTTAACTAGGCATAATTTTGTTTCCCAGGGGACAATGGGCAATGTCTGGAGACACTGGTGGTCATGACAACTGTGTGTGTGGGGGGGTGGGTGCTGCTCCACGTTCTACAATGTACACAACAGCCACCACAACAAAGAACCATGTGGCAAAATGTCAACAATGTGGAGGCTGAGAAACCTTGAACTAGAGCATGAAACTTTAAGGACCAGCACAGAAACAAAAACAAAACACGGGTGTCTAGATTCCTCATTTCATTAGTGTGTGGGGCGGAATGCTGGCTCAATAGATGATTTCGATTTGCAATTAAGTTTGAAAATAAACAAGTTTTAAAAACTTCATTTGTAACTTTGAGAATGAGAAAACAATTTATATTATTTTAGCGTTATCCTTGATAATCAACAGGCAAATTATCATGAAAAATAAGTTTATATCAAGAAAACAGGAAAATCTTGCAGCCAATGTTCCTATTTTATAATGTCAAACAAAATGTACGGCTTTTTGAAAAATGGCAGTTTGAGGTAAGAAGTCTTTAAGAAGCATAATCACATCTACTAGAATGGCTATAAAATAAGTGACAACAAATGCTGGCAAGCATATGTAGAAACCACAACCGTAAGATAAGCAAGATAATGCTGGTAAGAAAGTAAATGATGGCGCCACTGTGGGAAACAGCCTGGTAGTTCCTCAAAAGCTTAAACACAAAGATATACCATATGACCCAGTAATCACACTTCTGTCTATATCCACAAGTGAAAACATATGTCCACACACAAACTTTACATTAACATTCTTAGCATCATTACTCACAATAGCCAAAAGGGAGAACAAAATGTCCATCAAGTGATGAATGGATAAAAACCATGTGGCATATCCACACAATGAATTATTTTTCCACATTAAAAAGAAATGAAGTGGGGTGCATGGGTGGCTCAGTCCATTGAGCGTCCGACTTCGGCTTGGGTCATGATCTCACGGTTTGTGAGTTCAAGCCCCGTGTCAGGCTCTGTGCTGACAGCTCAGAGCCTGAAGTCTGCTTCAGATTCTGTGTCTCCATCTCTCTCGATGCCCCTCCCCCACTCATATTCTGTCTCTCCCTCTCTCAAAAATAAACATTAAAAAAAAAATTAAAAAGAAATGAAATACTGATACACACCATAACACGAACAAATACCGAAAACATCCTAAGTGAAAGAAGGCAGTCATGAAGGACCACATATTGTATGATTCCATTTATAGGAAATGTCCAAAATAGGCAATTCCAGAGAGACAGAATAGAGACTGGTAGTTGCTTTGGGCTGGGGGACTGGAAGAAATATGGGGAGCGACCTCTAATAAGAACGGGGTTATTTTTAGGGTGACGAAATCATTCCGAAACTTACTGGGGTGATGGTTCCATAACTCTGAATATACGAAAACGACTGAATTGTACCCTTTAATGAGGGCACTGTACAATTATGTGTATGATTTCTCAATGAAGTTGCTATCAAAGCAGGCAACTGTATTCTTCCCTCTGACTTACTTAGATTCCAGTCAGAAATTGTATCGTCATCATCAATTTCATCGTCATCATCGTCTTCCTCTTCAATTCCATCTTCATCGTGCTGCTGAGCCACTGTCCTCGATCGATGAAAACGTGGCCTTATATCTTGTTCACTATCAGGAATTGTTTCATCTTCTTCAACATCACCCTGTTTTAAGAAAAATTTTGATAATACTCAAACATCATTATAAGCTAATAACATGTACATGCATAAAAGAATCAGAATAAGGAGAGATGGTGCCATGCACATGGTTTTGAAGTACACCTCCTCTTTGTTAAGAACCACTCCCCCCTGTGCAGAAAACAGTTCTGTGTTAAGGGGAGAAGGAACTATCATGTAACACATGTCAGGTATCAGGCACTTTTAATCTCATTATAGTACTGCCTCCCATCAACTGGTATAATCTAGAGTACCTGAATAAGACTGAGATCATATTCAATATAGCTTAAAATAAACTATAAATAATTTGAATCAAGAGGAAATTTCTCTACTAGTGTCACCATCTGGTTCCAATGAAGTTAGCCTATGTTATCACTCAAATTCATCGTTTGCTTCTCTGCACTTTGCAGCACATTATACGTTAACAGGAAACAGATTTACACAGGGTCTATTTTAAATAAATGTTCTATTAGTCAACTTCAAAGATTCTCTAAGTCAAAAGAAAAAAGCTTCCCTATTTATCAGAAAAGTTTCCTTACCTTAAGAAGGATAATATCTATATCTGAGTACTTCATGCCATTCACTAACACAGGAATCAATCTATAAAGAGAGAAATTCATGAAACAAAGAACTAAAGATTTCATAAGAATTTTTAAGCATCCTTAATGACCTTTTGTATACTAGTAATACCGAAGAGCCAACCATCCCTGCCAGTACTGTCTTAGGGCATATTCTGTGATGTCTGCCCATTTCAAATGACAAGTATTCCTCATTTATATCCCAGGCCTTTTACATACTCATGCATGGGATCTGCTGGATGGAATCTTAGGATAAGGTAGCTTGTCAACAGTGGTTAGAAAAAGAACGAGACACCAAAATAAATTACAGTATAGTTAAAATGAAACAAAAACGTGTAAAAACACATATAGCATTTGAGTTTCCATTTAAGTTAAAAGTATTGAGATTAACTATGTAATTACTTGTATAAAGAGACTATCTAGGAAAGATATACAAGAAAATGGTATCTTTGGAGAAGAAGCTGAACAGACTAAAAAGGGATAAAATTAATCATTTATTTCTAAATAGTGTGACATTTTTACAATGAGCCTACATTATTTGTACTTCTTTTAATAAAAGAGAGGATAATGTTCAGAATGTTAAACATACTAAGTCTAAAGTAAGTTATCCAAAAGAAATAATGCAAAAAAAAGAAAAAAAGACATGAGGTAGGCTCAGTGCGGTAAGTGTCTGACTGTTGGTTTCGGCTCAGGTCATGATCTCATGGTTCATGACTTGGAGCCCTGAATGGAGCTCTGCACTGACAGCACAGAGCCTGCTTGGCATTCTTCCCCCTCCCCTCCTTTCACCTCAGCTCTCCCCCAAATGTGCACATATGGTCTCTCTCAAAGTAAAAAAAATTTAGGGGCACTTGTGTGGCTCAGCCGGTTGTGTTCAACTTCGGCTCAGGTCACGATCTCATGGTTCATGAGTTCAAAAGCCCCGCGGTTGGGCTCTGTGCTGGCAGCTCAGATCCTGGAGCCTGCTTTGGATTCTGTGTCTCCCTCTCTCTCTGCCCCACCCCCTGCTCTCACTCTCTGTCTCTCTCAAAAGTAAACATTAAAAATAAATAAACAAAAAAAAAAAAAGAGCTCTATCAAGAAGATCATAGCCTTTGATAAAAAAGTTAGGAAATTTTAATTTAAGAAATTAACTCAAATTTCCAATAAGAAAATAGTTAAATCAGGATATCATATCCAATCTAAAGTATTAATGTACTTATTAAATCAGAACCAAGATGTTTGTAAATATGGAATCCTAGGTATGTAAGAATAGTTAAAAAATTATCAAAAAACATAATAAAAAGGTCAAAACACTACAATTCCTTTGTAGCTATGAGAATTTCAAGCTTTGATAGGTTTCTTAAGCTTTGATGATTTCCTTTCTCAGTGGCCCATTACACACTTAAGAGTCTACTGAGGATAAAAGGTTATGAGAACACTTTGGAAACATTAAAAAAGTCCACAGTTCTCTGCTTCTGAATTCTACCTTTAATAGTTCTGGGTGGCTTGGGAAGTGTGAATAGCCAAAAGAAACTCATACTCATGACTACCAGCTGTGGGACTTATTAGTAAGCACTTTCCTTATAATCTAGTGAAAAAGATATTATGATCTCCTTTTTACAGATGAGTCAGCTAAGCCTCAGAGATGTTACATTATTTCCACAAGGTCATTAATTTTAAGTAATGGGAGAGTCAGAATTCAAAACCAGTTTGGCGTGACTCCAAAAATAATTTTGTTTCCCTACAACAGATCTAAGAAATTCTCACTCTCTACAATAATGTCTTAGGCCTTTGTAGAGGCCTTACTTCAAAGAGTTACATCATCTGACACCAATTAAATAAACATGTGCACAACTAGTTTTGGGTACAACTCTACCATCAATGAGATAATTCTGTAAGCCCTCATTAACTAAAGGAATAATAAAAGGGAAAAGAAAGCAGTAAGATTCAAAATTTCCTAGACAGGTAGAAAAAATATGGGCCAGCCACACTTTCATGTTTAAATCCTTTCAAATTCTAAAATACAGATTAACATCAATTTAACATTACAGCTAATATAACACAGCTATATAAAACTTATAACAAATAAAACCCTATTTTATAAGCTACAGGCATTTTGCAGAGACAGATCCATTTGGATCACCAACAATTAAGTCATCTCTGTCAATAATTTGGGGGAAGTGGGGAGACAGATGGCAGACTGTGAAATAACATGAGGTGAGGTAAAGAAGTAAGGACAGTGAGCCTCATCTGTTCTTCTGAACCATTTTTAAGACGGAAAAAATTCAAGTTATGGAGAAAGAGAAAGAAAGTTCAAACAGAGAAAAGTATATATTCGATGGAACGAGGTATCTGAAGAAAAAATTATGCTGTCCAAGACCACTCACGTGAAAATATATCTTTAAGTTTTGGGGCAAGATGAAGGGTCACTTGTTTTTCCTATAAAGCAGAAGTGCTCAGAATGAATGAAGAGAATTCAGAAGAGTGATAAAGGTTTGAATGGCTGCTCTACTCAATGGAAGATAAAAAGTGACTTGGAATAAGAAAAACTGGCAGTGTGAAGGGGCCACTTGACATCGAAAACCATGCATTTCTACAACCATCAATCCTGGTGGTGTGACTTCCCAAAAGCATTTGACAGGAAGCAAAGACAGTTTATTAATCCAGAGCAGGGGAGATGCAGGGTAGCTAGAAGTTTATGGTCAATATAGTTGATTTGTGAATTGTGATGTCTGTGCCAGAGAAAGACAGAATGAAAAGATATGCAGGCAATAAGGGACTGATAAAGCTGGGTAAGCAAATCAAATTGGAAAGTGAGATATGGACATTAACTGTGACCATGTAGCAATATGGCGTTTGTCTGAAGAATTCCCATCTTTCAAGGCAGACCACTATTTTTAGGTCTAATTATTAAGGAGCCTTCTCCTGAAGCCTCATGTAGCCTGAAAAAAGAGAATCTTCCTTTTTTAGAAAAAAAATTAAGCACTACGCCCAACATGGGGCTTGAACTCATGATCCTGAATCAAGAGTCCCATGTTCTACTGACTGAGACAGCCAGGCACCCCAGTAAAGAGAGAAATTTTTTCTTTTTAATGTTTTTATTTATTTTTGAGACAGAGAGAGACAGAGCAGGGGAGGGGCAGGGAGAGAGGGAGACAAAGAATCTGAAGCAGGCTCCAGGCTCTGTCAGCACAGAGCCTGACGCAGGGCTCGAACTCATGGACTGAGAGATCATGACCTGAGCTGAAGTTGGACGCTTAACCAACTGAGCCACCCAGGCGCCCCAAGAGAGAATTTTTAATGCAATTTCACGGAAAGGCAACGATGTCAATACCAACAATGAATGTTTACTGAGTCCTTAAATACGTACTTAGCATTACTTGCTTTACATAGATTAATCCAAACAGTGCCAGGAGGTACTAATATTAATGTATAAGAATAAAGGTGGGGGAAAAGCCAAAATAACTGGGAATAAAAAATGAAATGAGGGGCACCTGGATGCCTCAGTCAGTTAAGCATTCCACTGGTGATTTCAGCTCAGGTCATGATCTCACAGTTTGAGTTCAAGCCCTATGTTGGGCTCTGCACTGACAGTGTGGAGCCTGCTTGGGATTCTCTCTCCTTGTCTCTCTGTGCCCCCCCCACCCCCCCCCGCTCACTCACACATGCACGCACTCACTCTCAAAATAAATAAACATTAAAAAAAAATGAAGAATTGCTCTGCCAGATAAGAAAACATATCATCAAATATTCAGTAATCAAAAGAGAATAATATTGGTTAAAACAAAAGAAAAAAAAAAGGAACAGATTTTACAAAGCCCAGAAACACATAAAAGAATCTACTGTCATCCCTTGACACTCTGGTGCTTTCTATATGAGTTCATAACAACACAGTTCTCATTACATATACAATTTTTACTCCTAAGCAAACATTTTTTGCTCATAATAAACATGGGGCTGATGAACAGTGCTAGGAAAAACTAGTGCTTTTATTATGTTTCCTATTTCAGCATCAGATAAGTGTGGTTATTCTCCAGTCCTCAAAATGCATTTTTATAATGAAAAAATAAAAGTAGCCTTGTTTTATATAAATATGGTTCCCAAACCAATGGTTCGGAAGATATATGTATCAAACCCAGTTATGGCTGCCTTAGGTTATTTAAGGTCTGCAACAATTAGCATAGAAAAAAAAAAGATTAAGTTCTGCTCTTTTAGCCTGATACCAAGTTCTTCCTTGCTTTAAGGATGTTTAGGTTTTATTAGTGTAATAACCAAGTTGGAGCATGAAGTTATAATTGCTTATTAACAATACTTCCTAATGTTATAGCTTGGGTTTTCATGATAGAATTTCTTCAGTCTTTGTATGAATTAATGTCTGCTTATAAAACACTAAAAAAAAAAAGTTTTATTTATTTTTGAGGGAGAGAGAGAGCTGGGGAGGGACAGAGAGAGAATTCCAAGCAGGCTCTGCAGTGTCAGCAGGTAGCCTGATGTGGGGCTTCAACCCACCAACCGTGAGATGACCTGAGCTGAAATGAACAATCAGATACTTAACTGACTGAGGCACCCGTTTATATGACTTTTTGAATTATATGGTCCTATAGTAAGAATTAAGCACATCATAAAAGTGGCATCACAAGTTAAGGAGAAAAAAAGTTAATTATCTGGATTTCCTAAAGGAGGAAAATCCATTTAGCACACCACCTTGCACTTCACTCCCTAATAAACTCCAGACTGACTAGAATAAAACATAGGTACAACTGCTGCTTTCTTGGTGGAAAAAGAAAAAGAATGCGACAGATATGAAAATGAGAACATCCAAGTAACATAAATATCTGGAAAAAAAAAAGTTAACCCACCGATACCATAACATACTAAAACAAGTGGTTTTGTTTTGCTCATCCAGATGACTAAGATTACAGAAATGGTAATGGCCAGCAGAAGGCTGACAGGATGGGATGCTGGTGGTGGCTTATAAATTGGTGCAACTTCACTACAGAACAATTTGTGGAGTATTTATGATCCTTTGACTTTGGTAAACATCACTTGTAAGAATTCTACCTGAAAGAGATAACCAATTATGGACAAAGAAAAGACGTTGACTCCAGGATTACTTATAATTTTTAAAAAAGGGCAGGGGTGCCTCGGTGGCTCAGTTGGTTAAGCATCTAACTCTTGATCTCGGCTCGGGTCATGATCTCATGGTTCTGGAGTCTGAGCTGACAGCATGAAGCCTGCAGGAGATGCTTTCTCTCTCTCCCTTTCTGCCCCTCCCTTGCTTGTACTCTCTCTCAAAACAAATAAAAAAAACATTAAAAAAAAAAAAAGGCAAATGTAAATATTCAACAATAGAAGGGTCGAATATAAAACAGTATGCACAACATGATGGAATAGTATTCAAAGCTTAAAAACTGAGAAGGGGAAACTGCACAATATACAACTGAAAACAGCAAACCACAAAACAGTATAATCAAAATTTTAAGTACTGAAGAGAGTTAGATGCCATGTGAAGTGCTTTTACATACTATCAAATTTAACTCTCCCCAAACACTCTGAATAAATGTTATTTGGCATATGGCACTAACATACACAAAAAATTTTTCAAAAGAAAGTTAAACACTACTTTTATTTTTTTTTATTCAAAAAAAAAATTTTTTTTTCAATTTTTTTTAAATTTATTTTTGAAGAAAGACAGCATGAATGGATAAGGGTCAGAGAGAGGGAGACACAGAATCTGAAGCAGGCTCCAGGCTCTGAGCTTTCAGCACAGAGCCTGACGCAGGACTCAAACCGTGAGATCATGACCTGAGCTGAAGTGAGACGCTCAACTGACTGAGCCACCCAGGAGCCCCAAGCATTACTTTTAAAAGTAATTAACTTTAACACATGTATCAAATCATTATGTAGCAAAATTAATACAATGTTTTAGGTCAATTATGTCTCAATAAAAGTGGAGAAAAGATTAAAAAAACAACCTGATAAAACAGCATTCAGAGTTAGAAATAGGCTTAATAATAGGCTAACCAAAAACCCGATAGCATCACAACCACCGGAAAATTACTTTCGGGGAGAAAACCCCACCCAAGTCCAGTCAAATTAACAGGATTAAAGGGGAAAAAAAAAGAAAAAAAAGGAAAGAAAGAAACGTGCCACAAATTATCCACAATTAAGATTATGATTTAGAATAAACCACTCACATGTAATTAAAACAAAAAAACAACCCCAAAAACCGCTTCTTGAAAAATCTCTTTAGTTATAATCGACAGTTATACCAAGTAAAATTAAGTCTAACTCATTTAGAATTTCATTCCCTAACGGCAGAAGAATGCAATCTAAAAATGCAAAAACGAGGACTCACTGTTAAATATAAGAACAAGGTAGCATTCAGCAGAACGAACACTTACTTAGGAAGATGCCTTACGAGTACATCTTTGCATATCGGTTGCTCAGCCAAAGTGAGCCAGAATTCACAGGCTTCCAAAGCCACATTTTCATCTTGATCTTGCGTCCTCTGGAGCATGTACTACAAACAAAGCATTAGTATTAATCAGTTTAAATCACACAATTAAAATAAACCTAACCTTTTTCCAGCAAGCTAATGGTCATCCTCTGCTGTGGCCTTGAACTTTATAGTGATTCTCAACCTAGGCTTTGGATTTTTAAAAGTTTCTGAGTCAATTTTAAAATGCAGCCAAACTGAAGAACCACTGGTATAGAATGTTGCTTAATGAAAAGTGTCCTAAGCATGTCTGGCCTATCTGCTTCTGTACAGGTGTATTTTAGTTTATGAAATGTATTAACAAACACTTTTCCTAGAAACATCAAAATAAGAAAGTCCATTATACCTTTCTTTAAAACGAAGAATCTTTTTATAATGTAACAACTCAAGCTGTCTTTTGTATTTTCACGAATATAAAGTGACATATACATATTATACAATTACAAAAGTTAATTTTTTTTTTAATTTGGAAAGAACTAGCGACATTTCTTAGTGCTACTATAATTTATAGTTTCCGAGAAAATAGGTTTATCATGTCCTTTGAACATGCCAAGGCAAATTCATTCTTAACTGTAGGAACACCTGATCATAAAATTTATCCAAATTTTGTGTCTACCCCTCTTTTAAAAAATCTTTTAAATCTTTTAATTTTTTTTTTAACATTTATTTATTTTTGAGACAAGAGAGAGACAGAGCATGAACGGGGGAGGGGAAGAGAGAGAGGGAGACACAGAATCGGAAGCAGGCTCCAGGCTCTGAGCCATCAGCTCAGAGCCCGATGTGGGGCTCGAACTCACGGACTGTGAGATGGTGACCTGAGCTGAAGTCGGACGCTTAACCGACTGAGCCACCCAGGCGCCCCAAAAATCTTTTAAATCTTTTAAAATATGCAAAAACAAAATAAATATAATCAAAGGCACTCATAGCATTTCCCAATGTATATGGGCGTGGAAATGACGTCAAATGATGGATGAAGCTTTTATACGCACTCTCTCCCTGACTGCAACATCTCACAGGGCTAAACATGGCAACGCAAAAGATATGATAGGCCAACCCCTACTACATTCCATACCATGTCCTACTACCAAGCTCAGTATCGCTGAACAATCGTAGAACTCTACGGTTCTACGCTGGCTTCCCAGCTATGACATGGCCCTAGCAAATGATAAAATAAAAGTCTTTAACTTTCTGGTTAGCTCCAGCTTTCACTAAACTTTCAACTAACTCCACCTGATTCTTCTAAGCACTTCAGAGAGAATAAGTTCATCAGAGAAAATGTACCTTATTCCCATTTAGTGCTGCTACATACCTTTATTTCTACAACGACCCTTCCATACGCTTCAGAAAAGGACTGGCTGTGCACTATCAATGCTAGCCTTTTCCTAACAGGTCTTAGACCCCAACCTTTAAAAAAAAGATTTTCTCTCTAACATACAAAGGATCTAAATAACATTCTCACACACTTGCCAAGCTATATACTACTCACACACAACTATATCCAATAATATGAAAACTAGGTGCTAGAGTTTGACACTAGCAGTACTAGGTACTGCCCAAACAAGTTATTTTGTTCTAATAATAATTTTACCTTGGTGCTATGTACTACTTCCTTTAAATATGGCTAATCTATGATCAACATACTCAGAATTTCCTAGTAAAATTATTTTAATTGCATAGGGACTGAGTCTTAAAAAAAAAAACTATAGCAATTATGTCTTCTCAGAAATTTCACTGTTACCATAAATCACAAGTGGATCAGAATAATTTTACCAGTAATGGGTGGAAAACAAACACTGTAATTCCAAACTCCAATGACACAAGAATGTGCTACTTAATGTACCACAGTTTTAGTGATCACTTAGTCTAACCCGTATCTGATAAACACAAATAATTTAAATATTTGCTAGTTATTCTGGTTAAAAGCCATCTATTCCTTTAAATAATTTTCCCTCTCTATACACATCTTAAATCTCATGAGAGAAAAGTCACCATAAAGATAACTTATAATTTTAAGGCCATAACTGTTTTCATTATTCATCCCCAACAAATGTGTTAAATAAATTGTTAAATAAATTTGATATTATGCATTTTTATCTCAAGGATTTTCTTGGGGGAAAAATGAGGCGAGTGTCTTTAAGTTGTTTGTATTACCTCAACTATATTATGCATGTGAGGAAGCAGGCGATCCATTCGAACTTCAAGCAACATCACAAGTGCCCGGCACACATTTTTCCGTACCTCTGGTTCTTCATCACCAGCCAATGCAAAGAGGTTCTATTGCATGAGAAATTTTTCTCTTGTTAAGCATTTCAATGTATTAGAAAGGTTTATACATAATAACCAGTCATCTGTAAGTTGGTAACATTTAAAGAAACTCTAAGAAGGTACAAATAAAGATGGAATTAATTGGCCTGAAATATTAGGTTATAAGACAATTAATTAAATGTAGGATGATAATTGTCAAAACCCATGACTTTGGTAAATGACCTAAAGCCATTCTTTTGGAGACAGTATGATTGGTTGTGGGTTTTGTTTTTGTTTTTATGTTTATCTTTGAGAGAGAGAGAGAGAGAGAGAGAGAGAGAGAGAGAGAATGAACATGAGCAGGGGAGGGGCAGAGAGAGGGGGCGACAGAATTTGAAGCAGGTTCCTCGCTGTCAGCGCTAAGCATGACACGGGTCCACACTCAAACCCATGAACCATGAGGTCATGACCTGAACCAAAGTTGGCCACTCAACTGACTGAGCCACGCAGATACCACTGACTGGGTATGTTTTAAGGTAATTTTAGTTTGTGAGAATAAAACCATGTCATTAGGACATGGGGCATTCATCTCCCTCACCCAGAAGAAGATAATCTTCAGAATACAATTTAATTTTCCTTCAAAATTACGGTCAAGAGATTATTTCTACCAATCCCAATTTTTAGGGTAGTAACAGGTACAAATTCTCTAAAAGTATCAATAACTGGGAAATGTATGCTGAGTTTCCAACAACTTAACCCCAAACTACTTATTGTTCTCCAAGCCAACTACTGAAAAAATAGTGAAAGTAGCAATCAAGATTATGTTTTCCCAAACAGGTTTGTCACCAAGGTGAGGGGGCAAAAAGCCTGAATAAACAACAGACTATTTGATTTAGTCTTCTCTAAGATGTTGTTATACAATTTTACAGATAAAGAAGTTTAGAAGTTACATAACTTGCTACCCAGGGGGCATCTGAATTTGGTTTTCATGGAATTTTAAGTCCAGATTCATTTCCTTATACCAACAAGCTGTGTTATGTAGAGATTGCAAAGTGGAGATATAAGAAGTAGAAACTGTAACCCTCCCCCATCTCATTCCTGAATTTTATCTACACATACACATGAATTATAATAAAAAGATTATTTAAAAAAATTTAACGTGGGGGAGCCTGGATGGCTTAGTCGATTCAAGCATCCCACTCTTGATCTTGGCTCAGGCCATCATCTCATGGTTTTCTGAGTTTGAGCCCCACATCGGGCTCTGTGCTGGTGGTGTGGAACCTGTCTGGAATTCTCTCTCTCTGCCCCTCCTCCACTCGTGCTGTGCCACCACCCCCCCACTCAAAATAAATAAACATTAAGAAAACTTCGATGTCCCACAATCTTTAAAAACAAAAAGCCAAAAAACAAAAAAGAAACAAAACCAAAACCAAAAACCAGAGAAACATCTCCAAACAGATGAACTTGAAACCTTATTACAACGGATAAAACAATGGAGAAGTTCAACTATCAAATGTGACAGTATGTGAAGTACTGATGTACAATTTTAAAAACTTCGATCTTCGATTTCCCCAAGTTCTGCCTCTGCATCAGATGCTTTGAAACCTCTATAGTTCCTCTTTTCATCAGATAGATATATATTTTACACAGAGAATACTCCGACAGCGTTGCTTATAGGTTCAATACACATTCTTCGTTAAATTTAATGTTGTCTTAAGTATGAGTATTTAGCTTTGCCAAGATAGGTCTTAGCCACATAATAGTAACCAATACACTTTTCAGTCAATATTGTCAGACTCAGCAGACGTAACACCTGCCCCTGATAAAAACAATAATTCAAGAAATAACTGATCCATTTCTTCATTTAGCAAATGGTTATCGAGGGCCTACTATGTGTCAGGTGCTTCCTATGGATGTTGACTGCTCTCATAGGATGGAGAACTAGTTGAATCTTGTAGGATTATCAAGTAGGAAAGAACCGTTAAAATGGTAATGGAACACTAATGGAAAAGACTTTAAAATGTTGGGAGATGTTCTTGCTCCACTTGCTGAGTATGGTCCTGTGGAATTTTTGTTTTCTGAGGAAATTTAGTAGCTTTTATTCTAAATTATATTTCTATATAAGATATTGGTGTATCTATCCCTGTTCCTGTTTTAAGCTATGAAATAGCTCTGGAATAGCAGGCTCTGTTCCAATTTAGTTACAGCAAGTATCTTTTTAACAATCCAACAAGGTAAATTATTAGCCTCATTTTATAGAGAAGGTAATGGAAAACATGTTAAATAATGTGCCCAAAGTTAGCAGCTGTGGAGCTGAGATTTGAACCCAGGCAGGCTGACGCCAGACCTTGAGATAATCCACTACCTTCTACACCAAACCAGACTGAAAACACCTTGAGGCATAACATTTATTTATGTATCTATCCCTAGCACCAAGCACAATGCCTAATTCATAGGACTCGGCAATATCCACTGAAGACTCGTGTTTTAGTTTCAACTTTTAAATGGCTACAGGATCCTTATGGCTACTACTCATAGTCTACTGGTAAGATATGTTCAGAAAAAAGCTTGTCAATTTAAGTGATGAGGGAAAAGAGGACACCATTTCCCCCTCCTTTCTTATAATTTCCCAACAAAAATTCTAGCAGGATGGCCTCTAAAATTTTTAATAGCTGGAAAGGAATGAACTATTAAACTCTGATTTAATGAAAATAAAAGTGAAATGCTTAAGGAACTTTAACAACTTGTTCACAACTGTGGTGATCAAGTGGTAGCAGTTCTGAAAAAATCCTGTTCCTTAGGGTTCATGGCCAGAAAATAATGCTGTTGTTGCCTTTCTGCTTTTATCGAAAAGGTAAAAGGGACTTTAGAAATGCTTGACGAGATTTAAGAGTCAATTTTTTCCATGACACCTCTAATTTTACAATGGAAACCAATGGAAAATGAAGCACCGTCCTTTTAGTCTATGCCTTCAGATTCTTTATCAAGTTAAGATGATTCAAACTCACCAATGTTTCATGTTTCAAATACTGCAAAATAGCTGGGAGACTTAATTTACATTTGGAATTTGAATAGTATATTCAAACAAAAAATTTGATAAAATTTGACAAACAAAATACTCAAGATATTAAACACCCAAATTCCATAATCGATGTTTGTATCGTTAAAAAAAAAAAAAAATCAGTAATAGAGGAAAAGTGCTTTTATTTTTAGTTAACAAAAATCACAAAGTCTACACTGTATCCAATTTTAATACTATCAAATAATTTAACATTTTCTAACTTCCCCCAAAGCAAATGGGGGTGGGGGGAAGGGGAGAGAGACAATCTTACCTCGATAAAAGAGTCAATGTGCAACATCAGAGCTTGAGTCCTACTGATGATAAACTGATTGACACATGCAACAGCGTGAGACCTAGAAACAAAATTTAACATTTAACACATGCTCACTGAAGCATTTTCTATTTACAGAAGATTGACAAGAACTTAAATACTCCTCCGTAAAAAAAATTATGGTGTATGTAGAGCCATAAATGTATGTATTTATATATATATGGCACACACATATATGTATACACACCCTGAAAAGAATGAGTCAAACTCTCTGTGTAGCTCACATAGAGTATGAATCTTAAGTGAAAAATGCAGGGTGCAGAACATTAGTACTTCTCTGAAAGTGGAGAGACTCAAAAAGGACATGTGCATATTTTTAAGAGTGGATACCTCTGAACAGTGGGATGGTGGGCAGAGGCATAATGGATATATATAATGGGTACACATTCCTTTAAAACTAAAGACATAGTCAACTCAATGCCATAGCAACTCCTAATGGCACTACCTGTAAAAATATACCCATAATCCAATCACTTCTTAACCACCTTCACTTCTTCCCTAGTCCAAGCCATGATTTCCTATGAGGATTACTCCAATAAGATCACATTATACCCTTGTTCAGATTTCTCCAATAAAACACAATCTATATCTTCTACAAAAGATCAAATGGTAATATTTTAAGATTTGTGGGTCACATAAGACCTCTGTGGCACGTTCACCCCCACCCCCAAACATAACCTTTTTAAGTATAAAATCATTCTTAATTCATATGTTATGGGCTGAATTTGGCCCCATGGGTCACAGTTTGCTGACTATTGGCCTAGACATTCCACTACAGTGTGGTTACTCCCTACGCTTCCTAGTATGATGCAAAGTTTTCTTTTTTGGTCAGTGTAAAAGGCTTGTTCCTAACTCTAGGACCTTTATACTTGTTCCTGGTCTTAAATGTCTTTCCCCTTGACCTTTCAAAGATGTGTTACTTTACTTTGTTCAGAATCTCTACACAAATGTTACCTGTACAGTGAAACTTCTATGTAAAATACCTCTAAGCCCTTACTCTCATTTTTCCACAGTACTTATCATGAAACTATAGTTTTTTTTCTGTCTGCCTCTTCTTCTGATAACCCAAGAGAAAAAGGCGACAGAAGAAGGTACCAGATACCCAATAAACCTATGACAAGATATTCAACATAACCAATGACACAGAAATAACCATCAAGCTCATAATGAAACACAATTTTCTATTTCGCAAAAATTAAAATACATAACAATACTAAATGCGGAATATATGCACCCAGAGAAACTTTTCCTTTGTTAATAGAAAGTATGAATTGATGCAAACGCCCTGGAAAACAGTTTGGGGTTCTTTCCTTGTTATGTGCCCAGTGTCTTAGAAATTCCTCCCCAAAGACTTTACATCTTCCTAGAAACTCTTGCAAATAGACAAAAGGAGACAAGCAAATGTTTTCAACAGCACTATCCACACTAGCAAGTACCTGGAAGCCACCCAAAGGCTTAGGGGGGGTTCAAGGGGAAGACCATGAATAAATTGTGTAAACCTTGTATGAGGTACTATACAGTTGTCAAAACAAATGAGCTATAATGACAAAATATGGACGAATCCTAGCAAAATATTAAATTTAAAAAGTCACCAAAGATTAAGTTCAGTAAAATACTATTTATAAAGTTAAAAACACATACAGATATATATATACATTTTTTTACATATCATATATATTTTCAATAATTGTTTTTTAACAATCCAAGGGAAGGGTCAAGTCAGGATTAGATGTAGGTTGCTGTCAAGACCTTAGCTTTCATTCTGGATGGTAGGTTGGAGTGCTTATTATTAAAAATAACTAATATGTAACTAAAGACTAAATGCAAGTGGGCCAAGATGAGAAGGTCATGAGCTAAGAATGATAACTCAACTTTGTGTATTTCTGGTAGGATTTATAAAAAATCAAGTGGCTCTGATTTTTCAATTGCTTAATCCTGTAATGGATAAAGCTATAATCCTTTGCCTCATTCTATATTCTCAAAGTTCAGCAGTTATTTTGAGATGGAAAACCACTTTTAATAGTACATAAAAAGTATCAGTTAAACTGTATAAATAAGGCATTAAACAATAATATAGAATAAAATATAAAGATGAAGCTTAACGCATTGCTAAAATACATAGCAAATACATTTACCCAAATACATGTTAAAATGAAGAAAAAAATTTAATGGTATGTACAACAGAATCTCAAATGGGTAGTAATGAAGAGTCACTAAACAAAAACATTTCTATATTACTGAAGTCCACCTAGTCAAGTTTTAAACAAATGTCCACCCACAAAAATGTATTAAAATTACAAAACACTGTTATATCTAGTAATGGTATGCCAATTGCCAGGAATATGCTTTTTGGATTTTTCTGTTTTTCTTTCAATTGTTAAGAATTGGGTCACAAAAAAAGTGACTTTCTTAGGAGTAAAGAAAAATATGCAAATAACTATACCTTTTTTCATCACCTTAGTTGAAAGATTAAGAGGAGAAGACTTCCTAGGGAACATGAACTCTAGTTAACTACGTCAGGAAGAGTAAAATGTCATTATTTGTTTGCATGACACTACCATAAATTAAGCATCTATTAAGTTTCCACTGTGAGAACACTGTATTAAGTACGACTTACGATGAAAAGTAATTAAAATTAGATCGAGATAAAGGAAAAAGAAATAAAGAATTTAAGCAAGAAAAAGATTCCTGATTACCCTCTGGTCACACTGTTGAAATGAGAATCCTTCAGAATACAGCTTGGAATCTTGGAATAAACTCCAATGAACATCTAAACAGTTACAGCCTATGCATAAAGTTCATGCAGCTGGATATCTCTGCCTCTGGGATCCTGCACAATTTCTACTTTAAATAGTAATATGGTGTTTGATCATTCTACCTAAAAGCATGAAGCACTGACAATGGGAAACAATAAAAATCAGAGCAACTGACAATCAGAAAAGCACTGACTTTTCCATACTAATGATAAGCAAAAGACAAAAGGAGAATTAAGTGCAGAAAGCAAAAAGAAAAATACAAAAAACACAAAAAAACGAGTAGAGCAGCCTGGGGAACTTTTGGTGAAGTTACAGGAGTCTCACACACCTCAAAAGTGTGAAAGCATCATGATAATTATAGCTCAACAGGACAAGTGATGATAATCAAGTTACTCAAAGGCTAATATTCCAAAATATTTCAACAACTATATGCTAGGCACTGCTCAAGGAACTAGGGATATAACAGGAAAACAAAGCAGGCCAAGGTTAACTTGTGGCCAATTGGCCCTACTGATCTGAATGTACTCAAAAATTCTTCTACCTTCACGCTCAAAGTGTTTTAAATTAGATGTAAAACGCTTAAACTGAAATTACTAAATAATTCAGATGTCGTATTGGAGCAATTTTTACCACAAAGCTGCAAATGAAGGTACCTGTACTTGGCAAGATTCATAAATTAAAACAAAAACAACATGACAACACCCCCAAAACACAATGACTTTCAGCCTTACACAAAGGATCTTTGAAGCATACCATCTAGAAGGTAGAGAACTATCGTATTGGATGAAAATTTCATCAGATAAAGTTCACATTTCATGTGTTTTGCTATGAAAGGAGTACATTTCAACTACTGAAGTTCACCTTTGTGGAATATCAGCATCTTCTGCCAATCACAAAAATATTAGGTAATGGAAAATGAGAGTGGTCAGGCTTACAGTTTACAAATTAATTTGATACTGGCTACACAGATACCTTATTTTTGGACTACTGTGCTTGAAGAACTGTAAAAACTTGGGGATCATGATGTTGAGAGGACGATCTAAAACATCACTATCTAAAATCTCAGCAGAATCTTCACAGATCTTCTGAAGGGCGCCAAATGCTCCCTGTGAAAGATATTTAAATTATTACAATTAATTAAAAGTGACGCCATTTTATTTTTAATGTTTATTTTTGAGATAGAGACAGAGCACAAGTGGGGGGAGGGAGGGCGGGGCAGAGAAAGAGGGAGACACAGAATTCGAAGCAGGCTCTAGGCTCTGAGCTGTCAGCACAGAGCCTGACAGAGAGCTTGAACCCAAAGATCATAGATGATGACCTAAGCCGAAGTCGAACGCTTAACCAACTGAGCCACCCAGGTGCCCCATAAATGAAGACATTTTAAAAGCAAACTGAAGAATATTGACTAATTTGTATAAATGTTTTCAGCTCTCATAAAACCCATAAATTTAGTCATCAATTTTAATACAGAAATCATTTTACCATTGAAGTATCTAAAATCTTAGCTTAAACATAATAGTACATTTTTATCCTAGCATTTAATGACTTAAAATTAAAGGATATTTTGGTTGGGAAGGACTATAATAAATATTATCTAACTGAAAAAGCTCACTTCTCCTGAAATATTCTTTTCAATTTTAGGTCAAAAAGAAGTCTTAATATCTTTTAAAAATTACTTATATGTAAAACCATTCATTGGGTAATGGTGACAAAACATGGTAAACAGGCAAAAAAATTCAAATTAGCAACTATTTCCCTACATCCATTTTACACCAAAGGGGTTAACCTAGAGCTCCTGCCAGTACACAACATGCAACCTACTAACACCTTGAACATCTCATTTATTGCTTGTAATTCCATCAGGAGCAGAAACCTGGTACTTACTTTCCTCGTACAATTAATAGAAGAATACTTTCTCTTTAAAATGTGACTTATGGGAGTGCCTAGGTGGCTCAGTCGGTTAAGTGTCCAACTCCTGGTTTCTGCTCAGGTTGTGATCTCGTTTGTGGGTTCAAGCCCCGCACTATCAGCGCAGAGCCAGCTTGGGATCTCCTCTCTGCCCCTTCCCCCACTCACGTCCTCTCCCCCTCTCTCAAAATAAATATTTAAAATACGACTTCTATAGAAGCTCCAAAATTTCATGATTACTGTAGTTTTAATTTTTTTATTCTTGGTAAGTGCTTTCTAATATTTTGATCTCCTTTCGTGTTGTTACCACTATACCAAAGCATGATTTAAATTTTAATCAACTCTTACTTAATGGCTGAATACAATTACTATTTCAGTTCTTCTGTAATCTTACCAGTGTATTTCCAAGGCATTACTGGAAAATGTACATATGGGAAAGTACATCTTTTTTGTTTTTGTTTTTAGGGAGGGAAAAGTGTGACTTTAAAGACCCCTCTGCTTACTCCCTCTCTCTCAGTCCCTCCTTTTCCTCTTTCAGATCAGGCGACAAACTGCCAAGTCAAAAGGCCACCTGATTTTGTTAGGTTATTTCAGTGCTTGTCCTGTCTACGAGCAAGGCTTGCTTTCTTGAGAGGGAGAGGAGTCCCTGCCTTTGAAGAAGCAAAACACCTAAAATGGTTCCCATTCAAAACAGATTTCTACACAAATGGGAAGCCGGCTAATAAAAGAGATACATAAAATGAGGAATCCACACAGACTCCCTTTCCCATATGGAAAGGTTGCTGTTAATTTGATCAGTGAGTGGCAAACGAGATTATAATTACTACATGATAAAAACTAGATTACATATACTGTGGACATGTCATAAGAGGCACAGAAACAACCTAGAGAAAGCAAAAAAGTAATCATGGTTGGTAAATTTGGTAAATTTAAATCTATCTTTGAAAACTACTACACAGATTAAACAATTGCACTTTCTTGTAGGAATTATAGTAAAGAACCTTTATAACTTAACAGTCGTTATAGAAAACAGTAAGATAAATGGTCACTAATGTAAAGCAAAAGGGTAACTTGAAACTTCTAAGTTTTGAAGTTCTGTGTTTCATAGAATTATTTTTCTCAAAGGTTACAAATACACAACTAGATGAGAAAAACAGAGAAGAAAAAGTATGTAAGAAGCAAATTTCTTTACCTCACAAGTGTTGTAATCTTCAGAATCCAACAGGCTACAGAGTTTTGGTAAGAGGTCAGGCCAATTCTGCAATTCTCCCTTGGAGGCTATGGTTGTAATCAAAATACCTTGAAAGAAAACATACACATTTAGGAAATCTGACTGCATTATGTCAGATACTGCCATGTGAATGCACACATGCACACACTTTCACTTAAATGCCTCAAATCAGCCCAGGACCTCCACACCATGTAAATAATAACGTTCACCCAGGACCCCCCTTTCCACAACAGCACACCTGTAGAAAAACCACAGCATAAATCAGATGTTTCTAATCTTATTTTCCAACACTTTGCCCTCTTTTGTATTTTAACAATTATCTGCACAAAAAGACTACTCTTTTTGTACTACAAAAAGGGCAACAACTACTGCTGCCCTTTTCTAACAATACCAGTAGTTCCCCTCATTAAAATTAAAGTTAACCCACAAAGATTGGTGAACTGGGCTACATTAAAATTAAGAATCTCTGCCCATCATATAATACCATTAAGAGATGAGAAAGCAAGGCTTGATTTTTTTTTGCCAGTACATATACAGAAATACAATTGATTATTGATTTTTGGAATCTGTAATCTAGTTAAATTCACATATTGGTTTTAGATTTTTTTCCTAGATTCCTTAGAACTTTCTATGTAGTTAATAGTGTTTTTTGAATAAAAACAATTTTGCTTCTTCCTTTAAAAAAAAAAAATTATAGTTAACCCTTGAACAATGCAGGGGGTTAGGGGCACTGGCTCCCCTCAGTCGAAAATCCACATATAACTGCTGACTCCCCAAAACTTAACTAATAGCCTACTGCTAACCGGAATCCTCAGGGATAACATAAACAGTTGACTAATATATACTTTGTGTATTACATGTATTGTACTGTTTTTACAAGTAAGCTACAGAAAAAAAAAATGCTATGAAAATCATAATGAAAACACATTTAGAATACTCTATTGTATTTATTGAAAAAAAAATTTAGCCTAAAAACAGACGCATGCAGTTCAAATCTGTGTTCTTCAAGGGTCAAAAGTGTTCCTCTTCTACAGAAGAGTAGAAAGAAATATACCAAAATGTGCTTAATCACTGGGTGATGAGTAGGAGTCTGTTAGTTTCAAACAAAAATACATTAAGAAAGTTGCAATCTGCTCTCTGACTTAAGCTAGGATCTCAGCCACAGACCATGGTAGGGAGAGTGAAAGCAGATGAGCCATCAAGTGAAAACAATCCTGTGCCCAATAATCCCTCTGGTGTGGAAGACCCACACACTTCTCCAACAGTTCCCACTTACGGAACTGAATCACTGTCAAAGTGATCTTGCATCTTGAAGGCTGAGGGGCACACGCTGACTGATCATGTCACCCTGACTAGACTGTTTCAACTGTGTTGTATAGATCAGTTGTGATAGTTAATGAACTTGCAAATATACAAATACATAACACAAAAGTTTTGTTATACACGGTAATAATGCAATAAGTTTTATGTTAGTGTTTTCCTCTGCCCTAGCAAATTTAACATAAGATAGTACAGGATGTTTGATGATTTAGATCTTTTAGTACCATAAGATCTGTATAAACACTGACAGTAGGTGAATTACAAGTACTCCAAACTTCAAAGTACTAATTTGTAAAAGTGAAGAAAAAAAAAAGCGTTGTTACTTTGAGAAGTGAGATATGCAAACAAAATGCCTGGCACATAATAAATACAGTAAGTACTCAATGATCATTACCGTAGCAAATTCTACAGTTTGGGCGTATAAACAGTTTTTCAATTTTCCACTGTTAGTTTTGAGAATGTTGCTCTCAATGGCAAAGAGCTAAAAAATGTAAAGTTGTTGGTCAATATGTACTCTGCACTAAAAAAATTCTAAATTATATGGTAAGGTCATCAATGTATTGATAGCATTTTCAGACATAACCTTTAAAATATTCTAATAAAATCAAGAAGCAGCAAGGCCAATAGTAGAGCTGTTCCTTCTCGCCATTTATTCTTTCCTGAAGTTAAAATATGTAAGAAGTGAGGTAGAGAGAAAGCTCTGGATCTGCCTCAATAAAGCCAACCATGTCTTAAAACAAGCAGTAATAAAAATTAAATGCCAGCCTACAATTTGGCACTAACAGATTGCTGACATTCGTTACTTCTGCTAGAAAAGCATTAAATGGTCAAAGACCAACAAATTCAAATTTAACTGGCCCATATAATTTCAACCACTCCCAAAAAATCTTCTAATGCCTAGCATCCCAGTTAAAAGCGAAAAATTGTAGGGGCGCCTGGGTGGCGCAGTCGGTTAAGTGTCTGACTTCAGCTCAGGTCACGATCTCGCGGTCCGTGAGTTCGAGCCCCGCGTCGGGCTCTGGGCTGATGGCTCAGAGCTTGGAGCCTGTTTCCGATTCTGTGTCTCCCTCTCTCTCTACCCCTCCCCCGTTCATGCTCTGTCTCTCTCTGTCTCAAAAATAAATAAACATTAAAAAAATAAATAAATAAAAAAAAGCGAAAAATTGTAATTCTCAGTGTATATAGCAAAGGTGGGAGTGAAAATTTGTATACTTAGCAATACCTATTAAAATTTTAAATGCTTAAACACCACACTTTGACCCAGTAATGCTACCTCTATGAATTCATTCTACAGAAACGTTCCCACATTGTTGAAACACAAATGACAGTCACTAAAATAATAAAATTACAAACCAACCATATGTTCTTAAACAAGAGAAATAATTTTATATTTGCTTAAAGAATTATCACAGTCAGTGCAATGTAGTCTTTTCAAATAAACTTCCTTGGCAAGATTCCTAATATGTACTGTGAAGATTTAAAAAATTTTTAAAGTCTGGCATACACTCACCATTCTTTTTACCAGTGTCAAGAGCTGGCAGAGCACTGGAAAGGCATAGGAGGGTCCATCAGAATAAACTAGGGATTCCCTTTTGTCAAAACAGAAATGACCTCTACCCATCCCATGTAAAATCAGTGTGCATAATGTGCATAATTAAGACGTTAATATTTTGAGAGAAGCCACAGAGCCTTTGGTTATTTTAGGTAAAAGATGAACTGGGCACTTTTCAAACCCATGAGACAAAAAATACAAAAGTAGAGAACTTTTAATGAAAATGACTGAATCATTATGGAAGTTCTCAGTAACCAATCTCCATTCAACCAACCTGCTAGATTAACAGAAGCGTTCTATTTCTAGGTCCTTGTAAAATTGAGCTGCTTAAGCCCCATAGCATACTGAACACTGCCCATTACTAGGCCCCTCTAGAGTCCACCTGCCTAGTTCTGCTTCCACGAACTGATGTTACCAATAGTCAGTTGTGTTCACTCCCAAACCTATTTACACCAGCTATAATTAAAAAATTAAACATCTTAATTCAATAAACGGATAGTCGTTCTTTCACTCAAGCTGAACACTCTGAAAAGACTAAAAAAACTGCTGTAATTAGACAAAGCAAATATTAAAAACAAGAGTAGAACATAGTAAGATTTAAGGTCCCATTCTTACGTTGTTTTAATAAAATTTCCTTTCCGTGTAAAGAAAGCTTCCATGCATTACACAAGGAAGCCAGGTAACAAGGAACGCAAACAAAAGGCAGTGATCCTACATTAACACCATTTGTTAATGCCCCATTTTAACCAACTTTGATTAAACCAACCACCAGTGAGTATGGTCTCACTAAATAAGGGATTTTACTATAATAAATAATATTACTTCCAAAGCATTTAGAAGTGGCAATGAAAAATTCTCCCCCTCCCTCACAATTCAACATGAAATGGGTAACAAAAATTCCTACAGAAATAGTCTATCATCTCAGGGCACCCGGGTGGCTCAGTCAGTTGAGTGTCCGACTTCAGCTCAGGTCATGATCTCTCGGTTCGTGGGTTCGAGTCCCGTGTCAGGCTCTGTGCTGACAGCTCAGAGCCTGGAGCCTGCTGCAGATTCAGTGTCTCCCTCTCTCCCTGCCCCTCCCCTGCTCACGAGCTCTCTCGCTCTCTCAAAAATAAACATTTAAAAAGAAAATTTAAAAAAATAAAAAATAAAGCTGAAAAAAAACAGCCTATCATCTCAAAAAACAACCCAGTTACAAACAGAATAAGCAAAACTGTAACAGTATAACTTACCTACAGTGGCTCTAATCAGAGGAGAGGAGTCACCAATATTGTTTAAACATTCACTCTTAATAAAGTCTGTTACACCATTTGGAAAGTTCTGAAAATGTGCTTTCACGTTATTCTTCAAAATGAGACCACTCAATGATCTTGTGGGTTCGTCTGTAATAAAATATTATTGAGTTTCAAAGTAGTTTTCATTTCAAAATGTATCAAGGACGCTAACTTTTAAAATACTCCTACTCAAAAATTGATTGCAACGTTCCAATAATTTTGCTATAACCAGGAAAAAAGTATCATAAGTAATTATCAAAAGACTAGCTCCATGATTTGTAGTTCAGGGTTTCTCAACCTTGGCATGGACATTGTGGCTCAGATAATTCTTTATCGGGTGCTGTCCTGTGCATCCTATGACGTTGAGCAGTACCCCTGACCATAGATGCCAGTATTACCTTTCCAAGTTGTAACAAAAATGTTTCCAGATAATGTCTGGAATGTTGCAGGGGTGGAGTGGGTGGCAAGGGAGGACCAAATTGCACTTGGTTGAGAACCACTGACTTAAAAAGTTAATTTAGTTTACATAGGGCCACTGCACACAAGTTTTATTGGGACCTGATATAAACATCAAATTACAGATCTCAAAGTATTAGTGACTAAAAATATCTATTAAAAAAATTAAGTCGACAAAAAATACGGGATCACCTTCACATACAAATAAGTGACGTTCATTTATATCATGTTTTTCACTTGACTCTGAGCTAAAAAAAAAAAAAAAAAAAAGGGTAAAACAATTTTAAAATTTCCAGAAGTTAAATACAATTTACATTAAAACGTTTAGTCCAAAGCTGGGTGTTAACAAATTTTTAAGAAGAAATTTAACACTAGTAGAATGTAATTGATGCTTTACCAACTGACATCACCACCAATATTAGCAATAGTTAGGATCTTCTGAATGCTTATTTGGTACTAAACACTGCTAAATGCATTCCAAATAGTGTGCTTTTAATCCTCAGAACCCCATGAGACAAGAATTATTATCCCACTGCACAAATGAAGAAACTGAGGGCTCTGCCAAAGTCACACAAGACTATCAAGTGAGGAAGTCAAAATATGAACCTCAGGAGTCTGGCTCAAGTCTACACTTGATGCATTCTACAGTATCACCCTCCTCAAAGGACTGGAAGACATGAAGTTGTGGTGAGTAGAATATGCTATTACAGCACTACTGTTTTACACACGTTATTTAAAAAAATAAAATAGCCGTGGGTCGCCTGGGTGGCCTAGGGTTAAGTGTTCGACTTTGATTTGAGCTCAAGTCATGATCTCAGGGTTCCTGAGTTCAAGCCCCATGTCAGGTCTGTGCTGGCAGCACGAAGCCTACTTGGGATTCCTTCTCTCTCAAAGTAAGTAAACATTAAAAAAATAAATAAGTAAAATACCACGAGCTTGTTCTAGTTTGTAGCATGCTGCCATCATCTGATTGGCACTGAAATATTAAAGGGTGAAGCATATGGAGAGGCAAAAGGATAGCAAAATTTCTTTGCTCATAAACCCCACTCAGGCCATCACAGTAATACAGGCTAAAAGCTTTTGTCACCGTCTAGTAACTTCTTTCTGGTTTCAATTACAACCCATTCCAATGAGTAAGTTAAAATGAAACAAAAACACTTCTAAATTCACTTGCAAGTTTAAAACTGCCATATAATAAATGAATAGCCAGATATTTAACTTCGATAAGCAATAATCCTTTTTGTCTTGTTAGCCCTTAATAATTCAGTCAGATAGTTTTAATTCAAATAACATATTTGTTTATAATACACACTATCATTCTTACAATAAATGATACAAGACGAGTTTTAATAGGCCACAACACAAGGTAGAAGTGATTTAAAATTAAAAATATAAAGCATTCTATATTAAAATATTTATCTTCATTAACATAAAAAATATCCTGTCTCCTAAATGCATTAAGAGCCACTGATCACCCATTTCTTTTTTTTTTTTTTAAAGTTAAGGCTTTACTTTACTGGGCCTCAATTTGTTGATTTGTACAGCGAGGGAATTAGATGAGCCTATCTCTGAGGTCTCTTCCAGATCTAAAATTTTCCTCCATGATTCAGAGTAAACAAATTCACAAGAGAAATGGTGAAAAGATTACTAAATAAGCATTTCCACTTCAAGATGTTATTTACGTTCCTTCACTAATAGGATGATCCCAATGCCAGGTTTTTCTTTAAATAGAAAATGGAATATAACAAGCTCATGTCCCAGATAAATAAGGCACAAGAAATATTAACTGTTAAACAAATGTTAAGCTTCTATCGTGTCCTGTGAAAAATGGTGACTAATAAATTGGAGGCAGTTATATCCAACCGCTCGTGATTTGAATTGTTTGCTTTTAAAAATACTTATTTATTCTTAACATCTCAAAAAAGCTTTCAGAAAGAATATTTTAAACATCTTTAATATGTGGAACTTAGGATGTGCAGATGGACAGGACAGAGAATAGATGAACTGGTGAAAATAAATTTAAAATTTTCAAGTAAAACAATTAGTTTAGAAAAATTCATTTCCTAAATATAAAGTTCTTTAAAAAATGAGTAACACTGACTTGATTACAAATTAGTATGTGGGAAAAATAAATTTCTGTATTAAGAAACAAAGCATCAAGTACATTTATCAAACTAGGAATATTAGTTGCTTAATTTCAAGATATGCTGAAGTAATTTTCAGTTTCTTAAAACCCAGATTTAGAAAGTTTTAAAGTTGCCATTACATCCCTCAACCACAAATTAAAATCCCTAAAATTAACATTCAAAATTAATCTAAAAAAATTACTTTACTGTATAAAAATATTAAATCTGATACAAGTATTAAAATCTGTAAGATTAGGAGATTTTATTACACATGAAGGCAATTAACCCCACTAGAGCCTTGGATGTCTAACCCTTACAGACAAGACGGTCTGGCAGTCTAACACAGGGCATTATATAGCTGGAAAAAGTAAGACAGGTAAAATCAGTGTCAGAATCAGTGTCAGAGTGTAAGACTTCCCAACTCCAAGTGCCCTGTTTTTTTTTTTTTCCGTTTGTTTGTTTTTTAAATAATTGCACTATGGCTTCTGAAACACTAATCACTGAACAGGGTATAGTGCTTTCAAGTAGAGGCCAATCAGTTGCTTAATAATAAGTATTTTCACGCCTTTTGTGTGTCTGACAATGTTCCAGGAAGAGAATCTTCAATATTCAGGTAACTCGATAAAAAACAGTTCACTACAATGTAAGTTCCATGAGGGCAGAAATTCTTATTTTTTTGTTCACTTTCATTGCCCCTGAGCCTGGAAATGAAATGGTGCTCAATAAATATTTGAGAAATGAATGAATAAAGTCTAGTGGGAAACACTGACATATATACAATAAAATGACCATATCATTTAAAAATAAAACTAGTTTTCATGCTTTGAATTGCCACAAAAGTAATTGAAGTTTAAAATTATTGTAGACTGGGGGTGCCTGGGTGGCACAGTCAATTAAACGTCCAACTTCGGATTACGTCATGATCTTGTGGTGTGTTTGAAACCCGCGTCAGGCTCTGTGCTGACAGCTCAGAGCCTGGAAACTACTTCAGATTCTGTGTCTCCCTCTCTACCACTCCCCAGCTCACACTCTCTCTCTCAAAAATTAACAAACATTAAAAAATTTTAAATAAAATCATTGTAAAAGAATAGTTAATAAAGTTTCATTATACTGTTTAATATATACAGTTAGAAGTTTTAAAAAAGTCGCAAAAGTTTATAAAGAGAATGGTCCCAATTTTAATTAAATTTTAAAATAAATAGCCATATAAGACTGTAGAATTAATTAATCAAGAATAATAATAAATTCTCTCTGGGTGACAGGACAAGTGATTTTTCATTTTGGTTATATGAACTTTGAATTGTTTTCTATGAATCCACATATATTCAGTTAATGAGTAAATCCTGCATTCAATCTGTTATGACATTCATGTACAAGGATTCAAGCAAAATACCAAAATAGACTCCATAATACTTTTCATTCACAAAATATGAAGGAGTTTATGATAAAAACACCCGATTAACAATCGAATGTTTATTAAGGATCTAAATTAAACTTTAGAGTGGACTCTTAAATCTCTCTGCCCATTCCACATCTGTAAACCAGTGGTTACTATAAAACGCAAACCTTTGAAATTAATAACTCTCAGTATATTTTCATATATCTTGAAGACATTTCCAAGTAGTTTTATCAATACAAACCTCACTTACCTTCAGATTTTAATTTTGTAAGAACAAAAATCAGGTAGTTGTTAAAATCTGGATATTGATTGAGTTGTTCCAGTTTCTAGAACAAACAGTAGTTAAGGAAACTTCTCAATGTATCTAAGGAAGAAATTAAGCATTTTCAATCTAAAATCAGGAATCCCATTTGTGATATTTTAAAACTTGCATTTTCTTAGAAAGAATAAAATTTTCTTACTAAAACCATCAATACACTATTCCAAGAATGCACTAATGGTTATGTTAAATCTCTTTGGTGCTTTATGGCTGAAACATTAAACTTAATACTTTATATCAATTATATTCAATACAACATAAGCCAAGTTCTGAACAGGGTATAGGCTCAACGTAGCAAAAAAAAATTTCAAAAGAGAATGTTTTATTTGAACTTTAAAAACCTTAACCAGAAAGGTATTTACGTATAGAAATAATGACAAAAATGAAAAGCATCGCAAAGAAATGAAAACAGGTCTTTAAAGATCATTTACAGAACTTTATAAAATGGCTTTTCAACTTAGAAATCAAAAATGCTTTTACTAGACTCATTTACTAGACTCATTCTACTGAATATTAAATGCCACTTAAACACAAGTCTGTTATCAAATCTTATTATGTAAGGTCAGTATGAAATTACTGAAATGCAACAGTTCCACAATTGTGCCCCCTCCCCAAGATCTAACATTTCCAGTGACATAAATTTGCAGGTATTTCATTCTGTTGGCAGTCAACAGTGGCATGATACTCTATTATATCCTTCTTCATGCTCTCTTAACCCCTAATTTTTTTTAACACTAATTGTTTTCTTAGTAATATTCAAATGTTTTTATTCAGCAGACCTAAATTTATTTTTAAATTAAATCCCTGATACAAACTCTAGGTACACTGTATTAGCTATTTATTACATACTAGAATACCCTCAATAGGTAGTGGTCAGATTAACTAGCAAAAGCATTCTCTACAAAATTTCCAAAGTCTACTTTCTTAGACCAAGAAAAAAACCAATGGTTTTTCTTTAGTCAATGGCAAAGACTAGCATACTGATGTGGTAATTTTTCATAAATATTTCCTGCTAAAATTTACTTGAGCTATCTATCCAAATTTACTTGAGCTTTCTATCCAAATTTTATTAATGGTCTTGCAAGAGGTAATTAGGCCTATACAAAAACAACAATGAAATAAATGCTTTCCTAAGGTCACAAAGGAACAAGATCGTCCATCATTAGGCACTTAGAAAATATAAAGCAATACGTATTTTTAAATACTATTCGCTTACTGAAATTTAACTTCTTTTGCAGAAGGCATACTATGCTCCAGGCACCCAGAATAAACTATAAATTTGATGGTTAGCCCAAGCACAGTTCCAGGCATATAAAAGGTATTTAATAAATAAGTACCAAAACAGGAATCTATAGTGCTACAGAAAAAAATTACAAGGTGGTTATGGCCTTGGCTCCCTTAAGAAATAACTGTGTCATACAATATCCGTAATTAATTCAATAAATATCAACTTCTATCATTCCTACAGCTATAACAACACAAATTAAGACTGGGCCACCACAGGGTTTCAGATACAAGCACCCACACACCCCAAAACTCTACCCTTCCCTTGGTACTGGCATTATCCCCTTTGGTTTTAAATGAGCAGTATTATATTAACCAAGAAGCTACGTGCTTCCTCCTCTATTAAAGGTTTTAAGTTACAGCAATGCAGTACTTCGACACTTATTTAGCAAAATTTCTCATGGAATTGTATATAATTTCATGTTTACAAGTGTTATTATGTTTAAGCCCTAAAGGGCTTACTTACCAAATTCTAGTTTTGCTGTTGACTAACAATAAAAATCAAGAGATTTTCTGCAAAAAAGCAGACTTAAATTGTTTAAAGAATTCACTTCTTTGGTCTCAACATAACAGGGATAAGGTTATTTATGACTGGGTGAGTAAATTTGTCTCCTTTATCGGATTCAATGATCCGATATTTATTTGCCCACAGTTCAGGGCACCATAGAAAACACAACAGAGGTTTTGCTGCTGCTTTTAACCTTTTCGGTCTCTAAAATCACAGCAACATGACCGCTACCCCAGCAAACTCCTTAAACACTGGGTACCTGAGCAGTCAACCTTTTGAGCCACAGAGACTATTTCACTCGGGAGCCAGGAAGCCTGCAACAGGTGTGAGCACGAGCAGCCCTGGGGTGAGGCCTGGGACCCCCTACTTGTAGGTCTCCAGCACTTTTAGGGCAAGGGCCCTGAAGAAACCCCAGGCCCAATGCGGCGGCAGTTTAAACCCCGCGCCAGCTCCACCCCATTTCTGGTCGGACGCTCGGCCGGCGAGTCCCGTCTGGCACGCAGAGTACTCCACCCGGACTCTCGCTCGACCCGCTGCCCCCTCGGCGCGGGGCGCATTCTGTGGAGCCGGGGGGCCGGGGTCCGCGCCGCACCCGGGCCTCGCCCGCCCGCGCCGCTCTCCGCCCCATGGGCAGGTCAGCGGTGGGCGGGCGGGGACGTGGCGGCCGGGCGGGCGCACATGTAGCTATCGCGGGCGGCGGCCGGGAGCCCCCGCCTCCCGCGGGCCGGAAGCCGGCGGCCGCGGCAACACCCCGGACCCGGGCTCGAGGGCCGCGTGCGCGAGGCGCCGGGCAAGAGCTGCGGCGGCGGACGGGCCTCTCCCCGCGGGCGGGCGGGCAGGCGGACGGAGGGCGGAGGGATCCGGGGAGCGGGAGGAGGGGGAGGGGCGGCGGGAGCCACCCGGCCGCCGGGAGCGGGCCCCGCGCGGGGCGAGCTGCGCGGGCGTCGGCAAGGCCTCGGAAAGGATACTTGTTGCACGGTTCTCTGGATGGTGGTGTCTGGGGACTGGGACTCCTTCAGCAGCTGCAGGATTTGCTGAAGCCCTTGCTCGTCAGGTTTCCACTCATACTCCATCTTGGTTTGCTGCAAATAAAGCCAGACACAGGAAGAGACGGAGCAAATGTTACTCCCCGTGCACAGGCCCGAGGGTTTCCCGCGCCGAGCAACCCCCTTTTCCCCGCCAGAACGACCCCTCTGCTCCCCACACGCCTCGGACCTGCTTGGGGTGCCCCGAAAGAAGTCTCGGACGGCGAAACCCGGGGGAACTGATCCTAGCAGCTCGGCCGCCAACGTCTGCTGGTGCTGCTGCTGCTGCTGCCGCCGCGGCCGCCGAGCGCAAGGAGCCGACCAGACTGAGTCACCGCGAATTTGCAATCTGGCCCCTAGATCCGCTCACGGGAGCCCCCTGGGTCCTAGTGCCACGCATTTTTCTCCAACCCAACCTAACTAGAGTTCCGTACAGTTTATTACTGATTTAAGGACTAATCAGAAGTCGAGTCCTTATCAAAACCCCGGAGAAACACCTGAAGAGATCTGATATGGGGTATTAGTTATTTTAAGTTAACATGGTGAATAATGGAAAATGACTGAAATAGAGGGAAAAGCCTGGTAATTCCCCCGACAATTCAACAATACTTAGAAAAAATAAAAATGCTTACATTTCAACTCGATATAACTGGCACTAATAGTCTAAAACATTAAAAATATATTGCAATCACAACCCACATCTTGATAAACACCAAATACTGCATTTACATTTGCACGTGATTGAAAAAAACTGCATTCTTTTATAAACTTAAACTTTTGAACTCTTAACTGAAATAAATTACATCTCAAATAACCACATTTCACAACTAAGGGCTTTGGTTGGGATGAAGGAAAAACAAGACAAGTAACGTAATTTTGTAAGTGGATGGTGTTTAATTCTATTAAAGTGTTCTCACATACATTTTCTCATTTGATTCTCTAGCCAACCTGGGGACGTATATTTGACCCCATGTGCCAATTAGGGATCAAAAAGGTCTGAGCAAAATTACCACAGTTAATTAGCAAAGACTGGGCAGAGTATAGGTTTCTTAAGCTACTAAGAGTTGCATTTGCTACAATCAGTTGAAACTATTATATCAGTGACACAGTTTCATTAAAACTAAATGCTTAGACAAAAACAAAACTTAAGTATCAAGCATAAATTATTTGTAAAAATCAAACTGAGTATGCTGAAAGAGAATTTTTCATAAGGCTTTACATGATGGTTTGACAACTGAAATTAGTCCCTCCCTAGTAGGGGTTAAAATTACCTGACCTTACTGTAGGTCTCTAGTTAGCACTGTTTTTCTTTCCTTCTTCCTTTTTTTCCTTTCTTTTTAAAACTTTCCTCTCTCCTTCACCCTTATTTTCTGGTTAATATCCTGTAATGTGGCTTGCTCACCATCTCCTATGGACTTCCTAAATGACCCAATGCAAAAAACTGTTCTTACTTAAAACAAACCTCCCCCCCCCCACAACGATCATCTAAACATATCTATTAATATTATAATGTTTTTATTCCAGTCTTTATTCTGTGTGCTTATATGTACTTTATATTTTATAATGGGATTGCTGTTTCTTGCCCAACTTCATATATTAAATATTTATTGAAAGTATTTTTTAAAAACATGATAGTACTCCCTTGTATTGCTGTGCCACAATTTTAATACACTTTCAAATACACATAACCTGTACAAATCATAGGCATACAACTAAATGGGAGTTTTACAAACTGAAGACGCCTGTGTAACCAATGCTCACATCAAAATATATTATGATCATTACCAGTACCAAGGTTTCCATTGTACCCAAGTCATCCAAAGTAATTCCTATTATAATTTCTATCATACAGATCTCTCCTTCCCTCTTCTTTTTACTTCAGAAACTTGTTAACAATTACAAAAATGACAAGAAATCAAACAATATGGTTGTGCACATAAAGTTAGTTCAATCCTACCTCCAAGCTTATGTCCACGACAGAATCAGTATTAAGTATGATATTAATCCTGCTACACCTTTCTGTATTCTCAAACATGCATATAGTTCTGGTTTTGTTTTTTAATTTTTTTTTAACATTTATTTATTTTTGAGAGAGAAAGACAGAGTGAGAGCAAGGGAGGGACAGAGAGAGACGGGGACACAGAATCCGAAGTTGGCTCCAGGTTCCGAGCTGTCAGCACAGAGCTGGATGCAGGGCTCGAACTCACGGACTGGGAGATCATGACGTGAGCAGAAGTTGGAAGCTTAACCCACTGAGCCACCCAGGCGCTCCCATCATTCTGGTTTTGTTTTAAAAGCATACTACATACTACACTTTATTAATGCTACAACTTTTAAACACATAATATACCATCATTCCAGGCCTATATGTGTGTGTGTGTGTGTGTGTGTGTGTGTGTGTGTGTGTGTGTGTGTATGTGTGTGTGTGTATTTAAGGCACTTTTTAATAGATGCACATAGGTATTTAGAATGAATAGGTCATAATTTGTTCAACCCCTTCTTGATTGGCTTCCAGGATGCTGATGCTTTTTTTTTTTTTTTGAACACACAAAAAAACATTCTTGTATTAATGTCTCTACACAGTAGTGGCACCCCAGTGGGATTATTAGGCCAAAAGTATGCGCATTTAAAAATTTCTAACAGTTATTACCACATTACTTTCTAAAAACAGTTATGCAATTCACACTCACAAAGAATACGAATGTTTCCCACATCTCCACCAGCACATTCTTTTCATTTTTGTGAATCTAATGGGTGAAAACTTAATTGTTACTAATATTAGGGTAGGGGGCAGGAGAAAGTTAAAGGGAGGGAACCTAAAAATTTGGACTTCAGTTATAAATGGGAGCTGTAACCATGCACATCTCACCAGTGGAGGTGACATTTGGATAGCCTACTTAACTCCCTAGCTGCCCTTTTGAATAAAGTGAAGTCAGGGCCAATAGCAGCCAGGTTGGAAAGGCATCTTCATTACATCCATCCTGAGGATAAGAGCTCCCATAAGATCATTATCATGCTTCCATCTTTATTCCTGCACCCAAATAAGTAGAATTCTTTATCTTTTCAAACAGTTTAGTATTTAAGACATTTAATTTGATCCACCCATGAGGATGGGATAGGTATAATGAAGAGAAACTGTTCCCTCACAACTTACTCAAATTATTGGAAACAAGTATTTTGAACCTCTATACCACATTTTTCTTACTGTGGTAAAATAAACATGTAACATAAAATGTGTTTTAACCATTTTAAGTATACAGTTTAATGGCGATAAGTACATTCTCATTGTTGTGCAACAATCACCACCTGTATCTGCAGAACTTACACATTGTAATAGCCATTAAAATTAGCAAGAGTCTGGGGCGCCTGGGTGGCTCAGTCGGTTGAGCGGCCGACTTCGGCTCAGGTCATGATCTCACGGTCCATGAGACTTCGGCTCAGGTCATGATCTCACGGTCCATGAGTTCGAGCCCCGCGTCAGGCTCTGTGCTGACAGCTGAGCCTGGAGCCTGTTTCAGATTCTGTGTCTCCCTCTCTCTGACCCTCCCCCGTTCATGCTCTGTCTCTCTCTGTCTCAAAAATAAATAAACGTTAAAATTAGCAAGAGTCTTCTGCTAGGGTAGCCAGAGGGATCACAGGGTTATTTAGGTAACATCTAAAGTACTTTAAGCTAACCAAGGACACCAGAATTCTGAGGCAGAAATCATTTATTTAAATAGTAAACTACATCTGTAATAAACAATATCAAGATGAACACTGGATTTTCCTGAAGTAATTACTATTCTATTTGCATGTTGAAGACTGGGATATAACTGTTTCAAAAAAGGGAAGTAATACTTCAAATGTTTCTCTTTTAGAGTATGCAAATCATGCTGATTAGTCCACAACATTCCATGGTGAAACCGCCCCCCCCACCCCCAACCAAAGGCATTTCATTAGCCAAGACAGTTATCTGAACTAGCTAGACAGAAGATGGACCAGAATACAAAGTTACTAAGAATACTAAGTTACTGTAAGATACTATTTGGGGTCTTCAGAAAACCAAAGAGTCCCAAACTGTTAAGAACTTAAATGTACATAAAAATTTTGAATTTGCAGGGCGCCTGGGTGCCTCAGTCAGTTGAGCATCCGACATCGGCTCAGGTCATGATCTTCTGGTCTTTGAGTTCGAGCCCTGCGTCGGGCTCTGTGCTGACAGCTCAGAGCCTGGAGCCTGTTTCCGATTCTGTGTCTCCCCCTCTCTCTGCCCCTCCACCACTCGTGCTCTCTCTCAAAAACTAAATAAACATAAAAGAATTTGCTAGAGTTGAGAATCATGTGAGGTAGAGACTGGTTGAAAAAAGTAATAATAAATCTAGTTTCTTCTCTGCTGGAGGGGCTGTAAACTATAGTTTAAAAAGCAGATGGGAAGTCTGGACTCAACCAACCTAAGTTTAAATCCTAGTTCTTCCATTTATTAGCTGTAAAAACCTGGACAAGTTAATTAATCTCTCTGAGCTTTAGTTTGTCAACTCTAAAATGAGAATATATCAACTCTGTGATAGGACTGTATGTACCTGCCTGGCATATAGTATGATTTGAAATATAGTAGTTTTAATTGTCACACAAAAGGTGTTCTACTGCCTGCAAGATAAAATCTAACTTCTTTTGAATGGATCTGGTTTCATGATCTGGTCCATCACCTCTACAGACAGCTTTATCTCTTATGACTTAACCTCAAACTTTACGCTCCACCAGCACCAACTGAGCCTCTCATACCTCTAAGCCTTTGAATAGGGATTTCCTCACTGGAACGTCCTCTTTACATTTGGCCATTTGGCAAACTCCTTCTCATTCTTCAGAGCTATGCTCATCTATTCAATTTCTAAATATCTACTGAGCGTCTTCCTTGGCACTATGCTTGATACTGGATACTATTTCTCTTCCATGATATTATTCTAGGACCTTCCCACAAGACTTAAGTGGTTTTTTTCATTAGAGATCCAAAGTTTATAGCTATTTCCATTTCAGAAACTATCATATTATAATTATTTCCAGGGCTGTCTTAGCAATAGATCATGTGTTCCTTGAGAAGAGGGACAGTGTGTTTTTGCCCTCTTTGCCCAGAAGAGTCTGAGTCAATAAATATTTGTTGAACAAATACTATTGCTGTTGCCATTAATTCAACTGAATATTAAGGTGAGTAACTACCATGTGCTCAATGAGCAATGAAGATTCAAAAGTAAGTAAAATATTGTTCTTGCCCCCCCCCCCACGCTCTCATTTAGTGAGAGAGACAGATGTGTGGTCTATGAATGAAGCATATGAATAAAGTACAATAGGAAGAGAGAGGAACACAAATATATATTCGGCCAGGAAAGAGAAAAGCACTTTACCCCCCTTTGGTTCAGAGCTTTTTTTCCTTCTAATTTCAATTACATTCAAAAAAATATTTACTGAGTAGCCAGATGTTTCCACCGACATGATGAATTACTATGAATGTGGTAAATGTTAACATTGACATGATTTCACAAAACAGTGAGCAATTCCAAACAAAATAAGGTATACTCTTCCCTCAATAATACAAAAGTTTTATTCCCAGAAACCTCAATATTTAATTAAAATCCTGCAAAAAATTCCACGTGCATATGTAAAATTATATGAGGTTTTAGGCTGATATTTTTTTCCCCTATGTGACTATGTAGTGGAGCATTCAAAAGTCGTTCAGGGTTTAAGACAATTCTTAATGATGAACATCTAAAATCTCTCTGCCCTCCCAAATTCTAGGACCAAAAGCACCTCCCAAATTCTAGGACCCCTCCCCCTCGCCCCACCAGACAGCACTATGGTAGAGAAAGTACAGGGGCTGTGGGGACATTAAGCTGAACCTCCTTGAGGAAGTGACTTTTTACCTGAGAATCTAACAGGAATTACCAAAAAGTAAAAATGAGGAGGGCAGGGGCTAGGAGGACCTCACAGACCAAGGTAAGAGTTGGAATTCATCCTGAAGCTAATAGAGAGCTTGTGAGGGGGGTTATAAATTAATAGATGACAAAACCAAATAAAAATATGGAAAATAATTACTCTTCCTAGGAAGTAGAAATGAGGAAGGAGAGGTTAATCTTCTGCTGTTCAGGATTGTTTATTTTCACAGTAAGCATAATATTTTCAGAACAAAAATAACTTATGTATAAAACCCATCAGACTGCTATGTGGGAAATCCCTGGAAGGGGCAGGAGCCACAGAAGACCTAACTTTCCAATCTGCATTTAAAATGGAGTTCCAGTTTGTTAGGGGAAAGTCTGCCATATTTCACTACCAAAAATACTACTAAAAAATCTGGCTAAATAGTAAAGGCATAAACACATCTATTATTTTGTCAATAATAGCAACAGCTAATGCTTTTGAGTACTAGGCAGTGTCCTAAGCACTTACATATGCCAACTAATTTATTCCTCAGAACTTTATCATGTATTAATATTACGTATATTTTGCAGATCAGTAAATTGAGGCACACAGAAGTTACCTGCCCAAGGTTACTCACATAATAAATGAATCCCTCATTCAAACCCAACTAATTTAGCTCTAGAGTCCAGTCTCTAAGCACCTGATATTACTGTCTTTCTAAAAAAACCCATCAATTTCTGTAAACTAGGAAACTAACCATAAATAGAACCATTTGTATTCTACAAGAATGACAAGTATTTGATACCTTTGTAGTGAGGTAAAAGACAAAATTTTAAATCACATTTCACTGGGACGCCTGGGTTAATCAGTCTGTTAGGCATCTGACTCTTGGTTTTGGCTCAGGTCATGATCTCACAGCTCATGGGATCAAACCCTATGACGAGCTCCACAATGACAGCATGGAAACTGCTTGGGATTCTTTCTCCCTCCCTCTCTCCCTCTCCCCCACACTCTCTCACTCAAAACAAATTTAAAAAATCCTATTTCACTATTGTAAAATAAATAAAACACTAAATATAGCAGTATGTATATTATGAACATATAATAAAAATGAGATATTTTAATAGCACTGAGTACATGAGTTCAAAACATCCTATATATAATCTTTAGAACATCCCTTTACAGGAACTAGTTGGCAAGTATTATCTTCATTTGACCAACAAATAAAACAAAATACAGCTTAAGTTATTTGCTGAATGTGAATCAGATTTGTAACTTCCAAAGAAAACGTCTCTTACACTGGCTTTTTACAAAAAGATGCTAGGATGAACAAGGAAGAAAAAAATCAGAGATAATCCAAAAGGCGAAAAAGATCCTCCTATTTCTTTTAAAGTTACTTAATAAAACTTTTATGAGAAATTGAATCAAAGCTCAGGTATGAAAGGAAAAAAGACAAAGTCTAAAGGCAGTCGATTAATAATAACTTAAAAAATGAAGCCATTTAATGTCAAAGAATCAAAATGTCAACAGGCTTGTTAAATTATAGCTACCAGTGAAACTAGAAAGTCCTTTAAGAGATTTATAAAGTAATCAGAGATTAAGCCTCAAGAAAGAAAAGCAGAAAAAGCAAAACCCAACTGTTCAGCCCAAGCTCAGATGAAAGGGTAGGGACCACAGCTTATGGACCCTCTGCTGTCACAAGGTGGAAGGCATTGAGCTGGTTTTAAATCATCCTTGATTGATTGATTGATTGATTGATTGATTAGGGTGAATGATCTAGTTTACCACTCTGAAGAATTATGCTAAGAAGGGAAAATTATATCGGGGCACCTGGTGGCTCAGTCGATTAAGTGTCCAACTTCGGCTCAGGTCATAATCTCATGGTTAGTGAGTTTGAGCCCCATGTCAGGCTCTGTGCTGACAGCTCAGAGCCTGGAGCCTGCTTCAGATTCTGTCTCTCTCTCTCTCTGCCCCTCCCCTGGTTGTGTTCTCTCTCTCTCTCTCTCTCTCTCTCTCTCTCTCTCCCTCTCCCTCTCCCTCTCTCTCTCTCTTTCTTAAAAATAAACCTGAAAAAAATCTTAAAAAAAAACAAGTTAAAATTATAATCCTCAAGCACAAAGTATTGTCATCTAAAAACTGAAAAGATTAATAAGAAATAACAAAAGACAATGGAAAATGGGTGCTAAGGAAAACTTAAATATATTTTTTTTTTCCAACGTTTATTTATTTTTGGGACAGAGAGAGACAGAGCATGAATGGGGGAGGGGCAGAGAGAGAGGGAGACACAGAATCGGAAGCAGGCTCCAGGCTCTGAGCCATCAGCCCAGAGCCTGACGCGGGGCTCGAACCCACGGACCGCGAGATCGTGACCTGGCTGAAGTCGGACGCTTAACCGACTGCGCCACCCAGGCGCCCCTTAAATATATTCTTAGAGTGCTCTTTCAAGACCTTTATTCATTTTTTTTAATGTTGATTTACATTTGAGGGAGAGAGAGCGCGAGCGCGCGCACATGCGCATGAGCAAGCGAGCACGCGCAAGCAGGGGAGGGGCAGAGAGAGAGAGAGGGAGGCACAGATTCTGAAGCAGGCTCCAGGCTCTGAGCTGTCAGCACAGAGCCCTACACGGGGCTCAAACCCATGAACCGTGAGATCATGACCTGAGCCAAAGTTGAATGCTCAACCAACTGAGCCACCCAGGCGCCCCTCAAGAAGACCTTTAAAGACGACTAGACATCTGACTCGAATGCTAAAGTTTACAAATATTAAAAAAAAAAAAGTCTAGTATCACAGTAAGCAGGTGGTAATAAGGAAACTTGATCCCAAAATCCAATCCAATCTACAACTAGGTACTTCCTATATACTTCTGCTCATTTAATATGCACAGCAGCACTATGAGGTAGATGCTAACTCCATTTTATATTAACTGAGGTTGGGAGAGGTTAAGTACTTGCCTGGCCAATATGTGGCAGATATAGGCACTCAAAACCAAATCTGTGTATTTTCAAAATCTGTACTGTGCCTAGTAATAACAGCAACCCTGTTATCATTTATGGAACACTTCCATATGCCAGTTATTTACTAAGTGCCTTAAATGCATGATCTCATTTAATTTCATGAATAGGGACTATTATCATCTCCATTTTACAGAAGAAGAACAGGCTTAAATGAAGTGTTCGAGGTCACAGAGGTCACAATGAACAAAGGCAGGACCCAAGCCCAGATGTACCTGACTCCAGAGCCTGTGCACTGAACCATGCTGTCTGTCGTATTATTCTCATTCTGCTACTTTCATGAGTATGTGACTAACCATTAACACAATTCCTGGGTAGATTTCTCTTCTATTTTAAGCATCACCAAAATTCAACAACTCTCTTGATTAGTGTTTACTTTCTTCAGTGCAAGTGTGATAACTGCACCTTCCTTTTCAGGGTTTAAACTTTTCTTTCTTTCTTTCAAGTTTTACTTAATTAAGTAATCTCTACACCCAAAATGGGGCTTGAGCTCGTGATCCTGAGATCAAGAGTTGCACACTCTTCCAACTGAGCAAGCCAGGTGGCCCAGAGGGTTTAAACTTTTCATAAAAAAAAAAAAAAAAAAAGGTTTATTATTTTTGAGAGAGAGAGCGCGCACAAGCAGGGGAGGGGCAGAGAGAGAGAGGGAGACACAGAATCCAAAGCTGCCTCGAGGCTCTGAGCTGTCAGTGCACAGCCCAACACGGGGCTTGAACTGAAAAACTGTGAGATCATGACCTGAGCCAAAGTTAGACGTTTAACTGACTAAGCCACCCAGGTGCCCCTAAACTTTTTATTTTTAATCAAATAAAAGACTGATAGCAGTAATATTTCCCATATGCTTAACTTTTGGTCACATCATTTTCATCAGCTTAAAATAGGATGTTATAAATATAAGATATTGTATGTAAGCCTCGTGGTCACCACAGAGGAAAAATCTGAGATTATGAAAAAGGAATTAAAGCATACTACTACAAAAAGTCATCAGCTCACATAAGAAGATAGGAAGAAACAAAGACTCTACAAACCAGTCAAAAAACAATTATCAAAATGACACCAATATGTCCTTACCTATCAGTAATTACTTTAAATGGATTACATTCTCTAATCAAAAGACAAAAAAAATGGGAGAATGTATTAAAAAAACAAGATCCAACAGTATGCTGCATACAACAGATTTATTTTAGCTTTAAGAACACACACATACAGAGACTGAAGAGATAGAAAAAGGTGTTTCAAGCAAATGGTAACCAAAATAAAGCAGGGCAGCAGTACTTAGACACAATAGATTTTATTTCTTTTTATTTTTTTAAGGTTTATTTCTTATTTTGAGAGAGAGAGAAAAAGAGAGGGAGGGAGGCAGAGAATGAGAATCCCAAGCAGGCATCAGCAGAGCCCAATACAGGGCTCAAACTCCTGGAACCGTGGGATCATGACCTGAGCCGAAACCAAGAGTTGGATGCTTACCCGAATGAGCCACCTAGGCACCCCAACACAACAGATTTTTAACTAAAAATGCTCTAAACAAATAACTTCATTATGGTAATATAAAAAAGTCAATCAAGAGTTTATACATTAATTGTAAATATTTATGCATCCACTATCAAAGCACCTATATAATGTAAATATTAACAGAACTAAAAGGAGAAGTAAACAGCAATACAATAATAGTTGGGGATTGTAATATCCCACTCTCAACAATGGATAGATCATCCAGACAGAAAATCAATAAGGAAGCAGTGGACTTGAACAACACTATAAAGCAAATGGACCTAACAAACATTCCATCCAACAGAGGCAGAATACATATTCTTCTCAAAAGCACATATAACACTTTCTACAGTAGATCATATGTTAGACAATGAAACAGTTTCAATAAATTTGAAATAGAAATTATATCAGGTATCTTTTCTGATCACAATGGTGAAATTAGAAATCAGTAACAGGAAGAAAGATGGAAAATTCACAAGTACATGGAAATTAAACAACACACTTCTGAACAACCAATGGATCAAAGAAGCAAAAGAGAAATAAAAAATATCTTAAGACAAATGAAAAGGGAAATCCAACATACCAAACATTAGAAAATGCAGCAAAAGCAGTTCTAAAAGGAAAGTTTAGACATAGGCACATATACATATCAAGAAAAGAAATATACCAAACAACGTAACTTTACACTTGAAGGAACTACAAAGAGAAGAACAAAGTAGGACCAAAGTTAGAAAAAGGAAGGAAAGAATAATAAAGATTAGCGTAGAAATAAATGGAATACAGATTAAGAAAACAATAGAAAAGATCAATAGATCTTTTGATCAATAGATCAACAATAGAAAAGAGTTGATTCTATGGAAAGATAAAATTGACAAACCCTTAACTAGACCAAGAAAAAAAAGACAGGAACCAAATAAATAAAATTATAAATCAAAGAGGAGCTATTACAACTGATACTACAGAAATACAACAGATCATAAAAGACTACTATGAACAATTATACGCCAACAAATTGGACAACCTAGAAGAAATGGATAAATTCCTAGAAACATATAACCTACCAAAATTGAATCATGAAGAAACAAAATCTGAAGAGACCAATAATAATAAGGAGCCTAAATCAAGTTAAATCCCAATAAAGAAAAGCGTAGGACCAGATGGTTTCACTAGTGAATTCTACCAAACATTTAAAGAAAAATTAACATCAATTCTTCTCAAACTCTTACAAAAAACTGAAGAGAGGGGAACACGTCCAAACTCATTTAATAAGGCATTTCTCTGATAGTGAAGTCACATAAGGACATTAGAAGAAAACTACAGGCCATTAATATAAATGCAAACATTCTCAATAAATCACTGGCACAATGAATTCAACAGCATATTAAAAAAATCATACACCTTGATCAAGTGGGTTTAGTCTCTGGGATGCAAGAACAATTCAACATACACAAATCAATCAATGTGATATATCATATTAATAGAATGAAAAGATACAAATCATATGATTTCAAGAGATGTGGAGAAAACATTTAACAAAATTCTATTTCCATTCATGATAATTCTCAACATATTTAGTATATAAGGAACATACCTCAACATACTAAAGACCATGTATGACAAACCCATAGGTAATATCACACTCAGTGGTGAAAGGCTGAAAACCTTCCCTCTAAAATGGGAACAAGATAATGGTGCCCATTCTCACCATTCCTATTCAACGAAGTACTGGAAGTCCTAGCCAAAGCAATCAGGCAACAAAAAAGAAAAGGCATCCAAATCAGAGTGGAAGAAGTGAAACAGAACATGTCTCTATTCACAGATGACATGACCTTATACAAAGAAAATCCTACAGACTCTATAAAAAAACTAATTTAGTAAAGTTGCAGGGTACAAAATGAACATACAAAAACCAGTTGCATTTCTATACAGTAACACTAAATTATGTGAAAGAAGAAATAATCCCATATACAACATCAAAAAGAATAAAATAATTGGAAATAAATTCAAACAAGGAGGTGAAAGATCTGTACACCAGAAAACTGTAAGACACTGATGAAAGAAATTAAAGAAGATACAAACAAATGGAAAGATATCCTATGTTCATGGGTAGGAAGGATTAATATTATTTAAATGTTATACTACCCAAAGTTATCCAGAGATAATGTAATCCCTATCAAGATTCTAATGGCATTTTTTTTTACAGAAAAAGAAAAATGAATCCTAAAATTTATATGGAATCACGGAAGACTTTGAATAGCCAAAGCAATCCTAAGAAAGAACAAAGCTAAAATTACCATATTTCCTGATTTCGAAGTATACTAAAAAGCTACAGCAATCAAAACAGTATGGAACTGGCATAAAAATGGACACACAGACTTATGGAACAGAATTGAGAGCCCAGAAACAAACTCATGCATGTACAGTCAACTAATATTTGACAAGGTGGTCAAGAATACTCAATGGGGCAAAGACAGTCTCTTCTCTTGTGTTGGGAAAACTGGATATTTACATGCAAAAGAATGAAAGTGGACCCCTACCTTACACCACTCAAAAATTAACTTGAAAAGGATTAAACATAGACTTGAACATTAAGACGTGAAACAAACAAAAAAAAAAAACTCCTAAAAAAAAAAAAACAGGGAAAAATCCCCTTGGCATTAGTCTTGGCAATGATTTCATGGGTATGACACCAAAAGCTCAAGCACCAAAAGCAAAAATAAACAGTGGGATTATATCAAACTGAACAGCTTCTGCACAGCAAAGGAGACCATCATCAAAATGAAAAGGCAACCTACAGAATGGGAGAAAGTTTTGCAAACCATGTATCTGATAAGGAGCTAATATCCAAAATATATAAGAAATTCCTACATCTCAATAGCAAAGAGCCCAAATAATTTGAAAAAAAAAAGGGGGGCAAAGAACCTGAATAAACAGTTTTCCAAAGAAGATATTCAGATGGCCAACAGGTACTTGAAAAGATGCCCAACATCACTAATCATCAGACAAATGCAAACCAAAACCACAATAACATTAACACCTCAAACCTGTTAGGATAGCAATTATCAAAAAGAATAGAGATAACAAGAGCTGGCAAGGATGTGGAGAAAAGGGAACTCATATTGATGGGAATGGAAAAAAGGATGGAGGCTCCTCAAAAACTTAAAAATAGAACTATCATATAATCTAGCAATTCCACTTCTGGGTATTTATCAGAAGGAAATAAAATCACTATGTCGAAGATTTATCTGTGCCTTCATATTCACTGCAGCATTATTTACAATAGTCAAGACATGGAAATAAATTTGTGTCCATCAACAGATAAATGGATAAAGGAAATGTGATATATACTGGACCCTTGAACAACATGTTGGGTTTGAACTGTATGGGTCCACTTAGATGCAAAAATTTGTTTGCTACAAGTACTGTGTAAGTGTATTTTCTTAATAACATTTTCTTTTCTCTAGCTTACTTTATTGTAAGAATAAAGTATATAACACATGTAACATAAAATATATGTGAATCAACTTTTTATGTTATCTGTAAGGCTTCTGGTCAACAGCAGGCAATTGATAACTAAGTTTTGAGGGAGTCAAAAATTATACGTGGATTTGCGAGTGCACAGTGGTCAGCACCACTAACCTCCATGCTACTCAAAGGTCAACTGTATATACACATTATGTTTGTGTGTATGTTTGTGTGTGTGTGTGTGTGTGTGTGTGTATATATAAATATATACACACATAAAATGTGTGTATGTATATATATATACATAAAATGTGTGTGTATATATATCTATCTATATATCTATATATATAGATATATAGATAAAAATAGTATCACATATTTGAGAAATAAAAAAATCCACCAAACTCACAGAAACAGAGAGCAAACTGGTGGTTACCAGAAGTAAAAGGGGGGAGGGGAAATGAGTGAAGATAGTCAAAGGATACAAACTTCCACTTCTAAGCTGATCAAGTTCCAGGATGTAATGTATACCATAATGATTACAGTTAACGATACTGTATTATTATATTTGAAAGTTATTAAGAGAGTAAATCTTAAAAGCTCTCACCAAAATAATAATAATAATAACAAAAATAAATTGTAACCATATGAGATAATGGATATGTTAACTAACCTTACTGTGGTAATCATTTCATCTTACATACATAAATCATTATGTGTACATCTTAAATTTCTGCAAAGTCATATGGCAATTTTATCTCAATAAAGCTAAAAAAATGTTTTTTAAGTTTATTTATTTTGAGAGAGAGAGTGAGTGAGTGGGTGAAAAGGGGAGAGACAGAGAGGGAGAGAAAATTCCAAGCAGGATCTGTGCTAACAGCGCAGAGCAGAACCTGATGTGGGGCTCAATCTCACAACTGTGAGATTATGACCTGAGCCAAAACCAAGAGTCAGACACATAAATGACTAAGATACCCAGATGCCCCTAAAAAAAATTTTTTTAATAAATAAGTGAATAAGAAATAAGAGTAAGAAATAAGTTGTACCACTGTTCCCCCACCCCCCAAAACAACTTTGGTTTGGAACGTAGGCCTTCCTATTCTTATTTCAATGTTTCTTCCACTCTAAACTGTTTCTTTAATTCATCGTTCACAAATATGTAAGTATAATTAAAAGAGTAGCTTGTTTTAAAATAACATTGCTTGGTTAAGAGACTCTTAAATATGAAGAACAGAGGGTTACTGAAGGGGTTTTGGGAGGAGGGATGGGCTAAATGGGTAAGGGGCATTAAAGAATCTACTCCTGAAATCACTGTTGCACCATACGCTAACTTAGATGTAAATTAAAAAAATAAATAAGTAAATAAAAATAATAACATTGCTCGGGGTGCCTGGGTGGCTTAGTCAGTTGACCATCTTACTCTTGATTTTGGCTCGAGTCATGATTCCAGGGTCGTGGGAATGAGCCCTGGGTTAGGCTTCAAGCAGAGTGGGAGCTTGCTTAAAATTCTCTTTCTCCCTTCACTCCCCTCCCCTACTCAAAGTCAAAGAGTCAGATGCTCAAATGACTGAGCCACCCAAGTGTCCCTACGTTATGTGTTTATAATGTGAGATACTGACTGTACAGTTGATAGAAATCTAGGCTGATAAATTTTAGAAAAATTAGAGCGAGCACATTAGGACAACCATCACAGATCATTATGGTAACTACAAGTATATTGTTTCATTGTGGTTAGATTGCTCCTAAAGTTCTCAAGTGACAGGGCCGTAGGAATTTCTCAGTCATGTCTAGAACTATCCCTGATTGTTATGGGGTAATGAGTGGATTGAATATTTCACATTTTCTAGTGTAAACAGAAAAAGGAACATAGCAGTATGCTCACTGGCAAGGGTTGAAGTGGAAAAGGGTCAGAGTCCTTTAGCCAATAAAAAAGTGGTTGGTAGGCTGATTATTATTAGCTTGAAAGATTGATATCTTTCTCACATATAACAAGGGCACATATCATTCAGATTTCAAGTGTGAGAAGTCACAGACAGGAGAAACAATTTATGAGAGGAGATCAATTTTTACAATTTTTGTTCCTATGCTGAATATTGTTCTACACTATTTATTGTTGGTAAGCAGGAAGATAGAGTTCAGGAAGCATGGGTTCCAGAGTCATACACACAGGGGTTGAAATCCCAATCCTCCTCATTGTCTTTTTTAGGAAAGTAGCTTAACTTTCTTAGCCACAGTTGAGTTTTCTGTGAAATGGGTTGAAGAGAAGATTAAATGAGAATGGAAACTGCTGCAATAGTAGGTAATGTTCATTCCCTTCTCACTTCACCTCCCACTAAAATTATCAGTAAAACAGATTTACTGACAGCAGTTTGTACCACCAGATACCCATTAAGATGAAGATGACATTTTTTTAAGATATTATTTTTAAGTAATCTCTACACCCAACGTGGGGCTTGAACTTATGACCCTGACGTCAAGAGTTGCATCCTTCACCAATTGAGGCAGCCAGGCACACCAAAGATGAAATTATTTTTGTATTATCAAAGAATATGCAACAAAATGGGCTGCTTGAATCACTTAAATGAGATGAGAGTCTAAAGAAGTAAAGATCAAAACAGAAATATTGAAGGAGAAATAAAAGTATCAGAAATCAAGTGCTAAATATATATTTTTCTAGTTTATTTACTTATTTATTTTGAGAGACAGAGAGAGTGCAAGCAGGGGAGGGGGAGAGAGGGAAGAAGAATCCCAAGCAGGATCTGCATTGTGAGTGCAGAGCCAGATGCAGGGCTCGAACTCACGAACTGTGAGATCATGACCTAAGCTGGTATCAAGAGCCGGTCGCTTAACTGACTAAGCCACCCCAGCGCCCCTCAAATGTTGAATATTAAATCAGACATGAATGTAATCAATCTGCAAAAATTTTATAAGGGCAAAAATTAAGTAGTTGACTGAGGGTAGTCTTCGCAGTATGAAAAGAGAGAGGAAAAGAATATCACAAAACAAATTCTATAGAGATAGTTCACAAATGGAAAAAAATAGCAAGAAATAATGTATGACAAATAGTACTATATGACTAACAATTTAGCACAAAAAACAGTAGCACATATTCTGTGTGTTCAAGTCTGTTTTTCTCTTACTGTGACAGAGAGACTCAACCAAGATTGAGACATAAACAAATTAATGAATATAGAAATCTAGAATGAAATGTGCGAAGCTAAGGGAATCTGAGATCATACTGGACACACAAAGAATAATGCTAATCTACTATACATACTAAGAAAGTGTTTGGTTTATAAGAATATACCCTTAAAAGTGAATCTTGTGTTAAAAAGCTTATTGTCCTCTTGCAAACAGAGATACTGAGTTATTGGCCAACTGAATATCATGTCCTGATCACCATCCATCCCCCTCATCCCATGAAATTGGAATTCATCAACTTTAACTGTCCTTAGGGAATAGCAATCATAACATTTTCAGAATGCAAACATTATATCCAATCCCTTTATTTACAAAAATGGGGAAATCAAGACCTAGAAACATTACAACTCAATTAAGGGAAAAAATTTAACTTCAACAAAAAAATTTTTTTAACGTTTATTTATTTTTGAGAAGAGAGAGACAGAGCATGAGTGGGGGAGGAGAGAGAAAGAGGGAGACACAGAATCTGAAACAGGCTCCAGGCTCTGAGCTGTCAGCACAGAGCCCGACACGGGGCTCAAACTCACGGACCACGAGATCATGACCTGAGATGAATTCAGATGCTTAACCGACTGAGCCACCCAGGCGCCCCTAACTTCAACTTTTAAAAACATAGTTACAGGGGCACCTGGGTGGCTCAGTCATTAAGCATCTGACTTTGGCGTGAGTCAGGATCTCAGAGATCGTGAGTCTGAGTCCCACATAGGGTGAGCTTGAGACCCACTTTGGGTGAGTCCTGCTTCTCTCCCGCTATCTCTCTCACATAAGATTCTCTCTCTGCCCCTCATTCACTTGCTCCCTCTTTCTCAAAAAAAAAAAAGTATAAAATAAATAAAAACATAGAACATTCAGTTCTATATTATGAAGTTCTTTTCCTCCTTCATTTTTGCATACTACACCGATTTTCTGATAGGTATCTACCAGTAAACTCAAACCCTTTCTCTAAAGGGAACTGGATAGTCCATGGCCAAGCCTAAGTGTTGGGTCTAATGGCAAGGTTGACACTTTGCATTTCCTAAATGCAACTGATTAAACCAAGATTGGGTACGTGACCTTCCATATGATGAATCCTGGCATAAAAAGGTGAGCTCAATCAAGTGGATTTCCTTTCTCAGAAATATGAACAGAAAGCACTAGGATCATTTACCAGTGCTCAAAGAAGCTAAAATGTCAGTGATGTGGCCATCATTAGATTCCGTATGCCAAGACAAAATTATAAAGGGGCAGAAATTCTAAGTGAGCAGAAAGGAGAACGGACAGCACACAGAGGAGGAGGGACGCACTGAGCAAGATTACATGGTCCACCAGAGTGAGAAGTAACTGCTCCTGGGAGCTGTCGTGTTTTCTGATGGTTTTCGACTTCCACAAATGACTTAAAATAAACCTTTCCCTTTCTCTTAAGACAATCCGAATGAGTTTCTCTTCCTTGGAACCAAAAGAGCTTAATTATAATAGAAATATTAAATATTATAGATATAATCACATGATTATATATTAAATGTTATATTATAACAAGCTATTCTCAAAATGTACTTAAGTGGAAGAAACTAAACTTTTTAAGGAGTTCTCTAGGAACTGTAGGGTTGGTATAGTGAAGCTGATGATTATCGTGGAAATCAATTTCCTTAGACTGAACAACGAGAGTAAATTTGAGAACTAACATGAAGTCTCTGGGAGATACTGAGTATAATGAATGTATCAAAATGGGTGGAGAATAAACTGAGTAGGAAAACAGAGAAAACCAATAAAGCCAGCTGCCAGTTCAGGTGTACATCCTCTTTCCAGACACAGAATTCCTTATTCATCTACTTCTACCCTTCCCTTGCCTATAATTTGCCTATTCCAAATTATACTATTTTGGTTCTGAACAATAGCAATCACTGCTTCTGCTGTCATCAAGGGAAAAAATGCTTCATATTTGTTTCATTCATATTTATACCTGTGAGAGATGTAGGAATAGTGGCAATTTACCCTCACTATGATGTTAGCTTTCAAGTAATACTGGCTTCTCAAGACTAAGACAGTCCACATGTCAAAGAACTTACAATATCTCTTAAACATTTCCAGAGGCACCACTATTTACAAGTATGGAAGATAAACACATGTCTTATATGAGCAAATATAAAGGGAGCTCCTCCCATGTTAGAGAAATACAAAGTGAGATGATGCAACAAGACAGAATATATTAATTATCTGGAAAACTGTTTTAGAAGAAACAGATAATACATGAAAGAAAATTCACAGAATATAATAGTAAACAAACCCTGGAAAATACTGAATCTTATTAATAATCGATAAATGTAATGAAGTAAAAATTTTAGACTAATTAACAAAGATAATTTTATAACAATAACACCCTATGGTGCTGAAGATATGAATCACCTCCAACAGATTATTGAAGGTAAACTAATATAACCTATTGGAAATCAACTCAGCAACCTGTATCAAGAGCCATGTGCATTTTAATAACCTTTGACCTCATGATTATACTTCTTAGACTATATCCTAAGAATCTTAAATAAAGGAAAAAAAGTGTTTCCCAAAGATTTAATCCTGGGATTCTTTTATTTTTTAATGTTTATTTATGTTTGAGAAAGAGAGCATGTGTGAGCAAGGGAGGGGCAGAGAAAGAGGGGGACAGAGGATCCAAAGTGGTGCTGACAGCAGTGACCCTGATATGTGGCTCGAACTCCCTAACAGCAAGATGATGACCTGAGCTGAAGTTGGACGCTCAACTGACTGAGTCACCCAGGTGCCCCAGTCATCTTTTTAATAACTGCATAATAACTGAACAGTTGAATGTTTACCCATATATTTATTGTTGAATTAGAAGTAATCCCAGGGGGTACCTGGGTGGCTCAAGTCAGTTGAGCATCCAACTATACAGCTCAGGTCATGATCTCGCGATTAGTGAATTCGAGCATCACGTCAGGCTCACTGCTGTCAGCACAGAGCACTGCTTCAGCCCCTCCCCTGCTCACACTCTCCCTTTCAAAAATAAATAAACATTAAAAAAAAAAAAGTTAATTTCTGTAATGACATGGAAAATGTTTATGGTTAGGAAGTAAAGAAACTAATCAAAGTTGTATGTAGAGAACAATAACACATAAGTAAAACATATGTATAAGATAAAGTCAGAATTGTTAAATGAAAAAGACCAGAAGGAAACAATGAAAAGCTAGCAGCAGATTAGAGGGTTAAGATTATAAGCCTTTTTTCCTTTCTATTCAAAAAAATTTCACTGCTGTGGTTAAATTACCTTTAAAATGAAAATAAATAATAATGATCTCCAAAAGTGTAAGTGTTGGAAGTCATAAGTAGGACAGGGCAAAAGATCCCAGGGAATGTTACCATATTATGATACAGTGCTTGCTATTCATAATAAAAAAAGAATCATCAAAGAGCTTAAATTACACCTTTTTTACTTGTTAAAAAGGCAAAAACGTGTGAAATATAATTTAGAAAGTTTTATATGAAAATGCTTAAAGGTTGTGGCACTTAAAGGGTTAAATCTTAGTTACAGAAAATTGATGTACTTGCAGAACTTTCCCCCAGATTATGCCTTTAAAATGAGTAGACACAATGATATAGAGAGGATATTGGAAATTAAGAAAAATATCTTTATTACCAATGGAAAAAAACTCAATTTCTGCAAAGCAAAAGAATTATACCAACAAAGATGTTTTATAACCCCAGACACCTAGTTTCAGAGAAAAAAATGGAAATTTTACTTTTATCTAGATAATGGAAATTATTATGATTTCTACATTTGTAATTAATTTAATTACAGTTTAAATATCTTATATGTGTGGAAAATTTTTTATGTTATGATAAATTAATATTAGGACTTTTTTAACTGTTTAAATACTAAGAAAAGATATACAGAAAAGACTACTACAAAATTTAAAACAAGAATACCAAAATTTTGCTTAATATAAAAAAAGTTTCAGGGTGCCTGGCTGGCTTACTCTGTAGAGAATGCAACACTTGATCTCAGGGTTGTGAGTTCAAGCCCCACATTGGACCTAGAAACTCCTTAAAAAAAATTCCAATCACCTCTCATCAACTTCATAATTTTTCAAAACACTGGCACATAATTCCAGAAATACGACTTAAGAAAAAAATCAATGAATAGCTTGATTAAACCTTATACTGAACTAGAAGGAAAAAAATCTCATGAAAATGTAAAAGCCAAAAGCAAATTAAAATATAGCTCAGAAAAGAGGGTCTATAATTCTTCTACAATGATTCTTAAAAATTCTGTGGCAGTAAGTTCTATAGATTCCCTCACTAATCATAACTACAAATATTACAAGCAAAATTTACTAATGTATGATAAGAAAATTCTAATTGCAGGGGCTCCTGGGTGACTGACTCAGTTGGTTGAGCGCCCAACTTCGGCTCAGGTCATGATCTCACAGCTCGTGAGTTTGAGCCCGGCATCAGGCTCTGTGCTGACAGCTCAGTATCTGGAGCCTGCTTTGGATTCTGAGTATCCCTCTCTCTCTGCCCCTAACCCACTCGCATTCTGTCTCAGTCTCTCTCAAAAATAAATAAACGTTAAAAAAAATTTTTTTAATTAAAAAAAAAGAAAATTCTAACTGCAGAAGTAAGTACATTCTACAAATAAATTTGTCACTGAGCATATACTAAACTGATAAAGGTTAGAGTTCTAGTACTTTTTACTTTGCTATTCAATCATTTGTGTCATATACTATTTTACTCTTTAAGAAAATAATTCCTGGGATGCCTGGGTGGCTCAGTCAGTTAAACATTTGACTCTTGATTTTGGCTCAGGTCATTACCTCAGTTTGTGAGACTGAGCTGAGTGTCTGGTTCTGGGCTGACAGCGTGGAGCCTTCTTGGGATTGTCTTTCTCTCCCCCTTTCCTATGTGCATGTTCTCTCTCAAAATAAATAAATAAACATTAAAATTAATTCATAAATCAAGAGTCAGACTAAGCGCTTAACTGACTGAGCCACCCAGGCACCCCTACACCAAAGTGATTCTTTTTTTTTTCTTTTTTTCAACGTTTATTTATTTTTGGGACAGAGAGAGACAGAGCATGAACGGGGGAGGGGCAGAGAGAGAGGGAGACACAGAATCGGAAACAGGCTCCAGGCTCTGAGCCATCAGCCCAGAGCCTGACGCGGGGCTCGAACTCACAGACCGTGAGATCGTGACCTGGCTGAAGTCGGACACTTAACCGACTGCGCCCCCCAGGCGCCCCCCAAAGTGATTCTTAAAAAAAAATTATTTATTTATTATAAAAAAACCTTTTCCTACATAATTTCCTTGGAGTAGGGTTAGGTACACAGAAACCAAATCTTTAAGTCACATGATATATTACAATTAAAAAAATTTCATACAGCAAATAATCCATATTATTATTTACAGTTAATAAAATACACAATCTCCAGTCAACTCTTCATTATGTATTCTTACAGGAGTAGTATGCATATTCTAGAAGAAAGGAACTCCAGAAATGAAATCAATAGGCCAACATTTACTAACCACTGATACATGCAGGGTTTTATAGCTGGAAACTACAAAAACAAAATTCCTAAGGTTTCTTTCTGTTATTAAGTTCAATAATTCAATGTGTGGTGGGGCATGTGAGGAACACGACACAAAACATTTGAGATGGCCAGGAGTTTGTATTTCCACAATTCAGAAAATGATACTTTTACCTGAGATCACAATTTTGTCCTGCCTGCTGAGCAAATGAAACTCTACTAGAATCTCATGGGAGTATGACTGTACCAAATCTGTTTTATAAATAAAAATTGCCTGCTGTGTCCCTGATCAGCAAATACTGACACCAACACAAAAGCCTCTAGCCCACTAGGATGTAAGGGGCAAGTAAAGCTAGGATTTTTATTACAGTCTTTTCCTTTTTATGCTTCAGCATTTTATTTCTCTACTGGCTTTTAAGCTTCCCCATCAAATTCCTACCTCAGACCTTAAACTACTATACCACACTCTTGAATCTGAGCTTACTATTTACGCTGAAGTAAGAGTCCAGAAAAACCTCCTAACCTTTACAGTTTCTCCACTATTTCATCCTTGACCTATGGAAGGATAAAGTGTCAGGTCAGGAGAAGGATGGGCGATAGACACTTGAATCACAGCCAAAGCCCTTCTGGAGCTAACAAAAAACCACTGTTAACTCCATGGGGTTTGGGGACAAACTGTCTCTGACCATGGTTTTTGTTTGTTTGTTTTTTTAATATTTTTAAAATTTATTTTTGAGACAGAACATGAACAGGAAAGGGGTAGAGAGAGAGGGAGACACAGAATCCAAAGCAGGCTCCAGGCTTTAAGCTGTCAGCACAGAGCCCGATGCAGGGCTTGAACCCACAAACTGTGAGATCATGACCTCATCTGAAGTCAGACGCTTAAATGACTGAGCCACCTAGGTGCCCCTGACCATGGGTCTTTTAACTCTTCTGTGCCATGAAGAGCCAAAATAATATCAGAAAAAAAAAAGGAGTGGTAGAGATCTGACATGTTTGTCTCAGTTCTTCTCTGCAGAAAGAAGAGCTGGCTGGACGACCCTGTACAAATCACTTCTACTCATTTCGTTCATTTCCTCACCTATAAAGCAACTAAAGACTGTGGTCCTTTCAGCTTCTAGAAGTGAAACATTTAGTTGATTATAAACAATCAGTCTGGTCATATTCCACATACAAAAGCCAGACTTTCTTCTTTCCTTTATACTTGCTACTGAAATTCTCCAAGCCTTCAGGGAAACTTGTATTGAACTCAACTGTTCAAATGTAGTTGCGGGATTACCAAATTACATGTCATTTGATTCTTTCAGCAAATACTTGGGTTCCCATGTCAGGCTTAGGTCACTTCTTACAGAAATCACATTCAATAGTAAGAACAATCTTTAATTGAAAATGCCAAAGAAAAATTTTCACCATAACTTGGGTTTCTATCCCACACAAGTTTTTACCCATTATCTCCTTAAAACTGTAACAGAAACTATGTAAAAGCATTATTCAACTAAAAAGCCAATGGAGCATTCTAGTTCCTGTTCTGGAGTACCTGTGGTTTCAATGATTCACTGTTTAATGCTCTTTCCCTAAATTACGTCTCATAATATTTTCTAATAAAGGTTGACAGGTAGCATTTTATGAGCTTAGACAAACTCTTTCTGAAACACAGATCAGAACTCTTTATAACCAGACAGTGCCAACTGAACTCTATCACAAAATAATTAATCCAAGCATTTTATTTTACCTTTCTAAACATTAGCACCAAGAACTCTGAAAACATATAATTTATACCAAAGTCTGATAACTTTCACATACAAAGTTTAAATATCTTCACTTTTCTTGCTTTTCTCTCTGTCCTAAAGCTCATCGGGGTGATATATTAAACTTTGGTCCACCATTAAAACAGTATAATCCAGATCTAGAAAGTTACAATCACTCTTTCAATATAAGGATCATTGCCTCTGATCTGTATCTTTGACTTATTTGTCCACTTCAAACAGGGAATTTCACATTTTTCTGTGCATCACTTGAGAGGCATTTTAAGACAGAGCTTAAGAGTGCAAACCCTGGAGTTCCTCTGCTTGACTTTGAGCTCCTGTCTTGCCACTTATTGGTCATAGAAAGAATAATTAACCAAGGGGTAGTTAAGAGGATAAAACGGTCAAGTTCCATTAAAAAAAAAAACAAAAAAACAAAACTGTTTAAAAAAGACAATTATATGTAATATAAAACCACGGGCTGGATCCTGTACTGGAGGAAAAAATGTTATAAAGAATGTTATAGGGACAAGCAACAAAACTGTAATATAGACTGTAAAAACCCTAAATTTCCAGAATTTGATAACTATTATGTGGTTTTAGAAGAGAATATCCCAGCTCTTAAGACCCACAAATCAAAGTACTTAAGGGGTAAAAGTGCAAGATGTATAAAGCCTACTCTGAAATGATCAAAAAAATAATTGTGTGTGTGTGTGTAGGAGTGGGAGGAAAGCATGTGGCAAAATGTAAACAACCGGTCAATCCAGGTAAGCTGTATGTACATGGGAACTGTTTAAATTATTCTCACAACTTTCCTCTAAGTTTAAAATTATTTTAAAATAAGGTCTTAAAAAAACAGCTTTGACTCCATTCATCCTCCACTACTACTCCATTGATCCACTTCCTTCCATTCACAGAAACATCTTGAAAGTTGTGTACAGTCACCATCTCCCCATCTTTACTCCACTCCAATGAGACGGAGATTTCCTTTTTGCCAAACCCAACAATTTCTTGGCCTTATCACAATCCCTCCATAGTGCTGAACACAGGCAACCACTCTTTCCCCTCCCAGCCTCACATCTCCCAGGTTTTCTTCTTGTATCACTGGCTACTCTTTGTCAGTCTCCTTTGCTGGCTCTCCTACCCCTAAATATCCCTTTCTTTTCTTTACCTACACATAACCTCATCCAGTCTGTGCCATTAAATAGCACTCTGAACTCCAGACTCAAACACCCAATATTTTATAAGACATACTCATTTGTTTGTGAAATGGGCATCTTAAACTTCACTGGCTAAAACACAACTCTTGATTCTTTTCCTCATCCTGCTCAAACCTAGTTCTCCTCCACTTGCCTATAATAAGTGTTTATCCAGTTGTTTAGGCCAAAATACTAAGAGACCATCCTTGATTTCCTTTATATCCCACATCCAAATCATCAGCCAGGGGTATCAGAATATATTCTAAAATACACTCTGAGTCTGACCACTTCTCATGTCCCTAGTCTGGGAACCACCATGTTCTACAAGAGAATGGTCTACTACAATAGGTTTCCCTACGTTTCTGTTTTGTTCCCTTACTGCCCATTCTCTGAGACAAAGCAGCAAAAATGACCATGTTAAAGCTGCAATTAAATCACATCTTCTGACCATCAAAACTTTCCAATGGTTTCTCATCACACTTAAAATAAAACCTCATATCCTTACCACAGCTACATAGTTGTAACTAATCTGATTTCCTGCCTCTCTCTGAACTAATCTCCTAGTAGTCTCTGATCCTTTTTCACTATGTTCCATGTTGATTTTCTGGCAGTTCCCTGATGTTATGCTTATTCCTACCCAAGAGTCTTTACTTTTGCATGTTTTCCTCAGTATTCAGAATGCTCATTCCTTCTAATTCAGATTGTTGGCAAAATACAGTATTTAAGAAAGGCAACATTTTCTTCCCTTTCCACTGCATTACTATTTCCTCTTACTGGTTTAGTTAGTACCTATTTCTTTCTTTTTCCCTTTCTCTTAAAAAAAAAAAAAATCTTTAAATGAAAAATAGACATGTGACTGCTTCACACTGTATACAAAAAAAGGAAACAATATGAATGAAATTCTAGCTCCCTTCAAGTATCTCTCCTAACCTTGATCTCCTCCCCAGAGGTATTCTAATATTCACCTGATGCATAAGCTTATAGAGCGGTTATTTTGTGCATCTAAATACGTATGTTTCTATAGAAGTAATGTTTTCTGTTTTATAAAACTCAGGGGTGCCTGGTTGGCTGTTGGTAGAGCATATGATCCCTGCTTTGGGTGCAGAGATTACTTAAATAAATAATTTAAAAAATTCTTTTAAAATATGCCTTTGCTTTCCTACTCATTATATATAACTCTACTTCATTACTAATTGCAGTATGAGTTCTTAAATACTTAACCTATTTATAATTTTGTACCACTACAAGCAATTCATTCATTTAACTGATATTTACTGAATGCCTACTGTATTCTAGGCACTGTTCTAGCTGCTGTAAATACAGCAATAAACAAAACAAAGACCTTTGCCCTCTTGGAGCTTACAATTGCGTGGGAAGAGAAAGAAAATAAACAGAATATACCATTAAACTGTGCCTGCAAAGGGCCTGATAGTAAGTATTCTAGGTTTTGCAGAGCACATGTCTGTTGTAAATTCTTTATTTTTGTTTTACAACACTTCAAAATGTAAAAACTGCTCTTAGCTCACAGGCTGTACAAAAACAAGCCAGAGGATAGTGGGGCTCTAACTTGCTGACTCCTGATATAGCAGTGTAAAAGGTAGTATGAGCTATGCAAAAAATAAAAGAATCCAGGATAAGGGGCAGGGGTGGGAGAAGGTAGGATACCATATTAAAAATGGTGTCTGGGGGATTCTGTCGGTTAAGTGTCTGACTCTTTGTTTCAACTCAGGTCATAATCTCACCGTTCCTGAGTTCGAACCCCACATCTGGCTCCATGCTAACAGCATGCTCGGTGTTCTCTCACTATCCGTCTCTCTCTCTGCCCCTCCCCTGCTCATGCTTGTTCTCTCTCAAAAATTAAAAAAAAAAAAAAAAAAAAAAGAAGAAGAAGAAAAAAAAAGAAGGTGTTCAAAGGAGGTAACATCTGAGCAAAGACCAGACAGTAAAGCCAGTGAGCCAAGTAGATATTTGGGAAAAGCAGATTCCAGATAGCTGAACCAGTAGCTAAAGCAAAAGTCCCAAAGTAGGAATATGACTGAAATGTTTTTGATAGAGCAAGGAGACCAGTGTGCAAAGAGGGAAACTGGTAATAGGAAATAAGGTCAAGAAGGTAAGGGACAAAGGGGAGTGGTTTGGGCAGATTATAAAAAGTTTTGTCGGCTACTGTAAAGACTAGATTTTCTCTGAATCAAAAGAAGAGCCACTGCAGTGCTCTGAATAAGGAAGTGACTGGGACTGTCTTAATTTGCAAAAGACTAGCTCTCCCTACTGTATTAAGAAAAGACTATCGGGAAGGACTAAGGAAGAATGGGGACACCTGAGTAACCTATTTAAACAGTATTTATGACAGAAGTAGCTTGCATCAAGGTGATAGTAGTGGAGAGGACGAGGCACTGTAAAATTCTGGATATATTTTGATGATATAGAAAAAACAGGTTGTCCTGAAACTATGGATGTGAAAAGTCACAGAAAAAGCAAAGTCCAGGATAACTCGAAGATTTCAGCCTGAGCTACTGGGAGGAGGAGTGGCTACTGACAGATACAAATGGGGAAGTCTATGTGTAGAGTAGGTACTGGGGAGATGTTTAGGAGTTTAGTTTGGAAATGCTGAGTTTGATGTATATCATTAGACATTTAGGTAGAGATGTTGAAGAGGCAGCTGTACATAGGAGACTAGAATTAGTTTGGTTGTTGCTGGCATTTACATGGTATTTAAAGCCATGAGACTGAGTAAAATTATTAATGAAGTGATAGGAAAAACAAGACAACAAAAAGCAAGGACTGAGCCCTGGGTTCTTCAACAAACGAGGTCTGGGGGCGCCTGGGTGGCTCAGTCGGTTGGGTGTGCCACTTCGGTTCAGGTCATGATCTCACAGTCTGTGAGTTCAAGCCCCGCGTCGGGCTCTGTGCTGATAGCTCAGAGCCTGGAACCTGCTTCAGATTCTGTCTGTCTCCCTCCCTCTCTCTCTGCCTCTCCCCTGCTCATGCTCTGTGTCTCTCTATCTCAAAAATAAATAAAAAAATTAAAAAAAAAAAACAAAAAACAAAAAAAAACAAACGAGGTCTGAAAGGAGAATTACAAGGGGCCAGGAAGGAGGTAGAAGATAAGCAGGGGGTGTGTGGTATACTGGAAAGCAAAGAAGAAAGTGTTTCAAGGATAAGGGAACAAACAGCCCTGTCAAATGCTGCTGATAGACCAAGCAAGATGAACAGAATCGATGGCATATGGCATTTGATAACATGGAAGTTACTGGAGAACATGAGCTGTTCAGCAGGAATGGGGCAGGCAAAAGCCTGATCGGAGTGGGTTTGGTGTAGTATACAAAAGGGAAGAATTTGGCATTACCAAGTACGGACAACTCTTTCAAGGAATAATGCTGCAAAGGAAACCCCCAAAATGGGGAAACAGGTGGTGAGGAGTGGATCAAGATTTTTGTTTTTAAATACTGGGAGAAATAATAGCATGTCTGTTTGCTGATAGACATAATTCAATAAAGGAAAAACATGATGTGGAAGGAGAGAAGCTGAATTAATGTCCTTGAGCACATGAGCAAGGATGGGATCTAGTACAAAAGCAGACACAAGAACATGAACAGTTAACCTAAGTAATAAGCAGGAAGACAGCAAGTACTGACACAGATGTTGGTAGGTACACAGGGTGCTGGCAGTCTGTGTAAGTTTTCTGATTGCTTCTATTTTGTTAGCAAAGCAGGAAGCAAGGTCACGTATGAGCTAAAAGTAAGGATGGGAAAAGAGATTCGAAGGTTTGAAAAAGAGAAGATATGGGGGCGCCTGGGTGGCGCAGTCGGTTAAGCGTCCGACTTCAGCCAGGTCACGATCTCGCGGTCTGTGAGTTCGAGCCCCGCGTCGGGCTCTGGGCTGATGGCTCAGAGCCTGGAGCCTGTTTCCGATTCTGTGTCTCCCTCTCTCTCTGCCCCTCCCCCGTTCATGCTCTGTCTCTCTCTGTCCCAAAATAAATAAACGTTGAAAAAAAAAAATTAAAAAAAAAAAAAAAGATATGAAATAGTCATACAGGAATAGAAGAGTGAACAGACTAAGAAAACAGTGCAACCAACAGGCAGCATCAAGGGTCCCCTTGAGTAAAGTGGTCAGGTATGGTTGTGTGTTTTCTTCCAGCTATACTAAGTTGCATAATGGCAGGTACAAAGCAGAGAATTGGTTTTACGTAGGCCTGTGTTTCCACCAAACAAGCAAAGAGCAAGGAAGTGGATCCAAAGGAGTGATTAAAATGATAAACTGTGGGTGCCTGGGTGGCTCAGTTGGTTGAACGTCTGACTTCGGCTCAGGTCATGATCTTACAGTTCTGTGAGTTTGAGTCCTGCATCAGGCTCTCTCTTCTGTCTTCCTCTCTCTCTGCCCCTCCCCTGCTCACGTGCATGCGCTCACTCTCTCAAAACTAAATTAAAAAAAAAAAATTAAAAAAGATTAACCATGAAATTTCAGCCGGGTTAAGAAGGGGAGTGAAAATATCAAGAGCACCAGTGGCAGGGAAACAATAACAAGACCGATACAATGGAGATTACGCTGGGGTCAAAAGATGGTTGGGGCTGAGATATTAACCAGAAGGAGTGAACTACAAAAACAGAAAGTGGGGTCACAAAATAGAACACATAAAATTGTAACTACGTAAGGACTGTAGTTACTGACAAGGCAGAAGGGTGTCACTATGGGAGTGAGTGACTGAGATAGGATAGACAAGCACTGGAGGAAAGGTCTAGGAATGAGAGGCCAGGATATTGGAAAGACCACATATGTACATTTTTTTCAATTTCAATATAAAGACTGAGGCAGTACTGAAGAGAGGGGCAATGAACCTGGAGCTAAAATAATAGAAGAATGAAGAGGAATGATCTGGAGGTCACGGATAGCAATTATACTATCAACAGTTAATAACCACTATGAGGGGTAATGGATTATATAATCTGAGGATTTTTAGGGAGGGGAAAGGGAGAAGAGTCTGACAGCAGCAAGGAGTTGCACGGCAGACATCTTTCCCACCTCTAGAAACACTGATTAGAAGGGCTATAGAAAACAACACCCACAACTGCACAGCGCAAAAAGTCAGCTTTCCAGAAGAGCAAGGAAGTGAAGGAAATGTTTAAGAACAGGTTGAGACCGAACTCTGCAGATAAAGGACTGTAAATTCCAGTGGGCACAGTAGAAGGGTATAAAGAGTTAGGAGGGATTTTTAGTGTTTTGTTTTGTTTTGTTTTTTAAAAAGACATATATAGACCCTTTTATGAACTGGAGTGCAGGCAACTTCCAGGCTGGAAGTCTGGAGGTTCTGTGGCTACCGACATTCTCGAACAAACAGGACCCCGATACACTCATTCCCATGCTTCTTCAAGAAATGGAAATTGCCGTGTCAAAATGTTTTTGCTTTAAAATTAAAATGGCTCTACTGACTTACTCAACGTAGGAGTTTCCACTACAACCTTGTCAATACACACTAGCAAAACTTTTTCACTTTTGCCAGTATGATGGCAAACAAAATATCGCCGTTTTACTTTGCACTTCTCTACTGGTGGGGCAGAGCATTAGCTGTATTGAGATTCTCTTTTGTGAAAATAAAAAAAAAATCTTTTTAATGTGTATTCATTTTTGAGAGAGAGAGAGATCATGAGTGAGGGAGAAGAGACAGAGGGAGACACAGAATCCGAAGCAGGGTCCAGGCTGTGAGCTGTCAGAACAGAGCCTGACGCGGGGCTCGAACTCACAAACCGCGAGATCATGCCCTGAGCTGAAGTCGGACGCTTAACCAAGACTGAGCCACCCAGGCGCCCCTCTTTTGTGAATTTGGCTGTTAAGAAACGGAGTTGTCTTCTCTTCTCTTTTTTTTTTAATGTTTGTTTATTTTTGAGAGGGACAGAGAGACAGAGTGACTGGGGGAGGGGCAGAGAGAGAGGGAGACAAAGAATCCAAAGCAGGTTCCGTGCTGTCAGCACAGAACCCAACACGGGGTTCGAAGTCACAAATCACGAGATCATGACCTGAGCCAAAGTCGGGCGCTCAACCAACTGAGCCACCCAGGTGCCCCTTCTTCTCTTTTCTTAATGGTTTATAGTGCTTAGAAAGAAACTTTTTCTAATTCATTCCGCTCTTAATGATTCACACAAATGTTACAAATTCCTTGTTTCAAATCTTCCTATGGCTCATGCTAGGCCCAGTAGGTTATCTCTTCCTCAAATCCCTCTACTATCTACTAGAGACATTTAAGGCCCACCAGTCTTACTGGTCAAACCCAAACCCATTAGTTTCCATACTATGACTGTTTTTGCACTACGTTTGAGGTGGTTTGGCCCACAGAGCAGAAAATATTTACTGTCTAGTCCTTTACAGAAAAAGTTCATGGGCTCCTGCTCTGTATCTTTTAGGGCCCCTGAACTGCTTGCAGTTTCAAGAACACGGTAGGTCCTTATCGTTGCTGACAGTGTCTGAAGCGCTGCTCCTATTCCCTGCATGAACTCTATTACTAGCCCTGCTAGATACGGCCACAGATTTATACTGTAAAGCTGTAACTACACTTTGTTACACTTTTTTCTTCACATCTCTCTCTCCAGTAGTATGTAAATCCCTAAATGACAAGGGACAATCCGAGCACTAAAAAATGTTTAGTAAATGAATAAATGGCACACAAAATCAATCCTTCATAATTTGCCATCTTTCTCATCATTTTCCTGTTTTCCTATGCTCCAGCTAAAAGTAACCATGTTTACTTTTATGTCATTATTTTTCAAAAATACTATTTTTAATGACAGCATAGTGATCAATTTTCAAAGTGTTTCTTTATAGTTTTGTCGGATACCACCTATTCCTAATCGTTTATTTATTGAGTACGGTCACGATTTGGTGAAGTATTTCTCTACTCTAATCCCTTCCTTAGTAAAGACAAAAGCAATGGAAACTTGGCCTTTCTGGGATGGACCATTTTATCTATGACAGCCACTTCTATACCTGAGGATTAAGAGGCTCTGCTGAATATTATTTTATTAAAGGCTTCAGAGTCCTTCATGGTCAACTATAAAATGCAGTTAACTTTTTCCCTTCACTTTTCAGCATATAATTAATTCCCTACAGCTTGTAGTCTTATTCTCCTTAACTGGAGTATCTTTTATTATTACTATTTTTTTTGTTATTTCTCTACTAAGACTTTCGTTTGGCAGGGGTTTTACTAAGTTTATTTTTCAATTTGGTTTCTTAATAGGCCATTGTCACTTTTTTTTTTTCATGTTTTATTTATTTTGAGAGAGAAAGTGTGTGTGAGCAGGGCAGAGACACAGAGAGAGAGAGGGAGACACAGAATGTGAAGCAGGCTCCAGGCTCTGAGCTGTCAGCCCAGAGCCCAACATGAGGCTCAAACTCAGGAGCCGTGAGATTATGACCTGAGCCAAAGTCAGACGCTCAACCGACTGAGTCACCCAGGCCATTGTCACTTTTTATACAGATCTCCCAAATTTGATGGATTTGTTTTTTCTTCCCCTATCTGTGTTGAGGTCATTACAAAGAGTGTTTCACCACAAATACTTTTTGCATTCATTTTAGAAACCATTCAGGTACACCTCATTACATTACTTTCAGGTAAGGATACTTTTTCCTTTTGTAAAATATATGCAGATAGTTAAGGCCTCTCTGGTTTAACTTTGTAATTTACCCATTCATTACCTCCAGCTCAAGTTTACTATCTTCATAATGTGTAGATCCACTAAGTTATAGTGAATTATAAGATTCATCACAAGGTTCTGTATTTATTCAATGTGTACATATTCATAAGATTCTGAATATGTATATTACATGAAATTTTACAATTAAAGGATATGAGCTTTGCAATCAGGTAGATCTAGACTCAGATTCAGCCTTGAACATTCTGAGTCCATGGGCAAAGTACTTGCTTATCTACAGGTAACTCCCAAGTGTAACAAAGAACTATGATACCGAGCAGCATGTATATAAAAGTAAAAAAGTATGATAAATACCTACAAATAATGCCTGGTATAGTATATGGAAAAAATGTTATTTCACTCCCTCTTCCTTCCCATCTCAAGCAATAAGGGCAATAAATCCTGTGCTCCTCAGTTTTAAGTCCATTATTAAATTTTCTTAAGTAAAAACAATATGGGAGCTTTGGATATTCATATACTCCAACCCAGTATTTTCCCTTTGGAGAATCTATCTTAATGAAAGAAGCTAAACCACAGAAGCTGTTTGATGTACAAGGATGTTCATCGTAACATTTCTTAGACTGCCAAAAAAAAAAAATTAGAAACTTGCTAACTGTCCACTAGGACATTGTTTAATTATGAGAAAATCACATTATGAGGTCATTTTTTTAAATTTTTTTTTTCAACGTTTATTTATTTTTGGGACAGAGAGAGACAGAGCATGAACGGGGGAGGGGCAGAGAGAGAGGGAGTCACAGAGTCGGAAACAGGCTCCAGGCTCTGAGCCATCAGCCCAGAGCCCGACGCGGGGCTCGAACTCACGGACCGCGAGATCGTGACCTGGCTGAAGTCGGACGCTTAACCGACTGCGCCACCCAGGCGCCCCTATGAGGTCATTTTTAAAAAATGCTCACAGGGGCACCTAGGTGGCTCAATTGGCTGAGTGTGTTCAGCTCTTGATTTTGGCTCAGGTCATGATCTCATGGTCATGAGTTTGAGCCCCGTGTCGGACTCTGTACTGACAGTGAGGAGCCAGCTTGGGATTCTCTCTCTCCTCCTCTCTGTCCCTCCAACGCTCATGTGCACTCTTATCTCAAAATAAATAAATAAACTTATAAAAAAGAAAATTTAAAATAAAAAAAAATTTTAAGTGCTAACAAATTAACAGGAGAAAATGCTAATGTTGCTAAGTGAAAAAGCAGAATGAAAAGCTATTCATGGGCGCCTGGGTGGCTCAGTCGGTTAAGCATCCGACTTCAGCTCAGGTCACGATCTCACGCTCCGTGAGTTCAAGCCCCGCGTCGGGCTCTGGGCTGATGGCTCAGAGCCTGGAGCCTGCTTCCGACTCTGTGTCTCCCTCTCTCTCTGACCCTCCCCCGTTCATGCTCTGTCTCAAAAATAAATAAACATTAAAAAAAAAAGCTATTCATATAGTAAAGTCTCAACTATGTAAAAATCAAATAAACTGAGAAAAAATATTGAAAGGAAATATATCAATGGGTTTACAGCAATTATCTCAAAGTCTAGATATTAGTGATTATAATTTGATGGGTTATTTTCTAAAATATCAATGATCATGATGATAATAGCACTTATTATTTATGGAGTGTTTACCACATCAGGCCCCGTTCTAAGAGTTTACCAAATTAATTCAGTTAATCCTCACAGCATTATGAGATGAAAAAACTGAGGCACAGTGAAATGAAGTAACTTGCCCAAGTCCACACATGATTTCAGAAGGTGCCAACATTTGAATCCAAGGAGTCTGGCTCTAGAGCTCCTGTTCCTAACCGCTACATTTGAAGATTTGCTTTGCTTTTAAATTTTAACTATTAAAAAGGCAAATGTCAACTCCAATCTTGTGGTCATTCAGTTAACAGCTTTCTTTTAGCTCTAGGCATTCTTTTAGTTCTGAGTTCAACTATTTGTTCCGCCATCAGGTGCTATTTTGGAACAAGATGTAGCCACCATTCCTGTATGGATTCTATCCACTCCAGAAAATTCCAAGACAAATCTGCATCCCTATTTCCTGTTCCAATATCTCATTTAATCACTGAGACTCATTTAACCATTCTTAGTTATTACACCCACTTTCAGTACTTCAAAGAATTCTAGTAAGGAGGTCCTGAGGCAACCAAATGAACGGAGGCTTCTAGAAACTCTCCTACACCAACACCCAACCACAGAACTACAAATCTATAGTTACCACTATACCTGTCCTCCATCATAAAGTTCACCCTGCAACCCAGGAGACTCCTTTCACCTGCCAACACTCACTGGATATCCGCCGCGACACTGGCTGAACGGGACCAATTAAGAAAGACTCCCAACATTTGGGGATTTTTTTTGTCTCTGATCCCAATTTTTGAAGATGGCATTATTCTCCACTGTTTTTGAAAACAATCATCAGTTTATCAATCACTTTCATTCTTTCAGCTTTCTCACCCATTTGCTGGTAGACCAAATTGTTTTTCTGGGAGAAAGACCTTTTTGGCACCAGTATAAATTCAAGTATCAACTCCAGGAAAAAACAGTCACAATTTATACTCCAGGCAATAAACGTAACTCCCACTTACTGCTGTGTTCCTCTCTGCGGTTTACATTTGATAAATTTATTTCATGACTTGTTACTTGTTTTGCCTTCCTTTATTAATCAAATTTCTTTTAAAAACAGTATTTGCAGATTCCAACATGGATAAAAGCAAGCAATTCTTCTAAATATAGTACATTTACATTTCAGTGAAGTTCATTTACAATATTTAAAAAACTTGAGCTCATGTGATGGATTTAACGTTATATAAAAAAGAAAAACTAGTCATAAAAACAATGAATACAGTATCAAGTGTTGATAATGGAAATATTTACAACCAGAATCATGTGTATTTTTTTTCCAAAATCTTATCCTGCTCATAACATATTTTGGTAATAAGCTTGATTACTTTAAAACATTTTTATAGGTATTTCTGTGGGAGGAATTTAATAATTCCCTGAATGCCTGGGACAAAAATGTAACCTCAAGGGTGACCCAGGTGGGGCCCTTTTAGGAAAAACAAAATGGAGCACTAGTAGTTCATTAGGCTAACATTAACTCAGGTGACGTAAAAACTGGACTGGTAAACTGTTAGGCATTTATGAATGCATATGCTGGGGAGTAAAAGAGAAATCTGCACCTTCAAACTAACATTCCCCTTTTGCGGCTCCAAGTTTTCAACCTGGTGGAGTCATTGTTCAAGAAGAAAGGTGTGCAGGGCAGGGTTCAAGTGGAAAACAAAATCGTTTCTCCCCCAAGACTGAATACTTCCCTGCTTCAGTAAGTGGAACTTACTTGCCATTCTAGTATGAAAGCTTTGATACAAAAGGGAAAGTTAAAATCTAAAAGGAACTTTTGTTACGCTAAATGAAAATAAGCCTTTCAAGGATAGCCATTTTACAACCTTGTATTTCCAAATACCGATTAGACAAGACAACTTGTTTTTTTATAGACATCGTTTCTTTAGGCTAAAAAAATTACCATTTATAAACTCATCAATGAAGTCATCACTGTTTCAAGGTAGGATTGTTATGAAGCTTCTTAAAACAACTGTCAAAACCAATTTGTGAATCCCGCCAAGTTTACATTTCTACATCCAAATCTGTTGATGGACCAAACTAATTAGTGATTAAGAAAACGGACTTAGATTTAGGTAGCAAGCAGTCCTTGCCACATCCAGCTGGTTTTTACATCAAGAGACAAACAGGCGATCATTTTTAAAGGAAGAAAGCCTTTGCTTAATTGCGGTAGCTGGTCTGCTCCTCGGCAGCTGTTCCCTGTCGCGTGTTCGCGTGGGAGAAGTACAAAAGGGTGGAAGTGAAAAAAACACAAGCCCACGCAAAGCCCGTGCAGTTACTAACATTAAAGTTATGTAAATATGTCGTGAGGCCAAGAGGCCACAAGGGGCAAGAACCGCCCAGAGAAAGCGATCCGCCCGAGCGGAGTGTGGAGAGGAAGGCGTGTGCGGGCCTGGGACACCCGGGCAAAGGGGAACGGGCGGGGGACAAAGACGGGCCATCCGGGGCAGAGGCAGGCAGTGCCCCAAAGCGCCGAGAACCGGCAGAAGCAGCTGTCCTGGCGCAGCGACTGCGGCACCAAGGCCCTCAAACGCCGCGGTGTAACAGCTCCCCGGCGAGAAGACGCTCCCCTCCTCGCCGCTCTTACTGGCCCCCAGGCCGACCTCGGACACCTGAGGAGGCGCTGCCCGACCGCCGCCGGCGTCCCGCCGGACAGCTGTTGGCCTTAGAACCGCGCCGCCGCCGCCGCCGGGCTCCAAACGGCCGGGAGGGCGGCGGGTCGGGCGCCTCTCCCCGCGGCCTCTCAGGCAGCTTCGGAACAGCCTGCCTCCGCTCCCGCCCTCCAGTCAGGGGCCGCGCACCCTCACGCCACCTACCCGGTCCCACACCATCCCAGAGGCCTCCGGCGCTCGGGCCCTCTGCCGAAGCGGCGCTGCCTCCCGTCCGGGGCCTGAAATGGCTGCGGAACAAAGAGAATCTGGGCTCGGACGAGCGCTGGTCCGATTGGCCGGGGGGCGGGGCCCGCCGCGGGAACGTTCGGCGGCGGTCGCCTAGGCAACGGCGGCGCGGCTGGGAAAACCGCGGCCTGGGCCTGCTAGGTCCGCTGACCTGCGGTCGGCGGCGCGCGCCAGCGGTGGCTCAAGCCGCGCTGCAGCCGGCTGCTCTGCGCCGTGAGGCCTCGACCAAAAATGGCCCTGCAAGTGTGGACGCTTAGGGGCTGTCCAGGGCCTCCTAAGCGTGACGACCCTACCCCAGACGAACTTCCATACTTCCGGATAATCTCCAAAGTGACAGCCCTGCCCCGGGAGCCTATTTAACACCGAACATGCCGCATATCCCCCAATAATACAGTTCCAACGTTGCTGGTAAAAAACAGGAACTACTTCAGTAGATGGATATGGGCAGAGGGCTGCCTGCGAATGTTGCATGATTGACTTTTGAGGTATGCTGTATCTAGCATGTCAACTGCTTTCTATGCAAAATTAAAGGATTTATAAAATTAAGTTTTACATGTCCAGGTGTATGTTAAAACCAGTGTCTTCCTTTTAGAAATAAGAAGCCCTCCTCTTTGTAAGCAGCCATCATGAGAAATTAAAATGCCTTCTGTTTTCTAAACAGAGCATAATCCAAAATGGGAGACATAGATGTTTTTATACTCAATTATAATAATGGTAATGAACTGATAAATAACAGTTCCTTTCCCAACATTATTCTTATATATAAATTTCCTATGTATTTTTATTTTAAATTTGCATACCTAGATGATCATTATAACCCATGGTGATGATGCTGCTGATAATATCCTTCCTCATAAGATCAACGTGTGTAAAATGCCGGCAGTTTTTACTGTCCTATTTGTAAGTGCTGTATATATTATGTTTTGAAAATGTGTAGCAGTTGTTGCCTTCCAGGCTTATTGGAGGTAGAATTATAGTACCAATACTAGAAAGTTTTTTTTTTTTATTTACATTGATAAAGCTTATTTGGTAACAAACTTGCTAATAGTTTTCATTTGCAACAAGTCATTTTACAAAACAATGTATTTCACTTAAATTTTGAATCTAGAAGGACTATTTTTTATCATTAGGAAATGGAACATACGAAGAAAAAATATTTTACATAACTAAGACACTCATAATTAGGATTCCAACATTTTCTAATGTTAATTTGATATTAGTTAGATACAGGAGCACGCACCAAAAGAGGTCTCCAGATAGGAGTATATTACTAAGAAAACAACTTAATGTAAACCTTCCGAAATGTAGGTTAGTGTATCTGCAGGAAAATTTACCCAGAATACATATATTTATCCAAATAACAAAAAGAGCTTATTTCTGCATTTGAGAAGTCCCATCATGGGACTTTTTTGGGACATCAAGGGAGCCTTGATCCTTGCAAATCAGGGGATGTGTGGTTTCTGCAATTTACTTTGCTAAGGAAAAACAACAGGAATACTTTTTAAATGTAAAGGTTTAACAAATAATGACAGATGTAAAGAACTACTGACAAAGCAATTAGTCAGGAATTCACCTGAATAATACCTTGGAAGTAAATGAAATTAATTTTAAAAGGTGAAGTATTATTTAGTGTATGTAAGAGGATTTATTGACCAAAATCTTTTGAAATAAAAAAATACTGATCATCAAATGTTGTGAAATTGAGACTAAGAAAATTAAATATCCACACTTTTATGAAACTTAAATGAAAGTGCATTAAAATTTAGTATGAATAGCTCTGTATTGAATGAAGAGCTGCTTGCACGTATAGCCTTTTTGTCTCTAGGTTCTAGGTTAGATTAAAAATACATGTTTTAAACAGTAAATCTTCTTACCATTAAGAAGGGCTTATTAACATGGCTTATTTTATTTTACTTTTCCTGTTACCTGTTAATCCTTTTGCACAGTGTGCACATGAAATAGCAGCTACCCAGCAGTGTTTTCTCTTTAGACCTGAATACAAAGCAGCAAAGCTCATGTAGTAAAACTTTGTCCATATTTTTTAAGAACGTACACTTAAAAACAGTAAATGCCTTAGATTTTAACCCCCAACCCTACTACAGATACCTCATATTTAAATTTTCTGTATTAATTCTTTTTTTAGGTGAACAAATTGGTGAGGATAAAAATCAAAGAATGGTAGAAATTACAAAATACATTGAGAAACCTACCTATAAGCTTTCCCCTCGGAAGGAAAAGATGCTCACTCTGTCAGGCGTAGCATTGTCAAACAAGCATGAAACTGGGAGGCACAGGGCTTGTATGCTGATACTGGCTTCACCTCTTCTGAATGCTTCCAATTCAGTCTTTCTGAGCTTCACTTCCTTGTCTTAAACAGGATTAAATAAGATAAAGTATATTAAGAGCTCATTAGCAGAGTGCCTGGCAGATAGTTAGAAGGCAATAAAAGATACTATTACTAGATGTTAATACATATGAAAGAACAGATGTTTGAGAAGGAGGAACGGTGATTGAATAAAAATTACAAGTTTGAAAGTCCAAAAATTGTTAAATATCTTTAATAGGCAATTGTTGGTGAGCGTATAGAAACACAGTAAAAGAGGTAAAATAATCTTTTAGATACAGGTGATCTTAAAAAACAGAATGCTTCTGAGTAATGTTCCCACCTTACACTTCTGAAAGATGTGGGAATTCTCATTATATTCTTTAATAGTAGACAGTTTAAGGAATTGCCTTCCATTGAAATATCTTCAGACTGACATCAAGGGAAAAAAAAATTTTTAAGTGATATTTAGAAGAATGTAATTCAAATTTCAAAAGAGGACAGTGATAGTCAATAGTTAGAAATGTGTAAATAATCTATAGGCATTTTCCTTTGAAGCAAACCCCCTATATAGTTTGAATGTACAAAAAAGATAAATTAGAGAGTTATTAGGGAGTTAAAAGGATTAACTTCAAAGTTCCTTTAACTATTAATATCCCCTAGTGATTAAAATATGATTCTATTTATGAAAAGGTCTACTTAGACTTCTACTTCTGGGAAGATGGAGTAGACCTACTTTCACCCTATTCCTCCCTGTAGGTACAACTAAAAACTCTAAACATTACATATAAAACAAACATAAGAAGACTCTGAAAGATGGAGAGAAGGCAGGCCAGCCGGTGCCCTCAGGACTCAAGGAACAACACGCTAGTTAGTTCCCCAGGGTTTTGTTTTTGCCTCATATATCCCAGACTCGAAACTGAAGGAGCTGGTAACCTGGAAATGCCAATGGTTCAGACACACCAAAAAAATCCCCCACAAAATACTGCTCTCTTTAGCTGAAGAACCAGGAAAGAGGTAGTATGAGAGATAAAACAAAAACAAAAACAAAAACATTTAGACAGTAACTGCTAAAACTAAGGAAAAGTGGAAACTACAGAAAAAAATCAGGGATCCCCCCTTCCCCTCGTTCCCCAACTCAAGTCAGCAAAGACCTAGTGGAAAGCCCAGACTCCCACCCTCACCAGCCTATATAACAACGTGCCCCAACCCTACCTCCCATCCTCTGCTGTCAGAGAAGCTAAGTAGGCAGCCCAGACTTTCATCCCTGCTGGCCAGTAATGTGAGACAGAGACAGAGACTTTCTTCTTGGGTGTCAGTGGAGGCCAATGGAGGAACTTAGACTATTCTCCAACCTGGCAGTAATGAGGTGGAGCCTGCTGCCCACCCCTACTTCCTCTTCCAGTGCTTTGTCAGAAAAAGCTAGCTAAAACAGAATATTTAAATAAGATCCAAAGTCTTATAACATGATACCCCAAATGTTTAGGTCTCAGTTGAAAATTGCTCATCATATCAAGAACTAGAAAGATCTCAAACTGTATTAAAAAAGACAACTAATTGGGGTGCCTGGGTGGCTCAGTCGGTTAGGTATCTGACTCTCGATTTTGGCTCAGATCATGATCTCATGGTTAGTGAGATCAAGCCCAGGGTCTGGCTCCACGCTGACAGCACAGAGCCTGTTTGGTATCCTCGCTCTCCATCTCTCTCTGCCTCTCTCTCTCTCTCTCTCTCTCAATAAATAAACTTAAAAAAACAAAAGACAACTAATAGATTTCAAAACCAAGATGACAGAGATGTTAGAATTGTCTGACAAAGAGTTTAAAGCAGACATAAAACACTTTTGAGCAACTACAAAAATACTTGAAACACAGGGAAAAAATAGAAAGTCTCAGCAAAGAAATAGAAGACATAAAGAAGGACCAAAAGAAATTTCGGAACTAAAACATACAATAATCAAAATAAAAAACTAAGTGGATGAGTTCAACAACTCTCTCAGTAGAGGAGACAGAGGAAAGAATCAGTGAAATTGTAGACAGAGCAATAGAAATTGCCCATTTTAACAACCGAGAGAAAGTAAATTGAAAAAATGAATGGATGGAGTCTCATGGAATTAACAAATGGTTTAAAATTCATGTCCTCAGAGTCCTGGAAGGAGAAAAGAAAGAGAGTGACATTAAAAAATATTCAAAGAAATAATAGCTGAAAACTTTGGAAATTTGACAAAAGGCATAAATCCACAGACTTAAGTTGAGCAAAGCTTCAACAAAGGTGCCAAAACAATTAAATTGGGAAAGACGGTTTTCAACAAATAGAGCTGGGACAACTGAGTATCCAAATGCAGAAGAATAAATCTGGACCTCTACCTCATATCATATACAAAAATTAACTCAAAATATAAGTGCTAAAATTAGAAAATTCTTAAAAGGAAACATGGAAATAAATCTTTATGACCTTCAGTAGGAAAGGACTTGTTAGATATGACACCAAAAGCTCACACAACAAAAGAAAAAAGTAGATAAGATGGACTTCATCAAAATTTAAAATGTTTGTGCTTCAAAGGATACTATCAAGGAAGAAAGTAAAAAGACTATCCATGGACTAAGAAAAAATATTTGCAAAGAACTTATCAGAGAAGAGACCTGTGTCTGGAATAAAGAATTCTTACATCTCAATGATAAAAAAGATGAATAAACAAATTAAAAAATGGGCAAGGGATCTGTATTTCTCTAAAGAAGATGTACAAATGGCTGATAAGCATAAGAAAAGATGTTCAACATAATTAGCCTTTAGGGAAATGCAAATCAAAATAACGAGATACCACTTTATACCCACTAAGATAGCTATAGTAAGAAGGACAGATAATAACAAGTATTGACAAAAATGGGGAGAAATTGGAACTCTCATGCATTGCTGGTGGGGATGTAAATGCTGCAGCTGCTTTGGAAAAGAGTTTGGCAATTCTTCAAACAGTTAAACATAGTGCTACCATATGACCCAGCAATTCCACTCCTAATGGAAATGAAAGCATGTGTCCACACAAAACTTGTGCACAAATGTTCACAGCAGCATTATTTGTGGGAGCCAAAAAGTGGAAATAACTCAAATGTCCATTCACTGATGGATGAATAAACAAAATATAGTATATCCATATAACAGAATATTAATTGATATTAAAAAGGAATAAAGTGCTTATACATGCTACCTCAAAAACATCATTCTAAGTGAAAAGATCCAGTTACAAAAGACTACATACTGTAGGACTATATTTATGTGACACCACTATATATCTCTCTATATTTCTATAGATATATATATAAAATATAGAGAGAGAGATATACAAAAATGTATGGGTATATAATTTTCATATGTAAAATATATATCTCCATAGATATATCTATACAGATGTACATAAATCTCCATCTATCTCCAGAATAGGCAAAGACAGAGACAGAAAGTAGATTCGTGGTTTCCAAGGATTAGAGGAGAGAAAATAGAGAGTGACTACCAGTAGATATAGGGTTTCTCTTGGGGGTGACAAAAGCGGTTTAAAATTAGATAGTAGAGATTGTACAATCCTGTGAATATACTAAAAACCACTTTGTGGTACATTTTAAAAGGGCAAATTGTATAGTAGATGAATTATATATCAATATAACTGTTATTTTAAAAAATAAACAGGGGCGCCTGGGTGGCTCAGTTGGTTGAGTGTCCGGCTTCGTCTCAGGTCATGATCTCACAGTCTGTGAGTTCGAGCCCCGCGTCGGGATCTGTGCTGACAGCTCAGAGCCTGGAGCCTGCTTCGGATTCTGTGTCCCCCTCTCTCTCTGCCCCTCCCCCACTCATGCTCTGTCTCTCTCTGTCTCAGAAATAAATAAACATTAAAAAAATTAAAAAAAAAACAAATGAAACTGAAAAAAAGATTAACCCAAAGAAATCCATGCCAAGACACACTGTTCAATTCCTGAAAACTAAAAACAAAGGAAATAAACCTTGAAAACAGGGAGCAAAAAATGACATTTTACCTATAAGGGAAAAGCAATTTGAATGACAATGATTTCACATAAGAAATCATGGAGTCCAAAGGGAAATAACACTATGTTTTACAAGTATTGAAAGGAAGGAACTATCAACCCAGAATCCTGTACCTGGAAAAAATATCCTTAGGAATGAAAGGGAAATCATAACATTTTCAGATGAAGGAAAACTAAAAGATTTTTGTCACTAGCAGACTTTTCATAAAAGGATGGCTAAACATAAAGGAAATTATAAAAGAAAGTGTATAGGAACATTGGGAAGGAAGGAAGAATAAGCTAAGCAAAAATATGGGTAAATATAATAGGCTTCTCTTCTCCTCTTGAGTTTTCTAAATTATGTTTGATGGTGGAAACAAAAATTACAACATTGTACAATGTGATTCTAAATGTATGAAGAAAAAATATTTAAGACAATTATAGTATTTAAATGGAGAAGGTAAAGAGACATAAAGGGGGATAAGGGTTCTACAATTCACTTGAACAGGTAAAATGACACTACCAGTATGCTGGGATAAGTTATACATTCATAAAGTATATTATATATGCAACATGTATATTACATTTATATAACTAACTATAACAACTATAACTATAACTAAAGACCTAGAGCAACAAGTCAAAAAGTTATGTAGAGATACACTCAAAAACATTATATAGATAAATCAATATGGAATTCAAAACAATATGCAAGTAACCCATAGAAAGTCAGGAAAAACAAAAATAAAAAACACAACAAAAAATAAAAAGTACAGTGACAGACGTAAAGCCTTTACATATCAATAATTACATTAAATATAAATGGTCTAAAGCATTGTATTTTGACTGGCAAAGTGGATCAAAAGACACGACTCAAGCGTATGTTGTCTATGAGAAACTCACTTCAAATATAATGATAAAAGCAAGTTAAAAGTAAATGGAAATAACAAAAATAAGAGCAGAAATCACTGAAATTGAAAACAGAAAAACATTAGAGAAAAATCAATGAAACAAAAAGCTTCTTGGGGGGAAAAAATCAATAAAATTGATAAACCTCTAGAAAGACTGAAAAAGAAAAAAGACACAAATTATCAAACTCAGGAATGAAACAGAGGATATCACTACAGACCCTGCAGATATCAAAAGAATGACAAGGGGATGTTATGAACAGCTTTGCACACATAAATTTGAGAACTTATATGAAATACACAAATTCCTTAAAAAGTACAAATTACCATAACTCACCCAACATGAAATAGATAATTTGAGTAGCCCTATAACTATTAAGGACTTTGAATTTATAATTTAAAAAGTCTGCAAAAAGAAATCTCCAGGCCCAGATGGTTTCACTGGAGAATTCTACCAACCATTTAAGGAATTAATACAAATTATACACAACCTCTTCAAGAAAAACAAAAGACATGGGAACACATGCCAATTCATTTTATGTAGCAACTGTTACCCTGATACCAAAACTAGACAGACAGCATAAGAAAGAAAACTATAAACCGGTATCTCTTACAGATGCAAACATAGGCTCAACATAGACTCAAAATTTCTTAGCAAAGTATTGGCAAATAAAATTAAGCAACATATGAAAAGAATAGTATACCATGACCAGGTGTGGTTTATTCCAGGGATGCAAGGCTGATTCAATATTCAAAAACTAGTCAATATCACTAACCATCAGACAAATGCAAATTAAGCCACAAGAGATGAGATATCACTATCTACCTATCTGAATGGCTGGTGAAAAAAGAAAAAAAAAGCAACAACACTAAAATCTGGTGAGGATTCAAAGAAATTGAAACACTCACACATTGCTATTGGGAATATAAAACATTACAGCCACCCTGGAAAACAGTATGGCACTTTCTTAAAAAACTAAACATGCATACTGGCACAAGAACAGACACTCAGATCAATGGCACAGAATACAGAACTCCGAAATGGACCCACAAGTGTATGGCCAACTAATCTTTGACAAAGCAGGAAAGAATATCCAATGGAATAAAGACAGTCTCTTCAGCAAGTGGTGCTGGGAAAACTGGACAGCGACATACAGAAGAATTTACCTGGACCACTTTCTTACACCATACACAAAAATAAACTCATGGATGAAAGACCTAAATGTAAGACAGGAAGCCATCAAAAGTCTCGAGGAGAAAGCAGACAAAAACCTCTTTGATCTTGGCCGCAGCAACTTCTTACTCAACACGTCTCTGGAGGCAAGGGAAACAAAAGCAAAATTGAACTATTGGGACCTCATCAAAATAAAAAGCTTCTGCACAGCGAAGGAAACAATCAGCAAAACTGAAAGGCAACTGACAGAATAGGAGAAGATATTTGCAAATGACATATCAGATAAAGGCTTAGTATCCAAAATCTATAAAGAACTTATCAAACTCAACACCCAAAAAACAAATAATCCAGTGAAGAAATGGGCAAAAGACATGAATAGACGCTTCTCCAAAGAAGACATCCAGGTGGCCAACCGACACATGAGAAAATGCTCCACATCACTCATCATCAGGGAAATACAAATCAAAACCACAATGAGATACCACCTCACACCTGTCAGAATGGCTAACATTCACAGCTCAGGCAAAAACAGATGTTGGCAAGGCTGCAGAGAAAGAGGATCTCTTTTGCATTCCTGGTGGGAATGCAAGCTGGTGCAGCCACTCTGAAAAACAGTATGGAGGTTCCTCAAAAAACTAAAAATAGAACTACCCTACGACCCAGCAATTGCACTACTAGGCATTTATCCAAGGGATACAGGTATGCTGTTTCGAAGGGGCATATGCACCCCAATGTAAGGAAAGAGCCCAAATGTCCATCGATGGATGAATGGATAAAGAAGAAGTGGTATATATATATATATATATATATATATATATATATATATATATAATGAAGTATTACTCGGCAATTAGAAAGAATGAAATCTTGCCATTTGCAACTACGTGGATGGAACTGGAGGGTATTGTGCTAAGTGAAATTAGTCAGAGAAAGACAAATATATGACTTCACTCATATGAGGACTTTAAAATACAGAACATATTAACATAAGGGAAGAGAAGCAAAAATAATATAAAAACAGGGAGGGGGACAAAATAGAAGAGATTCATAAATATGGAGAACAAACTGAGAGTTGCTGGAGAGGTTGTGGGAGGAGGGATGGGCTAAATGGGTAAGGGGCACTAAGGAATCTACTCCTGAAATCATTGTTGCACTATGTGTTAACTAATTTGGATGTAAATTTTAAAAAATAAAAAATAAAAATAAAATAAACAAAAAAACTAAACATGCAATTACCATATAATCCAGCAATTGCACTCTTGAGCATTTATCCCAGAGAAATGAAAACTTATTTTCACACAAAACCTGTATGTTGATAGCAGCTTTATTTGTAACAGCCCCAAATTGGAAACAACCCATACGTTCCTTAGTGGATGAATGGTTACCATAGAATACTACCCAGCAATAAAAAGAAATAAACTACTGATACGCACAACAACGTGGAAGAATTTCCACAGAACTGTGAGTGAGAAAAGACAACCTGATGTTTCTTCTAGCAAAGACCACTCCCCTCTGCTTGATCTCCTTCCAGGCTTCTCTCTCCTTTATCTTCAACCTATCTTTCTTCATTGGATCCAAAATGTTTCCAAATTAAAAAAAAAGTTTTTCAATGTTTATTTATTTTTGAGACAGACAGAGACAGAATGCGAGTGGGTTGGGGCAGAGAGAGAGAGAAAGGCACAGAATCTGAAGCAGGCTCCAAGCTGTCAGCACAGAGCCTGACGCGGGGCTTGAACTAACAAGCTGTGAGATCATGACCAGACACTCAACCGACTGAGCCACCCAGGTGCCCCTAAAATGTTTCCAAATTTAAACTGGATATATTTTAATATTTCAAGAGTTGTGGAGTCCTACATTAAGAAAGAGCGAGATTCTATCAAATTCAAAAGTCTTTCTAGGGTTGGAGAGAGATTGTATTTGCAAATCTTATGTCAAACAGACACAACAGTCTTTCAAGTGGTTCACCAGAATAGAATAGATCAGGGCCGCTTACTAAGTGGAGTTTGGATGTCCCAATGAGCACTCTGCCAAGTTATGGCCTCTTTATTATAAACTAGAATAGGGCTCAGTATGTTCCATCAGCGTTGCTGGGAAGATTCCAGTAAGTGTCTTGGCCCTAAGTTTCTTTAAATTTTTTTTTTTTTTCAACGTTTATTTATTTTTGGGACAGAGAGAGACAGAGCATGAACGGGGGAGGGGCAGAGAGAGAGGGAGACACAGAATCGGAAACAGGCTCCAGGCTCCGAGCCATCAGCCCAGAGCCCGACGCGGGGCTCGAACTCACGGACCGTGAGATCGTGACCTGGCTGAAGTCGGACGCTTAACCGACTGCGCCACCCAGGCGCCCCTTGGCCCTAAGTTTCTAGTCATTATGCACTCTCAAGCAAGCTAAGAACAAAGCATGTTAGGATTAGGATTAGATTAGTGACAGAAAACTAGTAACAAGATAGTAATTTATCTCTCTTGTAAATATAGGCAGTTCACAGCTGATTTAGAAGGTTCAAAATAATCTGATCAGGGGTGTAGGCTCTTCCATCTTGCTGCTTTTCCATCCTTAATAATAAGCTCCCTCCTCATGGTTCAGTGTGAATTCCTAGGTTTCAGCTTAGCGTTTTACAACCACATCCCAACCACTGGGAAGGAGAAAAAATAAGGAGAGGTGCATGACCCACCCTTTAAAAAATTGCACATACCACTTTCCTTTGTTATCAGCTAAAACTTTGTCACTTGTCACATGTCACATACCTAGCTTGGCATCTCGGCCTAACTCCACTGCCAAAGGAAAGTACAAGTTTATCTCTTACTCCAGTCCAAGGCTTATCTCTCAGAAATTGCATTCTGTCATTTTTCTGAAAACCTCCCCAATGGCCTCCAATAACTCCCAGAATAAAATTCTTATGATAATTACGAAACCCTACATGAGCTAGCCTTTGCCTACTTTCTGACCTCAGCTCCCACCTGTCCGTTACTTGCTCACCTGCCTGCAGTTACACTGTCCCTTAAACATACTGAGCTCACCTCTACCTTCGACTCTCTACACTTGAAGATTTCTCTGCTGGATTGCTGTCCCCCAGGACTTAAGACAATTAATCTCTCTTACCTCTTCAGATGCCAAATATCCCGTTAGATATTTCTTGACCAACCTATTAAACCTCTATCTTCTTACCATGAAATTCTAGGCATTGCACTTATCAGTATCTAAAATTGCATTCTCTACTTGTTTGCGACTGTCCATCTCTTTCACTCAATTGTGGACTTCATTAGAATGGGAACTTCTGTCTCTCTTATCAACAATCACATCCTCAGCATTAAGAACAATCACGCCCTCACATAAAGTAAGTACTCAGTAAATCGTAATTGAGTGGACTAATGGATGAGTGGATGACTAGGTTGGTGTAGGAGTGCTGACAATGCTGTCTCCAACTTCGGCCCTCCATCTTGTTCATGTGCTTTCAATGACCTCCCTCTGGGCTATAATGTTCCAAGCTCCTTGGAGGTTAATGTATGCCTTGACCAGAATACAGGAAGGCTTGTTCTGATCTTGTGTAAAGTTTAGATGGCTCATAGAGGTAGCTTCCCCTCCTTCTCCTCTGGCACGTGGATGATGCCATCTTAGATAACTATATCCCTTTGCTCTATAAATATGTGGATTAAGGTCCAAATTTTCCAGAGAATAGCTGTGTAGCTGCTAGATTGTTGTCCACCCAATCCCCTCCCCTACTTCATCAGTAAGTTACCTTGAGTAAAACCCCTTGTAAATGGTATGGAATGGGCTTGCTTCATTTCTTGGGCTCAAAGTGCCTTCTCAGTCTGGAGGATACTTTACTGTCCCCGTCTCCACCTTCTAACACTTGGTGAAACTAGGTATTAAGAGAATCTAACTCTTTGGCTTTTTTTTTCCATGCTCACTAAGCAACTTTCTGATTATAACCTAGCTTTCCACACAAATTTGGTTAATGAAGAAAGAAACATTCTAGGCAGGTTTGGACATTGACATTCTGGTTCATAATGCATAGGTTTCCCTGCATTTGGTTAATGGGAGTTTGCTCCCGAGAGGCAGATCTCTCTTTGGGTTTACAGTCTTGCCAGGTGACCCCTGATTTTGCCGGACACCTTTTCTTAGAACAGCAGTCAGGACCGCCAACATTGGACCTATCAACACCATATCAAGGAAGAGGCCCTTGTGAGGCCTTGCCTAGGAGAACAGCTCTGCTTCCTCTGTAACATTTCTAGGTTTACGTTTATCTTCAACTTGTAAAAATTTTGAGGAATACATGACATAATGTCACCAGTTTACCATTTAACCACCCCCCCCCATTTTGTTCCCTCATGATATAACTTTGATTTTCTTTTTCTTCTTTAAAAAGTAGTGCACATAGAGGTTAAAGGCAAAGCCTTAATGCCCGGAATAGGTGGTTTCAAATCCTTTGTCATCTTGAAGATGTCGAGTGACCTTTGGAAACCTTGGTTTCTGTATCTGTATGATGAGAATAATAGTAGGTACCCACCTGCTAGGGCTGTGGAGAAGATGAAAAGAAACTGTCCTTGTACACAGTCTGTCACAGTGCCTGGCACAAGTAAGCACTCGCTACATGCCAGCTATCACCATCATCACCATCATCATCATTATTACTGCTTGGAATGGGTAATGATCTTTGCGAGTGAACTGAAAATAATGCTAATTCTACTAATATTATTAACCGTATAATAGAGGGATGCAAACTTTTTTTAAAAAATGTCTCTGTTTTGATAAATGTTTTGAGTAATTGTGTTCTACTCTAGTAAAGATAAAGATGAGTTGGGCAGATCGTCGAGTCCCAACAAGGCAGAAATAGTGGCAAAGACTGGCAGAATTAGTGACAGTGGTACCTAAAGGGATCTCAAACCCAGCTCTTTTATGGAGGGCATGGTAGGAAAAATTCTGGGTTAGTCTTCTCTTATCTCTTGAGGGATATTAATCAAAATTTAAAAATGAAATCATCTTCTACTGCCTGCATTCCCCCCCACCACCTGCCCTGATTCCTTTTGTTTATTTTTCTCTCTGCCTTTCAGCTTTTCACTTCAGAGCTTTCCTCAAATGTCTGGTGAGACTTTGCTCACCATTCAGGCATGTTTAAGACTAAGGCACTGAAAAGGAAATTGGAAGCTCGTTGTGCTGGAGAAATTGTGGACAAGTGGGCATCTTCATTGTGTGGTGGGGCTCTGAGACAACTTGTACGTTGACAACTTTTTTGATGTCTTGACTGGGAGGAATAAGCGTGGTTTCTGGTGTTCCAGGCCCTGGGAAGGATTGCAGGGATGGATGTGGGAGCTTGCATTGTTCATTAAGCCTAACTCAGATTTATTTTCATTTTGGTGCCTCATCCCTGCCCTCTACTGTGTCTAGAATCCTCAAGTCTACCGGTGCCTGGGTGGCTCAGTCGGTTAAGATTCCAACTTTGGCTCAGATCATGATCTTGCGGTTTGTGGGTTTAGAGCCCTGCGCTGGGCTCTGTGCTGACAGCTCGGAGCCTGGAGCCTGCTTCGGATTCTGTGTCCTCTGCTCCTCCCCCACTCGTGCTCGCTGTTTCTCAAAAATAAACAGGTAAATAAACAAACAAACAAACAAATAAATAAAAAGAATCCCCCAATCTAGGACCTCTCTAGTTCAATTACTAGAGAGAATAAACCTCCCCCTTTTTCTAAGGTAAGACAGGAGTTGTCATCTGGCTTCCCAGGAGAGGATTCCAGAGTTCTTTTCAATGGGCTTTCCTGTTGTCATTCAGACTCTGCATCTCTGCCTGTTTCACTACCTCCAATTCTTGAGCTCTTCCTTGGCTCTATGGAGAGTCAGCATGCTTCAGTTTGGTATTTCGGCACTTAGATTTGAGGTTTCTCCGTTCTTCTAAGCCGGTTTCCACTTCTTCATCTGCTTTCCATCTTCACGCATTTGTTAACGTTCCTTGCCTGCAGTAGTGGCTTTCCAGCTCTCTTTGTGCCAGTGGATTTAATAGACCTTTTAGAAAGTTTCCCTTGCTGCCATTTTTAGGGGATTTCCTAAGAGGGAGAAAAATATGTCTAACAGGTTAATTCAGAATGTTTGATCCTACTTTTAAAAAGTAAATGTTAAATGAGATACTGGACATGGTTTCATTTTAAATTTTGAGTACGGTTGCGGTGCCTAGGTGACTCAGTTGGTTGAGCGTCCGACTTCGGCTCAGGTCATGATCTCGCACTCCGGGAGTTCGAGCCCCGCGTCCGGCTCTGTGCAGACAGCTCAGAGCCTGCAGCCTGTTTCCAGTTCTGTGTCTCCCTCTCTCTCTGCCCCTCCCTTGCTCATGCTCTGTCTCTCTCACTCTCAAAAATGAGTAAATGTTAAAAAAAAATTTTTTTTTATTTCAGTGTATGTAATTTGAGTCAGGTTAAGTTAGCAACTGAGAATTAAATATTAAGAAAATAAAATTTAGGCTTAATTCCACTGATATCTTAGGAGTCAGTGCTATGATTGTATTATAGCCCATCGGGGATTCATTAAATCAATCCCAATGAATTTTTCATGTTTTGTATGTCATGAAAATTCTTCTCAAAATTAATTTACAAGTGAATCCTCACCTTTCATACAAGGAAGACATTGTATCCAGACAAAATTATGTTTTTTAAAAAATGTTTTTTTGTTTATTTTGAGAGAGTGAGCAAGCAGTGGAGGGTCAGAGAGAGGGAGCGAATCCCAAACAGGCTCTGTGCCGTCAGCACAGAGCCCGACCTGGGAGTCCGTCCCATGAACCATGAGATCGTGACCTGAACTCAAATCAAGAGTCGGGTGCTTAACTGACTGAGCCACCCGGGGGGCCACAGACAGATTTATGTTTTTAAACATAGACGGTCATAGCAAAACTTACAAATTAAATACATATGCACATCTGTTCGAATAAATCATTTCCGTGGAGACAGAAAATAGGAAAATCTTTTTCTAACTTTTAACTTCTGCACCAGCAATTCAGGGGTTATAATATCTAAGCATTCCACCAAACCACAGAGACTTTCTGCTCTGTTTATTCATAAATTTTAAAGCAATAGAAGATTTCCTTATGAAATTTTCCCTTGGTGCTCTAAACTTACATCTATGCTGGACTGACTTCTTCCCACCTCGACATTTCTCTGGTTGTTTAGTTCAATTTTCAACCGCATCTCTCAGCTGTTACTTTTGTCTCGTCCTTGGTGTTCACTGTTGTTCTTCCTATAAGAGTCACTAGATTGGCAGCTTGTCAGAAGACCCATTTGTGATTCCGTATGTTATGCTTCCTAGTGCCCCTGATAGGGAACATTTAGAGAATTCTAAAATGAGGGCTATCTCTTGTTTTGTTGGCTTAAAGTGGAAGTGGTAATTTGGATTTGCTTTGCCTACGCTGGTCATGATTGTACATTCAGATAAATGAATTTTAAGGCATAAAAGCTCTGCTTCCATTTCACAGGACGTGTGTTGCCTATGGGGGAAAACATATCTCATGGTCTCTAAGGACTAAACAGAAGGAAAGCTTTCTAATCTTGGAATCGGATTTTTCTGAGGGGATGCATATTCACATCAATTAGAAAGAAAACCATTAGGGAATTATTATGAAGACCATGTAAGCTGATAATACATCTAAAAAATCAAAACAAAGGAAAATTTCAATAATAGTTGTGGATAAGCCCTTAATTTATATCCCTTAACACTTTTCCCATTTCCTCATTAACCTTTTTTCTGTGCCTGTTAGTAATATTTCTGCTCAAATAATTTGTGTTCCCTCCTCAGAAGAATGTTCCAATAGATGGAGTGCATAATTACACTGTTAAAAATGGATGTATTACTGGAATTTGGATTGCTGAGGAGGCAGGATGCCACCACAGTGCTATTTTGATGATTTACCATGATTCTAGTATATCTTGAATTGTTTTGCTTCAAATAATTATTAATTGTTTAATGTTTATTTATTTTTGAGAGAATGCATGTCAGCATGGGTGGGGGAGGGGCAGGGGCAGAGAAAGAGAGGGAGACACAGAATCTGAAGCAGGCTCCAGGCTCTAAGCTGTTAGCACAGAACCCGACACTGGGCTTGAACCCATGAGTGATGAGATCATGACCTGAGCTGAAGTCAGACACTTAACTGACTGAGCCACCCAGGCGTCCCTCAATAATGATTTCTTACACATCTTTTATTTTTTTCTTTCACCTCAAGATCTAAGTAAATGAAGTTAAGTCCCTTCTTACAAGTGCAACAGAAATATATAGATAGCAGATATAAATACCATCTACTGATCTGCTCTACAGAATTTTCTTTTAAGGAAACTATAGTGCTCTATGCAACATAATCTGAAGGAGAAGGACTCAGTAGTGAAAGAAACAAGGTGAAGATGTCTCGAAATCATACAGGTCAATTTTAGTTGTACTTCAGAAAGTACATCTTTTGCTAGTTAAGCTAATGGGAATCCTTCAATTTAAAAGAAGTGGCATGAACAGATAACTCAAGGCAGTATTAGAGAAGTCACAGAGATGAACAAGGCTATGAGAGAAGTAGTCATCCCTGGCAGCGAGATTATCTGAAGACAAGAGATTCTGATCTATTTGGATAGAAGTTGTATTACTTTAGATTTTTGGTGAGGGTAGGGGGCAACAAAGCAGATTTTCACCAGCTAAGGCAAAAATAACTTACTGAAAGTACACTGGGGTATTTCTCAAAGAAGAGTTAAACAGTCTATTCTAGGGATAGTAATACAGTTTGTCTATGGACCAGAAATATTAGATCCTCTGCTTGCCTCCTGTTTCTGTAAACCATCTTTCCCATGGAGAACATGCCTGCCTGGTATCCCCAAGGTGTACATTTATGGTTTCAAGCATTAGGGACCAAGTCTCCATTTTCTTTCCTCCCTAAGACCCAAATTCCTGCGAATGGGACTTCCTGGCCTTTAGGAATGAGGTGTCCAACTTGGACCACAGGTGATTAACTGTGGCCAGAAGGAAGAGTCATGTTGCAATAGGACTGCCCTGCTGTGACTGCACTGCGGTGCGAGGGGGGACAAAAGAGGGAGGAGCAGTTTCTAGAATAAGCATTAGGGCCCAGGCCCGATGACCAGAGTTTTCCACTGCAGAAATATATCTCTAAATCGTTTGATTCATGTGATTTAATTTGAAGAGATGATTTGATGTTTGGGCATAAAAATCCCACAAAGCTACCATCATATTCTGGTAAGATGGCAGTACCTGAAGGTTTACCAAGGTTTATTTTAACTTCTTAGATTTAAAAAGAGTAGTTTATTAATATTAATTTTATAAATTTTCTCTAATGAATTATTCATTTCGAATTGCAGCTGGAAGGCATTGATAAATCTAATGCAGTTCCCTCATTCTACAGAGGAGAAATCTAAGAGGATAAATAACTTGACTAAGGTCACATGGTAAATAAATGAAAATATCTGGGCTGGAATCCAAGTGTTACTTCTTATCCAGTGCGGATATCTTGATCTTATTATTGGCTTAGAAATGGTTTCTATTTTGCTAAAAATATTTAAGGATGATGTCTTCTTATTTGTACAACCTCTGAATAAAAGTGTATATATAAATTCTGGATCTTTCTGTGTCCAGTGGCAGCAAGACTTAACAGCAGCTTAGAACTTTAGCTCAGAAATTGAAAACTGTCAGTTCTACATAGTGCTGTCTCCTGAGTCAAAGGCCACTTCTGCACAGAGATGCCTTGCAAATAGTTCTGCAGGAAAAGCCAGGATTTAGGAAGCAGTTTTGGATTTCATTAGCTCCAAGATGGCTCTGTAATGCTAGATCATGGTATGTGACAATGTAATGTGGCCACGATGGTCTGACCAGTCAGGATTTCAAAGCAGCAGTGCCAATTAGGGCTCTACGTGTAGGGGACAGACAATAAATGCATAAACATATAAACAAGATAATTCCAGATAGCAGTAACTGCCATGAAGAGAATACAGTGAGAAATGTGACAGAGAGGTGGGAGGCTACTGAAGACTGGGGAATCAAAGACATTCTCTCTGAATTAATGAATGATTCAATCAAAGGGAAATTATCAAAATAAAAGCCACATATCGATAATTTCAATAAAAAAACCATACAGTCACAGCAATAAAAGCCCCAAATGATATTTGATAAAATTCAATATTCAGACTTAAACACCTTAAAAGTGAGATGTAGGCTTGCTCTTTCTTGACATAAAAAAGGAAAAATTAAGAATTTTATATTGGGGACCTTGGGTGGCTCAGTCGGTTAAGCAGCTGACTCTTGATTTTGGCTCAGGTCATGATCTCATGGTTTGTGAGACTGAGTACCACATCTGGTTTTCACTGACAGCATGGAGCCTGCTTGGGATTCTCTCTCTCCCTCTCTCTCTGTCCCTCTCCTGCTCATGCTCTCTCTCTCTCTCTCACTCAAAATAAATAAACATTAAAAAAAGAATTTAATATTGAGTCAATTTTATAATGTAGAGCAAATCTAGCAATATTTTCCTTTAATAAATTGTCTTCATTTGCCAATATAATGTTAAAAAATTTATTTTATCATATATATATCATATTTTATATATATATACTATATATATATATATATATATATATATATATATATATATATATATAATAATGTCTGTGCCAAATGTGGGACTCAAACTCATGACCCAAAGATCAAGAGTCATCTGCTCTCCCAACTGAGCCAGCCAGGAGCCCCTCAAAGTTATTTTAAGTTTATTTATTTGTTTTGAGAGAGAGAGAGAGAGACAGAGAGAGGGTGAGTGGGGAGGTGGCAGAGAGAGAGGGAGAGAGAGAGAAAATCCCAGGCAGGCACTGCACTGTCAGTGCAGAGCCTGATGTGGGGCTTGAACTCACGAACCACGAGATCATGACCTGAGTCAAAGTCAGATGCTTAACCAACTGAACTACCCTGGTACCCCAAAATTATTTTTATTATGGAAGGATCTCCAAAAGAAATGAAAACTAAATATAGGTGGGGTGGGGGAGGAGAAATAGACAGAAATGTTATTTGAAGAAATAAAAGACCCAAATTAAGCCATTCTCACCCTCCTCAGAACTATTTGAAATGTCTAACGCATTTAATGAGATGGGAAAACACAAGATAAATCTATAAACACACATATCTTTCCTAAAAATCAGTAAAAACCAACTAGAAAAGATAACTAAAAAGATCTTATTGACAATGGCAGTAAATTATAAAATATATGGATATTAATGTGGAAAATGTAAGACACATAAAATAAATTATAAAAAAAACTTTAATAAAAGAATTCAAAAAACCAAATGAATACAGAGACATACCGTGACTGTGGATAGTAGAGATGGCACTTCCCAAATAAATATATAAATTTAACATATTCCCATTAAAAACTAAAGAATAGGGGCGCGCCTGGGTGGCTTGGTCGGTTAAGCGTCCGACTTCGGGACTTCGGCTCAGGTCATGATCTCACGGCCCGTGAGTTCGAGCCCCACGTCGGGCTCTGTGCTGACCGCTCAGAGCCTGCAGCCTGTTTCAGATTCTGTGTCTCCCTCTGTCTCTGCCCCTCCCCTGTTCATGCTCTGTCTCTCTTTGTCTCAAAAATAAATAAACGTTGAAAAAAAAATTTTTTTAAAAACTAAAGAATATTTTAGAGAGTTCAATAAAATGACTCCAGAACTGTTTTGGCAAAACAAATGAACAGAATTATCAAATATAGTTGACCCTTGAACAACACAGGTTTGAACTGGGTGGGTCCACTTACACATGGATTTTTAAAAATAAATACAGTACATAGATTGTACCCCTAAAACTAATATTACACTGTATGTTAACTAAATGGAATTTAAGTAAAAACTTAAAAAAAATTAAATGCAGTACAGTGCTATAACTGTATTTTCTCTTCCTTATGATTTTCTTAACATTTTCTTTTCTCTAGCTTACTTTATTGTGAAAATACAGTATATAATACATACAACATACAAAATATATGTTAATTGAGGGTTTATGTTATGGGTAAGGCTTCCAGTCAACAGTAGACTACTAGTAGTTAAGTTTCTGGGAAGCCAAAGTTACATGTGGATTTTCAACTGTGCCAGGGGTTCAGTGCCCCTAATCCCTACATTGGTCAAAGGTCGACTATATTACCTTCTCTCTCTATAAAAAAAAGAACAATGAGGAAGAACAATATTTGGTAGATACTAGAATTTTAAAGGAAATGAATGGAAATGATATGATATGAGTTCATAAATGAAATTAAGGGTAACCAAAAGGAATAGAAAACCTAGCTTATATAGATGCTTAATACATAAACCCAGTCTTCTCAAATGATGGAGAAAGGAGATGATTTAAGAACTCATAAGAATAAAAGATATTAATATGAAGAAAAATCAACTTAGGCCTTCACCTCAAACTGCATTTTTATCCCTTCCTCGAGAGACTGCCTATCAGGATTTTACCACTTTTGAAAGCTGGCATTATTGAAAAGTTTCCAGTTCTTTTCTTGTAGAGATGGAGTCATCTATTCATTTTTGGGGAAGACTTTCTTAGTTTTGAGAAAAGCATCAGAATAAACCCTTTTAATTACATAAATGTAGAACAAGGACATGATTGTTGCTTTTGGAGGAGACGGAAGTCTCCAGTAAGCTGAAAAGTTTAATTTTGAAGCATAAATTGTTTGTATTGACTGGTGTATGTCCTTTTGAAACCAAGGGGGAAAAATATGTCCCTGTGTCTTAGGCTGTTCACGTTGCTATAACCAAACACCAGACCAGGTAGCTATAAACAAGACAAATTTATTTCTTACAGTTTTGGAGGTTGGAAGTCCAAGATCAGGGTGTCAGCCTGTCTGATGAGGGCCCTCTTCCTGGTGGCAGACTTCCCATTGTATATTCACATGGTGGAAAGGCCCAGGAGTATCTCTGGAGCCTCTTTTATAAGGTACTAATCCCATTCATGAGGGCTCCACCTTTTTTTTTTTTTTTAATTTTTATCTAATTTTTTTTTAATTCACTTCTGAGAGACAGAGACAGAGCATGGGCGTGGGGGGGGGGGGTGGTGGCAGGGAAGGAGAGAGAGAGGGAGACACAGAATCCGAAACAGGCTCCAGGCTCTGAGCTGTCAGCACAGAGCCCGATGTGGGGCTTGAACCCACGGACTGTGAGATCATGACCTGAGCTGAAGTCAGACTCTTAACTGACTAAGCCACCCAGGCACCTCAATGAGGGCTCCACCTTTTAATTTATGTACTTTCCCAAAGGTCCCACCTGCTCCATACCATCACATTGGGTGTTAGGACTTCAACATATGAATTTTGGTGGGGAGGAATGCAAATATTCAAACAATAGCACCTTAGAATGTGGATTTAGGCTGACCTGTCCTTGCAAGTACTTTTTTTTTTTTTTTGGATAGCTAGATAGCTAGATAGCTAGTTTGCATGCGTGTGTGTGTGTGCGTGTGCGTGTGTGTGTGTGTGTTTTGGCTTACTGATTGCTTATAGGAGACGGTGATACTGGACCTTTGGGTAGGCCTGATCCTTTTATACTAGAGATAAAAAGTGTGAAAGGGAATCAGCAAGATTGAACTTGGTACAGTAACACTTGGGTTGGACCATTGGTGCCTTTCACATAGTGTTATTTAAGATGGAAAAACTCCGATCTGGGAAACACACTGCTGACCTTTATCACTGCCTTGTGTGAGCCATGGGAACCAGATTACACTCTGAATGAATGGGTGTTTACACTGTCAATTGTATAATTTATTTTACTCACTGAATCTTCACAAGCGTCATATGAAGCAGGGCATGGATTTTGAGAGGAGACATCTCTCTGTGAATATATCTGGCTCTGTCTCTCTTTTTCCTGTATATGCAAGTACACACCCACCCACATGCATACAACAATGAACACGTACTCAGTCACACTCCCATTGCCGCTATATGGGTTATTAGGGCCAGTTTTCCAGTGCGTGGAGATGCCTGGAGATTTTCTGTTGTGGGTGGAGGTAAGCTGGCCACTGCTGTACTGGGTGTTCTGAAAGTAATACATCCTAGAAGTGGTTGTAACCTATACCGTATTGTTGCTGTTACTGCGTCCCTGAATCTACAGTACATTTTTGCTAACTGTTTTACTCTTGTCTTAACTGTGCCTTGGTGACTTGAGGGAGAAATCAGTGCCGGTCCTGGGAGAGACACTGGCTGGGGACAATGGCATTCTGGAGAACCTGGTCATCAGATGGTTGGACCCTCTGGACTCCAAGAGGAAGGAAACGTGATCTTATTAAGCAATCCTAGTTTTGTGTGGTCTGTGAACTTGCCCCTTCACTTATTCATACATTCCACAAGTATTTTTCAGTTGTTCACCCTGTGCTGGGACTGGGCTAGGCATATAGATACAATGATGACTAAGTGAGTCTCTACCTTTTAGGAGAAAACTCCAGGAAGTTAAATACTAACAAGTCAAAGTGTAAGAAAATAAGAAAAATAGGATAGGAAACAGAAATGAAAAAAATAGAACATAGATCTATATGACTATAGAAACATTTCAAATCTCTGTAAGATGAAAATTAATAAAGGAAGCTAAAGAGGAAAACAAACTAAGAGAGTTTTGCTAAATATGACAGATAAGCTAATAACATTTTAAATATGTCAGTCTTTAGTCAAAGCTAAAGGCTAACACCAAATCCCTAAGAGCAAAAAGGACACTAGGAGCATTCAAACAAGGGAAAACTTAAAAAATACCTTCAGTAATGGGGCGCCTGGGTGGCTCAGTTGGTTAAGCACCAACTTCGGCTCAGGTCATGATCTCGTGGTTCGTGAGTTCAAGCCCTGTGTGGGGCTCTGTGCTGACAGCTCAGAGCCCGGAGCCTGCTTTGGATTCTGTCTCCCTCTCTCTCTGCTCCTTTCCTACTTGTGCTCTGTCTCTCTCTGTCTCTCAAAAATAAACACCAAGAATTTTTTTTTTAATTAAAAAACAACAACAATAAGGTACTATCTCACATTTAATGAACTTAAAAGTATAAGGAAAATCATAAAACTATGAAAAGGCTGTGGAAAAATAAAAAGAAATTATGTCGGCCTAAATCGATGGAATAACAGGAATTCTTAAAAAGTGACTTAGCATGAAATATTAAGAGTATAAAAATATAAATGCCTTTGCAACTTCAGATTCATCCCAAGACAAAATGTCACCATTGGTAGTTATTACCACCTAGAATGTTATTTTGTGCCAGGGACGTTTCTAAGTGTTTCATATATATTAACTCATTTAGTCTTCACAGTAGCCATATAAAGTACATACTTTGATTATTCGTCATTTTAGAGATGAGGAAACTGAAGGATGCCCCCGGTTAAAAAAAAATTTGCTTAGGATCACATGGCTGGCTAATGGCAGAGTTGAGATTTGAAGCTCCAGGGTTTGGACTCATCATCAGGGCAACACGATGCTTCAATGGAAGAAAAAAGTTCTATACACAAAGATGCTTGTAGCATTATCATGTATAATGTAAAAAAGTTGGGGGAAAATTACCTATTCCACAAGGGAAATGATTAAACACATTATAGTATATTCATTCAATCGATAATTATTCAACCAGAGCTGTGCAGAAGTTTTGTTCTCCCAGGGGGCAATGGAACGAGCCACCAACTTCACAAAAGTATTACTTGTCCTTTTGCAAACCTTCTCACTGTCCCTCTATCTTAGAGCCATTCGTAAGGATCAGGAGGCCAAGTCCTAATTGGCCACTCTGTTATCTTCTGCTGCAGAAGCCCATGCCTCCACATATTATGTCATTAGAGGGACTAAGTGTGGCTGGAGTGAAAGTCCTTTAGGAGTATAAATTACCATCTGTCCTGGATACTTAAGCTACATTTAATGAATTCATACATTTCTTTGACCTCCTATTCGCACCCTTGTTACCTTACCCAAGTAAAGCACTTTCTTACTATTAATATATTAACATAGTTATCAACATATTTCTTACCTTAAAGGGCTATGAAGATCTAAGTAGGGTTTTGTGTTATAAATGTTAGGAAAAAAATTTCAAAGTAGTAAAAGTAATTTTTATTTACACAGTAACAAAATTGAAACAAGAGAAGAAAAACACATAAATTATTTTAGTGCGGTTCTTCATATTTTTTCCTATTAATTACAAAAATAATAGATCCCATTTGTTAGATGTCTACTCTGTGCCAGGAACTATGCGAAGCTCTCTACATAATTTACTGCTTTTAATCCTCTCAATAACCACGCAAAGTTGGTGTTATTTATTATCGCCATTTTACAGATGAGAACACAGAAGCTTGCAGAAGTTGAGTAACTTGCCCCAGGTTACCCAATTCATAAATGGAAGAGCCAGGACTTAAACCCAGATCTGTCTGAAACCAAAGATCAAGATGTTAATCATAATGATGCTGTCTTTTCTTCCTCTTTTCTAGAAATTTATGTATTTTTTTTACAAATATATTTCACAAAAAGGAATATTATGTACAATAAGCATCGATGACAGTAGGGAATGGAATTTTGAAATTATGTAAATATGTACCAATTTAAATCGTAACTCTTTTTCCAGAAGCACCCCCTTTTTTTTCCTTCTACTAGCTCAACCACATAAAGTACCCAAACACAGCAGTATTGCTCATACCAAAGACTTCGCTGTCTAACTCCAAGTCTGGCACCTGTTCAACAGTGGTAAGCTGGACCATTTTTGATATCATGAGTAGATTCCAGTATTTCTCTTACTTTCCCTTCCTTCTTTTATCTCGTTTTTTAACTTGAGACTAAAAAAGTTCTTACAAATGTAGGAAAGGCTGATGATCCTGAAGTCATGTAACAAGTCCCCATCACACTGCTTTTAAACCTGTTCCGTCAAACAAGTCACTTTGGTAAACACACTTTCATAAGCCAACCACTCTGTCAGTCTCTCACTCCTGAAACTCAGCCAGTCAAGGACAGACTCACTCCAACAGCACACCTCTGAGGGGTACCCAACCAACAAAAGCCTCCCCGGAATAGGCACGTTTCTACAGATGACGGCAACTCACTTACGCCTCTGAGAGTCTACCCATTCCTGACCCTCTTACCTAAGACTGGCAATCTGTTCCACTTAAATAGACTAACTGGCATCTCATACCATAAGAAGCAAATAATTTAGCCTTTTCATTTCATGTGTTGAGTGATGGTCTCATTCGACATTTTTGGAGGTTTCACCAAGATTGTTTTAAAGACCCTCATTTGGTGGCATTCTGGGGAAGCCTGGATTCCAGCATTCCAGGTGCACTCACTGGCATCTTGTGCCAAAATTCTCCTTACTCTTCAGATGTGTTTTCAAGTGAGTCAGTCTCAATAACAATATGATCTCTGGCTAGTTTTATTGAGTTCATATTCCTAAACGTTTTTTGTTAGTCTAGGATTTGTAACCAAAAAGCTCTTTGTGTTGGCCTAGATCTTTGTGCTGAGCAATCACACCATTTGGTTCATAGGTAAACTATTCGGTGACTGATTAGACCTACCTCTTCGTACAAGATCCCTAGGCCTTTGTTTTGGAGGTATGCCATTTGAGGAATGTTTTTGCCATTAACCTGTGTATTTCGCTGCTTACCTTGTTTTTGCTGCTGCTCGTCTATATGTACAGATTATTCTTTCATGTGTTTTTGTTTTGTCCTGGCTTGGTTTCTTTCTTTTGAATGTATAAGGCAACAGATTGAAACATAAGCCTGAAACGTTTCTGGCTCAAGGCAGGCCAGTGTTGAAGGCTGATGACTGGAGGTCTGATAGATCAGAAATCCATTTGCGCAAAAAGGTTTGTCAACCATTGTGTAGGGTCCTCCACCAAACCTTCATGAGGGTGCCCACTTTCTCATTAATTTGTGAAAGAAGCTCACTTTGTTTTGTCCATACTCAAGCCTCAGGGATTGTCAGGTTATTCAGCGGATAGTTCCTTTCTAGTTTCTGCCTGCTTAGGGAACCCAGAGCCCTTCAAAAGCCCCAAAGCGCTAATGCATTCTATCCCCTTTAAGAAGTGCTACAACTCTGGGGCACCTGGGTGGCTCCAACTGTTAAGGGGCCAACTTCAGCTCAGGTCATGATCTCACAGTTCGTGAGTCTGAGGCTCACGTCGGGCTCTGTGTTGACAGTTCGGAGCCTGGAGCCTGCTTCGGATTCTGGGTCTCCCTCTCTCTCTGTTCCACCCCTGCTTGCACTCTGTCTCTCTCAAAAATAAAGAAATATTAAAAAAAATTTTTTTAATTAAAAAAAAAAAAGAAGTGCTGCAATTTTAACGTTTGTAATTTTCTGAGGAAGTGTCCAAATCTCTACATTACTATCTTTAAGAGAAACACTAAAAATAATAGGAGACAAAATACCAAATAATCAGTAGTCAGTTTCTTTAACTGATATGCAAGGGCCCTCCAAAAATTCTAACTCAAGACAGTTTCTCTCAAAGACTTTTTTAATCTTTTGAAAACTGTTCACTTTGCATTTTGTTTTTTACTCAGCTTTACTTGACCTTCTAAATGAGCGATTCTTTTTTCAGGGTTTTATTTGGGGAACAATGATACTGTAAAATTTCTAGAGCAGAAGGTTGAATTTGAATTCTTGTCTAAAGCCAACTTAGGGGACATACTTAAGGATTTTCCTAAACCTTCACAATACACGCATAATTTTGTTACAGATTTTAATATTTTGTTGTATTCTTAATTTCCTGTACTGCAGATCTGTTCAGCTAACACTTAGCCTCTCAGATAGGAAAAATCCTTAAGGGGATTTAAATTTAAGGATTTAAATTTAAGGATTTAAGCAGAAAGATAGGAAAGAAAAGATTTAAAGCACTCAGTTACATAACCTCTTAAAAACTTGCCTTAAGGCAAGGTAAGACAATTTCAGAGACAATTATTTTAAGAGAAAGATTGTGAAAAGGTTCAAATTGTAAATAAAACCAGGATGAAAAATAGACTTTAGTAAATATTCTAAAAGCTGGAGTAAAACCACAGCTAAAGTGGAGATGTGTCTTCTCTTGTAAATGGGATCAAATCTGAAAAAGAAAATTTGATGATAAAAAAGAAATTGAAATGTAAAATTGTCAAGTTAGAAAATATTCAGTGTGTGGCTGGATATTTCCAGAGCCTTTGGAGGTACAGAAGCTGAAACTCAAAAGACTGTTTGTCTCTCTAGTTAAAAAAAATAACTAAAAAATTCTGTCCTCTAAAAATTGGGAGCCTATGGATAAGGATACCTGTGGATATTTAAATAGAATGGTAATTGAAAGAACTGATGTTCCATGCTGGCTAAGAAACAGGAGGACAATTATCTGCGCGTGTCCCTTGACGCTGCTATGAGTGTGACATTAAGCCCCGACACCCCCCTTTTCTCCTTCTCAACTTTCGGGGGAGCAAATGTGGCTTCCTTGTTGCTATGGGAGTCACTAACTCTACTATTTTTTTTTTTTAATTTTTTTTTCAACGTTTATTTATTTTTGGGACAGAGAGAGACAGAGCATGAACGGGGGAGAGGCAGAGAGAGAGGGAGACACAGAATCGGAAACAGGCTCCAGGCTCTGAGCCATCAGCCCAGAGCCTGACGCGGGGCTCGAACTCACGGACCGCGAGATCGTGACCTGGCTGAAGTCGGACGCTTAACTGACTGCGCCACCCAGGCGCCCCTCACTAACTCTACTATTAATCTCTTCACTATAGAACATCAGATCCCTCAGAGCAAAATTTTAAAGGTGTTTAAAAACTGAGAAAGACTTTCAGTAAGAAGAGCGAAATTTCATCTTATAGTAAAAATGACCGGTCCTGCCAGATGGTAGAAGAAGATAATAAAAGACCCATTTGAAGGTATATGGTACATCGAGGAAGGTGTCAGGAAAAACAAGACTTTTTTTGCCTCGGTTTCATGGAAGCACTAAAATAATGAAAATTTCTAAAAATCCGAAGTCATTTCCCAGGTCCCGACGTGTAGCGGACACTTTGAAATCATTATCGGGACATTCCTTTCCTCCCTGTGAAACAATTCCTGCAAATTTCATGGCTAGGGATTCACTTTGCAAGTGGAACTGCCTACGTAAAATGTACTGCGGAAAGATAACGTTTTTCAAATCTCGGAAATTTTCTCACATCCAATAAAATTATAGCTTACGTGGCTAATAATATATCTATATTATGTATGATTCAAGAAATCACTGAAGAAATAACTATGGTCCAGAATGCCAATGGGCAAAAGATTCCATGAACACAGGCAGAGTAATTAGAACAGAGTCCTTAAAAGTCTTCCCGGAATGGGGCGCCTGGGTGGCGCAGTCGGTTAAGCGTCCGACTTCAGCCAGGTCGCGATCTCACGGTCCGTGAGTTCGAGCCCCGCGTCGGGCTCTGGGCTGATGGCTCGGAGCCTGGAGCCTGTTTCCGATTCTGTGTCTCCCTCTCTCTCTGCCCCTCCCCCGTTCATGCTCTGTCTCTCTCTGTCCCAAAAATAAATAAATGTTGGAAAAAAAAAATTAAAAAAAAAAAAAAAAGTCTTCCCGGATTATATAAACTCGGCATTTTTTTGTACAAACATGAGAAAGTTACGCCATGATCTAAAGGTCTTAACTCACCCACATGGCACACGGTGAAGACCTATTGCCTATGAAAGCTGATCCCTTAATTCAGTAGCCAAAGCTTAGCTTAGTTGCCTCAGAACAATTATGGGCCTTAACTAAATACGTTAAAACATCTTCAGATCTTGTACCGTGATAACCTGGATATCTCATACTATATATAGTAAGTCCTTATCGCTAATGAAAAACACTCAGCATTTTTATGCTAGTCAATTCACTAGTTATAAGATGTGAATGCTTTTTCTCCTATTATCAGCCACCAGTGGAATACTCTTATTTCAGCACCTCTATTACCTTTATCCAATAGAGGATAATTAATTTCATGCTTAGAATAGAATATTTGAACCCTCCACTACTAACTGCTGACTTAGTATTCTTCGTTGCTCTAATAGTAAATGCTGACACTATTGTTTGTTGATGGGTCTAAAAAAGAAAGCCAGCAAACAGACCAATGGACTAGAATGGACACCTCAGAAACCAACTTTCAGGTATATTGTCAAACGATACTCAACTACATTGCTAACACTACTTAATAGGAGAAGTACAGCCTCTTCAGCAAATGGTGTTGGGAAAACTGACTATCCATATTGCGAAAGAATGAAGCCTAATGCCACATACAGAAATTAACACAAAATGAGTTGATGATTTTACTGTAAGAGTTAAAACCATAAAACTCTTAGAAGAAAACACAGGGAAGAAACCTTATGACATTGGATTTGGCAATAGTTTCTCAGATATGATGCAAAAAAAAAAAAAAAAGCACAGGCAACGAAAGAAAAAACAGACAAATGAGTAACCAAAAACCTAAAAACTTCTATGAATCAAAGAGCACAGAGTAAAAAGGTAGAAAAATTTTGCAAGTTGTATATCTGATAAGGAGTTAATATCCAGAATATGTAAAGAACTCCAATTCAACAACAAAAAATCAAATAACCTCGTGAAAAGACGGGCAGTTGGTTAAGTGTTTGACTCTTAATTTCAGCTCAGGTCGTGATCTCACAGGTGTGGGAATGATCCCTGGGTCGGGCTCCACACTGAGTGTGGGGTCTGCTTGGGACTCTCTCTTTCCCTCTCCCTCTGCCCCTCCCCCCTTCTCTCAAAATAAATTAATAAACTTAAAAGAATTGGAAAGGACTCAGACATTTCTCCAAAGATGATACACAAATGGCCAACAAGCACATGAAATAATTTTACAATCAGCACAGAGAAATGCAAATCAAAACCACAACATGATATTACCTTACATCCATTATGATAATATATATGATACTAAATATATATAATTTATATAAATATGTAATGACAAGTGTTGGTGAGAAGGTGGAGAAATTGAAACTTGCGTATTGTTGGTGGACTGTAAAATGGTACAAGTGCTAAGGAAAGTAATATAAAGATTTCCCAAAAAATTAAAAATAGAATTACCATATGATCCCACAGTTTCACTCCTGGGTATACATCCAAAAGAATTGCAGGTGGGATCTCACAGAGATAGTTGTATCTTCATTTCCATAGCAGCAGTATTCACAATAGCCAAAATGTAGAAGCAACCCAGGGGTCCGCTGAGGGATGAACAAATAAACAAAATGCAGTGTGTACATACAATGGAATATTATTCGGCCTTAAAAAAGAAGTACATACAATGGAATATTATTCAGCATGCTACCACACGCTACAACATGGATGAGCTTTGCGGATCTACACTAAATGACATAGGCCAGTCACAAAAAGACAAATACTGTATGATTTCACGTATGATTCAAATTTACACAGAAAGTAGCATGGTGTTTACTAGAGGCTGTGGGGAGAGGGGTGTGGGAGAGGGAATTGTTCAATGGGGCAGAGTTTCAGATTTGCACCACGAGAAAGTTCTAAAGATCTGTTTCACAACAATGTGGATGTACTTAACACCACTGAACTATATATTTAAAAATGATTAAGATGATAAAGTCTAGGTTATGCATTTGTTACCACAAAGAATAAGTAGATCATGCTCTCTTATAAAATCTCATTCCTTACCAATTGTTCAAATTGGGCAAATGACTACAGTGTGGTCTTTTCTAAGGCATTTCAAATGACTAAAATAAAGTAATTAGTATATAAATTAATAGCTGGTATTCTTTTTGGTGCGACTGGGTGGCTCAGTCGGTTAAGCATCCGACTTTGGCTCAGGTCATGATATTGCTGTCTGTGAGTTCGAGCCCCATGTCAGGCTCTGTGCTGACAGCTCAGAGCCTGGAGCCTGCTTCGGATTCTGTGTCTCCCTCTCTCTGCCCCTCCCCTGCTCATGCTCTGTCTCTCTCTTTCTCTCAGAAATAAAATAAAACATTTAAAAATAAAATAAATTTTAAGAAATGAAAAAAATTGCTATAAAAAAGAGATTTTAAGATCTTAGATACTTTTTTAAAAAAAAAGCAAATAAACAAAAAATACATTACTTACGAAATGGCTTCTTGATATCTGAAATAACTGCTGTGATACAAGTCAAGACTCACAGTAAAAGAAGTACTCTAGAAGCTAGTACAGCATGCCATAAATCTTTAAAAATACTACTGAAATATTTTAGCAAAATAGCACACTATTGTGCTTTGGGAAAGTTCAAGAATTCCATGATGGATACACAAAACCTGGATCCTTAAATTCTTTTAACATTTATTTTTGAGAGATAGAGTGAGACAGAGCATGAGTGGGGAAGGGGCAGAGACAGGTGGGGACACAGAATCCAAAGCAGGCTCTAGGCTCTGAGCTGTCAGCACAGAGCCTGATGCAGAGCTTGAACTCATGGTCTGTGAGATCATGACCTGAGCTGAAGTCCAATGCTTAACTGACTGAGCCAGTAAGGTGCCCCTGGATCCTGAAATTCTTAAAAGGAACACTAGGAATGATCTGTTATGGGATCCATGAAAATAAGACCTGGCAAAAACTTGACGAGTAATGATACTCTTTGCATATAATACATAACTGAACGAAAATGTCCTTGCACCAGGGAAATTACAAAATGCAAATAATGGTTTATCACACAATAGTTAGAGACCATATATTTGCAGCTCCATCAAAACTGAAGTGTCTCATGTACAGCTTTTTGCTCTTTTCCTGTAAAGGAATCAGGCATTTCAATGCCGATCTGGGACCAACGTGAATTATTCTGTTGAATTATGAGTAGTCTCCAAGATAGATTCTAATGATTCTTGCCTTTTGGTATTCATGCCGTTTTACACAGCACCTCTCCACATTTTATCAGGATAGATCTGTGTGGCCAATAGAATGTAGTAATAGGGTATGTCACTTCCAAGTTTAGGTTTAAAAAGACACTGTGATTTCTGCCTTACCCTCATATCATTCACTCTAGGGGAAGTTAGCTGCCATGTTGTGTGCAACCCTATGGAGAGGTCCACGTGGCAAGGAACTCAGACATCCTGCCAATAGCCAGTGAGAGACTGAAGCGTCCAGTCAACAACTGTGTGAATGAGCCCTCTGGGGAGCAGACGCTACCCCTCCCCCCAATTCAAGACTTCAGAGACCTGCAGCCTTGGCTGACATCATGACTGCAACCTCAAGAGAAATACTGAACCAGAGCCACCTGGCTAAGCTGCTCCCAGATTCTTGTCCCTCAGAACCCATGTGAGATACTCAGTATTCTTGTTTTCAACCTACCGGGGTTTGAGATAATTTTTTACGGACAACAGATAATAAAATTCCCTAACATCCTAAATGGACTAGATCTCCTTTCAGAGAGCACAAAATTATAAACCTTTTATGGGAAAGAGAACCCTTCTGGATAACGATCCTACCCATAGTAGTTAAACTAGGAGAGGCATTCATCAAAAATCTGTACCATTGCTTTGGCTGACACTGTAAACAATGCAGCTTAAACTCTGGTGTACAACAGATCAGTTATAATTCCTTAAGCCAAGTAGTTATAGATAAAATGGCCTTGGATTTATTTATTTATTTATTTATTTATCTATTTATTTATTTATTTTTATTTTTGCCAATCGGAGGATTCTGAACCATTGCTAACACTATGTATTATACCTACACATTACAAGTGAATTGAGATAATCTATATCTAAGCTAAAAGAAAAGGCAACTTAGCTATAAAAAGAGACTCACAGAACCTTTGAGACTTGTTTCATTACCAGGTCTGGGAGGTTTGGGATCAGGGTTCTAAAGTATTTTCTACTTTCTTGCATTATACTTACTTATCTTACTGTTGTTCAATGCGTGCTTCCCAGTCTTAAGTGCTTTTGTGCAGCCACTGTCCTGATGGATGAGTCAACAATGATTTAAAGATAGAAACAAAACAAAACAGACATAAGCAAACAAAAAACAAGCCCAGAAAGAATCAGGCCAATAGACTTGTAAACTCGATGAAACCTCCCTTCAAGGAAAATCAACAGTGGTAAAGATCTGCACAACCCTTGAAGGTCTCTCCTGCAGCTTTAAAAACAAAAGATTTTTTTAACTCTTACTCATTTTTGAGAGACAGAGCATGAGCAGCGGAGGGGCAGAAAGCGAGGGAGACACGGAATCCGAGGCAGGCTCCAGGCTCTGAGCTGTCAGCACCAGACCCCGGCGCGCGGCTCAAACCCACAAACCATGGTATCATCACCTGAGCCGAAGTCTCACCCTTAACTCACTGAGCCACCCAGGTGCCCCCCTTCCTGCAGCTTTGATTGGATAAGGACCAAAAGAAAAAAATGGAAATAAAGAAGTTCCCATGAACTTAGAAAAAGCCTGATTTTTGCTGTAGCAAAGGCAACAAATAGCCATGAGAACCAATTTGAAACCCTTTCAATTGATCAAGATTACTGCCTCAGTAAGCCCCTCGTGTAAGTTAGCCAATCAGGGGCAGATTCGCTCCAATAAACGCCTCTCTGAGGGCCGACTAATCAACCACAGTCTCACCTGAGTAACCATGGGCTACAGATGATGTCAATCCACTTACACCTCTGAAAGTCTGTCAATTCCTGGCACTCCACGCTTTCCCCACACAAAGACCTTTTATAAGGTCAGCAGTTTGCTCTGCTTGGAAAGACTGTGCCTGACTAGCACAGCTCCCCTTGCTATAGTAATCAATAAATCAAGCTTTGCAACTTTTTATTTCAGACATTGAATGGTGGTCTCATCACTGTTTGACAAACTTTCCTGATTCTTTTTATCATTTTTTAAGCTTCTTCCCATTTAATAGTCCTAATAGTGACAGCAATGATGATGATGACAACAACAATGACAAGTTTAACCCCCACTCACCATGTACCATGCACTGTGCTAAGGGCTTTATGTACATTATCGTCAGCGTTGAGACCTTCCAGGGACATTTGGCTACCAACACTTTTCAGATTTTCAGGTGGCATTCAGACCTGAAGAAGTTACTCTCCCTGGCTTATTCAGAGTGTCAGCCATTTGCTTGTTGGCTTTCAAATCCGCTTCTCACCCTTGCCCTTCACTGCTCAATCACGGGAGGCTGACTCCTACAGACTGAGTTTTCCAGGCTCGTCTGTCTGCAGGCTTCCAGTTCAGTTCCGCTAATGGGAATGTGTAGGGAAAGATGAACGGCAGGGAGAGAGGAAGGGAGAAGGCAGAGTACCTCTCTCCTTTCTGCTGGTGGTGGCTCTGGAAATAACTGTATTTCCTTTTGTTGTTCTGGCCCCTTTGAACACGCCATACTTCTTGGTGGTCACCACTCATATTATTCTATTTGAAATACCTAGAGTGCTTTCTGATTTCCTGAACCCTTAATGATATAATCAGAAAGAACTGTTGGTACAAACTGTACCATGTAGACTTGAGAGATTTGAGATTTAGTTCCAAGTCTGCTTTTTTAAGTTTATTTATTTTGAGAGAGAGAGAGAGAGAGAGAGCTCACACAAGCAGGGCAGGGGAAGAGCTGAGAGAGAGAGAGAGAGAGAGAGAGAGAGAGAGAATCCCAAGCAGGCTCCATGCTGAGATTGAGGCTCAAACCCACGAACCATGAGATCAGGACCTGAGCTGAAACCAAGAATCAGACACTCAACCGACTGAGCCACCGAGGGCCCCCTCCAACTCTGCTTCTAAATCACTCGTGACTTCAAAACAATCACAGTTTGGTGCCTCAGTTTTGCTAGATATGATGGAATTGTTGATATTTAAGGTCTCCCCACCCTGCCCACCTTCTGTAATACTGGGCTCGGCAAGAATTGGTTGAACGTTTGTAACAGTTATAACCTTTCCCTTCTCCCACGTAATAGTGCTTAGAAACTGCCTTAAAGGCCATGTTTACATTTATAAATATAGCTGCCCCCCACCAACCAAATGAAACATAAAATCACCATTTTTTATGAACAGGGCAAGCTACATAACTTGAGCAGCCCGGTCAAAATGAAAATGCAGGGTCCTTGCTGAAAAAGCAGGAAAACAGTGCCATTAAGAGTATTAGAAATAAAGCTTTTCCTTTTAAAATATTTTACTTATAAAATACAACAGAGGTAATAGTGATTTATGAGTAACAATACAACTTACAAAGTGTGAAAAATATTTTTGGTGTCATAATTCTGTATAATATAGTAAGTAAATAAGACAATGTGATATCTTGATTAATCACTATTCTGTGGCTTGCTTTTCTTCAAATTTATGTACTAGATCATTAAAATATATACTCTTAGCAATTTTATTTTTAGTTGATGCAATTGAAAAAGACATTAGTTGCTCCTGAAACATGAAAGATTGCAAATAATTTTTGATAATTTTAAATTTTGACAAGGATCTTTCTGCTGATGCAATTGTTATCAAAGCTGTTAAGAGTATTTCTTAGGCTGTGGGGCGCCTGGGTGGCGCAGTCGGTTAAGCGTCCGACTTCAGCCAGGTCACGATCTCGCGGTCCGTGAGTTCGAGCCCCGCGTCGGGCTCTGTGCTGACTGCTCAGAGCCTGGAGCCTGTTTCCAATTCTGTGTCTCCCTCTCTCTCTGCCCCTCCCCCGTTCATGCTCTGTCTCTCTCTGTCCCAAAAATAAATAAACGTTGAAAAAAAAAAATTAAAAAAAAAAAAAGAGTATTTCATAGGCTGTGACAACATTCGGGATACATGTATGATAAATTATTTTGAAATAAAAATTTTAGTACATGTAGAGCTGATAATTCTCACGGAACAACTTTTCTAAAAATATTTCATTCTTCATACAAATCAGTTTTGTGTAAGTTAAAATTTAATTTTAAATGTAAATTTATGCAATGGTATTTTAATGTTTCCTCTGACATTTCCTGTAACTTGTGGAGGTTATACAAGAAATCAAATGTGCCTTCATGATTTGTATAGAATTCAAAACCCTGGTTTATGCATTCTATCAATGAATTTTCAGCTACAAGGAAAAAATAATGTAAAATTATTATTCCACATTAGTAATTGGTAAGATGAATGTAGCACGGTTTACTGGCAAATGTCTTTAAATTTATTTTCTCTTTCTTTAAATTTCTGTCTTTAAATTTATTTTCTGTTTCTAAGTCTGTGGATATGTGCTTTGCAACGTTGAAGCAGTTTTAAAAACTGAGATCCTAAAGTCTTCAAAGGATTACGAACGCGTGACATGTTTTCTTGCAGTGTCGATGTGGAAACTTTTATTTTGTAATAATTTACTGACCAAGTTTACTGCCCGCATTCCAGCAGTTCCTGTCCGGTCGGTTGTCGTCTGGCCAGAGTTAATATTTGTGCAGACGCCACAGCCAGGCTCCCGGGACTGATGGGCAAGCCAGCCTCCCACCCTGGGTCCCCACGGTGCCGGCCTCGAGAGCCCCTCCTGCCTCCGGCGGCTGCAGCCGTTGCTGCTGTCGCCGATGCTTCTGTGCAGCGACCATCACTGCTGCCAGTTCGGTACCGTGTGCCGGCCAAGCCGACACGGTCGGGTGAAGAAAATAATTTTGTGTGCCCAAGGCCTTGAAAAGATGAGCAAAATACTAGAGAAGAGGGTCCAGGGATATTTATCTTCTTTATAAGATTACCTAAGAAATGCTTGCAGCCTCACATTTGAGGCTACGGATGCTGGTGAAAAACCTTAGTAGTGCCAGGAGACCCGTGATTGTTTCCAAGATGTTGCAATGACATAATTGGTGTTCGAGATGACCGATAATCTTCTGGAAGTAATCACGCGCGAGAACTGGTGTGTTTGGAGCCACATGTATCCAAAGGTGCATTTTTGGATAAAAAGTCGAGCTGAATGAGTTTATGTTGACCTAAATGTGTACTTCCTTCAGGCTGTGGTGTCCTTTATCTAGAAATATCTGACCTCCTTGAAGAAACAGGTGTTTACTGATATGCAGGCATGCCATCTCGAGTACTTCTTGAAGCCTCTACACGATTCATTCACCTTAGGTGTGAAATAAGTTGTAGCACTTTTTCCAGGGGTAGGTTAGAAGCATGCTTTCTTACGGAAAATTTCGAATCACAAAAGTGGAGGGAATAGTATAATGAACCTCTCCTTATGTAACTGTTACTCAGCTTCAATAATTTCACTACCGAGTTTTATCTGTACCTCCACCCACGTTCCTCAGTCCTAGATTCTTTTTTTTTTAAATTTTTTTTAATGTTTATTTATTTTTGAGACAGAGAGAGACAGAGCATGAATGGGGGAGGGTCAGAGAGAGAAGGAGACACAGAATCGGAAGCAGGCTCCAGGCTCTGAGCTGTCAGCACAGAGCCCGACGCGGGGCTCGAACTCACGGACCGTGAGATCATGACCTGAGCCGAAGTCGGATACTCAACGGACTGAGCCACCCACGCGCCCCAGTCCCAGATTCTTTTGAAACAAATCCCAGACATTATGTCATTTTATCTGTAAATATTTCAATATGTATGGTTAAAAGTTTGGGTACCCTTCTTTCACCTAAAAATCTAGCCACAATTCTTAACATTATAAAATAGTTATTTCAATTTCTCTCTCTCAAATTTTTTTCAGAATTTGTTCGAATCTCTATCCAAACAAGGTCCACGTACTACTCATTGGCTGGTATGTCTCCTAAGCCTCTTAATATAGAATCACCCCACTTCCCCTTTTGTCCTTTGCAACTGATTTATTGAAGAAGTTGGGTCTTTTGTCTTGTAGAATTATCTGTGGTCTGGAGTTTGGTAGTTGCTTCCCTAGGTGTTGTTTAACATGTTCTGCTGTTCCTTGTATTCTTGTAACCTGGTATTTGAGTATAGAGGTTTGAGAGATTTAGGTTTGTGGTCTTGGGTACTTCCAAATGGCACAGTAATGTCTCTTTTTTGCATGATGTTAACAGTCATTAATAACATTTCTTCAGGCCCATTATTTCATGAGGGGTTATAAAATGGTTACATTTACATTATATCATTCTTTACTTATTTCTCTATATAAAAGATGATTCTCGTAGTCTGAGATACGATATGTGTGAAATAGAAAATTTGTGCTTGATTCTTTCCCTGTATTTTGCAGTTTTCAAAATAATGAATTGTTTAGCCAGCATCCTTCCAAAGTGACCAGTGAGTAAAGCATCATTTTGAATTTCTGGATTCAAACTTATTTGATGTGTTTCCATCCTTGCCGATGATGCTGAAATGTCCCATCTTTGGCCAGTGGGAGCATCTTCGGGTTGGCTCTGAGTCCTTTTGACAGGACCCTGTTACTCTCTTACGACTTCCTTGCTTGTGGTACGATGTGATAGTCCAGCTTCAGTTGGCACATTTTCTGCCCTACACCAGGAATCAGCCATTCCTACAAGAAGCTCTGTGCTTTTAAGTGAAAATGGTATTCCTGAACTACAATCAGGTTTCTAGTCTTTTTCAGTGGACAGAACTAGGAAAAAACTTTTTTTAAGATAACATACATGGTGACTTCATGCTGATACTTACAATTCAAACTCAGGATTACAGAGTTTTTATTTAACACTGTCAATCTCACATCACCTCTATCTCCTTTCTCCCACGCCACAATTGATTGGTTCCCAGTGATACCAACATCATTACCCATCCGTTCTGTCCCACAAAACATACTTAATACAATAATGGTATCACCACTATACCAAAAATATGTTTACTGAAAACAATTTTACAATTGTTTGTATAGGTCTTTTTCGTCTCTAGGCTTTATCCTACTAGGGTTGCACAATCAAATTATTTGTTGTAAAGTCACTTGAAATAATTAAAAAAAATTTTTTTTAATGTTGATTCATTTTTTAAGAGAGATAGTGTGAGCGGGGGAGGGGTAGAGACCAAGGAGACACAGAATCTGAAGCAGGCTCCAGGCTCTGAGCTGTCAGCACAGAGCCCCATGTGGGACTCGAACCCACAAACCATGAGATCATGACCTGAGCCGAACTTGGATGTTTAACCCACTGAGCTACCCAGGTGCCCCTTACTTGAAATAATTTTTGATTAAGTTTTAACTTTTGTCTTTGTTTTTAGGAGTTTTTAAATTTAATACTGTTTTATAATTACAGAAAATACAGGGCCTCAAATTCTAATATACAAAATAAAATATATTTGGATTAGTGTAACTTTTGCTTCTGTCTCTGTTTTCTCCCTCTCCCATAGACAATTTTTAAAAAAAATGTTTATTTATTTATTTTGAGAGAGAGGCAGAGGGAGAGTGCATGCGAGTGTGAGTGGGAGAAGGGCAGAGAGAGGGAGAGAGAAAATCCCAAGCAGGCTCAGCACGGTCAGTGAAGAGCCAGACATGGGGCTTGATCTCATGAACCTGTGAGATCATGACCTGAGCCGAAATCCAGAGTTGGATGTTTAAATGACTGAGCCACCCTGGTGCCCCTCCCATAGATCATTTTTTAAAAATGTTAGTTTGGGGTTTATTATTCCAGTTTTTCCTAGTTATAGTGTTTTAAAAGATATGTATCTTATCTATCTATCTATTTATCTATCTACCTATCATTTATCTATCATCTATCATCATCTGTCATCTACCTGTGAATAGCTTGGTCAAGGTCATTAGGAAAATTTTTAAGTAGCTGTGACAACCTGAAGCTGTAGAACCTGGGGGTGAGAAGGAAAAAGGAGGACTGCAGACAGGTGTTGGGCTCAGACAGTCATAGCAACAGTGGTTATGATGTGGAGATTAAAGAAAGTCTGCTCTTGCTTGAGTAGACAAAGGAAAATGCTATAACTACCTGGAAAATATTTGGAAAAATAGGATGACAGTGAGAAGCAAGGCAGAGTAGATGTTCCTTCATTCAATATTTACGGAGGGTCTCGGGTTTTCTGGGAATAGTCTTGCAGGTAAGACCAACCAAGTTTCAAGGAAGGTCCAGTTCCTTAATCAGGATACACAGTTGTTTGTGACCATGTGGGCTCCCTGATATTATTCATATTATAAGGATACTGACAAAAGTCCATTGTATTTGGTGAAAAGCACTTGTACATAGTCCATTTCCATTCAATACATTTCAGCCAAAATAGATCAACTAATATATTTAAGATACTTTATAAGTTACTGTGGGGATACAGACACGCAATCGATATGCCCTGCCCTTCAAGACTTTCTTTTTTTTAACTTAAAAAATTTTTTTAAGAGTATGCCAAAATTTTTAATTTTTAAAATTTTTAAAAAATATAATTTATTGTCTAATTGGTTTCCATACAACACCCAGTGCTCATCCCAACAAGTGCCCTCCTCCATGCCCATCACCCACTTTCCCCTCTCCTCTGACCCCCATCAACCCTCAGTTTGTTCTCAGTCCTTAAGAGTCTCTTATGGTTTGCCTCCCTCCCTCTCTGTAACTTTTCCTTCCCTCTTACCCTCCCCCATGGTCTTCTGTTAAGTTTCTCAAGATCCACATATGGGTGAAAACATATGGTATCTTTCTCTGCCTGACTTATTTCACTTAGCATAATACTCTCCAGTTCCATCCACATTGCTGCAAATGGCCAGATTTCATTCTTCCTCATTGCCAAGTAGTATTTCATTGTATATATAAACCACATCTTCTTTATCCATTTGTCAGTTGATGGACATTTAGGCTCTTTCCATAATTTGGCTATTGTTGAGAGTGCTGCTGTAAACATTGGGGTACATGTGTCCCTATGCATCATCACTCCTGTATCCCTTGGGTAAATTCCTAGCAGTGCTATTGCTGGGTCATAGGGTAGGTCTATTTTTAATTTTCTGAGGAACCTCCACACTGTTTTCCAGAGCAGCTGCACCAGTTTGCATTCCCACCAGCAGTGCAAGAGGGGTTTCACAGATGACATGATACTCTACATGGAAAACCCGACAGACTCCACCAAAAGTCTGCTAGAACTGATACAAGAATTCAGCAAAGTCGCAGGGTACAAAATTAATGTCCAGAAATAGGTTGCATTTTTATACACCAATAATGAAACAACAGAAAGAGAAATAAAGAAATTGATCCCACTTACAATTGCATCAACAACCATAAAATACCTAGGAATAAATCTAACCAAAGATGTAAAAGATCTGTATGCTGAAAACTATAGAAAGCTTATGAAGGAAATTGAAGATGATACAAAGAAATGGAAAAACATTCCATGCTCATGGATTGGAAGAATATTGTTAAAATGTTAATACTACCCAAAGCAATCTACACATTCAATGCAATCCCAATCAAAATTGCACCAGCATTGTTCTCGAAGCTAGAACAAGCAATCCTAAAATTTGTATGGAACCAAACAAGACCCCGAATAGCCAAAGTAATATTGAAGAAGAAAACCAAAGCGGGAGGCATTACAATCCAGACTTTAGCCTCTAGTACAAGGCTGTAATCATCAAGACAGTATGGTATTGGCATAAAAACAGACACATAGACCAATAGAATAGAATAGAGACCCCAGAACTGGGCCCACAAACGTATGGCCAACTAATCTTTGACAAGGAAGGAAAGAGTATCCAATGGAAAAAAGACAGTCTCTTTAACAAATGGTGCTGGAAGAACTGGACAGCAACATGTAGAAGAATGAAACTAGACCATTTTCTTACACCATTCACAAAAATAAACTCAAAATGGATAAAGAACCTGAATGTGAGACAGGAAACCATCAAAACCCTAGAGGAGAAAGCAGGAAAAAACCTCTTTGACCTCAGCTGCAGCAATTTCTTACTCGACACATCCCCAAAGGCAAGAAAATTAAAAGCAAAAATGAACCATTGGGACCTCATGAAGATAAAAAGCTTCTGCACTGCAAAGGAAACAATCAACAAAACTAAAAGGCAACCGATGGAATGGGAAAAGATGTTTGCAAATGACATATCAGATAAAGGGCTAGTATCTAAAATCTATAAAGAACTCACCAAACTCCACACCCGAAAAACAAATAATCCAGCAAAGAAGTGGGCAGAAGACATGAATCGACACTTTTCTAAAGAAGACATCCAGATGGCCAACAGACACATGAAAAGATGCTCAACATCACTCTTCATCAGGGAAATACAAATCAAAACCACACTGAGATACCACCTCACGCCAGTCAGAGTGGCTAAAATGAACAAATCAGGAGACTACAGATGCTGGTGAGGATGTGGAGAAAAAAATTTTTTTAATGTTTATTTATTTTTGAGAGAGAAAGAGAGACAGAGTGTAAGTGGGGGAGGGGAAGAGAAAGAGGGAAGCACAGAACTCAAAACAGGCTCTGCTTCTGGGGCTTGAACCCATGAACCGTCAGATAATGACCTGAGCCAAAGTTGGATGCTTAGCCGACTAAGCCACCCAGGCGCCCCTGCCCTTGAAGACTTTCAAAGCCAATGAGGAGAAACGAAAAGAGACACAGACTTCCTAAAAATACAATTGTGGCAGATAAGTAGTGGTGTGGAAATAAGGCTGAAGTGTTTAGGAAACCCAGTAGAAGAATGGTTGGCTTTGAGTTGGGGAGAGCTGCGAATGCTTCAGTTCAACTCTAAAGTTCTGTGGTTTCTTATTTCATTAGTTGGCTCTGAGTATGAATTCAGCAGAAAGGGAGGCAAGGAGAAAGGGCTTCCCAAGAAGAAAGGGACCGGTGACCAGTGAGAGAGTGGGTGCATTTGCAGGGCTCATTTGCTCATGGCTGAATCAGTTTTAAAACCAGAACTTGGACAAAAACAATTCGATCTGTTTAGAAATGTTTGATGATTTGACAGAACCGACCAGGACAGTCTAAGTGCGACATTTTTAAACAAGGAGAGTGTATTTCGTCCCATAGAGTTACATTATCCAGAGGTAGCAATTAAAACTTTTGGAAAACCAAAGCCTGTCTGTGAAAAATGCAAAAATGAAGAGCCCTCTTTAAAGATCCTGTTATTTCACAAAAATTTCAGTTGCTCTTTTCACAGTGGAATTGCCAGGCGAAATGGGGAAAAAATTGTTCTCAATGGTTATAAGGCACCATCCATTATGGCACTGCTTTTATTTTTGCTATGTGACTTGTCAGGTCTGGGAAGGAGTAAAATGTGGTTGTGGATACTGTGGTACGAGAGAGATATTGCAGATCTTCCTTAGCTTGTGATGGGGTTCCATCCTGATAAACCCAAGGTAAGTTGAAAATGCACTTATTACATCTAACCTACGGAACATCATAGCTTAGCTTGGCCTGCCTTACTAACAGGCGGAGCACTTACGTTAGCCTACAGTTAGGCAAATCATCTAACACAAGGCCTATTTTATAATCAAGTATTGAGTATCTCATGTAATTCACTGAATACTGCACTGAAAGTGAGAAACAGAGTGGCTGTCACTGTGATCTCGGGCTGACAGAGCTGCGGCCACCTAGCATCACGGGAGAGTTTCCCTGCCTGTTACCAGCCAGGGGAAAGATCAAAACTCAGAAATCAAAGTACAGTTTCTACTGAATGCGTATTGCTTTCACACCATTATGAAGTCAAAAAATTGTAAGCTCAACCAGTGTAAGTTGGGAACCATCTGTACTGCATTTCATAGAACTTAAGATGTCATTGACTGTAAGACGTACTGTTATTTTATGTACCATTAAAAAAGAAGACAAAAGCCCCTGTTGATTAAACTGTGACACAATATAAGGTTCATTCCAGTTTCAGACTGTTAAAATGTGAAAATGAATGTGCATTTTAGAGTCGATTGCATAGGGCCTTTATTGAGTGTCTACTGTATACCAGGTTCTATTCCCGCCTTGACAAACATTTTCTTAATTATTTCTTTTTTTTAAGTTTATTTATTTATTAAGAGAGAGAGAGAGAGCGCGTGCACACACACACACACAAGTGGGGGAGGGGGAGAGAGAGACAGAGAGAGAGAGAGAGAGAGAATCGCAAGGAGACTCAACACCATCAGTGCAGAGCCCGATGTGGGGCTCAAACCCACAGACTGCAAGATCATGACCTGAGCCGAAGTCAGACACTTAACTGACAGAGCCATTCAGGGACCCTTCTCAATTAATCCTTATCAAAACCTACTGACTCAGGTATCCTTGCCCTTATGTTATAAAGAAAACAAGGCACAGTGACACTAATGACACGGGCTAAAGGTCACAGAGCTTGTAAGTGGAACAAACTCCTCATTCCTACTTGTTTTCAGATGTCTGTTCTTAATCTGTGACTCTCCAGTCAAGCTATGTCTGGACAAATTGTGACACTCCTGGGTGTTTTCAGCAGGTCACCTGTTTTCAGCTTGGGCACTTTTCATTTATGGCAAAGCCTTATAGGGACTTCATGGTGAGGCAATGCCTCATCCTTCCCTAACTCAGAAGGCTTAGCCATGAGGCACATTGAGTCTTCTTGAGCCGGGGGAGAGAGTAAAGGAAGGGCAGGGTTGGCCTGGACCCCAAGGAGTTAGCTGTTGGCCAACATGCAACATCGAAAAAGCCAAAGCAAACAATTCAGAACTGATATAACCAGGAATCCTTGCCCAGAGAGATGCTGTAATTGGTAAGGCAGCATAACAGGAGTTTCTGGTTGGTGACAGTATTAAAAATCTGGTAAGGGGCCATGCATGGGTTCAAGATGGCCCATCTACTTGCCTTGGAATCCAAAGGAAAAGTTCTCAACCTGTGAGAAGTTAGGGTACTGAAACTCAGGATGAGATTCTAACCTCAGCAGGGAAATGGGGAGGTAGGAAAGTCTGGAAGAACCTCAGTTCTACAACCTGGACAATATGGTGGAAGCAGGAGACAACTATAGCAATATAGGATTTGTGGATGCTTGGGGTTTGAGAACAAGCCACCAGACACTCCACACACCAATTCCATGTGCTGGTCCTCCTCTCATTGTTGACTGGTTGGGTGATCTTAGGGGCTGAGGCTAAGCAGGAAAGGCTGGAGAAGGAAGGCCATCACATTCCTCACTTATGAGGGAAATCAGGGGAGGTTGGACCAGGCAACAGTGAGACTCAGGTTGGACAATTCCATTCTTGCTACTTTTCTGTTAACACTTTGTGAGACTTCCCTTTTGAGTTTAAGTCCCACTCAGGCTTTTACTAGTTGTGTGGCAAATCATTTAACCCCTCTTATTCTCAGTTTCCTTTATAGTAAAATAGAAATATTTAATTCAGAGATTGGTTGTGAGGATTAAGAAAGACTAAGTGATTACAAAGTTGGTCTAGGTATGAGTTAGCTCCTCTTCCTTTCAGCTCTCTAGGCCATGTATTAAATGCCATCTGTACAATTAAGACTTTTCTACCTTCCTCCTACCTTAACACAGCAATAATGATAATCATTTATACATGGTCTACAGTTTCCGAAAAATTATTCTATGCATTACCCTATTCCTTTAGCTGATTCTTCCAACAATCCATTGAAATACCTGGCAAAACACTCTTTTTAAAATTTCTGTTAAATAGTAACAAAAATATTTTTTAAATTCCCTTCTGCAGAAAGGAAAGACAGAAACTGGACATATTGGTGGGAAAGGCTAAGCTTGTCTAAACTCGCCTGTGTAAAGCAGAGGGGAGATGTCAGGGAACAGACGATGGAAGACAGTTTGAATTGTGCCCTGGGTGCTATGATTCTAGGAATGTAAGAGTCACTAACTTTTATTATTATTTTTTAAGTTATGTTTTAATATTTATTTATTTTTGAGAGAGAGAGAGACAGAGTACAAGTCAGAGAGGGGCAGAGAGAGAGAGGGAGACACAGAATCAGAAGCAGGCTCCAGGCTCTGAGCCATCAGTGCAGAGCCTGATGTAGGGCTCGAACCCACGAACCACAAGATCATGACCTGAGCTGAAGTCAGACACTTAACCAACTGAGCCACCCAGGCGCCCCTAGGGTCACTGACTTTTAAATGATTGCTTGAGTAATATTAATAAAAATCTTTTTGTGTACATGTTCAAATGCCAAAGGATTCTTGACTATTTAAAAAGTCGTTCTCCTTGGTTTCTAGATAGGGACTTTACCTTATAGGTTTAATATCCCTAAAAGAGTGTCTGGCCAAGAGGTATTATTATGTTCAATAGTCATAGAATACTAAAATGCCTTTTAATCAGACATTTCTTTATTGCTTGTAAAGTGCTCTGGGCTATTTCCATTCTAAACGATGGAATACACTTATATAAAGCAAAGTATACCTAACAGATAATCGGGTTGAGAGCAGAACTCTGAGGAAATGAGACATCTGACAGGTAAACATTTGTCTTTGGGGTGAGACTTCCCTTTGTTTGAGAATGGACCAGTTGAATGAATCCTTTTAGTAATGTATTTGTAAGGCAAATACCTATCCATTTTTTCTTAGGGAAGCCCAGAAAGTAGTGTAATAACCCCAAATGCAAAACCTTCAGAGTAACTTACTAAATGTTCTGTTTAATAATGTAAATGTAGTATATTTGCAAGATAATGAAAAAATTCCTAAATCTGAAGTTGTACTGTCCTTTGCCTAGAAATGATGCCTTGGTGAGTTATGTGTATTTTTATCCAAGCAGTGTCCATTCAAGCCTGGGAACCACCAGGAAGGTCATGTAGGCCTGGACCTTCTTTCACCTGAAGGCCAAGGGAAGTCTATGATGTGAGTGTAGATCAGCAAGAAGCAGCACTAGATGGACTGGACCACTGGTGTCCTACCCAAGAGTTAAGATGGATAACCTTGATTTGGGGCAACATTTGAGGATTCACATGATTGTCCCAGAGATGAGGGCCTCAGCACCCTGAGTGTGCACCTGCCATCTTGAGGTGGGAAAGAGAAGGAGCTTAGCCTGGGAAGAGAGGCTTTGCATCTTCCCTGGGGGCAAAAAGGGGATTGAGCTTGGATGCTGGAATATAGAGGTACCTGAAAATTCCTGCGGAAAGGGTGCAGCTGGCTCCTCTCCACATCGGGAAAAGACTTGTGGGGGCTAGCAAGGCAGGGATCGTCAACTTATGTTTGGGCTGTGACTTTCAGGGCAACCATCTGTAGTCCTAGTTGTGGGCTATCTTTTGGGGTAAGTAAAACCTTGGTTTGTGAGCCTAATTCATTCTGGAAACATACTTGTAATCCAAAGGACTTGTATATCAAAGTGAATTTCAATAACCTGTGTCTCACTTGTGATCATGTGACCTACAGTGTCAGGTACTACTTTTATTTCAAGACATTGCTCATTTATCAAATTAAAAGTTATTAGAAGGTTTGCTCATCTTGTGCAACACTTGTAAAACAAGTTGCTCGTAACTCAAGGTTTTACTGTATTTCTGTTCTCCCTCATCTTTCAGCGAAGCCTTATTTAAAGGGACAGCTTCTTTGAGATGTGCTTTGAAACATTGATGGAGGCAGCTCTGTCCACAATTAGGGAGGAAGTAAAACCTGAAAGCAGAAACTGCCCGGGGCGGGGCGGGGGGGTGGGGGTGGGGGTGGGGGTGGGAGGATGGTTAGGTGTGAGCAGATAACCTGTGCACAAAGTAGAGCAATAGTCTAGAGAGAGTGTTTGGCTGGGGGAGCCTGAGGATTTGTGGAATATGTCTTTATTCCTCAAGTTTTCACTGCTACCCCTGAGGGGTAGCCCAGTGAAAGATGAGACTTTCTGCTTTTATAGGCATGTGTGTCAGAGTTATTTGGGCATAAGAGAAGTTTGACCCCAAAGAGCTGAGAATTTAGGAGAGTGTCTGAGTTGTACAGTCTTTTTTTATTTTTTATTTTTAAGTAGGCTCCACACCAGCATGGAACTCAGTGCAGGGCTTTAACTCATGACTCTGAGATCAAGACCTGAGCTGAGATCAAGAGTCAGACCTTAACTGACAGAGCCACCCAGGCACCCCTGAGTTGTATAGTCTTAAACACTCAACTCAGGTATCTTCATAAGGCTTGCTCAGCCTGGTGTCTGAGTTCACCATCTTTCTTACTGTTCCTTCAACACCGTGGGTGCTATTACACAAATAATAATAACATTTATTGACTGCTTACAGTGTGCCAAACAGTGACTTAAGTGCTTAAATGGTTTATCTCATTCAGTACTTTGGTATTCCCATTTTTCAGGTGAGGAAACTCAAACTTGGAGAAGTTATATGATTTGCTTGAAGTCCCACAGCTAGGCGTTCAGAGTCAGGATGTGAATCCCAAAGGCCTGTTCCAGAATCCGTGCACGTAGGAATTAAAATGTACTCCTTTTACTTCTCCCTTTGTTCACTTTTTAAAAATGTGAATTTCCTTAGGATAGTATCTGTATTTTTTAAATCTCTGTCTCCCTATCTTTTAGCATAGTGCTAGATACATAACAAATGTTTGGCAAATGTTAATGGAAGGATGAATGAATGATAGTGCCTAAGGAGCCAAAGTTTAAGAAAATACCCTGACGCTTTTCTTACAGTGTATGAATGAATAAAATAATGTACTCACCTCTGCTCGTGACACATAATAATCACTCAGTAAATGTTAGCTATTATTATCATTACTGGAAATAAAAATACATTTAAGAGAACACTTATTTTTGCACAGGAATGCATCAGACATCTTATTTTTTTCATAATCTCCTTTACTTTGATTGCTTATTTCTATACAATTTTAGAAAGAGGTGAGCATTTAGTTTCTCTGTGGTATTTTTTTAAATGTTTTATTTTTGAGAGAGAGACAGAGAGACAGAGAGACAGAGAGACAGAGAGGCAGAGCACAGGTGGGGGAGGGGCAGAGAGAGGGAGACACAAAATCTGAAGCAGGCTCCAGACTTTGAGCTGTCGGTACAGAGCCCGACGCAGGGCTCTAACTCACAAGCCATGAGATCATGACTGTAGCCAAAGTGGGACACTCAACAGACTGAGCCACCCAGGCACCCCTAGAGTATTCTGAATGTATAGGAGTTAAATACCATTTTTGATAGAATTTTCCTTTGAAATGTGAGTGGTGTTTGCTTGAAATATGAATATAGTTAAGCAGGATACAGGGCTGCTGCAAGTTCAATGTAAGCAATCTGCAGTGTAACAACGTGAGAATATAGATGACATTGAATGTAAAAGGGTTTCTTATCATAGGCTTCCAGCCATCACAGCCTGAGGACAAAAGCCAACTGCCAGATTAGAGGAATATTATGATTTAGTATAATACAAAACTCAAGCTTTCTCACTTTTGGCTTTATAGTCAATCCATTCCCATTGTTCTTGCTATAAAATTATCTAAATTGATTTCGCTTTAAAATTTTTCTAAATAGAAAATTGTCCAATGGTGCCAATTTACCTAAGGCATTTGGAATATCCTATTGTGGGTGTCTTTGAGGAGATAGGTAGAGTGAAAGAGTTTATTACTTTTATTGTTGTTGTTGTTATAATTATATTAATCATTTATCCATTTGTGGCAGAATCTGCTCATGGCACACCCCAATATCTATTCTGTCTCCTCCTCAGTAACAGAACCCTGCATTTAGATGGGAACAATATACCCAGCTAAAAGAGCCTTCCTTGCAACTAGGTGTCAGTGTGATTATGTGATGAAATTCTGCTCAATGATATAGAAGTGGAAGTGTCGTGAGTTATTTCTGGAAAATCTCATTAAGAGGGAGGAAGGAGACCCCATTTGCCCCCTCTTCCTTCTTCCTGTAGCCTGGAATGCAAATACAAACACTGGAGCTCCAGCAGCTGGTTTGGGCTGTGAGGTGGCTTTGCAAATGGAAGCCATGAATGGCAAAGCAGCTACAAAAAAAGGGACTGGGTCCCTAACAATGTACAGCCTCCATAGTAGTCTTGAAGGGCCAATTTCTGGTCATTACATGAAAGAGATGAAAACTTTTTCCTTATTTCTGCTGTCAGTTTGCATCTTCGTTATACGCAGCCAAGCCCAATTCTAAGAAGTATTCTAAGAAAGTAACAGAAACTTTTCAAGAAAACTCTATCTATCCGTGTATTAAGGTACTTCCATTGTGTGGCGTTTTGATGCTGTTCATCTCCAGCTTTTTGGTCCTATCTTCCCTCCTTAGATAATCTTTTAGTTTCCCTGTTAAGATGAGAGCTGCTTTGAGGCTCTTGTTTTGTTTTGTTTTGTTTTCTTTTGTTTCGCTATATTCCTATTTTCAGTATCTTTGTATGGGTATTACAATTTCCTTAGTTTTCCTCTGTCTCTTCTCTGAAGTCCTCATGAGGCCCCAGCGTCAAATTACACTTCCGTCAATGAACATAGAAGTTTCTCATTAATTCAGAGGGTAGGAACTCACGAAAACAATTGTTCTAAGTGATTTTTTTTTTTATTTAATAGGATTTGTGGAAACTAATTTTTAGTGCGTCTATGATGATAAATTAGCAAACACCAATTGAATGCAGGCAGTCGTCAATTTAATCAAGCATTTGATAGTCTCCCGTGAGAAGCAGAGAATAGAAAAAACTCCAACTAAGCTTTGACTCCCAGCTCTGACAGTTAATAGCTATGTGAACTTGGAAAAATATCTCAACTTCTTGAGCCTCAATTCCTTATCTATAAAGTAAGTAGTGATCAAGAGGAAAAGTGCTAATGCACACGTAAAAAGAACATGTCTCTGTCAGCTTTATAATGTACTTTGCCAATGTAAAGGATTTTGGGTCAGTGGAAAACAATCTGGGCTCAGAACTAAGTGTGCACTTGCTAGCTGTGTAACTTTGGCCAAATTAGTTAATATCTAACTAACAGGAGTTAAATACCATTTTCTCCTATTGTTAGGAGCCTCAGTTTTCTTATTTGTATAATGAGAAAAATGATAGTAGTGCCTGACAGGGCTACTGTGAGGATGACGTGAAATAACATATGTGAAGACTCTCAGACAGTACCTGGTGCTAGAAAATGGTAAATATTAGTATACTTGTGGTTGTTACTGCTATTACTACTTTCTTGGGGATAAATGGTCAACCGTGGCTTGTTACATTTAAAGTAGCTAAGTGGATGGGTGATCGAACCACACTGTAAAAAGAATATCCATTAAAAGCTTTATGTCAACCTAAAGGAACATGTTAGGTACAGTATTGTGGGCTCAGCCAATATTTTTACTGACACCATGCATGAAAGTAAAGTTTTCTTATTACACTTGATGGTAACACAAAGTTGGGAGGGCTAGAACAATGGAAAGGACATGGGGATTGAAGACTGAGGACTTGGCTTTGAGTCCCCAAATTCAATCATGTAATGACTCAGGTTCCTCATCTGCAAAATAATAATAACATTGGTAAAAGGACCAGGCAGATGCCTTTTGTGAGTATTTTTTCCTGAAAGATCTCACATAGTCCATGACTCATTCTGAAAAATGATCATGCGCTTGCTTGTTTACGACCTTAAAGTAGTTCCAATAAGTGATGATAGTATAAGCATAGTTCACCAGCTTCAAAAGTAGGCAATTATCAACAATCAGTACATTTAAACTATTTCAGATTTTATGCACAAAGTTTTCCCTTATTTATTTTTCAAAGTCACGTACTTGAAATTTGTATAAAATAGAAGCAAATGAATTAACCCGGGCTGCTACCCAAAAGAGGACTGCAGTTTGGGGATTCTGAGGCCAGCTTGGATCATGAGGAAGGCTTAAGAAGAGCAGTTTGGCCCAAACCTAATAATTCTTCCTGCAGAGATCAGCCTAGAAGGAGCAGTGACAGTAAGAACCCTTCATTGCCTAGCCCTGTCTCTGAGACAACAGTGCTTTGCTGGTGTTGGAAGAAAAAGGCTAGAGCTGAAGAGATAAGCTAAATTTACATACGAAATTGGGTGACGCTGATTTTATAGCTCTAATGGATACTTGTTACTCTCCCATTTGTCCTTCAGACTACAAGAAGTTTTTTTCCACGAGTATCGACCAACACTGGCTACATCAAATACATGTTTCCACCTCACCTGACCCCTGACACCTCAGGGTTGTATGTCTTCACCACAGCCACTGTGATGAAGGACTTTCTGTGGGGTCTTGCCTTCTGTTACCCAAGACGAATGCCCAGGATCTCTGGTCCCTCTTACCTTTCCAGATTTGTACGAAGTCCTATGCCAGAGGTCATAGGATGTAGTTTCCCTACTGGTTGCTGAAGGGGCCACAACCTTGGTGTTTAGAGGCATAAACTCCTCATGGAACAAACTTTGATTAGTACAAAGTGAAGCCAGTGGATAAATTCCTTCTCCATTTTTTCCCCACCACCAGAGACTGTTCTGAGTCATGGTTTTTCCATTTAATCTGTCCAGACATGTCCTACATGGTCACACTGCAACACCAGTCAGGCAATTGCTTGTTATGGAACAGTAGACAGCGTGGTCAGTGCCTTACCTTGCTTTTCCTTCCCATACTCCTCTGACTCACTTGTCTTTTCTTTCACTCTCGCTTCTCAGTGATTGAACTTTCCAAGGAAGCCTTGCTTCAGAATCAATTTTTTTTCCTAGGGAACTCAGACTAATGCGCTAACTCTAGGCAGTGACTTGAGAGAGTTACTGAGCCCATACCTTCTAGGAACTTACAGTTCAGGTCAAGAGACTGATACAGAAAGCATGTACCACAGTACAAAGCTGTGCACAATAACAACATACAATGTCATCTTTGAGATCTTCCCAAACTTGGGTAGTTGTCTCCAGTTATGGTTATTATTATTATTTTTTGTGCTAATTGAAATGTCTGGATTTGTTTTGCTTGAATTTTTGCTTGAATTTGCTTACAACATTACAAGTAGGCCTCTGAGATCAGAGTTCCTCCTCACCTTATGTAGAGGCCAGCATTTTCCTTGGGGTTTCAATCACAGATTTTGAATGTGTTCATGTTGCTGTAGGGACTTTGCTTTGGAAAATGCACCATTCAGTTTTTCTTTAATAATAGCATTTTATCATAGTTCCCTTTTCCTAAAATCAAATTACTGTCAGAATTTTTTTTTTCCTTCTCTCTCCAGTCAGATAATTGAATGCAATGATGTTGTTTATCCATAGATACTGTCTAGACTAATTTTTTGCCGGCTTTTTTGAAACTGATTGAGCAGACTCTGCAGCCTAGCTAGCTATCCACATGGTGCTATAATGGGTGGTTTGGACTTATGCTTTAATATTTCTGAACATTATTGTCTCTAAGTGGAGACAAAAACATGACTGTATTTGAAAAATAACAGAAATTTGCGCTAGTTGCCTAAAGGTAGAAGGTAAAACCTGTTGTTGGGGCAATCTCTTTGTTTTGGTGGGATTACCTTGGTGAGGTGTCTTGTTCACGTGGGCATAAATTAAGTCTGTGGGTTAAATATTGCTGCTTAACAAGTTATCCCAAACTTGAAGCAATAATGCCAATTTTTACTTCCTAACATTTTTGAGGCTCAGGAATTTTGGAGCAGCTAAGTTGAGTGTTTCTGCCTCAGATCTCTTGGGAGTTTTCAGTGAAGAGATTGGCCAGAGTTGTCATCCTCAGAAGGTTTGACTGGGGCGGGAAGATTTACTTTAAAGGTAGCATGCTCAGATGGCTGGCAAGTCAATGCTGGCTGTTGGCGGGAGACCTGAGTTCCTTACCACTTGCATTTTTCCATGGGGCTGCTTTGATGTCGTCATGACAGGGTAGCTGGTTTCCCCAGAGTGAGTAATCCAAGAGAAAACATTGAAGCGGCACTGTTTTCCTTTTTTTTTTTTTTAATGAAGCAGCACTGAAAGTCACACACTGTCACAATAGAATACATTCTATTGGTGACACAGACCAACTCTAATAGACTGTGGGAGGGGACTGTACAGAGCATGCGCATCAGAAGAGAATCAGTAAGGAGTCATCTTGGAGACTGACTGACACATTAAGTAGTGCTGGTTATTTTTCTCAAAAGTCTTTTAACTGTGGAGTAGCCCAAATGAAAATATATCAGACTGGGACAAGGTATACTCGCTTTAATAATAATATTCTAAAAGGGTGACTTCATTGGGAATCAGCATGCAACTCTGCAAAGATTCATTTGATGTCAAGTGATTTTTCTGCCTTCTCTGTTGCAACCACCACAAGATGACCAAAAAAAAAAAAAAAAAAAAAAAAGAGATGGCCCTTGGAAAGAGTTATGTGGGGTAAAACCCTAAGTTCTCTTCAGTTAACACCTTAGTAACTCAAAGTTCCTATGACTCACCCTTTGGCAAAGTTCCCCATAGAAATGTCTGTGATTCTTACAAGGAGGCCTGGCTTCACACGTGCCCACAAACCAGCCTATTGGGAATAAGCTTCACAGGACCCTGCTTTATTCTCCTTATTCCCCACAAGCTTCTTGCAGGCTCTATCTGCAGCTTCCACTTTGGGATTCTGGTCCCAGGGCAGGGGGTGGCGGGTGGGGGGAAGAACGGCCCTTTCTCTACCTGTTATGTCCGAATGCATTGCCAGGGCCCTGTGGCCCCACAGCCTGTACCCTGACCATCACAGAGTCTTTCATGAAAACAGGTCCTCTTTGCCTCAGAGTAATTCTCCTCCAAGAGCACACAAGGACAAGCAGCAGTTTTATTCTTCTGCTCTCTTCATCTTGAATATAACTAACCTTTCACCTTGTATTTACAGGCTGCTACTTTCTCCCCATGATTTACATAGTCTGCTGGGTTCTCCCCGTATTGCCAAATGTCTTCCAAAAAATCAGCTGTCAGAGCTAAGCAAATCTGTCAACACATGATGTGTGGCATAGCACAGGGTTGTGATAAAAACTGATCTCAAGTATTAAAATTTAAGCTGTCCTCTTCTAGCTAAGCTTTAAACAAGTGCTAAACATCATTCCCAAGGTTGTTTTGACTTTTGCTAGATCCTCTGCACTTTGAGCATTCTTGTGATGCCCCACATATGGCACCATTTACAGCAAGCACTTAACGTATTATCTAGATGTTTTATGTGTCAGTACTAAATTAACTGAGCTTCATGTCTTGGATATATCAAATCTCCTGGGCCAGGGCCCTGGGAATCCCACATATCTTCTGAGAATTCTGTCTCCTAAGTACTTTCTGCATCCATCGCTTCTTCCTTTTCTCCACTGCCACGGACTCTGTTCAACTCCTCAACATGTCTTTCATGCATCACTCCAATCAATATGTAAATGTGTCTTTCCCTGTTTTAATTCATTCTCATCTCTGCTGGTAGGATAATCTTTCTAAATACAAATGCTAGTGTATCTTCCTCCTGGGTACGTATCTCTCCAGGGTGCCTGGGTGGCTCAATTGATTGAGTGTCCAACTCTTGACTTCAGCTTAGGTTGTGATCCCAGGGTTGTGGGATTGAGCCCTGTGTCGGGCTCTGAGCTAAGCATGGAGCCTGCTTGGGATTCTCCCTCCCTCTCTTTCTCTCTCGCTCTCTCTCCCTCCCTCTGCCCCTCTCCCCCACTCAGGCTATCTCTCTCTAAACATACAATACAATACAACACAACACAACACAACACAACACAATAAAATAAAATAAAATAAAATAAAATAAAAGTTTCTCCATGGGTCTCCTCACAGGTTCTAGCATCACATTCAGGCTATAAGTCAGCTCACAGATTTTTGCCTTTCTCTCTGACCTCATTTCCACCATCCCTCCTCCTGTGCTGTTGGCCGTCATTCAACTTGCAATTATCTTAAATGCATACTGTTTGATGCCCTGTGCTTTTGCAAGTATCATTCCTCCTATGTTATATGTATTTCCTATTCATACTTCAAGACCCAGGCAGGTGTTATCTCCTGTAAGACCCCTTTCTGTTCTGGATTAGATGCCCCTCCCATGTTCCACATGATATTCCACATGTCTTTCTCCATGTGAGATGCAGTATGCATTGTGCTTTAAGTTATAGACTCTGGAGCCAGAATAAGTGGGTTTCATCACATTTGTTTCCTTTTTTTTTCAATTCTTTTTTTTTTTTTCAAATTTACATCCAAATTAGTTAGTATATGTTGTAATAGTGATATCAGGAGTAGGTAGATTCCTTAATGCCCCTTACCCATTTAGCCCATCCCCCCTCCCACAACCCCTCCAGTAACCCTCTGTTTTCTATATTTAAGAGTCTCTTATGTTTTGTCCCCCTCCCTGTTTTTATATTATTTTTGCTTCTCTTCCCTTATGTTAATCTGTTCTGTGTTTTAAAGTCCTCATATGAGTGAAGTCATATATTTGTCTTTCTCTGACTAATTTCACTTAGCAAAATACCCTTCAGTTCCATCCACATAGTTGCAAATGGCAAGATTTCATTCTTTTTGATTGCTGAGTAATACTCCATATATATACACCACATCTTCTTTATCCATTCATCCATCGATGGACATTTGGGCTCTTTCCATACTTTGTCTATTGTTGATAGCGCTGCTATCAACATTGGGGTGCATACGCCCCTTCGAAACAGCATACCTGTATCCCTTGTAATGCCTAGGGATACAGGCATGTATCCTAGTAGTGCAATTGCTGGGTTGTAGGGTAGTTCTATTTTTAGTTTTTTGAGGAACCTCCATGCTGTTTTCCAGAGTGGCTGCACCAGCTTGCATTCCCACCAGGAATGCAAAAGAGATCCTCTTTCTCTGCAGCCTTGCCAACATCTGTTGTTGCCTGAGTTGTTCATGTTAGCCATTCTGACTGGTGTGAGGTAGTCTCTCATTGTGGCTTTGATTTGTATTTCCCTGATGATGAGTGATGTGGAGCATTTTCTCATGTGTTGGTTGGCCACCTGGATGTCTTCTTTGGAGAAGCGTTTATTCATGTCTTTTGCCCATTTCTTCACTGGATTATTTGTTTTTTGGGTGTTGAGTTTGATAAGTTCTTTATAGATTTTGGATACTAAGCCTTTATCTGATATGTCACTTGCAAATATCTTCTCCAATTTTGTCGGTTGCCTTTTAGTTTTGCTGATTGTTTCCTTCGCTGTGCAGAAGATTTTTATTTTGATGAGGTCCCAATAGTTCAATTTTGCTTTTGTTTCCCTTGCCTCCAGAGATGTGTTGAGTAAGAAGTTGCTGCGGCCAAGGCCAAAGAGGTTTTTTCCTGCTTTCTCCTCAAGGATTTTGATGGCTTCAGTCTTACATTGAGGTCTTTCATCCCTTTTGAGCTTATTTTTGTGTATGGTGTAAAAAAGTGGTCCAGGTTCATTCTTCTGCATGTTGCTGTCCAGTTTTCCCAGCACCACTTGCTGAAGAGACTGTCTTTATTCCATTGGATAATCTTTCCTGCTTTGTCAAAGATTAGTTGGCCATACATTTGTGGGTCCATTTCTGGGTTCTTTATTCTGTTCCATTGGTCTGAGTGTCTGTTTTTGTGTCAGTACCATACTCATCACATTTCTTTTCTTACTAGGTATGTGACCTCTGGCAAGTTTTTTAGCCTATTTAATGCCTCAGTTTCCCTGACTAAAATGGTAACAGTGCCTCTCTCATGTTGTCTTGGCTTTTTGTATTGAGTTGACATAGATGGTGTATTTAGAATAATGCCTAGTTCACAGCTTAGGCTTATTGTTGTCAGCTGTTCCCAATAATTTTAGTTTTGGATTATTCCATAAGATTTTAAGTTTTTAATGGGATGGACCTCGCCTTTGTTTTCTCAGCATCTATTGCAAAGAAGGTATTTCTGTGAACATATAAATGAACTATAAGTGCCACATGCAAGGTATTACACTTAATGGTATTTTTCTATCCTCTGGTAATTTCCAACATATTTAGTTCCTATGGGAACAAGCTAGCGGTGTGCACAGCAAGACTTTAAATAATTATAGGGACAATATATGTTTGTATGAGATTACACTATTCAATTCCAAAACAAGGTTTCTAAACTCAGAGAAGGATAATCTAAGTTTGCTAGAAATTTATCATTTGGGTAATTTGTATTACAAAACCAGCACTATTCTTTCTTGGGGGTGGGAGACATCCTTATGATACTGTATATCACTAGCTGGAAATTACCACAGAATTGGTAGGTTGGCCATGTTGTTGGTTTAGTGGGAAATGCTTTTCCTATCTTCTTTGAATATCTTACTATTTTTGTATTTTAAGTAGTGTTTCAAAATCACATCATGTGTCCAATAGACTAACAACAGGCAAGCTTTTGCCATCTGCATTACACATTTCTAAGAAAGGGCTGCTACATTGCATGAGATTTCATTGCACAGAAACACCTTCTGGTAAATACACAAGGCATTCATCATCCTCCATTTATAGTTTATTATGTTTTTATTTAATAAGTGTACAATCATTTTGAGACTAACCACATTGCGTAGCAGCCAGTTATCTTCTGGATGTCTACATTAGAATTAGATTTGACTGTGAATGATAGAAAACCAAAATAATACTGGCTGAAACAAATTAGAAATTGATTTCACTCTCACATAAACACAGGCAGTGCTAGGCTGCCCAGGAGTTCAATCATCAGAGACCAAAGCTCTTTCACTTTTCTGCTCTATTATCCTTAATATACAGGTTTCAGCTCCTAGTTTGAGGTGGCTGCTCCAGCCCCGGCTTCCACATCCTCAGTCCAGTCAGCAGGAGAGAGGAAAAGGGAAAAGAGCACTTTGATGATACTTAAGGTAACTTTTCAGAGGTTGTGTATACACTCCCATTCATCGGCACTTGGTCACATGGACACATTCGCCAAAGGAAGGGTTGGAAATGTAGCCTTTGTACAGGGTGGCTATGAGCTCAGCTAAAAATTGGGGTCCTATTTCGGAGAAGAAGGGGTAAATATATATTGAGGACTACCAGCAGTGTGTACTACTTTTTGTCTTACTGTCATTTAACTGTCTCAGGTAACTAGGGCGCAAGACTGAAAAACTGGTAAAATGGTCCTATTGATGGCAAAATTATGCCTTGAGATATTTTTGACCCTTTTTAATGTGTTAGCTAGTTTGAGACTATTTTCAAATTTTAGAAGCCATGTTGACACTATGAATTGACTCCAAAATTAAGAATATATAGAGGGGTGCCTGGGTGGCTCAGTTGGTTAAGCATTTGACTCTTGATTTCAGGCTCTCCACTGACAGCACAGAGCCTGCTGGGATTGTCTCTCTCTTTCCCTCTCACTCTGCCCCTCCCTAGCTGACTTTCTCTCTTTCAAAATAAACAAATAAACATTACATATATACATATAATACATACATGTATATGTATATATACATATATGTATAATGTTGTTGCAAATAACTTTCTCATAAAGGAACAATAAAAATATTAAGTGGCATATGACACAAAATGAACGCGTAGACAAATTGGATTTATCAAACTTAGTAACTTCTGTGTGTCAAAGGACACTCTCAACACACCGAGGAGACAACCCATGGAATGGGAGAAAAATATTTACAAATCATATATCTGGAGGAAGGGATTAATATACAGAATATGTAAATAACTCCTTCAACTCAACAACAACAAAACCAATTTAAAAATAGACAAAAGACATTCATCCAAGGAAAAAGTACAAACGGTCAGTGAACACATGAAAAGATGCTCAACATCTCTAATCATTGAGGAAACACAAATCAAAACCACATTATATCTATTAGGATGGCTATTATATATCATACATATATATAATATATGTATATAACATATGATATATAGCTCACATATATATATGTATATATACACACATGTATAACATAAAACAGAAAATAACAAAGGTTGATGAGGATGTGGAGACATTGGAACTTTTGTGCATTGCTGGTGAGACAGTAAAATGGAACAGTCACTGTGGAAAATGATATGGTGGTTTCTCAAAAAATTAGAATTACCATATGATCCAGCAATTCCACATCTGGATATATGCCTGAAAGAATTGAAAGCACGGACTTGAAGAGATATTTGTATACCCATGTTCATAGTGGCATTATTTTCAATAGCTAAAAGGTAGAAGCAACCCCAGTGACCACCAATGAATGAATGAATAAACGAAATGTGATAAATTCATATACTGAATATCATTCAGCCTTAAAAAGAAAGGAAATTCTGACATGTGTTACAATATGGACGAATCTTGAAGACTTTATGCTAAGTGAAATAAGCCAGTCACAAAAGGACCAATACTGTTGAACTCAACTGAAACGAAGTGCTTAGAATAGTCACATTCTAAGACAGAAGAGACAGAAAGCAGAATTACACTTAGAAAGGGTTGGGGAGGGGCGCCTGAGTGGCTCAGTCGGTTAAGCGTCCGACTTCGGCTCAGGTCACGATCTCGCGGCTCAGGTCACGATCTCGCGGTCCGTGAGTTCGAGCTCCATGTCCGGCTCTGTGCTGACTGCTCAGAGCCTGGAGCCTGTTTCAGATTCTGTGTCTCCCTCTCTCTCTGACCCTCCCCCGTTCATGCTCTGTCTCTCTCGGTCTCAAAAATAAATAGACGTTAAAAAATTAAAAAAAAAAAGGGTTGGGGAGGGGGAAATGTGGAATTATTATTTAATGTTTATAAAGTTTCAGTCTGGGAAGATGAAAAAGTACTAGAGACGGATGGTGGTGATGGCCACATAACAATGTGGATGGACTTAGTGTGGCTGTACACACTTAAAAGTGATTAAAATGACAATTTTATGTTATATATATTTTTTGCCACAATAAAGATGGTTAAAGTTTTTTGAAAATATGGGTATTTTTACGTACATGCCTTTATATAATGTGACTTAAAACCAGTGTCAGAGAGTTTTTGCCAAGCATCTTCACCTTCTTTTGAAATTATTTTAAAATATTTCAAAAACACACAGAGGCAAAGAGAATAACACATAAAGAACACTTTTGTTCCCTTAACCCATCTTTAAAACACCTCAATTTAGAAGACTGTTTCTGTGAGTGGTTATTCCCTTGCCCCAGTTGTTGAGTACCATTTGTAGGTACTATCCTTACTGGAATGATTTGAAAAGCCAACGATGAACTTTTCATATTTGTGAGTTTTTTTTTTATACCAACAAGCGCATCCCAAGCAAAGCCATAGAAAACCTGCCTTATCACAACCTGCAAGAGAAGCAGCACTGTACAGACCACAGGTGGAGACTTTTTCTACAAAGAGCCAGACAATAAATATTTTAGGCTTTGTGGGGCACATTAGGCTTGTTGAATAATCTTGTGTTTTTTCTTTTTCTTTTAAAATATCCCTATACATTTTTAAAAACCTTCTTAGCTTGTGAGGACATACCAAAAAGAGCTGCTTCCAGACTTGGCCCAATGGCTGTAATTTGCTGACCCGAGGTAGACCTTTGAGGTCCTTCTGGGTCCAACCCAGAGCAGAGTGGCAGATGTGGGCAGCTATATAATCATGGTCAGCTAATCTTTAGCGAGGTCAGCAACCTCCTTCTGGGCCTAACTCAAACCGGGTAGTTTCAAGTCTGATGATATAAATGCATGTGTATAAAATACCCACTTAAATTTTTTTTAAACCATTTTTTTATTGTGGTAAAATCTTACTGTGGTATTTCATGTAAGTGGAATCCAACGGACCTGGCGGGAACTCTGAGAAGGAAGCATTTAGAAGTGAGCAACCTAGGAGAAACAGAGTGGGTGTTAACAGTGAGATACCGAGAATAGTCTCACTATTCCCATCCTAGCTTTACATACAAGAAATCCCCTTTCCTTGATGAAATTTAAGTGATATGTTCCTTGTAACCAGAAGAACCTGAGTTACTCTCATTTACTGCAAATGTAAATTGGTACAAACACTTTGGAAGACAGTCTGGGAATATCTAATAATGTCGAATATAAGCAAATCAATGGCCCAGCAATTCCATGGTTGGGTATTTTACCTAGAGAAATTCTCGTACGTGTGTACCAGAAGATATGTACACAAGAATGCTCACAGCAGATAATACGTGCCCACAGTAGACTCTTGTTAACCTGGTCAGCTCTGCCACTTACACAGCAGTGTGACCACAGACAAGTTGCTGGTTTCTCTGTCTCTGTGCCCCATTTTCCTCATCTGTAGAACAGGATAATTATTAGCGATCACAAGGTTCTAGGGATTCAGGAAGTTGACTTACATAAAATGCTGGGCACATAGCAAAATACACCGTGGTATATTCATATTACTGAATATTATACAACCTAGCAGTGAAAAGAATGGGTTGGAGCTATACATATATCAACAGGTATATATCTTAGAAACAAGTTTAAAAGAAAGAGGCAGGCACAGAAGAACACAGATAGTATACCCCCATGTTATGAAACAAGCAAAGTTAAGCTTATAATGTAGAGACATTTACAAAAAGCACACAGAAAAGCAAGGGAACGGGAAGGAAACAAAACTCAGGATAGTGGACAGGGAGATGGGAAACACCTCCAGTGACATTTGTAAAGTTCTTAAAGTTTATAAATTGAGTATAGTTTCCTGGGTATTGTTCTTATTACAGTACAAATGTAGAACAGTAAATCCTAGAGAACCAAATCTGAATGTGAAGGTCAATTACACATAAAGATAAAATTTACACGGATGTGAACCGAACTTGTTGAAAGTCAAGAAATAAGAATTAAAGCAAAGGAAATCGTTAACATGCTGTATAGAGACTTCATTAATGAACTGAATTTGTTGTAGTTGGCTCTAGAAAATACTTTTTTGATGAAAATTTATCAATGCCGGTATACTTCTGAGTAAAATGTTTGTTTTCATAAATTGAGTCCATGTGAGCTGGGCGGGGGGGGGGGGGGGCAGAAGAACTAGTTTAAATCATCCCATACATAGTTAACGATACCTTAACAATACAATAAACGTTGAATTTATATAATGAGATTTACAGAGTCACAGGAAAAATAAGAGTTCTGGGTGGGACTTGGGCAGGGAGCAGGTTTTGGGAAATCCTAAATAATCAAATTGTTCAAAGGTAAAATAGTGAGAGAGTAATTCTTCTCTGGAGATAAGAGGGATGGGGGAAATAACCAGGAAATATTGCCATGTTATAAAAAAGAAGAGCAAATTCTATAGTGAAGTGATCATTTGGGGAGTAAGTTTGATTTACTTTCCCCAAGATTTAATTAAGCAGGCATGTAAAGTTTAGGAGTGGACATATCTTTGGACAGCTTCACTTCCAAAAGTCACCGCATACTTAGCTAGCTTCTCAGGTAACAGCAAGTACACTGCCTTTTGGATATCTTCAAGGGTGAGGGTACAGCGATTTCGGAAACACATCACACTGCAGGCTTCCATAGAAATGCGCTCAAAGATGTCGTTGATCAGGGTGTTCATGATGTCCAAGGTGTGAGATGATATGCCCCTCTGGGGAATCACTTCCTTTAGGACCCTGTTTACGTAGAGTGAATAATTTCTATGGCCAAAGTCGGTGCTGGAATGTAATTTCTTTCTGGAGATTGGGCTTTGATGTCCTCTGGAGCACTTGTTCTTTTTGCTGGTGGATCTGGCCATTGCAGATGTTGGTCTCCTTATCAGTTACGAGTGGAGAGGAGAAGGGCCTAAGAGCTGGGGAGAGCTCTCCTATTTATATTGATATGCCACAATCACACTTTTGGGGCTGCTTTTTGATTGGAGGTTACTCTTCCTATGTCACAATCACCTAGCAACAGCCTGATTTGTTGTTAAGGGAAAATCTTGTTCTTGGCCAACCTAAAGCTTTCCTAAGAGGACAGAGTGTTGGAGAAGGATTGAGGTTGGCTTCAGGGCAGAAAAGAGTGCTCATTTTTCCTATGTTTTTTCTTGGCAGTTTACAAGCATAACACAATATTTTCAGAATTGGACAAATCTCATCAAACCAGGGAGTCGGTAGCAGGGAAATCAAGGAAAAAGAACCGTGAGCCTTTTATGGGAGAATCTCTGTAAAAGTTTTCATTAAGTCATTTTATAAGCAAATGAACAATAAGCCATTAAAAACCTGGAAGTGATCATTGTATAATAAAAATATGTATAGCTAATCTGCTTTTAGAAATTAATTTAAAAATGAATCCTAACTAAAATGTATCTGACTCCCAACTCCTTATGAACAACTAAGTACAAAAGAATTAAACAAAAAGTCCTTATTTTACGATTTAAATTATTATATGTGAAAATGTGCATTCAATTTTTATAATGATGTTAATAACATTCTTGAAAATTTCACACATTTAAGTACATGCTGTGGTCTTTACCTGATACTGTAGTTCTTCTGTCATTGTAAACCAAAAGTGTAGGGTCACTCTTGTTCATGTGTTCTGCTGATATTTGTGCTTAAAAAAAAAATCTCACCTTCTTAATCAAATTCATTCCTGGATAAAACAAAAAATAAACAGAAGCAACTATAAAAATTGCAACTCACAGGTATTTCAATAGTTCACAACTGCACAACTATTAATGCTACTATAAAAAATCCTTCACTATAAGCTTCCTCACAGATAAGATAGACTACGCTATGTGTAATTTCTGGAATGCTATCTGTAATTCCTCACCTTTTTCTGTCATTCAAGAAAGTAGATCTGAAATGAGGTGAGTGGGAATAACGTTATTATAGGCAAAATTAAAAAAAGAATTTAATGTTTATTTATTTTTGAGAGACAGAGACAGAGCACGAGCCGGGGAGGGGCAGAGAGAGAGGGAGACACAGAATCCGAAGCAGGCTCCAGGCTCTGAGCTGTGAGCACAGAGCCCCACGTGGGGCTCGAACTCATGGAGTGCCAGATCATGACCTGAGCTGAAGTCGGACGCTCGACCTACTGAGCCACCCAGGCATTTAGAGGGAACATTTTGAACAGGTTCTAATTTCTAAAAACAGTGTCATGTCCGTACTTGATTTATTACCAGCAACACACCTCACGCTATGTGTCACACTGAGTAGGAGGCTGCTGCTTCCACGCATGCTTTGTGGTGATGGATCTCTCGTCAGCTCTTGCTCATTTTGCTTTCGGGATTTCCCTAGATATAATTACTTAGTTAGCTTAATGACAGCATAACTTACTTGCTAACATTTAGAAGAAGCTATCAGGTGGAGCGTGTTCACTCCCTATTCTTCACGAATCCGTGCTGAAGAGCTCTTACTAGCATAGCGCTCCTGGCCCCTCTGCCCCTCACTTCCTCCTCCCTGGGACAACCCTCCTTGGAATCATTGAGTGGGGGAGATGGCAGGCAAGCCTATCTCAGCCCCTTCTGGACTCTTGCTGGTTGTGACTGCGGGCAGCGCTGCTCCTGGGGCGAGATCACTCGTACTAGCTGGCTGTAGCTGAGGAGGTCATTTTGCTGAATTCAGAGGTGCTATAAAAGAAAGCTTACTGTTTCCCCATTCAGAAGGGCTATCCTACAGAAAAGTTCATCAGTAATAAAGGTGACATTTTAATCCCTAGGACCCTCACTCGGTTCTGCGCCTGCATGAAGAGAAGGAAGGGTGTATTACAGAAGCTAAAAGAAAAAGTCTTTCAAACCAAAACAGGAAGCTGTCTGCTAACATACTGGTCCATCAGAAAGTTCAGAAAATGGGGAATACTGATTCTATAAAATTTCTGGCTACTTTAGGGTTAACCCGAATTCCCTTTTAAAATTTAATGAATCATTCTAAAATATGTATGAGCTCACCACCGATGGGCGAGTTTTTCTTTTCCTTCTCCGTTCCTCCTCCTCCAGACAGTCTGGAACAAGGGACAGACACCTTTTTAGCATAATGACCTTCAGGAGATGCCTGTTGGATGATCAATTTGGACAATGGAGCAAATCTGATTATCTTGCATCTATCTCTGGGAACGAGCACTGGAAAATCCTCATTCTGTCACCTTCTCCTCTGCCCTCACCCTCAAGGTCTGCACTTAGAACAAAGCCTGACGTCCTTTTGGCAGGAGACCTGGGAGAGTGAAAGGGGTGATGACCAATGTACTGGAGGTCTAGGGTCTGTGGTCTCTGAGCTGCTCAAGTGCAGCTGGAATCCAAAGTTAGGAACCATTTTGTGAATTTTTCCAGGCTCCTGTTTTGTGCTAGATCACAGTGTCTGTTTGGGGCATGGGCTGTATGTCTTCCATGAACGAGCCATGTGGACTTCTGGGGTTACAACTGCTTATTCTTTCACTTATGATTGATGGTCTAGTAATGACTCAAGGTCATCATCAGGACTTGCAGTGATTATTTCACAACAGCTGTGGCAGAGGTGACATTAATTCAAAACGGAAAACATGCAAGACAGGTGTGAGTGTATTCTGGAAACATTTTACATCCACTGTATTAGTTTCCTATTGCTGCTGTAACAAACCACCACAAATTTAGCAGCTTAAAATAACAACAAATTATCTTACTATTCTGGTGGTGGTATCAGTCTGAACAGGCCTCACTGGGCTACAGTCAAGGTATCAACAGGGTTGTGTTCCTTCTAAAAGCTCTAAGGGAAAAATCTGTTTTCTTGCCCTTTCCAGCTTCTGCAGATGTGTTTCTTGGCTTTTCCTCTAACTTCAAAGCCAGTAACAGATGGTCAAGTTATTCTCATGCTGTATCAGTGACACAGATAACTGAGAGTCCTGACTCCCTCTTTCACTCATAAGGATCCTTGTGATTACATTGGGTCCACCTGGATAATCCAGGATATTCTCCACATCTCAAGACCCTTAATTTCATCTGCACATTCCATTCTGCTAGGTAAGGTAACATATTCAAAGGTTGGGGTTTGGGGATATGCGCAGCTTTGAGAGGCATTATTAAGGCATTATTATGCCCACCATATAGCCACCATAAACAGAATGAGAATGTCAAAGAAGATTTGGGTCACCAACTGCACAGAAATTGGGGATGAATGATAATGTCCTTAGTAGATCGCCAAAAATATATTTTAAAAATACTTTCCATATATGGGCTAGCTTTCATGTAATTTACTTCTTTTCTAAAAATGGAAAGTTGTCTTCTATTTTTACTTTGTGTGCTTTGCCTCTACCTTATAGTCCCCAAAGTATGCTAAATAAAATCAATTTTATCCTTGGAAGCTGGAGGCTGACAGTACAGGGAGACAGATTTTTTCTTTCCACTGTCATTCTCAAATTCCCTTCTCAATCTCTTCCCTCCTGCCTGCTCTCTCACAAGGATCTCTGGATGACAACCATGTGCTAAGCACTGCATAAGTTACACTGTGGGGACACAGAGATGAAGAAGATACAGTTCCTACTCTTAAGGAATTCAGAGCTTATTGAGGTAGACAGACACGAAAGTAAGAAGTTACTATGAACAGGGACATAAAGGCTATGACAGAGCATACACAGGGCATAGTAGGAACACAGGGTGGTACCTAGATCACTAAGCCTCCCAGGGCAGCCTTCTTGGAGGAGGTGATGTTTTAGTTGAATCTTGATGGATAATAGAAGTTTTTCAGGCAGATAAGGGTGGGGATAAAGGGGTGCAGAGGAGAATCCAGGTTTCAGTTAAGGCTGTTTATTCTCAAGCTTGGATGCACACTGAAGTCACCTAGGGAGATTATGACAAACATGCCAATCGTTCCAGGGCTAGACCCCAGACTGACTGAATCAGCCTCTGCAGTGGGTGAAGTTCAGGCATTTTTTCTTTTAAGTTCTTTTAATGTGCAGCCAGGATTGAAAGTCATTGGTTGAGCTAAGATAGAGCAAAATATTTGAAGGTGTTGGGAAGTGTTTTGTAGACACTGGAATGGGAGTTATAAGGGAAAGGGTTAAGAGGGAGGGGAGAAAAAAGAAGGGGAGCTCGGTTTTCCCAATACCATTTATTGAAGAGACTATCTTTTCCCCATTGTATATTTTCGTCTCCTTTCTCATAGGTTAATCCGCCATAATGGTTCATTTTTGGGCTTCCATTTCATTGATTGGTGTACTCTTTTGTGTGCCAGTAACATACTGTTTTGATTACTACAGCTTTGGAGTATATTTTAGAATCTGGGATTGTGATACATCCAGCTTTGTTCTTCTTTCTCAAGATCTGGCTGTTCAAGGTCTTTGTGGTTCCATACAGATTTTTTGATTTTTTTGTTCTAGTTCTGTGAAAGATACTATCAGTATTTTGATAGGGATTGCATTGAATCTGTAGATTGCTTTGGGAGTGTGGACATTTTAACCATATTAATTCTTTCAACCCATGAACACTGGCCAGCTACACACAAAAGAAAGACATTGGACCACTATCTTATACCATGCACAAAAATAAAATCAAAATAGATTAAAGATCTAAATGTAAGATCTGACAGAATAAAACTCCTAAACGAAAATAGAGAGTAGTCTCTCAGAAATCAACCTTAGCAATATTTTTCTGGATAAGTGACCCTAGGCAAGGGAAACAAAAGCAACACAAAACAATTAGGACTACATCAAACTAAAAAGCTTTTGCACAGTGAAAGGAAGTTGTCAATAAAATGAAAAGGAAACTTACCGAATGGGAGAAGATATTTGCAAGTGATGTATCTGATAGTACATCATATCCAAAATACATAAAGAACTCATACAACTCAATCTGATAATACATTCATATCCAAAATACATAAAGAACTCATACAACTCAATCTGATAATACATTCATATCCAAAATACATAAAGAACTCCTACAACTCAATACCCCAAAACACAAATCATCCCAATAAAAAAAGGGCAGAGAACCTAGAAAGACATTTTCCCAAAGAAGACATACGGAGGGCTAGCAGACACATAAAAAGGTGCTCATTATCACTGACTATCAGGGAAATGCTAATCAAAACCAAAATGAGGTACCACCTCACACCGGTCAGAATGGCTAGTATCAAAAAGACAAGAAACAACAAGTGTTGGTGAGGATGTGGAGACAAGTCAACCCTTGTGCCCTGTTGATGGGAATGTAAATTGGTACAGTCACTGTGGAAAACAGTACAGAGGCTCCTCAAAAAACTAAAATAAAAGTACCATATGATCCAGCAATTCCACTTCTAAGTATTTACCTGAGGAAAACAAGAACACTAATTCAAAAATATATATGCATCCTGATTTTTATTGCAACAAGGCTTATAAGAGCCAAGATATGGAAGCCACCTAAATGTCCTTTGGTAGAGGAACGGATAAAGACGAGGTGGTATGCATATGCAATGGAATACTACTTAGCCATGAAAAGAAAGAGATCTTGTCATTTGCAACAACACGGTTGGACTGGAGTGTATTATAAGTGAAATCAGTCAGAGAAAGACAAATATATGATTTGACTTATATGTGGAATCTAAAAAACAAAACCAACCAACAAATAAAAAACCAAAACAAAACAGAAACAGGCTCTTAAATACAGAGAACTGGTGGTCGCCAGAAGGGAGGTGGGGGTGGGTGGGTAAAACAGATGAAGAGGATTCAAAAGTACAAAGCTCCCATTCCATCTACAGAGATGAGTAGTACCTCATAGGGAATATAGTCAATACTACTGTAATACCATTGTATGGACACAGATGGTGACTATACTTATTGTGGTGAACATTTTGTAATGCGTAGAATTGTCAAATCACTATGTTGTATATACCTGAAACTAATACAACATCGTGTAGTAACCATAAAAAAGGGGGGGCCAGTTTGGAGGAAGAGAGTAGAGAATACGGGTGAGTAGAGAGGTGAATGGAGGAACAGATGGGTGATGGAGAGTGTCTCTGAGGGTGACCCATGTTCTCTTGTCATGGGACTCCAGGTTCAGAGCCATGAAGACAGGCAGACTTTGAGGTAAACATGTTTCAGTGCATTTAAACTGAGGCTAACTTTGCCAAAAAGCTCTTTCAGTGCTCATAAGGAACTTATCAGGGAGAACAGAGCAGGGGAACGAGGCTGAGGCCCACTTTGTTGTGGTGTCTTACCCATGTTACATTTCCATTCAAAGGGGAGTAAAGCAAACTTTCCATGTTCCCCTTGACTGATTTGTTGACAATTCTCTGGCCTAGGTCATTTCTCTTTGCTTTTATTCTACTTTTGCTTTTGCTGGTTTCCTGAGGCTGACACTCCTAACCTCACCGGTGCAGAGCCCTCGCCCTCCCATAGCGGAGTCACCTGTGTCCTGCTTTGGCTAATCTGAAAGCTGGGTCATTGTTCTCAGGTGACCTGAGGAAGAGTAATTAGATTAGCTTTGTGCAGAGTAAGAGCCTAAAGGAATTAGCCTTGAAAGTAAGTAGAAGAAGGTTGTCAATTCCTGATGAAGTTCCTGATGAGTCTGATGTTCTTTAGCAAAAAACAGAAAATGTATTGGGCCAACAGAGATAAGAAAAACTTTAATTCTGTTTTGAGTTCTGGTTCGCACATTACAGTAAAACATCAATTCAGTAAAAAGTAATGAAACACCTCCTGAATCAATAGATTATCATTGTAAAATGGATCTTCCTCTAACGGTAGTAAGAGTGCTCTTGCCAAACACGCAGAATAGGAATAAAAGTTGCTCAAGGTCACCTGGCCAGGAACTTGGGGAGCCAGGAGAGGTCTGACAGACATCCAGGCTGGGGCTCTTAACCACCAAGCACATGGCCTGTCATTAGTTGGCCAAGAAGGGAGGCTGTTTCATGCAAGAGAAAAGGGATAAGCAGCACCATGGAGGCATGGATCCAGAGCTCTATCCAAGAATGAGAGAAAACTGGTTTGCTCAGGTGGAGGGTTACGTCCAAGAGTGCTGAAAGAGACAGAAAGGTGGGCTTCATTTGTACAATGTCTTAAATTACAGTCTAAAGTGTTAAAATTATTCTGTAAGTATTTGAGAGTCACTGAGAATTTGAAACATGGCATAATTGATTCAAAGTGACATTTGGGGAGAGGTGGTCTGGTGCCAGGTGCAGGAGAGATTAGAACAAGGGAGAGGAGAGAGCCCAGCATTGTCATTGCTCAATGGCCCAAGAGCCGGACAATAGAGGTCTGAACCGGGAGTAGTGGGAATGGGAAGAAAGCTATTTTTGAGAGAGTTCGTAAGATTTGATGATTGATTTACTACTCGGAAGAAAGGAGAAGGAAGCCTCTGCTATCATGCTGACCTTTACTGAGCAACGACTATGTATCTAGACACAGTTCAAAGTACTTCCCAGATACTAACTCAGTGGGTTCTTACAACAACCCTATGGTATGGATCCCGTCATCATCGGCATCTCCTTGGCACAGGCGAGGAAACAAAGACACAGAGCAGGGATGTAAGTTGCGTCCTATCACACAACTGGTGAGTAGCTGGGATGGGATTCAAACCCAAGCACTTGGCTGTAGGCCCCGTGCTTCTCACTCTCAAGCATCCTGCGTCTCTCGTCTCTTATACGTATGGTGCTCTACATGCTGCGTGCTTTTGACCACTGCATCTACTTTCCACCTGCAGGAGGGTCGGGCAAGCAGGCAGGACACCAGCACCTCCTGCCTCACCGCTGTAAATTGAACTGTTGCCAACAGATAAGTGGAAGAACCAAGGCTGGAACCCAGATGTTCTGACTCCACTTCCAGGGCTCTGGCCAAAGCCTCATCTCTAGATTACTATCAGGAAGAAAAAAAAAAAGTAAAGTTCATTAACCAAAATAGTACATTTGGAGCAATGGAGAAGATGTAATTTTAGAATTTAGGATGAAAAATGTGATATTAAGCACTCTCAGGAAGTTGCTTTTCTCACCTTACATTCATTAGAGGCCCTGAGGCTGTGGTGTACATAAAGAAGGAATCATTCCTTTCCTCAACAAGGGGGAGGATTCTGACAGCCGTCATAAAGCTTTACATTCTAGACAGGTCAGAATGAAAAAACACACCTTCTCCTAGAGGGAAACAATGATTGATTCTAAATTGGGAAAAAGGGATTTTAGGAAGGGAAGCTATACTCAGAGAATCCTAATAAGGTTTTAAAACATCTCTTCTTCACTTGTCCTGTGACGCCCTTTCAAGCTGGTTCCCAGACAAAGAAGCCAGAAAGACACATCTCAAGCAGCACAAAATTAGAGGCTGATAAGCACAGCAAGAAAATTATGTTCACTGCAAAACAGCTGAAGAAGAAAGCAGGACCTGCAACGTTTCTTTGTTTAAGTACATAAAATTATTTCCCATCCTAAATGATGCAATAAAGTCTTGCTTGGTTATATTCAGAGAAAAAAATCCCCAGTGTTCTTAAAATTAATCAAATCCCAATACTCCAGTCCACTGTCTCTCCCGAGCCCAGTGAAAGAATACAAGTCTTTCAACAACTGAGACTGAAGACATTCACACCAGCACTGGTTTCCAATTCTTTTGTCACTGAGTTTTATTTTAGGACCAGCCTTGGGTGTAGTACAGTCTGTCCTTAATCTCTTTAGGCAAGGCTGTGTCACTACAGAATGGAGGAGGAATGATGGCATTAGTGAGGAATGATGGAGGAATGATGGCGTTAGTGAGGCCAGCCTGCTCTGGAGTATGCTGGAAGCTGTCCTCTGAGGACATGATCTCTCCATTCCGTTGTGTCCTGAAATCCTAATATGTGACTCACACCTGCAGAGCACTTTATACTTTCCAAAGTATCAGGAATTTAGGAATTCAAAGAATAATATTCTTTAGCGGGCCTGCTCAGTTTCCCTGATGAGGTACCTCTTCTCTCTCGTAGGAGAATGGATGGTTTTTCCACAAGGCGGGTTGAGAGGACATCTTGCTCATGTGGGCTTGTCTCGGAACCAGAGAATATTGTTACCACGTATCTCTGGTCAATGGAACACACCTTAGCAGTACTACTGTCTCTCAGCTGTGCAGATGAGGAAGGTTGTGATATAACTGAGGAACCTGAAATAATAATGTCCTTCCCTGAGTGGTGCTTCCAACAGACCTGCAAATTCAGGAAACGTCTTGCCTTCATGGCATTTTATCTTCACTGTTGAGAATCTAATCATCTTGAGGAAGTTGAGGCCACCAAATGGAAAGAAGTTTTAAACGCCGTCTCCTTCCATTTCCCCAACAACCGTTGATGTAAGCAGGGTAGCCCAACTGCTTAACAGATGAAATTTCATTTGGAGACATTATGCCCCTTGCTGCAAAGGCAGATACCTAGGAGTCTGGTAAAGCTGAGTCTAGAAATTTCCACTGATTATGCTACTGTAACAAAGCACATGCCCATGCTGCAGCCTTAGTGGATTTAGCAGGGTTCCTTGGACAGTCTCTTCCTGGAGTTGAGCAGGTCCTTGTTTTTTTGTAAGAATCTGTGTATTCCCTCCCCCCCCCCACCCCTACTAAATACTGCTCACATGAGCCTGGCTCTGTTTTCTGCTGCACATTCTTTGTAATGATCATGAGTCTAGGAACACAACTCAAAGAGACATGGGCAGGGGGAATCCTATGGGCCAGCGTGGGCTGTGCAGCACCTCCTACATTTCCAGGTTCTGGCGGAGGCTCGTGTCAAGAAATATGGAATTATTCTTTCCCCCCTTTCTAGACCAAGCCCTTCATATGATGGACTACTGCATTCCAAGAATGGTAACCATTAACAAGCAGGGTTTAAAAACTCAGCTGCTTTTGGTACAAGTAAAAGAATATTTTTAAGGAACTTGGGATTAGGGAAGGGGTTACAATCAGGAGGAAAAGCACAAATCATAAAGGAAAAGGTTGACCTTTCTGCCTATATTAGACTTAAGGACTAAGTCTATGATAAATGAGACCGTAAACAAGATTAAATGACAAGCCACACACTTGGAGAAGATATTTGTTAAGTATGTAACTAATATAAAAATAAGTATTCAGAATGTGTCAAAAAAAAAAGGCTTCCTGTATATCAGGTTTTAAAACAATAGCCTGTTGGATAGATGGGCAAATGGTATGATCAGGCGATTCATAGAAGAAATTCCCAAAAGGTAATGAGCATATAAAAAGATGATGCCCATCTCTGCAATAGGGCAATGCAAAGTAAAATTACAAAATTTATTTCACACCCACTGACTCACAGAAATGAATTACCCTGATAGCACTAATGTTAGCAAGAATGTAAGGAAAGAGTTATTATTACTATTTATATTGTAAGTGGGAGTATAAATTGCTAGGGTCACCTTGGGCGGCAACTTTGGCAATACTGGGTATATTTGAAGATGTTTATGTCCTGTAATACAGCACCCACTGTGGTGTAGCTACTCTAGAGAAACACATGCACACGTGTGTCAGGAGACCAGGACATGGACATTCAGGGAGCAATGCTTGTACAGAACAAAAGTGGAAACAAGCTGTCCCTTGGTAGGGAAATGGCTGAATAAACTACGGTTTTTCATATGGTGGAATAATCTGAAGTAATTATAACAAATGAACTGGGGTCTACCTGCATAAAACTTAAATATTGTTGAGAAAAAAATCAAGGTGCAAAATGATATGCAAGGTACGATATCCCTCATGTAAAAATTGAAGCTTAAAACAATAGCACAGATTGTTTATAGATTTAGGCATATGCGGCACAAATATGAAAAATACATGGGAATGATTCCAGCTGCCCTGTAGTAGTTACCTCCTGTGGGGAGAGAGAAAGGGATGGAGAAGTTTCAGAGGGAGGCTTTAGCTGTATCGGTAATGTTTTATTTAATTATTTTTGAAAAGACAAGTCTAATGCAAATATGGCAATATGGGTGCCTGTTATGTTATTTTCTTTCATTTTGTTTTTCTTCAACATATTTAACATTGTAAAAAAAACTCAGGTGAGATGTGTTGGCTTTATGTCTGAAGATGCCTTGTGCCAAGACAAAATTTAATTGGCTCACTAGTACTTAACCATGGGTACTTTAGAGCAGTCAGTAAAAATTCCTAGCGGGTGCACAAACACAGAAACCCAAAGCTCTGAGGGTATCTTCATGATGGGATGTTAGAAGCCAGATGTTAAGACATTTATCTAATGTTGCTTCATATTACACATGTATTGTCTTCCCTGCTAATTGTAAATGATTTGATAAAAAAGAATGTTTCTGTATTCCCTATTGCTTTTATCACAGTGCCTTTAAAAAATATTGGTCCAGAAATGATGTATTCAACAAAATGAACTAGTAAAAGAATAAATGGATATTCTTTTGGAATACAATGACTACTTTAGACTTGGTCACAGTTTGCTTGTGTCTCAGAGCAGCTTCATTTACAATAACAATTTTGGGGTTTATCTTTCCCTATTCCATATATTACAAGTGGTAATAGCAGCTGAGGTAACTATTTTATCCCTTGTAAATCTCCAACATAAGCGCCTATTTTTCTTAATGATGTGATTGTTGATTTCTTTAGAAACCACGAGCAATGTCTGGGGCACCTGGGTGGCTCAGCTGGTTGATCGTCCAACTCTTGACTTCGGCTCACATCATGGTCTCGTGGTTTGTGGGGTTCGAGCCCTTAGAATAAATAAACATTTTTTAAAAAAGAAAAAGAAACCACTAGCATGTCAGAGCCAGAATAATTCTACATGGAGACATAAGATAAAGTTCTAGAAGGAAAAGATACCATAAGGATCTCAATTTTCTCAGCTCAAATGTAAGCAGAAAATAAATCTGGATTCATGGTGCTCATGAATTAATAGAAAAATAATTTCCTGGAGACTAGCAGAAAGTGCTCTTTCCAGGGGTTGTGACCACTCATTTTGGAGCAACTCCTGTTGGTGTGAGTGGTGGCCAGGGTTCAGACACGGTCACCATGAACAATGAGGTCATCTCAATTTTTTTTAATTGAATAAAAATCATCAAAATTGATGAATAATTCATGTAAACAAATAGGAACAAATTATTGAGTATCTACTATGTGCTAAGCACAATGCTAAATGCTCATTGTTCTATTCTAGCCTCTCAACAGCTCTGTGAGGAAGATACTTGTGATTTCACGGTTATCTGTATAATTGTGTTTTATTCACTTGCATTCTAATACACTTCCTTGAATGAGAGAAAAATAGAGTGGTGCTCCAGATTTTCTGTTAGAAGTTACCCAGAAGTTGAGGCACTCATGTGGGAGTATGGTGGCCTTGTGAACAGCACCTATGGATATCTTGGTGGGAAAAAAGAATTGAGAAGGGCTAGGCTATAGTGTAAAATTTAACCCTGTTTGAATTTCCTACCACCGGGGAAAATACTGGGTAGTGCCTTCATATATATTTTTATTTTTAAAATTATGTGTTTAATTTAAGGTACATTAAAAAAAACTGTGATCAGTATATAAAGCCATAATTTCTTATTACATAGGATCACTAGAAGCCAAAACCCAGAGGTGATTGACTTAAAGACAATGTAAAGACAAATGTTAAGTAATGAATATGAATATTGAGTAAGGAACAGGAACAGGTATTATGAAGATAAGGCAAAATCTTATTTATTTATTTAGAGAAAGCGTGTGAGCAGGGGGAGAGGCAGAGAGAGAGAGAGAGACAGAGAGAGAGAAAGAGAGAATCTCAAGCAGGCTCTATACTCAGCGTGGAACCTGACATGGGGTCAATCCCACAATCCTGGGATCAGGAGCTGAGTCGAAATCAAGAGTCGGACACCCAACCGAGTTACCCAGGCACCCCAAGAAAAGACAAAATCTTGAAGATGATATGTGAGCAGTTGGCACTGGGGAGACGGGGTCCCTGCCGGGACTGAGGTCTAGAGGTAAGGCCAGAGGTATGTGCTGGTCTGTGTCAATTATTGTTGGAGCGGTGCTCACTCACTTTCTGGGACTTTAGCAGTCTTCTTGCAACTTCAGTTATTCCAGATTGGAGTGTTCAAGAATGCAATAAAGTTGTCTGAATCAGAAAACTGGGCCCCTGATGTGTCAGTTCTCCCCTTCAGGATGGGCAGTCATAAAGACTTAGGCAGAATTACTGGGATCTCTGCCCTGCAGCCTTTTTATGGGTGAAAGTCAAGGGCTCTTTTCAGCCAACTTTCTGTGGAGGAGGCAGGAATCAATCCATTTCTCTTTGCTGTTGCTGTTGTTTCCATGACCCTTATTTTATTTTATTGTAGTGATTTTCTTTACTTCTCAGAGTCGAAAGTTGTTTGGGGGCTCTTTATCAAGTACTATCTGTGTGCCAGGCACAGTGTGGACCAGGGATACGGAGTGAAATACAGACTCTTGCCCTTGAAGATCTATGGGAAACATTTTTTTTTTTTTTTTTTTTTTTAGTGTAAAGGATGTCTATTTTTAATTGAAATATTGTTCACACATTTGTTGTATTAGTTTTAGGCATACATTGTAGTCATTCCACATGTCTATACATTATGTTGTATTTAACCACAAGTGTAGCTATCATGTGAAAGCATACAACAGTATTATTACCGGATTGACTCCATTCCATTGGCTGTCCCTTGTATCCCTAGGAACTCATTCACTGCATAGCTGGACGCCGGTATCTCTCTCTCAAAGGTGTCCATTCTTTATCTTTTTTTTTTTTTTTTATGAAATTTATTGACAAATTGGTTTCCATACAACACCCAGTGCTCATTATGGGAAACATTTTTAAGGAGAACTTGAGAGGCTGGTCAGCGAAGCAGACTAGATTTAAAAGCTGATTCAGGACAGATAAACTCAGAAAATAGCAAAGACTTCTAAGAGACTCTCCTCATATTATACGATAATAAAGAAGGAACTGGAGTGCAGAAAACCTAACACAGAATCATGGTTGCATATGGATGGAGGTATCGGTGAGAGCTCAGGTATCCAGGTTTGCCCTTAAGCCAATACTAAAAGACAGTGGCTACCCTTATTAATTCTTAACACTTTCAGAGATGGAGTTTCCACATTTTTCTCACAATTCTTATACCCAGATATTTTCTAACGTCTATCCTAAATCCCTCCTATTGAAAGTTAAGCCCCTCCTTGCGTGGAGACCAGCTGTCTGCTGTTTCTTTCAGTTTCATGAAAGATTGGAAGGAACTTCTGAGTCTGCCCTCCCTGTCCCCAAATCTGTATTCCATTCCAAATTCTCAGCTATTCTCAGCACCTCTGACCACGATTTCTATCATTCTGGTTCTTCCTTCTTGTAATTTTTTTAAGCCCCCGAATAGCTATGCATCATCTTCAGTGTTTCCTTCTAATTATATAAACACACATCTTTTTTGGTTTACTGTTCCTTAACTCATATTTCAAATTTGTAAGTTCTTACAATCTCCCTTCTTGCATTTTTTACTTCTTCACATGTTCCTTCATCTACAAATTCAAAATTTAAATGTTATTTAAAGTTCAAGTGTTTTTTTTTTTTCCTTTGACGTGGATTTAATTTTCTTCTCAGGGAATCAGTATTGTCCCTTTTGCATGTAGGCATCTGAGCAAGAAAAGTGAGCCCAGTGATATCAAGTTGGTTTTTCTGGGTCCTGAGGGCTGGAGTCACACTATTCAGTGTATGAGAACACAAGGGAGAAAATTATCACTCTAGTATTTTGAGTGCTTTTCTGGGCTATAATTTCCAGAATGTGGATCTTTAGGGGCACCTTAATGCTGCTGCTAGCAAGGAAGGAGAGGATGGAAAATAAATATACTCAAGGGCCTAGAGGCTATTACTGATGCTAGAGGCAAGTAGTCAGGCAACAAGAAGTAAATACAACAAAACAGTAGGAAAAAGATATTTACCTTTGGTCCCTTGAGCAACACGAGTCCGGAGCTAAGGGAAGATTGTCCCAAGGCTTCTGCATGCAGCAGCCTTAACAGGTGGCTTATAGAACCTTCTAGCCATATAGTGATTGACTCTGAGCAGCTGCAGCTTGCAGACCTGAAAATAGCCTGAAAATGAGTTTTCTCTGTCCCAAGAGCTACATAAGGCAGAGCTGGTGAGAGAAACGACAGCTGGACATCAGTGATATTTGAACAGCTCTTTACAAAATGCTTTCCATGCCCATTGTTGGAAGGGGACCTCACAACAACCCCAGGAGGGACAAAGGGCAGATATTACTAATACTCTGTTACATAGAAAGTGAGCTCAAGGGGCTTAAATAAATTGCCCAAGCCATGTACTTACTTGTAATGTTATCCCATGCTTCCCAGGGCACAAGAGCCTGAGGGGAGAACTGGATCCTAATAGTAGTCTTTAAGTAGTATTAATTTAATCTTCACTCACCAACTTTTGGGGATTCCAGGTTTCCTAAAATTTAGTAATACTAATACTAATAACAGCAATTATAATAAAAGCACAGCCAACATTATTTTAACACTTACCACATGCTTTTTATTTTATTTTTAAGAATTTTTTATTATTTTTAAGTAATCTCTACACCTAACACTGAGCTTGAATTTTCAACGCGATCAAGAATCGTGTGCCCTACTGACGTAGCCAGCCAGGCACCCCAACCACATGCTTTTTAAACCTCATAGCAATCCTAACACCTAACAGATACTATTATCCATATTTAACAAATGAAAAAATGCAGTCTGGAGATGGTTAGTAATTTGTCCAAGATAACACAGCTAATAAGTGAGAAGTGGCTGTTGTAAGATTATAACCAAAGATTTTATAATCCCAAAGTCACATATTTGCATCAGGAAAAATTCAGGGACTAATTTAAGGAGTCCCCAGGAATGTCCTCTGATCCTCAGAAGCACAGCCCTACTGGCTACAAAAGCATTTACGCTCCCAGATGGTGGCCCCATGGGGCTGCTCTGACTCTTGGCCCTGGCTGGTATGGGTCTCTGTCCATGGTGGTTCTGGCTGCCTCATCCCTGTCCCCATTTCTCCAGCAGCCACTCCAGTGAAGGAGGCCCAGTGTGAACTATTCCTCATGCAGCATGGCTTCATGCTCTGGTTTCTTACAGAGATTTCAGCAATAAAGCCCTTTATCTCTCTTCTCAAGAACTTGGGCATGGACCCAGAGAGGCAAAGGGCTCTGACTAGCATGCCCTTTGCTCTGGTCAAAATTGTTCTTCTCTTTGAACAGCTGCTTCTCATCTTTACACAGATCATGTCCTCCAAATCTCCCATGCTTAGCACACACTTTTGCGTTTCATGAAAATAGGGCCCTGTGGGACAGTCACACATAGCCAAGTAGGCAGATCTCTTACAATTAGTATACCTTTTAGACCCTTAAACTTGAAGCCCAATTACATCCATTATTGTGACCATTCTTGTTATTTATGTATCAGATTATCTCCTATTAAGTTGTGTTTATGTTTTTTTTTGCAAGCTCATCCTTGCATTCAAACATACAGCAGAGTGCTTGATATGTAGTTTATATGTATAAATGAACGAATAGATGTTGGTAAACAAAACTAAGGGGCTCCTCCTAGTGCTGATTTTAGATTAGGTTACTACCAGAATCCTTAAATCAGCCCAACTCATTTGTACCTCAGGATATTTGCACTTGTTCCCTTTCTCCAGAATGTTCTTCTGTAGAGTTTCACATGGCATCCTCTCACTTCATTCACATCCAATGTAACCTGCTCAGAGAGGCTTTCCCTGACAACCCAAGCTAAAATTGAAGCTCTCTAACCCCTTACCCCGATTTCATTTTTCTCAATGGAACTATTTTTTGTTGGTGTAGGGTCTGTTTTATCTACCAAGTTCCATGAAGGTTGAGACCTTTGTTTTGTTCCCTACTTTATCTTCATAGCCTTGAAAAGTCGCTGACAGATAGAAGGAACTCAGTAAATATTTATTGAATAGGTGAAAGGCACCTCACAAGGAGGTGCTCACAAGGTGGTGTGCGGCCAGGTGCGGAGGCTTCCTTCGTGTTTATTAGGCACCATCTAGAGAAGACATTCAAAGCTCAACAGTCTGGTAACATCTCAAAGGTTGACTTCTCAAATAAGTTAATTGTTTATTGATCTCTTCCTGTTGCTCCTTGAAAATGTGCATCACGATCTATAAAACTCTTAGTGCAAAGTCCATTATTTCCTGGTGTTTACAGCTGGACAGTTTCATGATGAATGACGATTTATATTAAAATCTGGTTTACCTGCCATCTTGGAGGAAAAAGTAGACGTTTGTGTAATGGAAGTTTATTTTTAAATACTTTAACTTAAAAAAAAAGCTATTTTGCTGATATTACGATATTTACCTATTTTTTGGACCTTTGTTTCTGGCCCAAATGGGGTAATAATGATTAGATTTACCTTCTTACCTGAAATAACTCACAAGCGGAACAAAATACATGAAAGAATGGTTATCAAGATACTAGACATTAGATAATGAAAAACAGTTATCTCTGAGAGATGATACAGAAGCAACATGAGTCCTATAATCGGCCCAACTTAGCGTCTTAAGATAGTTTCTAGGTTATGTATGGTGCAGGGAGGGGAACCCAGACCAGAGGTGAGCAGACTCCCTGAATATAAGGGGCTGAAGCCAGAAGTCCAGGAAGGCCAGATGGTTAAGAATTCAAGGGACAGAGTACCAGAAAAGCGGGAGTTGCACACAGAAATTTAGAGGTCTGCTCAGGGTCTCCTTGAGGATTAGTGGAGTACTGGCCCACTCATGCAGATGTACAAACCAATTGTAATGGAGGGAAGAACCACTCAGAACAGGTAGAGGCAGCAATCTCTCTGGCTCACCCAGCATAGGGAATCGTGCCTGTTTTCACCAGTAGGGGTAGAAAACGTAATTCCTGGGGCATCAGATGAAGTACTCAGAGACGTTTTCTCTCAGTAGCAGAACAAAATTAGTTCTGTTCTAAATGTTGGTTTGGTCCTGCCTAATAAAACCTTAAAGTAAGACCTGAAGTGTACAAGTAACTGGACTACATTCCAGAGCAAAGCTAAACAACATGGTAAATACTTGGCATCTGGTAACAAGAGCATCAGAGAAGGAGGGAAATACAACTCATAAGGTTAAAAAATTTATCAAGGGGGGTGGGAGGGAGGGGAGGGTGGGTGATAGGTACTGCGGAGGGCACCTTTTGGGATGAGCACTGGGTGTTGTATGGAAACCAATTTGACAATAAATTTCATATATTGAAAATAAAATAAAATAAAATAAAATAAAATAAAATAAAATACCCATAAAAAATTTATCAGAAGAAATGGACCAAAAATGGCACAAATAATGGAATTGGTAGAAAAGGACATTAAAATAGCAATAGCTATATGCTATATATTCAAAAGGCTAAATGAAAGATTTAACATATTAAGTAGAAACATGAAATATATTTAAAAAGACCCAAATTGAAATTCTAGAGGTGAGGGGCGCCTGGGTGGCGCAGTCGGTTAAGCGTCCGACTTCAGCCAGGTCACGATCTCGCGGTCCGTGAGTTCGAGCCCCGCGTCGGGCTCTGGGCTGATGGCTCAGAGCCTGGAGCCTGTTTCTGATTCTGTGTCTCCCTCTCTCTCTGCCCCTCGCCCGTTCATGCTCTGTCTCTCTCTGTCCCAAAAATAAATAAACGTTGAAAAAAAAAATTAAAAAAAAAAAAAAAAAGAAATTCTAGAGGTGAAAAAACCAATAATATGAAAAATATACTAGATCATATTAATGGCAGATTAGCTACTACAGAAGTAGTGAATTTGAAGCCATAACAGGAAGAAGAAATTAAAAAAGAAACTACAAAGCATTTTGAACTGAAGAAAATGAAAATATGACATAGCGAAATCTGTGGGATGCAGTTTAAGCAGGATTTAAAAGGAAATATATAGCACTAATTAACTATGTTAGAACAGAAGAAAGGTCTCATATCAATGACCTTAATGTCCACCTTAAGAATCTTGTAAAACAAGAATAAACGAATGACAAGAAAAAAAAGAGAAAAATAATAGAGAAAAATGAATGAAGCAAAAACCTGACTAGCATCAATAAAATTGATAACCGTGCGGCCAGAGTGATCAGGATTGAGAGAGGCGACATCACTACAGATTGTAGAAACAGTAAAAGGATAAGGGAAAAGCATGAATAGCTTTTTGACAGTAAAGTCAAATTTCTTAAAAGACACAAATTATCAAAGTTCCCTCAAGAAAACAATAGATAGCCTAAATATCCCTATAAGCCACTAAAATCAGGTCTGTAGTATATAAATCTCAGAAAGAAAACTCCAGGCCCAGATAACCTCACTGGTAAATTCTACCAAACATTTAAGACAAAAACAGTCCAAACCTACACAAACTCTTCCAGAACATTGAAAAGGAGAGAATATTTCCACTCATTTCATGGGACCAGCATTACTCTGACATCAAAATCTAGCAAAAATATTACAAGAAAAAAAAAAATCACAAACCTAAGGTCTGGCTCCTGACCAGAATTCCAGATCTTCCAGCTCTGACCATAGGTAATTACAAAGGCTTTACCTCACAGGAATTATGGAAACAAGCTGCCACCTCCACAGGACACCGCAGTCCCTGAAGGAAGTTGCAATCAAGGACTCAGACTCCCCTCGCTGACCAAACTCTTAATCATAGATGCGTTCCTAACCCAGGTGCCTCCACTTAGCGCCTCTTTATTGGGGTCCTTTGGCCAAGGCCTTCTTCAGGTATCTCTGCCAACATCACTCTTTTTACTGGGATGGAAAGAGGAAGGGGAAGACTTAAGGACTTTTTTCTCCACTCTGACTTAGTACTCAGTACTTTTCCACTCCTGGCCCTTCCCTCCTCCCTCAACCCCACTCTCTGGGTCCATAAAATGGCAGCAGTCTTTTGTATGGGGCTCCCTCAGCAGTGAGACCATTCTCTCAGTTTGTGCTGATAAATCTGACCCTCACTGGCCATGTTCCTGGGGAAAAAAGTGGAACACTGAAGAAGCTGGCATTTTCTCCTGTTTAGCCGTTTGCTAACAGTAATTGATTACAGGCTTGACTATGACTTTCATTCTGGCTTTTCTTAGTTGACACCTGGCAGCTAAGCTCCCTCCAGCTCAGTTCAGCTCTTAAAACTAATATCCTTCATGAACACAGATGCAGATTCTTAACAGAATTTTAGCAAATCAAACCCTGCAATATAAAAAATGATTATACATCATATCAGGATGCAAAGCAAGTTTAACATTTGAACACTAATATAATCAATATATTTTACTATAATAACAACCTTAAAATTAACCATATAAGGGGCACCCAGATGCAAACTACTCCCAGATGCAAACTAGTTATTTTTGTTGTTGTTGCTTTTATTCAGGAATGGACATTGAATTTTGCCCAAGCTTTTTCTGCATCTTTTGATAGAGGGAGACACAGAATCCAGAATCCAAAGCAGGCTCCAGGCTCTGAACTGTCAGCACAAAGCCCGATGCAGGGCTAGAAGCTACAGACTGCCAGATCATGACCTGAGTCGAAGTCGAACGCCCACCTGACTGAGCCACCCAGGTGCCCCTGCAGTAACCAGGTGAGCGTTTGACTCTCTCTGTCTCTGCCCCTACCCCACTCTTTCTCTCTTTTAAAAATAAACATTTTTTAAAAATTAAAAAAAATAACCATACAATCATTTCAAAAGACCCATAGATCAAATCAATTGACCCATAGATATAGAGTCAACTGACTTTTGAGAAGGTAGCAAAGACATTTCAATGGAGAAAGGAACTCCTTTTAAAAAAAATTTTTTTTATGTTTATTTATTTCTGGGAGACAGAAAGAGACAGTGTGAGCCAGGGAGGGGCAGAGAGAGAGAGGGAGACACAGAATCAGAAGCAGCCTCCAGGCTCTGAGCTGTCAGCACAGAGCCCGATGTGGGACTCGAACCCATGAACCATGAGATCATGACCTGAGCCAAGGTCTGACGCTCAGCCTACTGAGCCACCCATGCACCCCCAGAAAGGTACTCATTTTAACAAATGATTTTGTCACAAAAAATAAAGCCGTGACATCCTATATAAAAATTCATTCAATTAATTGGATCAAAATGGACAACAGACATTAATGTAAAACCTAAAACTAAAAAAAACTTCTAGAAGAAAACATGGGACAAAAATCTTTCTGGCCTTAAAATAGGCAAAGACTTCTTAGAGACAACATCAAAAACATGATTCATAAGATAGCAAATGAAAATGTACTGGATTAGAATTAAGAACTTCTGCTCTTCAAAAGACAATGTTAAGAGAATGAAAAGACAAACCAATTATTGGGAGGAAATAATTGCAAATTATATATCTGACAAAGGATTTGTATGTATCAAGAATGTACAGATGGTCCCAGACTTAGAATGGTTTGACTTTCAATGTTTCCACTTTATGATGGTATGAAGAGATATGTAATCAGCTGAAACTATACTTTGAATTTTGAGTTTTGATTTTTTGCTTGCTAGTGATGATACTCCCTCATGATGCTGGGAAGTGCAGTGAGCTACAGCTCTGTCAACCACATGATCACCAGGGTCAACAACTGATAAACTTACAACCAGTCTGTACCCAGACAACCATCCTATTTTTCACTTTCAGTACAGTATTTAATAAATTACATGAAATTCAATACTTTATTTTAAAATAGTCTTTGTTTTTAATGATTTTCTCAACTGAAGGCCAATATAAGTGTTCTGAGAATGTTTAAGGGCTGGGCTAAGAAAGCTTAGCAAAATCCGTTTTAAATGCATTTTCAATTTAACAGTATTTTCAACTTAGGATGGGTTTATCAGAACATAACCGCATTCTAAGTTGAGGAAGATCTATATAAAGAACTCTCTTAATAAGAAAAACTTAATAATAAGAAAACAAACAACCGGGTTAAAAAATGAGTAAAAGACTTGGACGCTCGTTTCACCAAAAAAGATATATGGATGACAAATAAGCACATGACAATGTGCTCAACACCATTAGTCTTAGGAAAATACAAATTAAAATTACATTGAGATACCATTACATTGTTTATTAGAATGTGTAAATATAAAATGACTGATTCTAGGGGCGCCTGGGTGGCGCAGTCGGTTAAGCGTCCGACTTCAGCCAGGTCACGATCTCGCGGTCCGTGAGTTCGAGCCCCGCGTCGGGCTCTGGGCTGATGGCTCAGAGCCTGGAGCCTGTTTCCGATTCTGTGTCTCCCTCTCTCTCTGCTCCTCCCCTGTTCATGCTCTGTCTCTCTCTGTCCCAAAAATAAACGTTGAAAAAAAAAAAAAATTAAAAAAAAAAAAAATGACTGATTCTACCATGTGTTGGTGTGAATGTGGAACAACCAGAACTCTCATGCACAGCTGGTAGAAATGTAAAATGGTACAACCACTAAAAAAAAAAACCCAGAAAACCCCCCAAAAGTTTGGTGGTTACTTAAACAACACCTACTGTATGATCCAGTCATCCCAATCTTAGCTATTAACACAAGAGAAGTAAAATCTTATGTTCATACAAAGACTTATACCCAAATTGTTCTTAGAGCTTTATTTTTAATAACTCTAACTGGAAACAACTTAAATATCCAACGATAGGTGAAAAGACAAAGAAACTGTGATATATTCATATAATGGAATTCTATTTGGCAATTTTATTTTATTTTATTTTTATTTATTATTTATATTTTTTATTTAATTCAGCAATTTTGAAAGACTGAACTAATGATATACACAGTATATATGAATTTCAAAATAATCATGCTGAGTGAAAGATGACAAACAAAAAAGGGTATGTAAGGTATGATTTCATTGATATAAAATTGTAGAAAATGCAAACTAATCTACAGAAATAGAAGATAGATCTGTAGTTGTTTTAGGATTGGTCATGGGGACAGAGATACAAGAAAGGGGCATTCTAAGGGGGCATGCGTAATTGTTCAGAATTAATGAGTATTTTCATTATCTTAGTTGTGACGGTTTCACAGATATATACTTACGTCCAAACTCCAAGTGTATACTTTAAATATGTATATAAATTATACCTCAATGAAGATGTTAAAAATATACAATTTTTTTAATGAAAACCTTTCAAAAAAGAATTTCCTTTATCTTGCATTTCTTAAAAGAGTTAAATGAATATGATTAATACCTTCTGATTGACTCTGGGGTCATCATTATGAATGTGAATTATTATTAGACAGCCTCAAAAATGAACTCAAACAGGGGTGTCTGGGTGGCTCAGTCGGTTAAGTGTACAACTCTTGGTTTTGGCTCAGGTCATGATCTCACAGTTTCATGAGTTAGAGCCCCTCATCTGGCTCTGTGCTGACAGTGCAGAGCCTGCTTGGGATTCTCTCTCTTCCCCTCTCTCTGCCCCTCCCCAAATTGTGCTGTCTCTGTCTCTCTCAAAAATAAATATAAAATAAACTTATATATATATATATATTATATTTATATATATATAAACATATATATTATATATAATTCCATATATATATATTCCATGACCTCCTGTCAACAGTGCATCCTCTTCTGAACTGAAACGTTATTGAATGCACTATTGGCCTCAGGTGTGTTGCCAAAGTCTTCTACAGAAAAGAGCTCAGAAGCCATCTCAGCAGAAGATCTCATTCTTCACTTCCCAGTACTGAGAAGCTCTCGCTCACTCAGCTTCCTTGGGTTATCCCCAGCCTTCCTTCTCCCTCATTTTAAAGGTGAATCTCAGGGTGCCTGGGTGGCTCAGTCAGGTAAGCGCCTGACTTTGGCTTAGGGCATGATCTCATGGTCCGTGAGTTCGAGCCCCATGTTGGGCTCTGTGCTGACAGCTCAGAGCCTGGAACCTGCTTCGGATTCTGTGTCTCCCTCTCTCTCTGCCCCTCCCCTGCTCATGCTCTGTCTCTCTCTGTCTCAAAAATAAATAAAACATTAAAAAAATAAATAATTAAAGGTGAATCTCAGCTGGTGGGCCATGTATTGCCTTTCAAAGACTTGGCCAGCACACATTCTCTGTTTCGTAAGTGAATGAATAAAAAAACAATTAAATAATTCTATAATCTGAGATATGCTATCTTCTTTTCTGTTGCTATATTCAAGTTGCTGAGCTTCTGATGCTATTTTTTAGAGAGCTGCTGTGTGGGATCTCATTGCTGCTCATGGTGATGGGGACATTAAAGACCAGAGCTCTGGTGTTAGTCATTACACTGTAAGTGCCCAGGTCACAGAGGTGAAAGGAACAGCCTCATGATTACTGTGAAAAATGACATGAACTTTGTTTTGTTGTCAGCTCAAGGCATATGAAAATTGGAGTAATTTTTGTTTGCCAAGCAGAGAGCTAGATATTTTCATACTACTTTTTCTTCTCTTCATTATCCTAAAAGTTTTAAGTTATTTCTGGCTCCTCTTTTATCATTTATTTTGAATGCAGTAAGGCTTTCTCTACAGGTTTGTTGACAGCTTCTCATTGAACTTTTCTGGGAGCAAGCATGTTAATAGCATATTTAATGTCAGTATAAGCCATTGATTTGGGTTTGTGATATTTGCTGGAACATTGTGTCCTGAATAAAACATAAAAACATACTAAAATGTAACCTCAGAAACAGAATACTTAAATAGTCATGAATGAGAAAGCATAATCCAATTATTTTTTCCCCTGGAGTACACAGAATGTAGAAATTTAAATCTATTGGATTAGGACTTGATTTTAAGAAGTATTATGTTTCAGAAAAATTCCTTTTAAGAACAAATAGAGAAGATAAATGAAGACATCTGAAAAGTTTCTTGCTAAAACAGCTATAAAAGGTGTAACATATATGACAGTAAAAGTCATTTACTGGCATTTGTCATTGAAATGTTGGTCTTTAGAAATGAATTGCTTTAATATAGGTAAATTGTGTATTGCTGCTCTTCTAATAAAAATACACTGAAAAAAATAAATCCTCTGAAGTTGATGGCTTATTTAATCTTTTTTTTGCATCATTGAAAATTATGATTCTGTTATTGTAGTCATTCATTTAACTTGAGGATATGTGTTGAGAAATCTTAATTTGGTGGGAAGATGGTGGAGTAGGAGGACCCTGAGCTCTCTCTGTCCCACATTTACAACTAGGTATCATCCACATCCAAGTCAATAAACCTGAGAGCAATCTGAGGACTGGCAGAGCAAACTCCAAACTAAATATACAGGAGAAGCTGCATCTGAAAGATTAGGAAAGTCAGAAAGGTGGAGGTAAGCCACCGGCAGGAGGGAGGGGGCTGCGTCCATGGAGAGGGCATGGAAACAGGCCCTTGCATCAGGGAGCTGACATGAGAAAGACTAATCCCTATAACATTTGGCTTTAACCAGAGGGACTGAATTCTGTGAGTTTGTAAAACCAGTGGGACTTGGCACCAGGAGCTTTAAAAGTCAGCTGACTCAGCACTGGGTGAGCCAGGATGGTGAATGATAGCTGGGTCACCACTCGCTAAGAGACAGCAGCCTATGCAGAGAGGCAATGTAAAAATGACAGTTTATACAACACCGGGGGTGGGGGTGGGGAAACGGAGACAGATCTATTCATACTGATTTAGGAGCTTGTTGGGGGACTTCTCCATGAGGGAGCTGGCAGGCATCATTTTCCTCCCCTGCCCAGCAGCATAAACACAGAGCCACCTGTGGGAGGCAGTGCAGCACAGACACTTGGTACCTAACCAGCCAGCAGTGTGCCACTCCCATGAGTTCTCTTGAGGACTTGCCCACTTCAAGCTTGCTAGCGTTGGCCCCAAGCTCAGGGCAAATTTTGGTGCCATGTGCACTGGACAGAGCCTTACACCTCTAGCTACCCCAGCCTGCAGTCCCTAGCCACTGTAGAGCTTTGGGGAATATGGCATAGGACTAGTGGCCCAGCACGAATTTTCTTAACACCACTGCCCTGCTTCCAACTTCCCCATTGGGCATGCCCCTTCAGGACTGGTCTGCCTGGTTCCCACTAACAACACGGAGAGCCAGCATAGTCCACAACAGGCGGAGAGTCAGTGCAGTAATCTGCAAAGTGACTCAGGCACAGCAGCAGGGTGTAAGCAACACACGTAGAATACTCTTCTGAAGTGCCAGGCTCTGGTGAACAGGGACACTGCACTGCAGGGAACTCCAGGACCCCTTCTGCATAAAGTCACTACTTTCAAAAACAGAAGATGTAAGTGACTTTCTTAACACACAGAAACAGACACAGAGAGGTAGACAAAATGAGGAGACAGAGAAATTTATTCCAAATGAAAGAACAGGACAGGGCCATGGCCAGAGATCTAAGCAAAACAGATGCAAGTAACATGCCTGATAGAAAATTTAAAGCAATGATCATAAGGATACACACTGGACTTGAGAAAATAATGGAAGACATTAATGAGATCCTTAACACAGAGATAAGGAATAGCATAGCAGAGATAAAGGGCCTAATAAATGAAATGAGAAACATGCTTGATGAAATGAACAGCAGGATGGAAGAAACAGAGGAATGAATTAATGGTCTAGAAGATAGAGTAAGGGAAAGTAATCAAACTGAACAAAAGAGAGAATAAAGAATTATGCAAAATAAGAATAGACTTAGGGAACTCAGTGACTCAATCAAATGTAATAACTTTCATATCGTAGGAGTCCCAGAAGAAGAAGAGAGAGAAATGGGGCACAGACAACTCCCATCAAAATCAACAAAAGTTGACGTGCACAAAGACACATTGTAATTAAATTTGTAAAATATAGTGGTAAAGAAAACATTTTGAAAGCAGAAAGACAAAAGAAGTGAGTTACTTGCAAGGGAAAACCCATAAGGCTAGCAGGAGATTTTTCAACAGAAACTTTGCAAGCCAGAAAAGAGTAGAATGATCTATTCAAAGTGCTAAATGGGAAAAATCTTCAGCCAAGCATATTCTATCCAGCAAGCTTATCATTTGGAACAGAGGAGAGATAAAAAGTTTCCCAGACACACAAAAACTAAAGGAGTTCATGACCACTAAACCAACCCTACAAGAAATATTAAAGGGGATTCTTTGAATGGGAAGGAGAGGCCAAAAGTGACAATATAAAGGTAAGGAAACACAAAAGCAGTAAAAATAAATATTTCCTAAAAAATCAATCAAGGAACACACACATACACAAAGGATATAAAATATAATAACATATGCCTAAAATGTGGGTGGGAGAGAAAAGAATGGGTTCAAACTTAAACTACCATCAATTTAATATAGACTACTATTTGCAGAAGAGGTTATATACAAACCTAATGGTACTACATATCAAAAACCATTAATAAATATGCAAAGAATAAAGAGAAACAAATCCAAATATATTGCTAAAGAAAATCAGCAAAACATGAAAGAGAGAAAGACAAGAAAGGATCAGAGAAAATCTTCAGAAACAACCACAAAACAAGTAATAAATGGCAATAAATACATATATAAATGATTACTTTGAATGTAAATGGACTAAATGCTCCAGTCAAAAGACATGGGATGACAGAATGGATTAAAAAAAAAAAAAAACAGGACCCATCTATATGATGCCTACAAGAGATTCATTTTAGACCTAAAGACACCTAGAGATTGAAAGTGAGGGGATGGAGAAACACGTGCCATGCAAAAAGAAGTCAAAAGAAAGCTGGAGTAGCAATATTTACATCAGAAAAAATAGACTTTAAGAGAAAGAATGTAACAAGAGACAAAGAAGGACACTATATAATAATAAAGGAGTCGAGCCAACAAGAAGATATAATGATTGTAAATATTTATGTACTCAACGTAAAAGCACTCAAATACATAAAACAGTTAATAACAACTGTTAGATCAACTAATTGATAATATATGATAATAGTAGGGTACTTTAACACCTCACTTACATCAATGGACAGATCATCTAAACGGAAAACCAAGAATGAAACAATGGCTTTGAATGACATGCTGGAAGAGATGGATTTAACAGATATATTCAGATGTTGCATTCTAAAACAGCAGAATACACATTCTTTTCAAGTGCACATGGAACAGTCTGCAGAATAGGTCACATACTAGCCCATACAAAAATTTTCAACAAATTCAAAATTGAAGTCATACCATGCATCTTTTCTGACCATAATGCTATGAAAGTAGATGTTAACCACAAGAAAAAATAGAAAGACCACAAATGCATGAAGGTTAAATAACATGCTACTAAACAATGAATGGCTCAACCAGGAATTAAGAGCAGAAATAAAAAAGTACATGGAAACAAATGAACATGAAAACACAATGGTCCAAAACCTGTGAGATACAGCAAAAGTGGTTCTAAGAAGAAAGTTTATAGCAGTACAGGCCTATACCAAGAGGCAATAAAAATCTCAAATAAACAACCTAACCTTACACCTAAAGGAGACAGAAAAAAGAGCAATAAACAAAAGCTAAAACCAGCAGAAGGAAAAAAATAATAAATATTAAAGCAGAAATAAATGATATACAAACTGAAAAAACAATAGAACAGATCAATGAAATCAGGAGCTGGTTCTTTGAAAAAATCAATAAAATTGATAAACCTCTAGCTAGACTTATCAAGAGAAAAAGAGAAAGGATTCAAATAAATAAAATCACAAATGAGAGAAGAGAAATAACAACCAACACCACAGAAATACAATTTTAAGAGAAAAACTACATGCCAACAAATTAGACAACCTAGAAGAAATGGATAAATTTCTAGAAACATATAAACTACCAGAACTGAGACAGGAAGAAATAGAAAATTTGAATAGACCAATACTCAGCAAAGAAATTGAATCAGAAATCAAAAACTCCCAAGAAACAGAAGTCCAGGACAAGATGGCTTCACAGGTGAATTCTATCAAACATTTAAAGAAGAGCTAATACCTATTCTTCTCAAACTATTCCAAAAAATAGAAAAGGAAGGAAAATTTCCAAATTCATTCTATGACCCAGTAGCTCCCTGATATCAAAACCAGGTAAAGACCCCACTAAAAAAGAGAACCATAGGCCAATATCCCTGATGAACATATATGCAAAAATCCTCAATAAAATACTAGCAAATTGCATTCAACAATACACTAAAATATCATTCATCATGATCAAGTGGGATTTATTCCTGAGTTGTAAGGGTAGTTCAATATTCACAAATCAATCAGTGTGATACATCACATCAATAAGAGAAAGGGTAAGAACTATATGATCTTTCAACAGATGCAGAAAAAGCATTTGGTAAAGTACAACATACATTCATGATAAAAACCCTCAACAAAATAGATTTAGAGGGAAAATACCTAAACATAATAAAGGCTGTGTATCAAAAACCCACAGCTAACATCATCCTAAGTAGGGAAAAACAGCTTTTACCCTAAGGCAGGAACAAGACAAGGATGTCCACTCTCATCACTTTTATTCAACATAGTATTGGAAGTCCTAGACATAGCAACCAGACAACAAAAAGAAGTAAAAGGCATCCAAATCCACAAGTAAGAAGTAAAACTTTCACCATTTGCAGATGACATGATACTATAATGAACATTTCAAAGCCTCCACCAAAACTCTACTAGAACTGATAAATGAATTTAGTAAAATCACAGGACACAAAATCAAGGTAGAGAAATCTGTGGCATTTCTATACACCAAAAATGAAGCAGCAGAAAGAGAAATTAACGAAATAATCCCAGGGGCACCTGGGTGTTTTGGTCAGTTGAGCATCCAACTCTTGATTTGACTTGAGTCATGATCTCACAGTCGTGGAATTGAGCCCCATATCAGGCTCTGTGCTGACAGCACAGAGCCTACTTGGGATTCTCTCCCTCTCTCCTTTACCCCCACCCCCAAATAAATGGGTGAACTTGAGCAATGTTTTATTTTTTTAGTGTTTATTTATTTATTTTGAGAGAGAGAGAGAGAGAGAGAGAGAGAGAGAGAGAGAGAGAACAGGAGCACAAGCAGGGTAGGAGTAGAGAGAAAAGGAGACAGAGAAACCCAAGCAGGCTCCACACTGTCAGCACAGAGCCCCATGTGGGTCTCAATTCCATGACTGTGAGATCATGACCTGAGCTGAAATCAAGAGTCGGAGACTTAACTGACTGAGCCACTCAGGCACCCCATTAAATGGGTGAACTTTAGAAAAAAAAGAAAATATTCCCATTTAAAATCGCAAAACAAATAATAAAATGCCTACGAATAAACTTAACCAAAGAGGTGAAAGACCTGTACTCTGAACACTATAGAACACTGATAAAAGACAATGAGAATGATACAAAGAAATGGAGAGACATTCCATGCTCATGGGTTGGAAGAATAAATATTTTTCAAATGTTTATATTATCCAAAGGAATCTACACACATATGCAATCCTTATCAAAATACCAAGACTATTTTTCACAGCACTAAAACAAACAATCCTAAAATTTGTATGGAACAACAAAAGACCACGAATAGCCAAAGCAATATTGAAAAAGAAAAGCAAAGCTGGAGGCATCACAATTCTGGACTTCAAGTTATATTATAAGCTCTGGTAATCAAAACAGTGTGGTACTGGTGCAAAAATAGACACATAGATCAATAGAACAGAGGGGCACCTGGGTGGCTCAGTCAGTTAAGCATCCAACTCTTGATTTCTGTTCAGGTCATGATCCCACCCTGGTGAAATCAAGCCCTGCACTGGGCTCCATGCTGGGTGGGAGACTGCTTAAGATTCTCTCTCTCTCTCTCTCTCTCTCTCTCTCTCTCTCTCTCTCTCTCTTCCTCCCATTTGTATGATCACTTTCATAAATAGATGGATAGATAGAACAGAATAGAAAATCCAGAAACAAATCCACAACTATATGGTCAATTAATCTTCAACAAAGCAGGAAAGAATATTCTATGGGAAAAGGACAGTTTTTTCAAAAAAACAGTGTCAGGAAAATTGGACAGCAATATGCAAAAGAAAGAAACTGTACCATTTTATTAAAGCATACACAAAAATAAATCCAAAATGGATTAAAGACCTAAATGTGAGACCTGAAACCATAAAAATCATAGAAGAATTAACAGGTACTGGCCTCTCTGACATTGGCCATAGCAACTTTTTTCTAGATATGTCTCCTGAGGCAAGGGAAACCTAAGGAAAAATAAACTACTGGGACTACATCAAAATAGAAAGCTGCTGCAGAGTGAAAGAAACAATCAACAAAACTAAAAGGCAACCTACTGAATGGGAGAAGGTATTTGCAAATGACATATTCGATAAAGGATTAGTATCCAAAATATATAAAGGATTTACAAAACAATGCCCCCAAACCAAATAATCCAATTAAAAGTGGGTAAAAGACACGAACAAATATTTCTCCAAAGATATACAGATGGCCAACAGACACATACAAAGATGATCATCATCATTTATCATTAGGGAAATGTAAATCACAACTACAATGAGATATCATCTCACGCCTGTCAGAATGGCTAAAATCAACACAAGAAAGAACAGGTATGGGCAAGGATGTGGAGAAAAAGAAACCCTCTTATACTGTTGGTGGGAATGCAAACTGGCGCAGCCACTCTGGAAACCAGTGTGGAGTTTCCTCAAAAAGTTAAAAACAGAATTACCCTATGACTCAGCCATCACACTACATGGTACTTACATAAAGAATACAAAAACACTAATTCAAAAGGATACATGCAGCTCTATGTTTATAGCAGCATTATTTACAATAGCCAAGATACAGAAGCAGCTCAAGGGTCCATCAATAGATGAATGGATAAAGAAGATGTGGCATATATATAGAATATATAGATAGCATATATACAGAGAATATATACATAGAATATATAGAATATATATATACTACATATAGAATATATAGAGTATAGATTATATATAGAATATCTATATAGATATATAGATAGAATATATATAGAACATATTAGAATATATAGAGAATATATATAGAGAAAAAAATATATATATAGAATATATATTCCATATATATACAAAATATATATATGGAATGTATGGTGTGTGTATATATATGGAATATATGGTATGTATATATATATGGAATATATGGCATAGATATATAATGGAATATTATTCAGCCATAAAAAAGAATGAAATCTTGCCATTTGCAATGACATAGATGGAGCTAGAGAGTATTACGCTAAGTGAAGTAAGTTAGAGAAGGATAAGCGCCCTATGATTTCACTCATATGTGGAATTTAAGAAACAAAACAAACAAGCAAAGGGAAAGAGAGAGAGAGAGAGAGAGAAACAAAGAAACAGACCAGACCCTTATTATAAAGAACAAACTGAAGGTTACCAGGGGAGGTGGGTGGGAGGATGGATGAAATAGATGATGGAGATTAAGGAGTGCACTTGTGATGCACACTGGATGATGTATGGAATTGCTGAATCACCATATAGTGCACCTGAAACTAACATAACACTGCATGTTAACTAACTGGACTTAAAAACTTAAAGGGTGCCTGGGTGGCTCAGCCATGCTAACCTTAATCAAGGTTAAGCGTCTTGATTTCAGCCCCGGTCATGATCTCATGGTCATGAGATTGAGCCCCACGTCAGGCTCTGCACGGGGTGTGGAGCCTGCTTTAGGTTCTCTGTCCCTTTCCCTCTGCCCCTCCCCTGCTCATGCATGTACTGTCAATAAATAAATGAATGAATGAATGAATGAATAAAATAAGAACTTAAAAACAAAGAAATCTTAACTTTGAGATAATAAAACTAGATTTAAGTTTTTTTTTTTTCGCCACTGTGGCAAATTGCAGCATAGGCCCTAATTCTTCAACTCTGTGTCCATGTCCTTTGCTGTGTGAATTTGTAGTTCTCCTTAACCCCCTTCGTGAAGTACATTTTCTCTGCCCTGTGATATTGTGTTTGACCGAAGCAAACAGCGTAGAAGTGATGGTGTTTCAGTTCTGAGCCCAGGGCTTATGTGATTCCACTTTCTTGAGCCCTTGCCATTGTCACGAGAAGAATATTCATAGTCTAGTCTGCCTATAGAAGGAAGAAGATACGATAGAAGGAACAAAGCCATACAGAAGTTAATCAAGCCATGATATTATTAAATGAAATAATATGGAAAGGAAAATTTGGATTGTGACTATGTCTTATTCATCTTTCGCACAATGCAGATTACTTAGTAGGCATTCCATAGGTATGTGTTGAAAGAGTAAATGAATGAGAGAATAGAACTTCTTTTCCTTCCTCTGATTTTCTTTATTTTTTTTTCTCTCAACGACTTACCACAAAAAGGCAAACATTTAAAGATGAGTCTTCAAGGGGCACCTGGGTGGCTCATTCAGTTAAACGTCTGACTCTTGATTTTGTCTCAGGTCAAGATCTCACGGTTTGTGAGTCAGAGCCCTGCATCGGGCTCTGCGCTGCCAGTGTAGAGCCTTCTTGGGATCTTCTCTCTCCCTCTCTCTTGCCCCTCCTCTGCTCACTCACTCTGTCTCAAAGTAAAGAAATAAACTTAAAAAATAATAGGATGAATCACTGGATTCTACCAAAATCATTATTGCACTATATACTAACTAACTTGGATGTAAATTTAAAAAATAAATAATAAAAGTAAAAAAAAAAAATAATAAAGATGAGTCTTCAGAGGTGCCTGGGTGGCTCAGTTGGTTAAATGTCTGACTCTTTATTTTGACTCAGGTCATGATCTTATGGACTGCCTGCATCGGGCTCCACATCGACAGTGTGGAGACTGCTTAGGATTCTCTCTCTTCCTATCTGCCTCTCCCCTGCTTATGCAAGCATGCTCTCTCTCTCTCTCTCTCTCTCTCTCTTTAAATAAATAAATAAATAAATAAATAAATCTTAAAAAAAAAAAAAAGATGAGTCTTCAAACAACAAACAAACCAATCAGCAATGCAATAAATCATTGCTCTATGTCAGTGGTTTTTGCCTCCAGAGGACATTTGCCAAAAACTGGAGACATTTTTGGTTGTCATAATTGGCGGGGCGGGGGGGGGGGCAGGGGGGCAGGAGGGGGGTTGGTCTACTAATGACGCCTGGAGGCCAAGGGTATTGCCAAACATTGTTCAATGCACAGAATAAATCTCACTATACTTCAATAAGAAAAAAAATGTATTTGGCCCAAATAGTGTCTGTGTGTCCTTTTGTTTGTTTGTTTGTTTTCTTTTGTCTTGGAGGATCTTGAGTCTTTGAATCTTTCTCTGATGTTTCTTTTTGCCTTGTCTATGAAGTATATGAAGATTCCTTCTACTTTTCCATCCTTTCCTTCCCCAGTCTTTCCGGAACTGCTTTTTTGAATCTCAGGTCACTCTGCAGTTTCTTTCCTGTAGTCAATGCTCTTAGCTACCGGAACTCTTTTACTATTTTCACACTTACGGTGGCCTTTCTCCTTCCGGGAACTATCACAGCTTCCTTCCCTCTTTTCTCTTCCATGCAGAGTTTCTGGAGATGCACTCCGAGGTCTCTCCAAAGGCTGGTGGTGGGAGATCCAGGTGTAGTGCTGCTGTAACCTGTGTTTTTTCTGCATTAAAGAGCATTTGAAGTTTGTAGTATTTTTGGCTTTCTAGTTACAATGAAAGTGCAGGATTTGTGTATGTGCTTTTTTTTTTTCTTTTTGTTGACCTGTATAGTTTTTTGGAGTATGTGTAGAGAGATTCAGATTTAGGTGGCCACCATTACCTGCACTATTCGGAAATGTCATTTATCTTTTAATTATGCTTATAGTATCCTTGTGTACAGAAGTTTTGCAATATTAAACAATGAAATCTGTTTTTGTATTTTATAGACTTTTGTCACACTTGAGAAAGGTGTCCTCTCCCCATGACTGTAAAACTAAAATCTCGTATTTTCTCAGTATGATTTTTTGAAATAACACAAAATTTTAAAACCTCAGTGTATTTATATTGTGGGAAATAGCGACCTAAATTTATAGAATGTAATGACTACTGGTGGTTAGAAGTGGGATGAAGGTATTGTGGATACCACATGTTTGTTATCCCCATAAGCACTTATGTTGTGATCATTATCTAGCATGGTGACAGAGCTTGGACACAGAAGCTAGGCTGTTTAGGTTTTAATTCTGGATTGAGCAGGATTAGTCAGATTAATGTGTTTGGGCTGCTATAACAAAATACCACAGTCTGAGCGGGTTTTAAACAACAGAAATGTATTTCTCATAGTTCTGGAGGCTGGAAGTCCAAGATCAAGGAGCCAGCATGGTCAAGTTCTAGTGAGATCCCTCTTCCTGGTGTCTCTCAGAAACTTGGGGTCTCTTTTATAAAACATTAATCCCATTCATGAAGTCTATCCTCATGACCTAAGCACCTTCCAGGGGCCCCACCTCCTAATACCATAATTTTGGGGGGTTAGGATTGTAACATACAGATTTTGGGAAGATACAAACATTGAGACTGTAACAGCAACTTACCAGCTTTGTAACCTTGGGTAAATTTTTAGTCTCGAGGTACTTCACTCTCTTTATCTATGAAATGGGGATAATATTAGTATTTACCATGTAGGTTGTAAAGAATACGATTTATGTGTGAAGTGCTTAGAATTGTCCCTAGTTTATTATAAGCATTAATTATTATTATTAGTAGTAATAGTAGTAGTATAGATGTTAAATAAATATCTGTGGAGTGTGTATATTTAGCTGTTTTATTACAGTGTTCCTTTTGTGCATAGGAAATTGTCCTAGGGCCAAGAATCCATTAACCATGCTTTTGGAAAACCGAGTTATGCTCAATAAGAGAATCACCTCCAAGGTGTTACTATGTTCTACTTTCTCAAATTACACAAAAATTAAATAGACTTTAGGTATTAGCCTTGCAAATCCAAATCTATAAAAAGAAAACATTTTTTTTTTTTTTTTTTTTACCAAGCTCAGAAAAGGTTAGTGGGAGGATGAATATGAGGTGTTATGAGCACCTCAGAAGAAACTAGTTATTAAGTACAGGGCCCTAATATGATTAAAGGTGAACTAGAATATTCTGGTGTCTTACATTTATCTTCACAGCTGAATCTGTATTAGGTTAATCAATTTCAAAGGAAATTAGTTTATATAACTGAAATCTTATTAAGTATGTCATATTTAAACAAATGCTGCACAACAGACGCTGTAGGTAAGCAAATGAACTTGAATCCTATTCTCAGGAAGAGGTTTTAAAAATAAGGAGAGCATATTTCGATTTGTTTATGTATATTTACTGCAAAGAAAAAGCCAAGCAGTCATCAATAGAGCAGCTGGGGAAAAGTATTGAATTCAAGCTTTGCTTTAAATGAATCAGTTTGTGTTCTGTTTTGGATCACTTCCTGAAGTCAATATTCATCGACCTTAAAGGACCTCTTTGAGGCCTCAAAAGATGTTTATCCATGGTGATAACATTTAGGGCGACTACAACTGTGTTTTCAAATTCATGCCCAATATTGACTTCTCTTAAAAAAATTTTTTTTAACGTTTATTTATTATTGAGAGATAGAGAGACACAGAGCATGAGCATGGGAGGGGCAGAGAGAGAAAGGGAGACACAGAATCTGAAGCAGTCTCCAGGTTCTGAGCTGTCAGCACAGAGCCTGACGCGAGGCCCAAACCCACAAACCGCGAGATCATGACCTGAGCAGAAGTTGGACACTTAACCGACTGAGACACCCAGGCGCATTTTGACTTCTCTGTAAACATATTCTTATCTTTCAGGAAACAAATTACATGAAATTATGTAACTGTGTTTATATTTCCTGTTGGAAATTTTAGACAATATTGTTAACGTGATTTATGTCCAGTGTGTGACTCTCAGACTGGCAGCATCAGCATCACCTGAGAACATGCAGACTCTCAACATTCCACCCCGGACCTCCTGAGTCACAATCTACATTTTACCCAGATACCCAGGTGATTTGTAAATGCATTCGAGAAACATCACTCTATGAAGTGGACAATCAAATCAACTGAGATTTTGCTAAGCATCTGGGAGGTGGGGTAGTCAATTTTGACTGGTAGTCGTTTAGATCAATACAGGTTGGATAAGGTGGGAATAAAATATTGGTCAAATGGCATGTTGATTTCTATTAAAGGAAGTCACCTGAGGGTATTGAAATGAAGAAGGCAGTCTGATCATGGTCCTTCCTTGCACTGTCACTTACATAATTAGAAACGTATTGTATCTGTTGCCTTCTTTTATAGCCAGATGCACAGTGAACAGCCCATCACATCTGTTTAGTGATTCAGGAGTTGGATTTCCATGGGAGAAAGTTATCTAATTACAGGGTCACTAAACTCATGCTAATTTCACAACATTCGTTTTGCAGCCCTCTATGGAGATTGAAATTAGAAAACATCCAGAAAGGGCAAGTCAGGTCTGCTGTATGAAGTTCGCAATCATTGGCTAATTTAAAACAAAACAGCCATACAGCCCAACCCACCCACAGGCAATCATCGGGTTGCCTTCTGCAGATTCTTTCTGTTAGAGCTGATATCCAAGGACATTTATCCTCTCCTTCCTGGGTTTAGAGCGCCAGCAGATTTAAAGCTCTTTTTTGTATGGTTTGTCACGCAGTAACGTAACTGATAGATGATCTCCCTCCTCCCGGAGACAGAGCGAGCTAATGAGATTTGGCCTCTGCCTCTGGTTAAAGAAGCAGGACTGATGAATGCACTAGTGACTCTACTGACCCCAGGAACCAGATTTTTATTGACAGCCTGTTGACATAACAAACTAAGAGTTTGTGATTAAAGTTGTTTTTAAGCTCTTAAATAAATAAGGTCTTTTCTAATAGTACTTATTTGTAATTGGTCTCCATTAAACACACCAATCACCTTCCTGGACGTTCTCCCATTGTTTTTTAGTTATTTACAAAATGTGCTTTTGTCTACAGGGAAATGTATATGTATATATCTATGTGTATGTATATTTTTTTTACCACCCCCCTCCCACCCTCAGCAAAATTCAGCAACTTATATAGAACCTGGGTGCTGTAATTGATTTTTCAGTTTCAGTGTTGTCGAAAGATGGAAGTAAAAGGGTTACATCAGAATCCATCTGGAAACATTCTGCTCTAAATCAAACTACACTGGTGAGGAACAGTTGTTGCCTTGGTGAGCTTTATTGCCATTTGCTGATGCAGCTTGCTCTAGCCAACCTACCACAAGGGACATATAATGGGAGCCCCGTATTCAAGCCCCTCTTGGAAGAAATCCATAAAAGAGCAGAGATGTGAACCCAGCAATAAATCCTAGAGGCATTTGTGCTGGAGCCATGAAATGATACCAATAACTCCTTAGTAACACATTAAAGGGACAATAAAGGGAATTCACCATGGTTTTTTTTTTGATGTATTAGGGCTATTTTTAATTGAAACTCATCAAAGACACAACAGAGCATGTGACAGCAGCTGTTTACCAATTGCTTTTCATTTATTTCAGATTTTATCTTGAACTCTACTTTTATTCAGCCACATATAGCTCATTATTTAAAACACCCTTGAAGACTGGTTCAGCCATACTCAAGGGCCCCTGTGTGGGTTCATCAGACTACAAGAGGCTCCACATTTGTGCTCATCCTTTATTCCATCTCATTTTCCTCAGTACGTCATCTAAATAATCAGGCAGTCAATATAGGCTGACTTGCGTGCCTACTATGTGTACTGTACTACTGTGCTAAGCGTCACAAAGAAAGAAGAGGAAGGAGAATCACTGCTTTTGTTCTGATGGAGCTCAGAGCACATGTAGCGATTCCCAGAATGAAACAACGGTCTAGGTGGAGAATAAAGCAAAGTAGAATTAAGTGCAAGGTAGAGGGGAGAACTCAGAGTGGCTGTGGTAGGGAGTTTCTTGGAAGAAGAAAACTGAAGCTGAGGTCTGAATAGGAGATAGAGGGTGAGGCCCGGTGGGAGGGTCCCAATGGTGCCCAGCACACTGGGCTGTCTGCAGCAGAAGCTTTTTGTTGGACACCAGTGGAAAACGTGGATGAGGTGTGGTGGCGAAGATGGTATAGGAGGCCTTTACCCGGAGAAGCCCAAACTGGAGCCATACAGGCAAAATTGTGTGCAGCCTCCAACGTGGGAGAGGATAAGGGAGCAGGCAGAGGGGGTGGAGGAAGAGACCTGAGGAGACCATGTGAAGGGTTGGGGTGGCCTCTTCCCCCGTTCTAGATTCTTTCTTGTAATTGGTCTCCATTAAACACACTGAGTTAGTTCTCTTCCTACTCACTGTTTCTCAGAATATTGTTCTGTGGACCACCTACACTGGATCTGTTAAAAAGACTGACTGCTGGGTTCCACCCTAGAATCGTTGGAAATACAGATTTGTACTAAATCCTCACATAGTTTATATATGAGGAAACAGGCTCAGAAAGTCTAAATAACTTGCCTGCTTATTGCAAAGCTCAGCAAGTGATGGAGCTGGGGTTTTTACCCAGAGCCGAAGCCCTTTCTGTTTCCACACTACCAGGTGCCTATCTTCTTATTCTTCACTTGGAGAGGCTAGGCTGCTAGCGTTCGTGTTGTGGATTTGATGCTTTTCTTCTTTAAAAAAATCTTCTCTCTTATTTGTGTTTTTGTTTGTGGGGCAAGCATTCTAATAATAAAGGGAACAAAAAGGAAAATCATCCACCACATTTCTTATCAAATCAACCGTTTCCATTGGAATGTTTCTAACTGGCTTGTTGACCTTCCTTTTATATGATAAGACATGCTCCTTTGTGTAACTTTCAGCATTATCCTACTTATATAGAGTTAAAAACCAATGGCAAAAGATCCACACTTAATAAATCTAGCTAAAAGGCTCTTGGCTCCATTTTTTAAAAAAATCTTTCTATTTTGTTCTGTAGGTTCGAAATGTTTCAAAATGAGAAGTTGCTGGAAGAGAGGGAAGTTGTTTGCCTTCCCCTTCCTCCTCCCACCTTCCCTGATTGGGAAGTGGAAATGAGTTGAGTGACAGCCTTGCATTTAGAGATAAAAGCCACACGTTGAGGAAAAAACGTTCTTCCCTGCAGTCCTGGATCATGTACCCCTGTGCTATAATGCACAACACAGAAATCAACACGTTTTATTTAAACAAGGAATAAACAAAACAACACCCCCACCCCCCACCCCTGCCTCCAAAAAACATGTGTAGTTCTGAATGTGTTTTCTGGAGCCAGATTGCCTGGGTCCAATTCCAGCTCACTGCTTGCTGATTAGGCAAGCTATTTAAAGCTCTCTCTGTCTCGGTTTACGCATTTCAAATAGACATCACCTATCTTATAGGGCGGTTGTGGGTGTTGAATGATCACAACACGTGAAGGGTCTAAAGTAGTGCCTGGCATACAGTAAGCACTTACTACATGTATTTAAATATATTATTAAGTGCCAAGAGAAGCCAAATAATGATTAAACCCAGACGTGGCTCTGAGAGACACTAGCAAGTTCGTGTGGTAGAAATGTCTGGGGAGAAAGTGAGCTTTGTATTGGTTTGGGATCTGAGGCAGCTCTACAATAAAAAGAATGGTGGTGTCAAACTAGATATGAATCTGTATTATGGGTAATAAACAACGTATAAAAAAGGGCATTGGAAAAGGAAGTATATTCATTTACTTTCGGACTCCTTGTGCTAGCAGATGCCAAGAAGAACCTCTGAGGCTTTCAGTCTGTGAGTGCCTGGGTTATATTGCCATCACACTGGGGTCAGCAAGGGGCAGCTGGGGCAGGTTGCTGGCCTGGCAGATGGGACCTGGGACCAGGACCAGAGATCCTTGCTATGAGATTTCTCTGGTTTCAGTTTCTCCGTCTGCAGGAGAGAGTTTGGTTTTAAAGGTCTGTTTTAGCTCCAGAATTTTCAAGTAAGCCTTGCCCTGAGGAATTCTTTGAGTTTAAATAGAAGTCATTCATGACCACTTCAATTTTCATTTCTAGTACAGCAGGCAAATATTTATTGATATGCCAGCCCTTTGATGCCTGTTGACTTAACCCCTGGGGTCACCTTAAGAGTCTGATGCACCTGGGTCTATCTGGGTGAAGACATCTGCCTTCCTGCATGGATCCTGGTTGGCTCGCTCATTCATTCATTCATTCATTCAATACATATTTATGCACCAGGCTCTACGCTAGGCACTGGGTACACAGTGATGAAGAAAACAACCACAGTCTCTGTGTCTTGGCACTTTGAGTCTCACAGGTAAGTGAGACTACCAATAAACAAGGAAACAAACAAAAGAATATATAATTATAAAATTATATCAGGCACTATGAGTAAAGTCAATGAGGTTCACTAGAGAGACCAGCTAGGAGATTTCTGAGGAGATGCATTTAGATATTCACATGAAGGCAAAACAGGATTGATTGTGAAGCTGGGAGAATGGTCCAAGTGGAGGGACTAGCCTGTTCAAAGCTAAAATTACCAGGAGGTCTTGTTAGTTTTACGACAGAGTGGAGTTAGTGCTTTGCATTCTTATCATGAATATTGTAACTTAAACTTTTTTTTCTAATATCGTTTTGAAAAAGAAACTAAACAATAAAAAAAATACCTATTTAAAAATTGTAGAAATAAAAGTGTTCATCCATTACAAAGGAGTTGGAAAATATAGGCATGTCACAAAGGAGAGAACTCTCCTCTTATTATACCTACATATAATCCCTGTGTATTATGAGACATTATACCTACAATCATCTCTGCATCAATTTCTCTGTGGTCTATGTATCTATATTCATGTCTGTTTTTATGTTTATGTCTATCTCTGAGGAAGCATATAGCTTGTATTGTTTTACAACTTGCTTTTTCTTTGTGAAGCAAATCCCAGGAATTACATAGTTTCCTCTGTAAATATTTCAGAATACACCCATCTTTTCCCTAAGGTTCTTCATACTTGTCTGAGGTGGTGAGGGCAGTGACAATAATCTCAGTATCAATCACTGCATTTGGGCCACCAAGAATAATTGGGCCAACAGTTCTTGTCCTTATGGCTTGCCAATAATAGCAACAACAATCACTAACATTTATATAATGATGCCAATATTTTCACCTCCATTTTCTCATTTCATTCTGTTAGGAAGCATTTTTACTCGTATTTTATAGATGAAAAAATGGAGACTCAAGAAATGACATAGACTTCCTCAAGTTGACATAACATGCAGTCAGTCTGGGTCTGAATTCTGTGCTCTGTCAGTGCACTGTGATGACTCGTGACTACTAGGACATGCGCAGTACACCCAAGTTCCAGTTAACAAGATTTTGGGATTTTAATTGGATATTAATTAATAATTTGTATGGGAAGTATTCTCTCATTAAGACAGAACAGACAAGACCAGAGTAAATATTTGATGATGCATTTAGTAAGATTCTACTTTCATGACCTTACTATCACATATGCATATAAAATAATAATTCGCTTCCAAAACTCCAAATATGCCCTTAATTTGTAGAAAACACTGCATACCAACAGAGTTGGTTGGTTTCATTTCTGCCTGTGAGTTTTTGGAATTCTTTGTAAAGTAACTAACATTGTCCTCCCTAGCATATAAATTTGAACACAGATTTTAAGCCTCAAGCCATATTGTTAAGTAAGAACAAAGAGCTGAATATGTGATCTATGGAAAGGTAGACAACAATGGATGTGTCTCGTCTTCAGCAGGGGAAATCAAGCCCTCCTCCTTGTTATTCCTGTCTATCAGAGCAAACTGATTACTTGGATGCGTTTTGAATAGCTCATCTAAAATGGCTCGAGGCAAGCAGACACTTGAGATTTTGTAATCAACCTTCGGGCTTCTATAGATCATTCTTATGCACAGAAGGCACCTTTGACAGGCTGATGATCGGGGATGGATTTTCCTAGGGATTAAATTGGTCATTTTTGTACGCTGTTAAAAAACTTTCTATCTGGGTTGCCAGATTTCCACAGAGAGACAAACAAGTATTTTTTAACTTGAAAAATTACACGATACTACTGGTAACAATAATTAACATTTCCATAGTGCTTTGGAATTTATCAAATTCCAAGTTGTTAATAATTATCTTATTAACAACTCAATGAATTTGGCATTATTTTCACTCATTTTTTTGCTGAGGAAATAGAGACTAAGAGACAGTGACTGGAAACTACACATTTCAAGCACAGGCTCCAGTGTTTTCAGTAACAAAATCACAGTGAACAATAGGATTTAAGCTCAAGGGATGAGCCTTTCATGGAATCAAGGGTAATGTCTCTTTGACCGTGAAGATTATCCAAGGAGGAAACCATTCAATCTGTCACCTTTTCATGCTTTTGGCTCTATGAGGGTGATGCTTCTTGGATCTAGGGTGAATTACTCACGTCAAAGGCAGTCCCCACGGATGCCCAGGGGCTACACAGGTGTCTAAACGCTGTCTGACACTCCAACCAGGAGAAGTCTTCCCAGAGGCTACAAGTAAACTGCACTTTTTGGCTCAGTTTCAAACTGGAGACAGACACTGAAAGAAAAGATCTTTCTCCCTGGTAAAGCCTTGAGAAGACATCCTCTTTTTAGTCGTTCCCAAATTGCTCTCTGAGTGGTTCTTAAGTCGAGGGTCTTTGAGTAGTCTAGAGGGGTCTGCGAGAGGATAAGGGGCACCAAGCATGGCCCGCAAGTGAGGTAAAGGAAGTGTCTCCCATGTAAGTGCTACTATTTTTCAAGTAAATGAGGTTGCTATTGGGTTTAATTAAAATAAGAATTAATTAAAGAGCAATGCCGAATGCTTAGAAGCTTTTGTCATGATGTATGTTTGTAATCAGTTGTTGTGAAATTATCACGTGGGCAATGGCATTGTTTAATGTGAAAATCTCCTCTAACACGGAAGGCTGGCAATGACTGCTTATCTCCAGAGGATCAGGGCATCACTATGCAGTCTATTATGTTCTCTTCATACTGCTTAAAGTCACAACACCTCCCATTATTGATGTGATGCAGATTTCCTGCCTATGAGGTTTGGTCACAAGGACCCTTCGAGCTAGTCAGAACTCTCATTAAAGATGAAGAACTGGGGGCACCTGGGTGGCTCAGTTGGTTGAGCGTCCGACTTCAACTCAGGTCATGATCTCAAGGTTTGTGAGTTCATGCCCCGCGTCGGGCTCTGGGCTGACAGCTCAGAACCTGGAGCCTGCTTTGGATTCTGTGTCACCCTCTCTCTCTGCCCCTCCCCCACTTGTGCGCACGCGCTCTCTCTCTCTCTCTCTCTCTCTCTGTCAAAAATAAATAAATGTTAACAAAATTAAAAAAGATGAAGAACTGAAGATGGAAGAGGTAAAATGACTTGCACAACTGACCACACAGGACACACAACTGAGCAGGCTGGACCTGGTCTGAAATCCTTTGACTCTGAATCCTAAGTACCCACTCTGCGCCTACGACTTAGAGTAGCCCTCAATTACAATAACCTCATTACCTGACTTAATCTTCATTGTAGTCCTGTGAGGTAGATAGTATCATGCCCTTTGTATGGATGGAGAAGCTGAGAAACTAAGCAATTAGGAACTTGTCCAAAGTCGTATCTGATAACACAGGCTTTAATGATGGGAATTTATTTTCCTACAACTTCTTCTCTAGCATTAGCTATTCTTGTCATTGTCTTCTCAGTCTCTTTTACTTGCCACACATGTCTTGACTCTCCATTCTTTATGATGATCTTATTTCTTTATGCATAAGTAACTCTCAGTCTTGTAACAGCATATAACAGCAATTAGCTATGTGACATTGAGAAACTCATTTCACATTTCTGGACCTTCTCAGATTAACTGATAAAGACCAAGGTTTCTGGTGAGGTGTCTCTTCCTAGCTTGCAGATGGCCACCATCTTGTTATGTCCTCACATGGATCTTCCTCTCCTCACACACAGAGAGTGAGTTCAGTTCTTTTTTCTTCTTATAAGGACACTAATCCCATTGGATTAGGGTCCCACCCTTATGTCCTCATTTAATCTTAATTATCTGCTTAAAGGCTCTATCTCTAAATATAGTCAAGTTGGGGGTGAGGACTTCACATATGGATTTTTTTGTGGCGGGGGGAGAGGTGGAAACACAATTTAATTTATAACACTATGCATTCTGAAATTGTTCTCCAGAGGATACAAAGTTTATGTACCTACCATCAATGCATGAAGAGTTTTCCCCTGTACCCTTGCCAACACTGGGTATGAACATTTAAATATTTGTCAATTTGATGGGTTAAAAATTTGTCTTTTGTGATTCTAATTGTAATAATTATTTCATACATATACATATTTTCTTTTATGGATTTCCTATTTATTCCATGTGCCTATTTTTCTGGTATTCATTATTCAATACATATTTGGCCATATAAACCTTCTGTTGTTTATTACAAAAATTCCTTAAAGGTCATTTTTACTTTCAAATTTTGTTAATGAGTATCATATTTTAAATTTTTCATGATTTATTAGATGATATTATACTTTAAAATATGATTTTTAATCACCAGGATTTATCTCCCCTTCTTTATTTTGTACAGGAAATAAAAGTTTATTTTAGCAAATCTAAAAAATATAGATAAGCAAAAATCACTTAGATGTAACCTCCGTAAATGTTTTTGTGCATATTCCTCCAGTCTTTCCTATGCAAATATACATGTGTAAATACCTCTATTATATAGATTTTAAATATTTTTGCAAAAATGGGATCATACTTGTATCAAACTTGGTTTATGTACCACTGAGTCTTTTTGACCCTGGTTGCCTTGCTCCCCTGATGGAGCTGCCCTGGCAAGTGTCAGAGCCACCACTGCCCCTGCCACCTAGAAGGAGGGATGCTGTTCCTGGCGTCTGGCTGGACTGGACCCTCCAGAGGCCACTGCACTCTCAGGGCTGTCTGGAGTGGTCAAGTAATACAATTGAGAAAGGAGGTGAGGGCTAATGCCCTGTGGGGTAGACTCTGACCAGTGAAAGGAAGATAAGAAGGGACGAGCAGTGGGGCGCCTGGGTGGCGCAGTCGGTTAAGCGTCCGACTTCAGCCAGGTCACGATCTTGCGGTCCGTGAGTTCGAGCCCCGCGTCGGGCTCTGGGCTGATGGCTCAGAGCCTGGAGCCTGTTTCCGATTCTGTGTCTCCCTCTCTCTCTGCCCCTCCCCCGTTCATGCTCTGTCTCTCTCTGTCCCAAAAATAAATAAACGTTGAAAAAAAAAATTAAAAAAAAGAAGGGACGAGCAGAAAAGTTGCCCATCTTTCCTCCACTCAACGGACTGTTCTGAGGAGCAGTGTTACATGTCACTTCTCTGGCCAGAGGTTTTGTTTAGAGCAAACAGCTATATTGCTTAATAACACACCACAGTGTATTTGCTGTCCCTCCTTCCCTGACTCACTTCCCTTTTTCCTTCATTAATGCTTTACTAAGACTGTACCTCCAACAAAGCATTAGCTCAAAAGCTTTAGCTTTGAGTTCTATTAGAGAATTTTGGCTAAGACAGTATTATTTTTGTATTTTTATCCCAGGATGGCAAATAGTTTCATTAGATCTTATGTGTTAATTCTGATCACTTGGTTATGACTGTCTTGAGGGTAGTATTGCAAAAGATTCTGAAGCTCTAGTTTAAGCCTAGCTGGAAAGAGAGTCATGGATTATAAGCAATAGCTACATTGCACGTTTGGAATGGGCTTGGCAGAGTGGGAGGGTGTATGAAGCCAGATTGGCCGCCTGAGAGGCTAGGCAAGCTCATATGGCAGGGAGGGTGTTTTCCCATGCCCAACTTGGAATAACTTTCTTTATTTCTTTTTTAACCTTTTCTAGTTTTAAAGAAAACAAATTGTATTTTATTTTATTTTTCTTTGAAAGTAAATAATTATTTGTATCATTATTGACTGTTTCCTATTACAAATTATCGCAGTTTCTCTCTTTCCTCCCTCCCTCCCTTTTTCTCTTTCATTCTTTTTCTTTCTTTCTTCTTTCATCTCCTAAATATTAAATCTAATTATCATTTTTTATTTACTTTTTTTTTTTTTGAGAGAGAGAGTGCAAGGCGGGGAGAGGGACAGAGAGAGAGAGAGAGAGAGAATCTTAGGCAGGCCTGATGCCCAGCAGAGCCTGACGCAAGGTTTGATCTCATAACTGAGATCATGACCTGAGCTGAAATCAAGAGTTGGGTACTTAACCAACTAAGCCACTCAGCTGTCCCTAAATCTAATTTTTAAACAAAGTAATTTTGACATATGTCATTTATGAGTCAAATAATACTGGAACACTTTGGTGGCTCAGTTAGTTAAGCGTCCAACTTTGGCTCAGGTCATGATCCCACAGTTCATGGGTTCAAGCCCCACATCGGGCTCTGTGCTGACAGCTCAGAGCCAGGAACCTGCTTCGGATTCTGTGTCCCCGTCCCTCTCCCCCTCCCCTGCTTGTGCTCTGTCTCTGTCTCTCAAAAATAAACATTAAAATAAAATAAAATAAAATAAAAATGAAATAATACTAAGTGGCTAATAACAATGAATACCAGCCCTTTCCCAACCTCTCTGCCCTTGAGTCCTCTCCCAATAAGCAACCATTTCTGTTCCTTTTAGTTGTTATTTTTTTTTTGGCAGGAGGGAGCAATTTGCCTCAATGTTTCTAAATAATATGCTTATACTGCTATTTCTTGATTTTTCTATCGTAGACATTACCCATGGACTTGCTACTATGGCAGACAAGAACTTACTTTTCTTATGAAATTCCCTCCACTACACTCTCATGCGCCTCTGAAAAGTCCTCCTCCTCCCACTCTCCCAATATAGAGGTGGAATAACTGGGCTGTTAAGTCCGTGTTCAGTATATACATCGCTATGACTACGTAAACACTGTAATAGCTAAATGTCAAAGTGTATCACGATTATATTTCCTTTCTTGTTCAGCTTTTTGTTTTCCTTGGAGTTGATTGTCTCAGCTTTTGTGTTTTATCACTAATAGAGCTCCAGACTCTGTGGTAGAACTGTACAAAACATACCAGTATAAAACAAAGACTCCAGATCACTTACTAATTCCATTTTTTGATGGTCCTTTCAGAAGCCCCTGTCCTCCTGCTCTCTTTTTTGGTTGCTCTCTTAGCCTGCCACCCAACTGTCTTACCCAGGCTTTTCACCACCAACCAGTGAATTTTCTTCATTTGACTCCTATATCAGATCGCTAGCTGTCTGGAGTCTACAACTTTTTTGTTTTGATGGAGTATATCCTCTACTTGCTTTTCTGGGAAAGGATTCAGAGAAGATAAAATTTTTGAAATTTATTTGCTTTCCCTGCCTTCCTATTTGCTGATTTAACTGATGGTTTGTATGGGTACAGAATTCCAAGGTGCTGTGTTAGAATAGGCTAACTGTTGTAACAAACAACCCTCAGATGTCAGTAGATTAACACACAAAAAATTTTGCTCTATTCATTGTGAAATGCAGTTATTTAGGAGATCGTTTTCTATAGATTTTAGAGACCCAGGTTTCTTCCATCTGGAGACTCCAACAGGGGCTTGGTGTCCTTGCCTAGGTCTTCTGCATTCCTCCAGGTGAAAAGGGAAAAGAACGTGGAGGATCTTCTGAAAGGTTTTACAAGTCTGGCCTGGAAGTAGCTTTCACTTTCACCCACATATCAGTGGTCAAAACTCAGTCACATGGACTGTCTAAATGAAAGACTAAGAAATGTAGTATACTTGCATGTTCAGGAAGAAGAAAAACAAGAATATTATGAACAGTAAGTAGCAATCTAGCCACAGTTGGAGATCATTTCTCCTTATAGTTTTAAAAGATATTCCTCTTTTGTGTTCTGGCTTTCCACATTGCTAATTCCTAATTCTCTGCATCTGAGATGTCTCATTTGGTGACTCACTGATAAAAGTACAGTGGAAATGCAGGTGAATAAAGAAGAAAAATCCATAGGAAATGTAGTCCATTGTCACATTGTATGCTAAACCTGTAGAGGGTGATTTTGCCCTGCAGGGGATATTTGGCAAAGTCTGGAGACATTTATGATGGCCACAACTGGCATGTGTGTGTGGATGCTACTAGAAATCTAGTGAGTAGAGGCCAAGGATGCTGCTAAACATCCTACCATGCACAGGACAGCGCTGACAACAAATAATTATCTGGCTCAAAATGTCAATGGCACCAGGGTTGAGAGATCCTTCACTAAAAGTTGTGGCTGGGCCTTTAGGCAAGAAAGAATGGTTACCACTGCCATAATAGAAGCATGCACAATGACTGCACACAGAGAGATGTGATGAATTTTGCCTAGAGGATAGGGAGGTCATAGATGTGATCCTTGTCTTCTGTTCAGTGAGCTGGTCTTCATTACTTTCCTGTATCCAGGGTTTGGGTTATTATTCTGGTTGGTAACCAATTCAACCAATTGAAGGATAACTGACATCTTTATGATACTGAGTCTCCATATCCATGAACATGACTTTCTGTTTTATTTTGGTATTCTGTAATGACTTTCAAAGTAAAGTTTTGTAATTTCCTTTATTAAGGTTATGTTCTCCTTTTGTTAGATTTATTCCTAGGAATCTTCTTGTTTTTGTGGCCACCATCAATATTACATCTGTGTTTTGATCATTTTCTCACTATTTCTCCCTTATTTTCAAAAGTTTAAAATGAATACAAAAATAGAATAGTAAAATGAACAAGGACAACTTTACACAATTTCCATTTTGTAAATGCTTATTATTAATATATAAAAGTGCAATTATTTTTGTACGTTGATCTTTTATACAACTTCCTTGCAAAACTCTCTTGATTCTAAAATTTGGTATAGTTTTTCCCATGTAGGATACCATAATATTGGCAAATAATGCAGTTTTGTTTTTTCCTATCCAATTCTTATACTTTATATTTCTTTATCTCATCTTGCTACATAAATCAGGACAATATAGAAGAGAAGTAGTGAAACAGCAGATATTTTTCTTATTCTTGATAACAAAGGAATCAGGAATATTCAGGAATATTTTATTGTCTTATTCCTGATCATTAGGAAGATGCCTCTAGAAGGGAACTGTTCACTGTGGAGTACAATGTTTGCTGTAGACTTTTTAGAGTTATCATTTATTAGAGAATTTATCTTCTATTCCAAATTTGCTTAAAAAGTTTTTTTGTGAGAATAAAAGGAATATTTTTTGTCAAATACTTTTCTATATCTGTAGTGATTCTTGCACAGTTTTTCTACTTTAATTTGTTAACATGGTAAATTTTCAAGTGTTAAAATATTTTTGCATTCCTAGGAAAAACCAATTTGGTTTGTTAATATTTTGTTGAGGATTTGTGCATCTATATTTATAAATACTGTTGACCTATAATTTTCCTTCCTTAAATCAGGCTTATCTAAATTTTGTATTAAGGCTATACTACCTTTTTAGAAAAACTTGATAACTGTTTCCATTCCCCCACCCCACCACACTATGAAAAATTATGCACAAAATTAGAAAGATTTGATTCTAGAATATTTGAAAATATCCTATGTGTGTAATATTTTCTTTGGGGGAAGATTTTAATTATTGCTTTGACTTCTTTAATCAAGGTTTTCTATTTTGGCAATATATTTTTCTAGACAGTTTTTCATTTTGACTGTTTTCAAATTTTATTTATTTATCTATCTATGTATCTATCTATCTATGTATCTATGTATCTATCTATTTATTTATTTATTTATTTTGGGAGAGAGTGGGAAATCGCACACATATGCAAGAGTGTGTGTGGGCGGGGGAGGGGCAGAGAGAGAGGGAGAGACAGAATCCCAAGCAGGCTTCATGTTGTCAGTGCAGAGCCCATCTGGGGGTTTGAATTCACCAACTGTGAAATCATGACCTGAGCTGAAATCAAGAGCTGGACGCTTAACAGACTGAGCCACCCAGGCAACCCAAAAGTGTTACTATTCTTTCTTTTAAATTTTTTCCTTATCTGGATTTATATCTGGCTTCCTTCCTAATATTGCTTTTATTTTTATTTTTTGATAACTTCTTGCTTAAGGCTTTTAAGGAACAACTCTGGCTTTGGTGAGCCTCTGTAATTTTATATTTACCCTTGAAATTTTAATAAAATAATCTGTGTGTTACTGGACATGCTTTTCCTCTCCCAGAAAAATACAAGAACCTTAAGATTTTGAAAACCACAATCCTTGCTTTCTGAATTCAAGCATTTTTTGATTCTGATATTGTAACTTCATCTTTTTTAGACTAAAAATTACACAGTATTATTGATAATTGTTTTAATTTGTCAAAGTTTGTTTAGGGTTGCCTATATCATGATCATAGGGTTTATTTTTACCAACATTTCTTCTTGTATCTCAGACTGCCTTCTTAAAGTTTTTCTTCTTAAAGTACATACTTTAGAAATCATTTATGGGGAATTTGAGGTTTTGTTCTTCTGAGAGTATTTTTATTTCACCTTTTTTTCTTCAATGGCAGTTTTTTGGAGTATGAACTTCTAGGTTCACTTTTACTTATTTTTTCTGAGCACACTCAAGAATTTAGTTCACCGCTGGTGTTGAAAAGTCAGCTTTGAGTCCACTTGCCTCTCCTTTGGAGATAATTTTTTTTTTTTGTTCCTCCTTGCTTTTATTTTTTTTTTTAACGTTTATTTATTTTTGAGACAGAGAGACACAGCATGAACAGGGGAGGGTGAGAGAGAGGGAGACACAGAATCCGAAACAGGCTCCAGGCTCTGAGCAGTCAGCACAGAGCCAGACGTGGGGCTCGAACTCACGGACGTGAGATCACGACCTGAGCCGAAGTCGGACGCTTAACCGACCGAGCCACCCAGGTGCCCCCCTCCTTGCTTTTAAAATAGCCTCTCTATCCTAGGTTTCCCCCCCTCCCCCACCTGCCACACCCCCTCTGTATTTTACTATGATGTGTTTAGGTGTGTCTTCACATTTATTTATCCTTTTTGGAATTCACAGTGCTTCTTGATTTGAGAATGCACAGAATATTCTCTTCAAATGTTGCCTCTCCTTTATTCTTTCTATAATCTCCTCTGTTCCTGTGGAACTCCAAGTAAACATATGTTGGTCTTTCCTATCTGTAAATCTGAATTTTATCTCTACATGTGAACTGTGTGTGTGTGTGTGTGTGTGTGTGTGTGTGTGTGTGTGTATTTTTGGTCTCTTTATGTTACATTGTATGTAATTGCTTAATTCTCTCTTCATCTATGTTTAATCTGCTGTTTAATTCATCCACTGAGTTTTTTTCATAATTTCTCTTTAAAAAAAAATTAGTGTTGGGAGGTGCCTGGGTGGCTCAGTTGGTTAAGTGTCTGACTTTGGTTCAGGTCATGATCTCACGGTTTGTGAGTTCAAGCCCCACGTTGGGCTCCACGCTGATGGTGCAGAGCCTGCTCAGGATTCTCTCTTTCCCTCTCCCTCTGGCCCTTTCCATGCTCTCTATCTCTCAAAAATAAGTAAATAAATAAACATTTTTTGAAAATTAGTGGACTTGATTCTTTTAGAGAAATTTTAGGTTCACAGCAAAATTGACTGGGAAGTATGCCAAGTTTCCATCTACCCCTCTCACCACTCACCCAGAGCCTCCCCCACCATAAACGCCCCACAGACTACAGACCAGTGTCTTCCAAGCTCACTTACCTTCCTAGACTCTTGTTCCAGACCTGAGCAGACTATGCTCTTAGCTTTTGGCGGCCTCAGACACTCAGTTAAAAGTATCTATCTCTCCATCATCTATCTATAATTAAGCTATATTTTATTGAGCATTAGATGTTATGAAGCAGGGATTTCAGGACCTCCACTCTGCCACACTCAGTCAGCTTTTATATTCCATTGTATGTGCTACCTTAGATGTTGAAGTCTTCTATCTCCTAAACTTTTCTTTTCTCCCATTCTTCTGAAGAAATCCATCCCAAGGACTTCATATGGTGAGCAGAGCATGGAGTAGTTCAAAGAAATGAGATTATACATTAAAAATCATCAGTTGTCATCCTGGCTGTGCCTATAGAGTCTTGTCAGCCTCCCTGCACCTCAGTTTTTCTCATCTGTAAGGGACAGAGTTGCTCTAGGAGATCTTGCAACCTCTTTCTAGTCTGGACATTTGATACAGAGCGTGAATTCCTTCATGAGCCTGGCACCTGTGCCTGTCAGCTCTTGATTTGTGGTTCAGCACGCTATTTGTCCTTCTGAGTATTTTTAAACATAGAAATTTATTTTAGCTTGAGAAGACAGGACTATTGTGTAGTCACTCCATTCTGGTGCCTTGTCTAGTCTTGGAGATGTCACTGGGCTTATGACATATTGAAGAAAGACTGCATTGAGCCCTGGAGTTGAAATCCTCAGAGTGGACAGCGAGGCACACATGTGGGGAGGGCTTAGTTATAGCATTTCTATTCTAACACTATTCCTTCCACCCGCTCTCTTTCGCCCCTTTCCCTTCACCTATGTCCTCCTCTGTTCCCTTCTTTCCATAAATATCTGAGTGTATATAATGTGGTGTGGAATACAGTGGTGAACAAGACCGATTTGGTCCTAGCCCTTAAGAACTTTACAATCTAGTGAGGGAGGTAGATATTAAACCAATGTATGAAAGATGTGAGAGAAATGACAAATAGATTGAAGTTTGGTCCTAACAGTTGAGCATGAGAAATGCCACATCACTTTAAAAAAAAATCAAATTAATTTTAGCTTGGACACATAATCTTTTGGGTCAAGGAATATAAATGTAATTTCTGAGTAGTCTGTCTCCCTTCCCTGGGGCTTGCAAAATCCAGAGGATAATGAAATTGGGGGATTTAAGAAATCAAGGAAACCTGGGGAAAGGCCTCTGGTCCTCAGTCCATTGATGATCGCTGTCCAAACCTGTGGTGTCAACTTAAAGGTAGGAGATGCTGCTGCTCTTGGCACCCACTCTCTTGAAGCCACAATGTTCTGTTGGATTTATGCTACTTTACTTGGAAATATTTAAGTTTGAGGAGGTGTGAGTAAGTTAATCTGAGTCAACATCTTGAAATTGGTCTGGTATCCAAAGAAATATTAGAAATAATTTTCAATGAGCAATATTAGTTGTATTTAAGATATCTTATTGGTTAGGAATGATATGACAAGAGCCATAGTACCGGTATGAGTAAGATAAAAGAATTCAAGGTTGATATCCCAAGCCAGTGGACCTACCTTTCCCACTTTGCAGAGGCTTTCACATTAGAAGTCTCCAATAGTCACTAAAAATTCCCTGACAGCCATGGTCTGGCCCAGCTGGCTCAAGTTTGGCCTGTAGTGTCTTGATTGAGGACCACAAGACCAGGATGTATGGTGTTCAGTATGTGGCTCCATACAGGCTTTTCATTGGAGATCTCACCATCTTGGAAAGGCTGTGTGGAAGAGGCATCCATGCCTAACCCTCCCAGACTGACTACCTCTCTACCCTTCCTCACCTGCTCCTTTCATCCCTCCCTGCCTCAGGTGATCTAGTTCTACATCTTTTGAGATGTAGAATTTAATGCATGGTACACTAAATCCAAAGGCTCTGTACTCTGCCCTGGAGAGAGGGAAGTCCTTACTGTCTTTAGAAGGGAGGGCCTAACGCCATTCACTTTCTTCTCAAGCCTATTCCTAAGCAATGATGGCCCAGCATAGTTTCTCAGTCAAGTTATTCCACCACATAAGTAATTATACAAATAAGGATCTTACTTTCAATTTTGATCCTTCTGAATTGTCCATCCAAGTTGAGTTAGCTAATTTTTAGGATCTGATGAAATCTTTATACCAGTTAGGACTTGTCCTGAAAGATATGAGAGAAATGACAAGTAAAGCCCTAGACATGAACATTTTGTTTGGGCACACATGCCCTGAAGTAGCCAGGGTAAGCATATTTTACTTTATTTTATTTTTAATATAATTTATTGTCAAATTGGCTTATATACAACACCCAGTACTCATCCCAGCAAGGGCCCTCCTCCGTGCCCATCACCCATTTTCCCTCTCCCCCACCCCCCCATCCACTTTCAGTTTGTTCTCAGCATTTAAGAGCCTCTTGTGGTTTGCCTCCCTCCTTCTCTGTTTGTATCTATTTTTCCCCCCTTCCTTCCCCCATGGTCCTCTGTTAAGTTTCTCAAGATCCACATATGACTGAAACATATGATATCTGTCCTTCTCTGACTGACTTATTTCACTCAGCATAATACCTTCCAGTTCCATCCACATTGCTGCAAATGGCAGGATTTCATTCTTTCTCATAGCCAGGTAGCATTCCGTTGTATATATAAACCACATCTTCTTTAACCATTCATCAGACGATGGACAGTTAGGCTTTCTCCACGATTTGGCTATTGTTGAAAACCTAGGGTAAGCGTATTTTAAAGAAATCACCAATGTCCTTGGGATCGTAATGATTGTTCTACCAAGAAAAGTATGGAAAGTTGAATCTTATGTGCATTTGTGTTATTCTCTAAGCAAATGGTCTAGTTTGGTCCTGGTGGGGTGTTTTGCTTTTTGAAACCAGGCTCATCACACACACATACATATTGCAAAACATAATAAGATCCTTTAAAAGAAAAGAAAGCCAACTCTTCTGGGTTTTACACCCCAGTGTGTCTTTAGTACATAGAGATACTTGTTTTCTTTTGGCTACGCAAACAAAAGGGGTCTAGAGCTTTGATAAAAATACACGATACCTGCTCTGCCTAAAGCATATGCGTCTTTCCTGCAGGTGTTTACTCAACTGGCCCTGTGAAAACATTAAGCCAGGAAAGGAAACATCAAAGTATGCTTCCATTTTAAGTCCTGAAAAATGGTGATTGGCACGAATGCAGCACTCATGAAGAAACATAACCAAATGTATAATAAACGGGACTGAACTTACCCTATTGGTATGTAAAACATTATTATATTCTTCCTGATTTGCAACATTTACATATCTCATTATGAGTAGGGTGCTCAAATGCTATAGAAGATTTCATTTCACTCCTTTTGTGTAATACCTGCTACCAAGAAATATTAATGAGACAACCTCGTAAATCTCTATTTACTGCATCTAGTGTCTCCCCTAAATTTGCATTTGCAAACTATGATTGCATTATGTTCCTGGAAGATCAGGATATGAATTTACTCTTGCATATGCAGGCAGCTGCCTTAAAACCTCTTTATTAAGGAATGTTGGAGAAGGAGACATAGCCATTGATAAACACATATTTGAAATTCATCTGAACATATCCCTTTGCATGTGTTTAACAGAACTTAAACCTGTAAAAAGTTACATTTGCACTTTTTTTCCCATTTCAAGAAAACTAAGCATTTTGAATTTATACACTTGGGAATATTATATATGTTTTGTTAACTCTAAAGCCCTTCCTAAAAGGTTGAACTTTTAAAGTAAAAAAATAAAGAGTAATAATAAAGAAATAATAGTAATTCTGACACCTTCTGGAGAGGTTGCATTAACTTTTAATTTGCAGTGTATTTGCATTTTATAGTGACAATCATATATGTACATGACATGGAGATCACACTGTTCAGAACCCTCACCTGCCAATGAACTATGCCCTGGTTTAGAAGGTGGACAAGAGGTTAATCTTGACTCTGGAATACAGAGGTTTCATTGAAAACTTTCTTTCTCCTGGAGGAAGAGTGGGCATCACAAGGAATTGCCAAGGGAATGAACATGATCTCTGCTCTCTAGAAGCTCACAGAGTAAAAGGCTGTTTTCCTAAGGATGATGCTGTGATCTCTAGCAGTTCTGTAAAGACTTTAGAAGCACACAGGCAGTTTAAAAAATGTCAACAATTATATATTTTTTGTAATGTGTATTTGCAAAAAAAAAAAACCTAACCTGGATACTATTTCTCAGGACAAGTCTAAAGGAGTGTGCAATATTACATGCGTTGATACAAAGAAAAATATTAGTTAAATAATAATAATATAGGTGATATTCAGATGTGGCAAGTTTTCTCTACCTTCTGTCCTGAGTATCTTCAAAAGACTTCCAGATGATCTCTGCTGAACTTTTTCCCCATTTCACTTATACTGATACTCTACTCTTCCCTTTCTCAATCCCTAGAAACCTTACCCCCCTTCCACAGGCTTGGGTAGCACGTGGACCACAAGAAAGCCACACTAATGGGTCGAATTAAATATAATTCAGAGTCCTTAGGTAATCTTCAGCACAGCTGTTGCCAAAATAGGTGTAGGAATGGCCCACGTCAGAGTCACATGGGCTACTCATTAGACATACAGTTTCCATTCTGGGGTGGGACCAAGGAAGATAGATTTTTTTTTTAAATGTTTGTTTATTTTTGAAAGAGAGACGGACAGAGTGCGAGAGGGGAGGGGCAGACAGAGAGGGAGACACAGAAACTGAAGCAGGTTCCAGGCTCTGAGCTGTCAGCACAGAGCCCAATGTGGGGCTCCAACTCACCAACCATGAGATCATGACCTGAACCGAAGTCAGATGCTTAACTGACTGAGCCATTCAGGCATTCCAGAAGATAGATTTCAAAAAAAAAAAAAAAAAAAAAAAAAAAAAAAAGAAAGTAATGCTTATTTATTTTTGAGAAAGAAAGAGATTGAAAGAGACAGAGTGTGACCAGGGGAGGGGCAGAGAGAGGGAGACACAGAATCTGAAGCAGGCTCCAGGCTCTGAATTGTCAGCACAGAGACCAACGTGGAGCTTGATTTCACAAACCGTGAGATCATGACCTGAGCCAAAGTTGGGCGCTTAACCAACTGACCACCCAGGCACCTCAAAGATATATTTTTAATAAACACCCCAGGTAAATAAAGATCCTGAATAAAGTTGAAAAGTAAGGCATTAGTAATGGAGATAACTGAAGACGGTTCCAAATGCTTACTCAGGGTAAGCAAAGGTCCCCAGGAGATGTGTCCTGGTAACAACTTCTTGTCCGATGGAATATTCTCATCATCTAACTTGAAAATGACATGTGGAAGAATAGATATTTTTGTATTTTTGAGATCAAGAGTGCTATTTTCAGCTTGTTGTACTGCTGTTTCTTATGGCTTGACTCTACCTTTCTGAATGCCGACTTCGTTTGCATGGAGGCTGCTGATGGCCAAGCCAGAGCTCAGAAGGAAAATAGTTGTTGCTGGGCTTGGTCTACTGACACTGTGTTTAATCATTTGTAAGAGAAAGTGCTACAGTAACAGGGCTCTTATATTCCACCATATAACTTCTCCTTCCAAATTAAAAAGGTTTCAGTTTCATAAGGTACTTGTGGTTACCTAAAAATCCAGGTAGAGCATTTACTTCCATACAAAATTTATAAAATATACAAAAATTAACTCAAAATAAATTAAAGACCTAGAAGTATGAGCTAAAACTATAAAACACGTTAGAAGAAGAGTTGTAAATCTTCATGGTCTTGGATTATGCATTTTTTTTAAGACATGATACTATGAGTACAAGCAATAACAAGGAAAATACATAATATGGGCTTCATCGAAATTAAAAGATTTTTGGGGGGCAATGCCTGGGTGGCTCAGTGGGTCAAGTGTCCAACTCTTGGTTTTGGCTCAAGTTATAATCTCACGGTGTGTGAGTTCAAGCCCCATGTTGATCTCTGCAGAGACACTGCAGAACCTGCTTGGGATTCTCTCTCTTCCCTCTCTCTGCCTCTCCCCTATTTGTGCTCGTTCTCTCTCTCTCTCTCAAAATAAATAAACTCAAAAAATCTTTTAAGTTTTTTTTTGTTCATTGTTTGTTTTTTTGCTTCAGATTCAAATGACATATCATCAAGAAAGTGAAAAGACAACCCATAGAAAGGGAGAAATATTTGCAAGTCATATATGTGATAAGGGATACAGTTCTAGAACATAGAAAGAACTTCTATGATTCAATAATAAAAGATAAATAACCTGATTAAAAATGGGCAAAATAGAGGCACCTGGGTGGTTCAGTTGGTTAAGCATCTGACTCGTGATTTCAGCACAGGTCATGATCTCAAGGTTGTGAGATGGAACCCCACGTGGGGCTCCGCACTGAATCCAGAGCCTCCTTGGGATTCTGTCTCTCTCTCCGTCTCTCTCTACCCCTCCCCTAGTTGCACATATGTGTGCTCTCTGTCTCTCTCCCCCTCTCTCTCAAACAAATGGGCAAAATATCTTAATAGATGTCCACAAAGAAGATATAAAAAAGATGGATGAGTAGATGCAAAGAGGTTCAACATTATTAGCCATCAGGAAAATGTAGATCAAAATCACAATGCAATACCACTTCACATCCATTAAGATAGCTACAATCAAAACCAAATAGTAACAAGTGTTGGTGGGAATGTGGAGAAATTAGAACCCTCAGACATTGCTAGTGGGACCATGAAACAATGCAGTTGCTTGGAAGAACACTCTAGCAGTTCCTCAAAAGGTTAAACACAATCTTAGCATATGACACAGCAATTCTACTCCTAGATATTCCCAAGATAAATGAAAACGTACATCTACACAAAAACTTGTACAAGAATAGTCACAGCAGCATTGTTCATAAGAGCCCAAAAGTGGAAACAACCCAAATGCTCATCAACTGATGCGGAGGTAAATAAAATGTGGTATATCCATACAATGGAATAATATTCCTCGATAAAAAGGAATGAAGTACTCATGCGTGCAAAAGCACAGCACAGCTGGACTCTGAAAACATTATCCTGAGTGAAAGGAGCCAGTCACAGAAGATCACATATTGTATGATCCATTCATGCAAATGTCCAGAACAGGCAAGTGCATAAAAACAGAAAGTAGATGAGTGATTGCCAAGGGCTGCAGTGGGACTAGAAGGGGGGATGGTTGGGGGAGAAATGGGAGTGGCATCACCTCTGAGGTGATGCAAGACTCTGAATATACTAAAACCTACTGAATTATACCTTTAATGGGAGTGTGAATTATATCTCAACAAAACTGTTATAAAACAATGAGAAGACCAAGAGGAAACTCCTTAAATGGGAGGAACGGGGATTTGACAGTAAGTCCTCAGAAAGTCATTGTGTGAATACATTTATTTTCCAATCTAGTGAAGCAGGGCTTCTGAGTTCTCAGGGAACTGAGAGCTCACTTCTCTTGAGAAGTGTTTACCAACTTGACGTGGGTGTGGAGAGTCACAAAGATAGATGCGTATGGGACTGGGGCCAGGGAGATTCAGGATCAATGTGTTTCAATAAGGATGAAATTATAAGTATGTAATAGGGAGGAGAGGAGAAGAGAAAGAGAGAGAGAGAGAAAGAAAGAGGGAGAGAGATTGGTAGGTAGGTAATATTAAATTGCACTATGGATGGTAAATGGGAAACCACTTAGGTTGATCAAGCTGGAGACTAATATTATCCTGCCTCTTCTACTCTGGACTTATATCTTTCTTTCTTTCTTTTTTTAATATGAAATTTATTGTCAAATTGGTTTCCATATAACACCCAGTGCTCATCCCAACAGGTGCCCTCCTCAATGCCCATCACCCACCCTCCCTTCCCTCCCACCCTTCCATTAACCCTCAGTTTATTCTCAGTTTTTAAGAGTCTCTTATGGTTTGGCTCTCTCCCTTTCTAACTTTATTTTTCCCTTCCCCTCCCCCATGGTCTTCTGTTAAGTTTCTCAGGATCCACATAAGAGTGAAAACATATGGTATCTGTCTTTCTCCGTATGACTTACTTCACTTAGCATAACACTCTCCAGTTCCATTCATGTTGCTACAAAAGGCCATATTTCATTCTTTCTCATTGCCAAGTAGTATTCCATTGTGTATATAAACCACGATTTCTTCATCCATTCATCAGTTGATGGACATTTAGGCTCCTTCCATAATTTGGCTATTGTTGAAAATGACTTTTATCTTTCAAAGATCAGCCTCTGCTGAGAGTTCATCTAGGAACATCATGGGCAACTGTCGTCATGCACACTCTTGATTCCCAATTTTGGCTTCTGCTCTACGATTTTGCAAACTTGGGCTGAATGTGTGGGAGTCTCTCTGCCACTCAGCCCCGGGACTGAGCTCCTTGTAACACTCTTACTGCTTGAGGGCATCCCAGTTCCTAAAGAAGTTCATTACCAGTTCTCCATTCCAAAGTGAAGCACTTAAGAGAAGGAACTTAATTTGGGCCCCCTTTTCACAGCCAAAAAATCTTGATACTGTAATATGGAAGCCCTTCAGGGTTCTTCAGTGCCCATGTATGAGGTTAGAGTAAAGGGTCCTAAAAATGAGAGAAAAGAAAAGAATTACAAACTCTTGGCTTTTGTATCAAAGTAATACTAATTACATTCATTTACATGATTTGCTTATGCCGAGTTACCAGGTAGCACAATGATTGTTTGTACTGGAAAATTTGAGTCAGAATAATTTTATCATGCATTTTGATTACTAAATTCTTTCCTTGAATGCTCTATTTTCAGAGCTTATTATTTGTAACATGGTCATGACTTCCCATAGCTGGAAAAAATTAAAGGGAATAACTGTGTGAAATGTTTTTGAGTAAACCTTATAATTACCTTTTTTCTCCAGCAATATTTTAGGACAAAAATCTCAATATGGCCACATTTATACATGCTCTTTTGTCCTACTGCAGGGCTGGAATCAAAAACAAACTCCATTTTACAAATTCTATAGTATCTATCTGTGCCATAGGATGGAACAAAGGCATATCCTATTTAGAAAATGCACTCCTGAGGACAGAATCTGTACGTGAAATCAGTGATTGTTGGTCTTCCTGGTACATCTGCAGTGAGGATGCGTTCTCAGAGGCAAACATAGGCTATTGTTTACTTTCTTCAATTCTTTTTGCAACTTTTGACCAATCTGCCCTAAGCACAGGGGTGTTTTTTTTTTAAGTTTATTTATTTTGAGAGAGAGAGAGAACACGAGCAAGGAAGGGGAAAAGAGAGGGAGAGAGATAATCTCAAGCAGGCTCCCCACTGTCAGCTCTGAGCCCAATGTGGGCTCGAACCCATGAACCATGAGATTATTACCTGAGCCGAAATCAAGAGTCAGACACTTAACTGACTGAGCTACCCAGTTGCCCCAGAACAGTGGTGTTTTAATTCTCTTTTTACATCAGAGAATTTCAACCAATCCCTTATTTCCTGTTGATCTGTACCTTTGATTTCCTAACCACGTTCATGAAGGAGACTTGAGCTGCTGTGATTCTTGCCTTTTAATGGTCAGGGGGATTATCTCCTAATTTGCTTTCAGCAGATGGGGCATGGTCACTTGTATACCCTCTTTTTTTTTCACTATTAAACAAAATTATCTACAAGCAAGAAAATAATGACAGGATAAGAGATCTCAGCTGAATGAATAAAATGGATAGGGCCCTCTCAGATTGAGAAAAGTAGACTATACCATGTTAGAACCACTGACTAATCATCACAAACTATGAAGTGTCTAAAATGTTACTCTCCTGGGAGCACCTGGGTAGTTCAGTCGGTTAGGCATCTGACTTTGGCTCAGGTCATGATCTCATGGTCCATGAGTTTGAGCCCTGCGTCCGGCTCTGTGCTCACAACTCAGAGCCTGGACCCTGCTTCAGACTCTGTTTCTCCTTCTCTCTCTCCGCCCCTCTCCCACTCATGCTCTGTCTCTCTGTCTCTCTAAAATGAATAAATGTTAAAAAAATAAAAAAAAAACCAAAATGTTACTCTTCTGAGTTAGACTGCCAGTTTCATAGAAGATACGAGACTCTTGGGTTAGAGACAAAGAATAGCTTATTATTCACAGCAATAGCAGTAGCTAAAGTGCCAACAATAATGAGCATTTTCCCTGAACCCTACTTCTCATAGTGTGAAAGCACTAGGACAAGGTGAAACCTGCAGAGGCAGTGGGTTGCATTACATAGAAGAATCCTGAGCTTAAGGAATGCAGATATTTTACAATGGCCAGTAAGCAAGCCTGCCCTTTGCTCCGGAGGGGGAAACTAGTTCTATAATCGAAGGCTTTTTATTATACAAACATTCTTGGAAAGATGGTGACTATGGAGGCTGAAGGGTCAAATGGTGATGTGAATAGGGCATGTTGTCAGTCAGCCTGGGTTTAATTCCTGACCCTATCACTCATGCCTTGAGTGATTTATTTAATCTTTTCAGTCTCAAGAGTTTTCATATCCACCTCATGCTATACCCACCTCGGGCCATTCCTAACTCATGCCATAGCTGCCTCATCGTGTCTCTCTGAAGATTAATGGACGAGGTAGCACCGTGTCTGGCACATAATAAGCACTCAAAAAACATTAACTGTTAGTTATTTTTTCTCCCCAAATACTATCATAACTTACATATTATTTTGTAATCTGGTTTTTAAATTTAGAAGTATATCATGAACATTGCTTCTGATCCTGGGGTTCTTTCTTCAGAGGAATGGATCTTGCTCAGAAGTGGATGTAAATCAGGTTGACCCCCCCAGGAAACAACTAGCTGGTCTCTAATGAAGTGCCCAGGCAATTCTGGGGTACATTTTTCTTGAGACCGATTCGGGAAGTGGCCAGTGAGGAGAAGGCACAAGGTCTCAGGAGAAATAAACAGAAGTGTGATACTTTTGAGGCCTGCAGTTCGAACCCTTCAAATTCAGCCTGGGCAGGTGACTCCTGTTCTTTCATCTCCTTTGCAGACGTGAAGAAAACCTTTGGTTTGAAGAGATAAAAGAGAGTAGTTTCATTCAGGTCACGAAGGAGGGCAACACAGTGTATTTACAGGTAATCTGGTGTCCGACACTTTTACGTCAGAGATGACACACTTTCTTGCTCCAGCTCCCGGTTAGAACCTGGGAATTGTCTCCATTGAGCAGCGCTTTGGGCCTCTGGCTCCCTGTGTACAGGGCCCAGAAGGCAGCTTTGCTACAAGAAAGGAAAACCAACACTCACATTCTGCAATAGGCTAGAACCCCAGAACCCCACAACACTTCACAGCTTTATAATACCCCTAAAAATACCCTATAGGCATGCTCCCACAGTTTTCCCTGGACCTCCCATGTTCAAATCCCAGCTCTGCCATTTTCCAGCTGTGTGATCTGGAATAAGTAGTTAACTTTTCTGTGCCTTACTTTCCACATCTGTAAAATAGAGATGATAATAAAACTTACCTCATAGGGTTGTCACAAATATTAAATCCATATGTCAAGCAGTTAGATTAGTGCCTGGCATGTGGCAAAACATGATGATGATTGTTTTTAATCACCATCAACATTACACACGAGCCCCAGCGTTCTCAGCTGGATTAGGGCAGTTACTACTGCTTTTCCACCAGATTCTCTAGCTCCGGTACAGACTAGCTTAGGGTCCTTCGTGGCCTTAGTACCTTTGAAGGTGGTTTATTTGTTTGTGGAGAGGTAACGCTCCCCTCTGCTTTGGGGCTCACTTCCCCCCTTTTTTGTTGTGGGAGAAGCAGTGGAGTTCATTCTGTTTTCTAAAGAACCCACTTCTCACCCCAGCCCAGTCCCCTCTTGATGGTTGGATGAAGTGGCCCCTCTTTGAGACCATTCCACTGACCAGAAGCCTCAGTTATACTTGCAGTCAATACAGGCTGGTAAAGGAGTAGGAATTCTCTCTGAAAGCTTTTCTGTGCCTTGCAGGCCTGCAAGGCCTGTGACTCTCCAGTGGGAGGTCGGAGCTCCCAGAACTTGCTGCTGCCAGGAGAGCTCTGTGGGTATAAAGGCAGCACGGACTCTCAGGTATCCACCCCCTTGAATGATTTTTAAACAAGCTGCCTCTGGAATATGTCTATACTAATAATGCCTTTCATTTATGCAGTGATAATAACCCGAGCGTGCAGCTCCGTGACAGGGCCGGGCCTGACAAGGCCTCCCCCCCTGCCACCGTTGTGTGTAGGTAGATAATGTGTTTTCAGCCTTTCTCTGGAACAGGATGCAAACATCAACAATTGAGGGATAGGCTAGGGTGGGTGTGGAAAGCTGCTTCGCAAAATAGCACCATGCTGTGGCATTTATTCTTAAAGAAAAACTATTATGGTAGGATTGAAAGTTCTGTGCTGCACTGTGAAACTCTCAGGGTGGCTTTTGGTTCGTCGCCTTGCAAAACAATGGCGGCCACCAGCAGCTCTGGGGCTGCTAGCTGAGCACAGCCCAGGGCTCAAGACTAGTGTCCTATACTGCTTGGCACACACACAAGAAACAAGAAGACAGGAATGGCTAAATGTCCAGGGCACTTAGTGGCTCTCATCTGGCCCTCACCTAGCCTCTCCATGGGTAATAGCCAGAGCTCCTAACGACCACCCAGTTCTGCCCTCTCATGGGATTAGATTTCTGTTTTTGTATCCCAGCTCCACCTCCTATATAACTTTGGGTAAGGGGCTTGACCTCTCTCAGCCAGGCTGATCCTCTGTACATGGAGATGATAGCACCATGCTCCTGGTAGTAAGGGTTAAACGAGATATTTTGTGTAGGGGCTGAGTAAAGGCCTGGCCCATGATCACTGCTCAATGAATGTCAGTGAAGGTAACATCATTATTATTCCTTCAGGGGTTTGAGCCTTTGCCTTGTCCTGCCTCCCAGGCTACCGGTTTCTTTTTTTTAAGTTGACATTTTCTCATTTCAGAGATCTGTAGAAACGACATGTTTGCACATCAATTTCAGGTGTAACTCAGCTTCATTCACCTGTCATAGACTGCTTTACAGAAATATTTTTCTAGGGAAATGTCACAATTTCATTATTCAGTGCCTCATGTTGTGCTTTGACTCACACCGTTTCCTCCGAGTTAATCCGCCAAGGGTGGTGGTTTGCTGGGGAACTGCACAAAGTACGGAACGCTTCGTGAATGTGCATGTCATCCTTATACAGGGGCCATGCTAATCTTCGCTGTTTCGTCCCAATTTACTATATGTGCTGCTGAAGCGAGCACCAGGCTACTGGCCATCTCCCTTCTGGGAGGCAGTGCAAAGAAGAAGGGAACAAACAGCCTGGAATCGCTCTGCCAGGCTCACACGGTGCCCCTGCTACCTTCTTGCTGTTTAAATTTGGGCACATTCTGTAATCTCCCTGTGCTTCAGATCCCTCTCTGCAAGTGGAGGAACAATAGGATCTGCCTCTTAGGGGTGCTGTGAGGATTAATGCATTCATCCCCAAGAAGCCCTTCACTTGGTGCTGGCTGAGTGCCTGCCTCTCACATCCAGGCAGGACATGACACAGTGCCTGTCATCAGCTCAGCACTCAACAAATCACTCTTTGCTGGGTTGAATACAATGTAATAGACTAGCTACCTTTGGTTCCTCCCTGTTTTCCCCTTCCCCAGGTTCCACTGAAAGCCTTTAAACATATGGCCCATGAAGAACAACAGACATAAGATGGGTGAATCCTTGTTTTCCAGGATCTGAGCAATTTCTTAGGATGCAGGATTTTCAGTCTTAAAGTGGGATGGGCCTGTGCAAACCAGAGTGGTTGGTCACCCTACTACTGCTTGCATCTTCCATTTTTGGGGCTAAGACTGAGGTGTTTGCTCCTAGAGGCTACTGGCATGGAAATGTGGCAATGTCGTTGATACTCCCCACCCCCAATTGTTGTTAATGCCTCGTCTCTCCCAAGAGCTACTGAAATATGCAGTCTGTGACTCTACACTGCACCTCCCGTCACAAATGCTGGCGTGTGCTCCCCAGGAGTGGAACGCGTTGGCCGGGGGTGGTGGAAAGACGTACCTCGAACAGAGCAACATTCATCTTAGTCCTGCTTCCAGGCAATCACACTGATTTCTTGAGAGGTTGGTACTGATGGAAACTTGGGGTCCTATTTTGCACCAGACTAGGAGTTGGTACGCCTCGTTCTAATCTCCACTTTCCTCTTTGAGCTGTGTAACCTTGGATAAGAAGCCTAACTTCTGTGGGGATCCAATGTCCTCATCTGCAAAATAGGAAGAAAATGAGATAATCCATCTAAATCATTGTGCCCCATGGAGCAGGGGCAGTGGCCATCAGGCCAGGGCCTGTATGGTGGACAGGTGACGTGGCTGAGGGGATCAGGAGAGCACGATGCTGCCCGGCTTCCCTGCTTGTGCAGACACTGCTCTGCTCCTCCCTGGTGAATAATGGGTCATTTCCACTTTGATGGAAGGTCTGGTGACTTCATCTGCTGTTACATGAGGCCATGCCCTGAAAATGTCTCACCTTGGGCATGTTACTTAAGCTCTCATAGCCTCAGTTTCCTCATCTATAAAATGAGGATAATTATAATACTCTCTTGTTGAGTTGTTGTGAAAATGGTTCATTAAAGGTCAAGTCTGGATTCAGGAGACGGATGTGTATGGAAGCATATAAAATCAGTCTTGTTATTTTATACCCATACCTCATTCTCTAGTTCAATCATCAAACTCCCATTTATTGAGCACTTACTGTGTGCTAGGTACTGAGCTAGGCCTTGGGGACACAGTGATGAATGGGGCACAGTTCTTGGCCTCAAAGAACTCAAAGGAGGCCAAAGGGATTAGTTAGCAGGTTATTTATTATCCTTCTCCTTTTGTATTTTTAAAACAATTTGTTAAGGGCTCACTGTGGCAAAGATGGCTAGATCTCTAAGCAGTATAATCTTTCCCTTTCTTTTTACTAACAGAATCCATATATTGCTGTGTGTGGCAAGGTGCCCACTAAAACACCCAGCCTTCTTTTTAGAGATATGTACGTGGTAGAGGGTTAGCAATGAAATATAACCGAAGTCAATGAATGGAGCTTACAGGGAAAGCTCTTTAAAGGGGGATGACTCAGCCAGAAGGCCTCACTTGTCTTTTCCCTGCATCTTCCTTCTCTTTACCTGGAGCACTGAAGTGATGGCTGGAACTCCAGTATTCACCTTATGAGTATGAGGACAGAGATCATACCCTAGAAGCTGGAAGGAGCCTAGGTCCTTCAGGACATTTTGGAGTCACCATATCTGCTTCAGACTATTTAACTCCACACTTTAATAAATTTTTTTTTAATGTTTATTTATTTTTGGAGAGAGACAGAGTGTGATGGGGGAGGGGCAGAGAGAGAGAGGGGGACACAGAATCTGAAGCAGGCTCCAGGATCTGAACTATCAGCTCAGAGCCCAATGTGAGGCTTGAACCCATGAACTGTGAGATCATGACCTGAGCCAAAGTCAGATGCTTAATCAACTGAGCCACTAAGGTGCCCCTTAATTCCACACTTCTTATTGTATAAGGGGGAAAATACCTCTGCTTGATTTAAAACAATATTTTAAGTCACAGTTACTAGTAGCTGAACACAATTTCTAGTTGATCTACCTAATAGATGTAGAGCAGAGCGCAGAAAATGATCTAATTTTCCCCTGAATGTCAAGAAGTGAAGGTCACAGAAATCTAACAAATGAAAACTTAATGTTGAAACCCAAGACACCCATTAATCTTTCCCAGGGTAGACCAAGAGAAGCTGACTAAACCTGCCTGTTCTTTGTATGGCCTCCATAGGAAAGCTGAGTTTGAAATACCCTTAAATTCTAGTCTCTCTAAGGTTTGACACTGGGGAATTAAATTAACAGTATTAAATTTTTTATTTCAGCTTTGTTGGCACTGGATGATGAGCCTGAACCTTTTTTCTTTTTTTAAAAAATATTTATTTATTTTTGAGAGAGAGAGAGAGAGAGAGACAGACAGACAGAGAGACAGAATGCAAGCAGGGGAGGGGCAGAGAGAGAAGGAAACACAGAATCCAAAGCAGGCTCAAGGCTCTGAGCAGTCAGCACAGAGCCTAACACAGGGCTCGAATTCATGAACCACGAGATCATGACCTGAGCCAAAGTCGGATGCTTAATCAACTGAGCCACTCACGTGCCCTTGAATAATTTTTCTTAGTAGAAGGCTCACAAAGGCTCAAAACATTTATCAGAAACCCAGATTGCTTGGGGCACCTGGGTGGCTCAGTTGGTTAAGCGTCTGGTTCTTGATTTCGGCTCAGGTCATGATCTCAGGGTTCATTAGATTGAGCCCTGTATTGGGTTCTGTGCTGACACTGTGGAGCCTGCTTGGGATTCTCTCTCCCTCTCTCTCTGCCCCTGCTGTGCGCATGTGTGTGCTCTCTCTAGGTAAATAAATAAACTTAAAAAAGAAACCCAGATTGTTTTATCCATCTGCATATTCCTGTTATAGTTGTATTTTTAACAATGTTAAAGGAATTTAGAATTTTTAAATTCACATAGCACACATTTTTACTCATTCCAAGCAATAATAATAATAGTTTTCACTTACTGAGCACTTACGCTTTGACAGTCATTAATAAATACTTAACAAATATAGTCTCAATTACTTCAACGTCCGTATTGAGAGACATGATATTACTACTGCCATTTTGCAGATGGGGAAACTGAGGCAAAGGTGAGGAGGAAGCATAATGCAGGCTGAGGGCAAAGTGCAAGCTAGCACACCCCGCACACCTCCCCCTGACCCCAGGTGGGATATGTGTGATATTCCTTGGACATTCCCAGCTACCCAGAAACAGGAAAGGACTAAACAAAACAAAACAAAACAAAAACCCCAAAACAAGTGGTTAAACTGATAAGAGTCTCCACCAGTTTACAAGAAAAATGCAATCTCATCAATAGCCTAAAGTCCAGGAACTCCCTACTGTCTTAATGTTAATGCTTTGCTAGAGGAAAAACAACCTTAGCTTGACAATAGCTAGGCCTCCAGTGATCTGTGAGTCTTTAGCATGTGAAAATCTCTTTCAAAACTTCCCTTTTGACTTTACCTCCCTCAGCCCCACAGTATATAAAAATTCATTCTTCACAACCCCAGTGCAGCTCTTCCTGCCCATGGGTCCTGTCCCCGTGCTTTAATAAAATCACCTTTTTGCACCGGAGACCTCTTTAAGAATTCTTTCTTGGCCATCAGCTCCAAAACCCTCATCATCCCAAAACCTCATCAAAGAGACTTTAAGTAGCCTGTTCCAGGTCACACAGCTAAGAAGTGATGATGGGATATGAAGTCAGGTAGACTTAAAAGTAACTTATCCTGTCCTGGAATAGGTGAGTGGCTTTGAACAAAAAGCTGTTTCTTTACATATGAAAAAGGAGATATATTTTCTAGAAACTACTTAAACCTGCCCAAGCACATGCTGAATTCACCCAAGATCTTGGACAGTCTGTGGAAAGCCTCTGGTCTTAGGGGATGGTAAAGAGGATGCTCCCTTACTTGAAGGCAACCAACATGTATAATATTTGTGCATCTGCATCCCCATTTAGAACATCTGAATTCCATGACCATTCACTTAAGCAGGGAGAAAGGAAGACAGAAGAGACATTCAGTATTCAATGCCTGGTAAGTAACCAGGTGCTTATCAGAATGATAGCCTGCTTGATAACATATGGTTTGTTGGCATCCTTCTCTTACCTGTCTCCCTTATCAACACTTCCTGGGATAACCTCCCAAATAAATGACTCAAATCCTTATCTCAGGATCTGCTTCTGAGGAACTCAAATTAACACTCATGTTATCTACAACATCCATCCATCCATCCATCCATCCATCCATCCACTTAACCTTACCAACCTACCAAATGCCAGGAAACATATGGGATACTCAGGATAAGATATAAATAAACCACTGCCCTTGAACTACAGTTGTTCAGTTGAATGACTTTATATTTTCCTTATACCCAGGCAGAGATATTTGATACACTGGCTTCCAAAGAAGCATTGGGAAGACTGGAGAATCCCCTGTTCAGGCTCTTGAAGAGGACTTTCCTAGCAGAGCCACCCCTGCAGGAGCAAACAGAGCCTGGCATACAGGAGGTATTCAAAAAATACTAAATGAGTATACAAATGGGCAGAATGAACAGATGGATTAATTATAAAGTAGATTACATTTTCTCTGGGATACATCTCCCTTGTTTTAGTTCACAATTAAAACACTATCTCAGAAAAATCAAGAAACTCATTCAGGTGAGGTGAGTGTGGATCCCTTTTGGCAAAGATTTTACATTTAAAAGAAGAGGAAACCAGGTGACAGATGAACCCAAAGAAGAACCTCTGTGCAGGTGTGGAGAGATTAGGGGGTGGCAGTCTTTTTCGGCATGCCTCAAATCAAAGAATACAATAAGGTTAATCCCAGATGCAAGAATGAGCAAGGCCATGTTTAGAGTTCCTGCCCTATTAGTTATTATGTGTAGTCCATGAGCTATTGCTTATGATTACTTATATTTGGGAGTTCTAAGAAGGACAGTTCTTAACCCTGTGCACCCTGCCATATGGAGGGACCTGATGAGGCCTGAGCCCCAAAGAGTTGCCAACAAGATGAAGGGTGCAGATAATTGGTGTGATAGAAGAGCTCATGGTGGGCTTTTGTTTCATGGTGGGCTTCTGGAATACTTTATGGAGTCTTTGGAAAGGGCTGGAACTGGTACTCGGATCATGGGTAGGACTTGGCTGGGCAAAGAGAATAGTGTTAATCCTCATTTATCAACTACTTCCTGTGTACAGGCTCTGGGGTAAGGGTTCCTGAGCAGAATATCCTTCCTTTAATCCTCCCTAAACCCAAACATGCATCTGTATCATTATTCCCATTTAAGATGAATGTTAGAAGAATTAAATAATGTGCTCATATGAAAACAATAACTGCTTCCAGAGCCTGCCTCTTTAGCAGCCATTCTGAACCACTCTATTGCTGTGCTATTTCTTAGGGGACTGGTAGAGAAGTTAGAAATGGGGGGGGGGAAGCAGCATTCTTCACTGATCATGGCCATGAGTGAGTGTCAGGACAAGATTGTATCCACTGCTTCCTTGGTGGCAAGTATGCTTGTAGGTCTGAACCAGTCACAGTGGAATTAGGGGCAGTCTCTGATCGTTTCCACACAGTATATACCACACCAGTAGGTATTTCTATCTAAGTGGGTCATTCAGGTGTGTGCTCAGGTATCTCGTGCAAAGAAGTCTTCTGTGACTCAGGTGGAACCTAAGTGGGAAACAAGATAAATTCTGACTGGGTGCAGCTGTGGCCTGTGGAGCAGAGCGGCTTCCCCCTTTCCAAAGGCTCAGCCTAAGACACACTTGAATGTCAAGTACTCTTGCACCATGGCCTTACCACCAAAACAGTTGGGACACATGAAAATGGAACCCCCACAGGACTTGCTTCATCGTGTACCTCATCTATTGCCACTGTCATTCTTTTTAAAATTTTTAATTGTGGTAAATTACACATAACATAAAATTGACATTTAAGCCACTTGAAACGCACAGTTTAGTAGTGTTAAGTGTATTCACATTGTTTGGCAACCAATGTCCAGAACTCTTTTCATCTCGCAAAACTGAAACTCTACACCCATTAAACAATCCCTCATTCACACTCCCCAGCAATAACCATTCTACTTTTTGACTCTATGAGTTTGAATATTTTAAATATCTCATCTAACTGTAATCATACAGTACTTATTTTTTTGGTTGGCTTATTTCACCTAGCATAATGTCCTCAAGGTTCATCCATGTTGTAGCAGGTGTAGGGACTTCCTTCCTTTTTAAAGCTGGATAGTATTCCACGGATGCACACACCACATTTTGTTTATTATCCATTCATCTGTTCATGGACAGTCAGGTTGCTTCTACCTCTTGGCTACTGTGAATAACACTGTTTATGAATATCGGTGTGCAAATACCTCTTTGAGATCCTATTTTCAATTTTGGGGGGATCCAGACCACTGTTTCTCATGTTCAATGACGACAGTAGACAAAAAAGAAGGGGAAACTGCCAAAAAATAAGAAACTCCATCAAAAGTGGGGTGCTTGGGTGGTTCAGTCAGTTGAGTGTCCGACTCTTGATTTCAGCTTAGGTCATGATCTCATGATTCGTGAGTTGAGCCCCTCATTGGGCTCTGTGCTGACAGCCTAGAGCCTGCTTGGGATTCTCTTTCTCCCTCTCTCTGGCCCTCCCCTGTACACTTGCTCTCTCTAAAAAATAAACATTAAAAAAAAACTTCACCAAAAGGTTGCAGATGGCTGTGTAAAAAGCCCTAAAGGCAGTGTAATAGCCCAGTTAAGAGAGAAAAGAAACTGATAGGCATACTAAGCAATTCCAGAAGCAATTTCTAAGCCCCAAATGTTGGGCAGCTGCCAATCCTCATGGGACTAGAACAGACTCTGGATCTGCCATGTCCAATTCCCTCATGGGCTCTTCAGTGGCACCATGGTTAAATCCTCGCCTTGGGTCCTGAATTCAGCTGAGCGTTATTTGGAACTTGTTCTCCTGAAGAGTCAAGTCTAAATAGCCCTCGATTCAAGCCATAACAACCAGCCACTCCCAGCTCTGTTCTAGAGGCTCTAGACAGAAAAGGCAATGTCTTGAAAGACACTGTTCAGCCTTCAACTGTCCCTTCTCCTTAGCTGTGGAAAGAAAGTCTCGGCCTATCACCAGAGCCCAACTGCACACTATCTAGGCTCTCGGGAAGGTGGACTGAAGTGTGGTTTGCTCTAGTTTTGCTGTTTAGGGCTAGATACGTGGAAGATGTCCTTTACAGAGACCATGTGTACCACTCCCTCTTCTGGGAGAGATGGAAGGGCTTGTAGGAGGTCCCCCACATCTGCTAAAAAGGCCTGGTTCTGGGGGAAGCAGGATGAGCCTTCAGCACAAGGTGAGGATGCCTCATCTGCTCAGCAGGAGCTATCCATCCCTTCTAAAGTTCTGAGCTCCAAGTACCAGGCTGTGGCTGGCTCCAGGGGAATGGGGGCGGGGGTGCCAGAAGGCAATGGAAGCCTGCTTAGGGCTCAATTTTTTTGTGCTGGGAGCCCAAGAGAGACGCCTTGATGCTCTTTGTCCCAACTCTGCACTAAGGAGGCTTCTGGCTGACATTCCTCTATGGGCTAAGTCTAACAGGCCTGCAAAGGGAACAGGGTGTGACTCGGGTTCCAGAGGCATGCTTCCCAGATGCCGTGTTCTTTGCCTCCGGGGGGCAAGGGCTGTTTGGGTCTGCAGCATTGGGAGTGCAGACTAGCCCCTTTTCAGGGTCTGCACTTAGAATGTTCTTAGAGCAAGATGGGACCCTGGAGATCATCTGGTTCAAGCCAATAATTTTATAGAAGTTTTAATCGATTCAGACATGTGAAATGACTTGCCCCAGGCCACAGTGTTAAAAAAGCAGATCCAGCAGTGTCACCCGAAGTTTCTTCCCTCCACTCTGTGGGGCCTCCTCTGAAGTTAGGAACACAGTCTCAAGCTAATTGTCTGAAGCAAGAGAAACACAGCTCTTCAATTATGAATAAGGCTGTCATGAAGACATGTGCCACACGGGCAGGTAATAACAGATGTGTGTAGAGAATAGAAAGTTTGCCTTTGGTCAGTTTAGGAGACGGCTCTTCTTGAAATATCTGTTACTAGTCAAGTTCTTGAAAGATTCCTTATATTCACAGAAATAACCTATATTCTCAGCCCCCATTTAGTTATTCTCTTGAGCTGAGCCTCCTCTCTTCTGGTCGCTTGAGTAATAGTTCTCTTCTGAGACTTCAAATCTACAAACCCAAATGATCTTTTCTTTTGGTTGATCTGTCTTCTATTTTCTCCTTGACTGGCTTCTCCAGACCTGGAGGTATTTGCTGTCTGGAAAAGCCAGGGCAGTATCTCTTCCAGTAATCTAGAGCCTTCCACACTGAGCCCAGACACTCCAGACTGCACCCACTGTCAATTCCTGAGCATCTGCTATGTGCTGGAAGTGTTCCACATACTCTTCTAACCTTCACAATTGTCCTAAGTGACAGCCACAGTAACACTCTGCAGAAATGGAGGCTGGGAGGTTCTGACTTGCTTGAAGTTCTTTTTTATTTTTTAATGTTTATTTTTGAGAGAGAGAGAGAGAGGGAGACACAGAAACCGAAGTAGGCTCCAGGCTCTGAGCTGCCAGCACAGAGCTCGACATAGGGCTTGAACTCACAAACTGCGGTATCATGACCTGAACTGAAGTAGGATGCTTAACCAACTGAGCCACCCAGGCGTCCCTGAGTTGCCTGAAGTTCTAAGATGAGAGGAGGACAGAGAGAGAGAAGGAAAGGAAGACAGAGAAACAGAAAGGGAGAGAAAAAGGGGCTGGGAAAGAAAGAGAGTATCTTCCCCCCACCACACCCGACCCTGCCCTCCAATGTTGCCTGGTGGGAGACGCTTGGGGGCCAACTGAGTAACATACAAGACCCCATGATTCATACTGTTTATAAAGGGAGGCCCAGAAACTGGGCATGGGTTAGCTGTTCGGCATTATTTGAGGCTGTATTCTGAGGCCCGGACTTCAGGATGAATAGTCATGGAACGGGTTATCCCACCTCTGTTCACCCTGTGGCATCTAAATAGATTAGAGCTGCAGCAGAAACCTTCCCTCAATGTGCAGACAGGAGTCTAGAGAGGACACTGCCTTCCTCAGAGAATGAGGTTTACTCTCTCTCCAAGGACGTAGCAGTGTCTCCTATGCCTGCTCATCCTTCAGAGGTATGTCCATAAGGGAGTTTGTGAGGCACTGGACCACAGAGTCCCATGCTTGGAAGAGACCTTGGAGATCATCTGGACCAGTGATGTTCAAATGTGTCTTTAGCAGAAGAAACGTTATCCATAAGAAATCTTATAGGGAGATTGTAGCAGATGCTATTGATATCCTGCGTATGTCTCCCTCAGCCCACCACAGGGACCACCTGTAGGAGCTTCCGGCTGCTCTTGAGGCTGTGACTGGCCAGGCCTATGTCACGTGCACTTTTTTGAATTAAAGGAATAGGGCAGTCCCAGCTCTGCATCCTGAGACTGGCAGACAGGTGCTCTCTGAAAGCATCAGAGGGCATTAGTAGACGAGTCAGTGGACACTGACTATGCAAAAGCAACAGAGGTCAATTCTAGCCATATCACTTCAACTTTTTTTTTTAATATTTATTTATTTTTGAGAGAGAGAGAGAGACAGGGTATGAGTGGGGGTGGGGCAGAGAGCAAGGAAGACAGAATCCAAAGCAGACTCCAGGCTCTGAGCTGCCAGCACAGTGAGCCCAATGTGGGGCTTGAACTCATGGCCTGTGGGATCATGACCTGAGCCAAAGTCAGACATTTAACCAATTGAGCCACCCAGATGCCCCCATATCACTCCAAATTTAATGTGCACCCAAGCCACCTGGGGACCGTGTTAGACACAGATTCCTAGGGCTTACACTAAAGATTCTAATTCAGAAAAGCTGGAGTAGGGCCCATGAATCTGCATTTCTAAGAGAGCTTATGTTGCCTGTGCCTGCTCCTGGCATGACGGTGCTCCTTGACCATTAAGTTTCTCAAGTTGCTCGTGAAGCTTCTGGAATAATGTGTCCTGGAGGCAGGTTCCCTTGAGGAGTCTGTGTGATATGGCCAGAGAGAAGTCTACTTTGACATGTTTTCCTGGATATTACTGTCCTCTTTGCTCTTCTTGTAGATCAGGAGCTGGTGGGCTTGGCCAAAGGATGCATGTGTGGCAACCCAAAGCTATCACATAATGAGTCTTTCTCCAAGTCCCTTTGGGGAAGGCCTCTTTCCCCTAAAGATCCTTCCCTAAAACGTTCTGTCTTAGGAAGAAGAAAGGAAAAGGGAATGCAGTGGAAGGACCCAGGGCACCGGTGTGGGCCATACGGGAGTGCTTTGTCCGTCCTGAAGAAGGAAGTTTCTGAAAGTGAAGATAGTATGCTTTACCTCCTAACCCCTCACCTCAGCAGAGGGCAGGGAGGGGCTGGGCTTTAGAGACAATCGCCCCGGAATTGCTATGTGCTGACTTTCAAAGATATCCAGATGTACCTCAAGACTGACCTGTGGAGACAGAATGAGCTGGGTTGAGGTGAGACTTGACAGGCCCCACGGCTGCCAAGGCAGTATCTTACCTACTCAAGGCAGCGGGAATGCTAATATCTCCAGACCAGCCCAAGACACACATAATAGACGTGTAAAATGAGCCATATGTGCAGTTTCCATTTTTCAGTTGCCAGATTACAAAAGTAAAAAGAAACAAGTGGTCCTGATTTTAATAATACATTTTATTGAACCCAACATACACAACATGTTATCACTTCAACATGTACACAATCAGGAAGTTATTACTGAGATATTCTACATTCTTTCCTTCATGTAAAAATCTTAGAAAGCTGATGTGTATTGTACAGTTATGGCACATCTCCCTGGGGACCAGCCACCTTTCAAGTGCTCCCTAACCACACAGGGTCAGTGGCTACTGATCTGAAAGCTGTCCTTGATCTCTTGCCATTTTCTTCCTCTTCCAGGAAGACGTCACTATCACCTGGAGGCTGAAGAGAGGTGGTAGCAGGCCTGGCAGAGGGACAGCTGCAATGGTGGAGGCAGCTGTGAAAGCTCAGATAGAAGGAGGGCAACCGGCTCGTTCTGTGACCAGTTTGAGTCATGGTGGAGAGCCAAAGCATAAGAGACTCTTAAAAACTGAGAACAAACTGAGGGCTGATGGGGGGAGGGAGGGAGGGGAGGGTGGGTGATGGGTATTGAAGAGGGCATTTTTTGGGATGAGCAGTGGGTGTTGTATGGAAACCAGTTTGACAATAAATTTCATATATTTAAAAAATAATAATAAATAAATAAATATTCTTGGGAAAAAAGTCACAGTGGGGGCAGGGAGGCTGGAAGGCAGGGTGGGAGAGGTGCTCTCTTCTGAGGGCCTTCGTGTGTGTGTGTGTGTGTGTGTGTGTGTGTGTGTGGTGGGGGGAGCGGGAGGGAGGGACTAACTCAGTGGGGGAGGGGTGCTGAGGGAAAATGGAGGGATATGTCAGATTCACAAAAATAGACCCGTGTCTGTAGGCTGGTTACCAAAACTCAAAATACCATTTCCCTCCATGACAGGGACTAGGGGGATGTTAAAGAGGTACATGCTTTTACAATTAAAATACTCAGGAAAGACAATGAAGACCAGGGCCCTTGGAAATGTCAGGACCTGGGGCTTTTTTAAAAATTTGGTTTGAACATTTAAAGTGCCTCATGTACAATCTTCCACTGGCTTCTAAGCTGTGCAGACAGATGTGTTATCTTTGAAAAGCAGCTGGTCAAACACTGTCTCACAGGTTGTGGTCGCAGAGCTCGGAGTCTTTTGGGAAGAGGGCTTTACCCCATCACTGGGGACTATGAGCCTTGGACACCCCTCTTGTTACTTGCTAGGCCTCTGCCTCTCTGATCCTCAACTTCCTCTTCTACCACAGATGGGTAATAATCGTTTATACCTCATGGGATGTTGAGAGCAGCACACGAGGTAATGGATGTATCGTAACTTAGCACAATGCCTGCCACATGCCATCACGACCATTTCTCTTGGGAGACACTGGCTCTTCTGAGGTTCAGTGCCCCGCTGACCAGGTGGAATCTTCTCATTTGCCAAACTGCTATGTGTCTCAATTAGACAGTGCAACATGACAGATGTGGAATAGGACACGCAGAAAAGTGGGAGGTGGCCATGGCTGCTTAGGGAATTGACAGCAGAACTCAAGGCAAAACCTAGAATTTCTGTTTCCCAGGGCTTATGTAGCAGGGTCTTCTGAGTCTCCGAACTAGTGTCTTAAATTTCAGAAAGTGTAGAGAGGAAATGGATAAGGCAGGGTTTGAATATGTAACCACAGAGCAAATACAGCAGCCTAATATAAAAAGACAAAAAAGCAACCCTTTCATGTAAGTACCAGACATTCAATAGAATAGATGACATAATGTAATATGGAGTCACCAAAAATGCTGAGAGTAAAAACTGATGTGACATGGGGGGGGGGGGGGGGGGGGAAACCTTCCATCTATGTCAAGTGAAAGAAAGAAAAAAACAGGAAATAAAATTGCACAAAATTTAATGCTAAAAATTAAAAAATATATATATATATATACACACATACACACACACACCAGAATACTCTAAACCAGATACTATGTTTGCTTTTCTCTGTGGGAGAAGAGTTCTTTTCTTGATGCTTTGGTGTATTTTCTACAAAGAACACTCGCTACTTTCACAATCAGGGAAAACAATGAAGGTTATGAAAGATTTTCAGTCTCCGGTTTCCACCAGGGAGCCTGTAGCTCATTCTCTCTCTCTCAGCCTTGCAGGATTCCTTGCGGCTTCAAAGCCTGCTCTGTTTACAAAAGGATGATTATGTGGGGTGTCCAGGGAGATTGACTGAGAGAGAACAAAGTGAGACATGTTTTATTGAAGACGCTAACCAGAGTCAAGGCAGCCTCACAACAGAAACCTTTAATGAATTCAGCGGATGGCTGTTCCAGTCAAAGTAAATTGGGTAAATGGCAAATGGGAATGTTCGCTAGCTCTGCAAGGGAGGATGATAGACTTCTTTATCTATTTCCACAGGGAAGAGATTACAAATAAAGTCCAGATGATCACGATTTTTATTTAGTTGGGGATGGATTAACTCAGTTTATCGGGAGTCTGGAGAGCTCAGTGGCAGAGGTCCGTCCTTGCCCCTCATCCGACAGGTTTTCTGACCACCTTACTTGTAAATCACGAACAGGTTCGGCTTCCATTCTCCCAGGCTTCAGGGTCTTGCCGGTGGTTGTCTTCCCAGACTTGCCTATTCCGTCTTGCTACCTGATTGAAGTTCTTCTGCCTTACATCTGATTGTTCCTCTCTGCCCAGCCACTTTGCGTCTGTCCATTGTCCGCGTATTTCTTTGTTGCATTTGACCCTTAGCCTGTTCCTCAGTTCCCTGCCCTGCAGGTTTGGCGGAATGACTCCTGCTTCTCTTTCATGTCTGGTCTCAGCCGCGAGAGGCCCCTGCCCCAGGTGAGAGCCCTGCTCCTCCTGTGTGTGCAGGAGAGATAGCTGCACATGACTGACCATTTGAATTTTCTCTGTATCACAACCACAGAATCTTTGTGACTCTGTTATTCTTGACAGTCATTCTACAGCTGTCAGAGCACAGAAGACTGGGAGATGGATACTGATGGGGCAGGCCTGTCCAATGAACTCAGTTCTGTCGCTTTCTCATTGGGAGACGTTGGGCAAGCTGTTTAAACTCTTTCAGCCTCAACTCCTCATCTGCAAAATGCTGATTGTAACAGTTTCTTGCTAAGGTGAGTTATGACATGTAAAGTTCATCTACCTGGCCTGGCATCTAGCTAGCATTCAATTAATATTAAATGTTACAATATTTTTATTTTACTACAAAAGCAATCTAACCTATCATGTGGTAAGAGCATGGGCTCCAGAGTCAGAAAGACCTGTTCAAACTGCTCCTCTGACCACTGCTACCTGTGGCACACCTATGTGCTTTGGTTCCTTCTATAAAATGGGATCATAAGGAGTACTGACTCCAGGGCTTGCAGTAGGGACTAAATAAAACAATGTATATGAAGCACTTGCAAAGTGCCTGGTACACAGTGCCCCCGGATGTTTGTTATTGTTTGACTATGTATGATGAACAGCCTCACCAGCTTTTTCTAGGAAGGGGGACTATGAAATTATTTATTATCATTATCTTTGTAGCATTCCAGAGTTGAGATTTGAATTCTAAAGTAGATGCAAACTTCGTGGCTGTCCTGAAGCATCATAACAATAAAAGAGTGAGATTAGGACCAGAATTGGCAAGCTTGGTTTTCCCTCTGTCCAGGAGAATGAGTTCATTTTATCCTAAACCAGATTCTATTTGTCTCGAAGGCACATGCACTGAAACCAAGGGGCATCTGAGCAGGTGAATCTGGTGGCCAACGCCAATGTGTTTAGATGCACATGTGGATCGTAAGGTTGACAGTCTGGTTTCTTTGCTTCATTATTATAATATAAAGTAAGAGTAAGAATCCTTTAAAAAATTATATTTTGTTTAAGACTACAAAAGTGACTCAAATTTATCCCAGGAATCACTAGGAATGGGAAAACATGACCTCATGGAGCCCGTTAGAGGTGGCTAGTCATCTTCTAGAGAAAGCCAGCTCTTGACAGCATTACAAACTCTCCCTAGTCTAAAATGATCATAAAGCCCAAGGAGGAGAACTTTCCTCCTTGAGGGAAACAGGCTTTATGAAAACCAAACTTTGTAATCATTTAAATCACTCACACATGAGTTCCCATTTCCTGAAAGCCTCTGTAGTGAAATCTACATGTTAGAGAACATCATAACTGAATCCTAGATTTGCCAAAACAAGTCATTTCAGTACTAACGCAATATGAGAGTTGCTTTGTACATGAAATGGGGCTTTCACATCAGATATTAAAAAAGATTTTATATCCACTGCTTCATTCATGATGACTGGGCTTTATGAACCAGGTACCAGAGAGATTTTCTAAGTCATGCCAAATACCAAGGAATCCAGGGACTGGCGCTTAGCTCCGAGTTCCTCAGCAGAGAGTTAGTTAGTTACACATCAGAGTGAGGTTTCTATATTCAAACCTAGATTCTAGGGACACATTGTTTCCCTGCACACAACACCTGGATGGTTAGTTTCTGTAGCAGGGAACAAGTCCTTAAGGCTAAGCCTGTTTAGAAAGCTAGTCAGAGAAGAGCCATTGTTCTTAACCTCAAGGTCTGTATGGATTTAATTGAAGTGGTTAAAAAGGAGGGGAACACCCCAAACCAAACAAAAACACAAACTCAGCACCTCTCCTCAATTAAAAAGTAGTTTGCTTAGCAAAGGCTGTTAAGTAAAAATGGAAGAGTATGCTTTTTTTTTAAAAATTTTTTTAACGTTTATTTATTTTTGAGACAGAGAGAGACACAGCATGAACGGGGGAGGGGCAGAGAGAGAGGGAGACACAGAATCGGAAGCAGGCTCCAGGCTCTGAGCCATCAGCCCAGAGCCCGACGCGGGGCTTGAACTCGCGGACCGCGAGATCGTGACCTGAGCTGAAGTCGGATGCTTAACCGACTGAGCCACCCAGGCGCCCCGTGCTTTTTTTTTTTTTTTTTAATAGCAATAGAAGGCCTATGCACAAATGTCACAGTCAGTATTTTCTATGTTCCACACTGACACCGATCAGGCAGTGTTTAAGAAACTCCCACATATATCTGGGAATGCATGCCACACAAATCAGTCTACTACACATTGCAAAAGGAAGAAGCCTAATAAACCCAATAATATAATTATGTAACAGTTCCATGGGAAAGCCAATATATTTAATAGTTGTCTAAAATATGTGTTTTTAAAAACTTGCAGGGATGTCTTTGTGGCTCAGTTGGTTAAATGTCTGACTCTTCATTTTGCCTCAGGTCATGATCTCATGGTTTGTGGGATCAAGCCCTGCATCCGGCTCTGCACTGACAGCCTTTCTAGTAAGTAGAAACAAGGTGGGATATTTGGGAGTCAGGTTGGTATCCACCACCCTCTGCCTTTCTCCCCACCAGAGCCCATGGCAGACATTTTTCACTGTTAACAGGATTTTCTCTTCTGACCTTAGGCCCAGCCTCAAAATGTCTAAAAAAAAAATTTTAATGTTTATTTATTATTGATAGACAGAGAGAGACAGAGCATGATCATGGGAAGGGCACAGATGCGGAATCTGAGCAGGCTCCAGGCTCTGAACTGCCAGCACAGAGCCTGACGCGGGGCTCGAACTCACAAACCGTGAGATCATGACCTGAGCCAAAGTTGGACGCTTAACTGACTGAGCCACCCAGGTGCTCCTCAAAATGTTTTTTAACACAGAATTCACTCACCACCAATGCATCCAATTGGGCATATGAGTTACAATTTATTTGCCTTCTCTAGTATACTGAAGAAAATATAGCACCTAATTTTAAGTACCCACTTGACCCATTCCTAGCTTTGTGGTCTTGGGTAAGTTATGTATGTTTTTGAATTTCACTTCCCCCTAAGTTAAAAGGAAGAAAAAACAATTCCCACCTTATAGTTTCATGTAAGGTGAATGACAAGGAGAGGGTCAGGCACATAGTAGGCCCTTAATAATGGTAGCCAGAATTGTAGATTGTGGGGTCAGGAGAGTGAATATGGCTGCCAATGGCCTTAAGGTACAAATATAAAAATAGGTAAGACTCCAACATGGAGCCTTGGAAGGCCTTGTTCCGTAAGAACCCTAGCCTGAGTGGAATCCCATATTTTACAAGGAAGGTTCAAGCTGTGGGAGAAATAAATGGGACCTGCCAAATCACACGAGTTCACTGCGTGACCCGCTGACTGCACATGGGGTAAATGCTCAGATGACAGCAATTCTTCAGTCTGTGATGTCTGCATTTAGCCCCTGATTCTGAGAACAGCAGGAAAATAACATGGGTGAGATACCCAGAGGCCACCTCCCCTGCCCAAACTGCTATCTCCTCTCTCTTCATCCCAATCACAGCCCTGTAATGTGTGTGGTTACGGGGACAGTGCCTGTTTCACCAGTCAGAACACTGAGGTCAGTGGAAGGGGTAGAGCTGAGATCTGTGTTCATGCGGTGAGACTCCGGGGCTCTGTGCCAGGAACTAGACACAGTCATCAAGATTCCTTCAACGAAATGCATGAATAAATAAATCCTTCCAGGGGAGCAGGCAGGTATTATTCTTGTGTTCCTTGATCACTCAGATTACCTAAATAATCTATAAGCAGTAGTCCACCTCCATTAAATAAGAGCCCTGGTCCTTCTTGTCTGTTTGGTGAGTTCAACTAGAGAGTAACAGAAGGCCAGGACGTTGTAAGCTAGAAAGCAGTGGTTATTTGTGGTGGATGTATCAATTTGCTTTGCTTTTCTTGAGTTAAAAAATGAGAAAATTTGGGGCACCTGGGTGGTACGGTTGGTTTAAGTGTCCCACTTTGGCTCAGGCTGTGATCTCATGGTTTGTGAGTTTGAGCCCCGTATTGGGTGAGTGGGAGCCCTGCTTTGGGTTCCAAACGCTTTCTCCCTCTCTTTCTCTCTCCCTCTCTTTCTGCCCCTTGTGGGATTCTCTCTCTCTCTACCCCCCCTCTCTCCCACTCATTCACTCACACTCTCAAAAAAAAAAAAAAAAACTTAAAAAAACAGGAGATTTGAACTCAGTCTTTTTAATGTTTATTTTACTCATTTTGACAGAGAAGGGGAGAGAGAGAGAGAAGGGGAGGGGTGAGGAGAGAGAGGGAGAGACAGAATCTCAAGCAGCACAGAGCTCAACATGGGGCTTGATCCCATAAACCTCTAGATCACGACTTGAGCTGAAATCAAGAGTCAGATGCTTAACCGACTGAACCACCCAGGCTCACTTGAATTCAGTCTTTATGAAATACCCTCAAATATGAGAAATCTCATAAAATAGCACTTCGGGTCCTTTAAGAGTTAGAAGTGCTGTTGTTGGCAGGTAACACAGAACCCAGAGGAAAGAAAGTAAAATAAACACAGCATCTCTATATGCGATGTGCTACAGAATCAAGATAAATTCTCACAGAACAAAAATAAGTTAAGATAAATGACCAAGTATACACAATGATAGTTTTTTCTTTAAATGGATTATTATGGACTCTGTGGTGCTGGTCTCTCTGGATTGGTGGCCACGCATTGGGCTTTATTACTGTCGAGATATGGGAGCTTTTGTGGAGAGGCTGGGGTTTTTGGTGGGTGTTTGAAAGAAAAAAGAGCTGGCAGTTGTTCAGAAACCAATGGGTTTTAAACGTGCCCAGAATGCACTTTCTTTTCCTGCACACACAAGACAGAGGATTTTATTTTAGAGAAGGATTTGTGGTTTGAATGAGCATAGCACTATTGTGACAAAGTTGGCTTTCAGGCTAAGTGATGTATCGGCTGAAAATTATATCTATGCCTTCAGTGGGAGCTCAGAGTGGGTTATAGCTTCCTACTATGTTTTGAAAATAAGTCTATAAGCAGTAACCAAGCAGAAGTTCTTTAGAGTGATATTGACTTACATGTCATTTTCCATCAGCCAAGGAGTTATGGTGATATAGATTAGGTTCCTTGGATGAATGCTGGAGGTAGTTCACCAGTATAGCAATAGAAGCTTGGATGCTTCTAGAATTTCATGGAAAAAAAGGTATTTGGCTGCATTTGGACTATAACCTTGAAGTGCTTAAAAATGTGCTGGGAAATTTGGACAAATTTTTCGAAAATGGTGTCACTTTCTCTCTCATAAATCCACCTTTGAAAAGGTGAAGTGAAATGGCACATTGGGTTGATCAGGAATTATTCATTTGGAAAGTTTATGAGATGAGGTGGTCCAGGCAATGAATAGGATTAAGTATTCAATGACACCCAGAGAAACATCAAAGAGAGTCAGACCACAGATCTCACAATACCAGATAGATCTTCAAGCCTATTGGTTTCCTTCAAGTTCTAAAGTGCATGGATCACATGACCTGACGAATATTAATAATGGCATCTAAGATCATTTCTGCCTGAATTCTCAGTGCCTGGGAGTTGGACTGGGAATGGACAGAGAGAATCATGCAAGGCCTAATGGGAAATGCTTAAACAAAAAAGTGTCCAGAAATCTCAAAATATTTAGAATAATACTTTGCTCTTTAGGAAATTAATGAAGTGGGAACAATTATATCCTCAAGTCTGAAAGGAGTCTCTAGAGAAAACAAGGATAAATAATGGCTATTTTAAGTTGCAAAGACAGAAGCCAGGAATTTCTATGTTTGAATATTTGACCCATAAATTCTAAGGGAACTAATCAAAACCAAAATTGAATCGGTAATGAATTCATTGAACATGCAGTCAGTATTCTAGAAATGGGTTATGAATCACTCAAATTAAGGATATTGAGAGTCATATAGATAATGGTATGTTGAGTATTTTGCTTCCTTTTCTACTTGTCTTTATTATTTTATTTGGGTCGGTATATTTTACTATTTACTATTTATATCTTTATTATTACTGGATTTTCCCCTCAATTCTTTGTAATTTTTTAATGAAACTAATCCATCAGGCTGTAATTCAATTTGGGAAACAAAAAGACAATAATATATTTTGAAACATTTTAATAACAAGATTTTTTTTTGTTTTTTGGCAGGGGTGCGAGTAGAAATACACAAAGGAAATAAATTACATATTGTTGGTACTAAAATATCCTTCCATATTTACTGTGTATCTCTTTATATTTAAAATATTGAATTTTCTTTGTTTTCAAGAACTAATTGACAATGGGAATGTCTTTTAAACATTTCCATATGCATTTCTGCCCCATAATTAAATCAACTGTTGATGTTAGGTTCCACTACATAAATCAAATTTGTTCCTATTTCAAGAGCCTTGCAAAATGCGTATAAAGCAATAATTAGAAAGAAAATGCAGGCCACATAATTGTTAGCAAAATAAAATCTAGTGAATATGGAGTTGTTCAAATGCTCCCAGAGAACTGGGAGCCAGTGCTTGGTCACGAGGATATCAGACGTAATTCAGGCCTTTACTATTTCCAGATGCTTTGCCCATCTTTATCTCTGCAGGACTCCTGGATTAGACAGACAACCAGCACATTCTATGCTAAATATGTTGGTTCTCTGCAGCTTTGTGGCACTCAAGGTAAAAAAACAAAAAAAAGCCAAAAAAACAAACACCAACAACCTGATAATTATCACCAGAAGGGAAGAGTAGAAACTTAAATTCTCAGGTTTTAAACACCCACGTTTACATGCGTCATATTGGTTTTCATTGTCAAAGAGGACATGTTCAAGGGTGACTCTTGGCCGACTATAGTTGTCATAGAGATGCTGCAAATGTGGCCTGCCCTCAGTGGGAACAGTGAGCTTGTCCCTAGGTGGTTTAAAAAACATTTTTTTTAAGTTTTTTTTTTTCCTTAATGTTTATTTATTTTTGAGAGACAGTGAGACAGCATGAATGGGAGAGGGGCAGAGAGAGAGGGAGACACAGAATCTGAAACGGGCTCCAGGCTCTGAGCTGTCAGCACAGAGCCCGACGCGGGGCTCGAACTCATGAACCATGAGATCATGACCTGAGCTGAAGTCAGACCCCAACCGACTGAGCCACCCAGGTGCCCCTGTTTTTGTTTCTGAATATGGCCCAGGAATGCCAAATACTTAACATACATGCCACTGCTTCTCAATCCTGTGTCTATGCCGGACATTAATAATTGATGATGGTATTTTCTGTGTCTCCGCCTCTTTCTCATAAACCCTTTCAACGTAGTGCCAGGCAGCTCTTACCATTTGATCACAGCTGGCAGCAGACATACATTTATTGTAAGCCATTTCCAATAATTCCTAAAATGTTAAGTGGGGGTTGAAATGATTTTTTTTTCTGCAAACTGAAACATAGGGTTTTTTTTTTAGTAATATAAACTACATAAACATCTAGTTTATTGAACAGACACTGATTTATGAGTTAGGTTTCATCGAAGGGCAAGTGGGAGCACAATTTGCTTATAGGAGCTCTGATATCAGTATAGATTGATGAGCTTTAGGGAGTAGGCCACATCTATTGGGCACCCACTGTTCATTAAATAATGAGGACATAGACAGATAGTGGGAAATATAATGGTTCCTTTTCTTATGGATTTATAATCCAATGAGAGAGAGAAGATAAATCCAAAATTTTTAAGGTATAGATATTAACAGTAACGGCTAATGGTCTGCAAACGATCTTCAGGGACAAGAAACTTGAATTTCTAAATGCTACCTCTTGTCAGAACCACTGAAATAACAACAGCTAATACCTCACGAAGACTTCTATGTGTTGGGTTCTGTATGCTACAGCTTTCTATAGGTACTGGGGCTACATGGCTCATTAGATCCGTCCTTCCCCAGGATTGCTTTCTAGACATTCATGGGTGGACATGCACGGCTGTGTCCTTGCCGTGCTGCAAGACCCCTTCCCTATCCTCACTGTGTCTGGTTGACCTAGTTGATTGACCTGATCCAAACTGAGCCAATGAGATTCTCTCTCTGGCATTTGCATTGGGAATGAAGAGGCAACGGACTGTAGTCACTGAAACCAAGCCACATATCCATCTGTTCCAGCAAGAAGGGAGACAACACCTGCTGCCAGGATCCCAGAGTGGTCCCGGTTCCTGCTTTCTTAGACATTTGCCAAGATTGAAACCATTAAGAATTACGGTGAGGTCTGTATGTGACATGAACATTCAAACCACTCCTTCTTCCCTTCTTCCTTAAACACCGAGATACCCCAGCATTAACAAATACTCTTCTTCTCTTTCTTCTTCCCTCCTTCCTTCCATTTCTCACCCAATCTTTCTCTTTTCCTCTCTGTCTCTGTCTCTCTCTCTCTCTCTTTTTTTTTTTTTTTTTTGCTTAAATGAGCCAGAATCAGATGCTATTATTTGCAACCAAAGAACTTTTACTAATACAGATAAGTTATTTTCTTTAATCTTCACTACAATGCCAGGGGGAGGTACTGAGTCCTCAGTTGTCAAATTAGTAAATTAAGGCTTAGCAAGCTTCCAAAATTTGACCCTAGATCACACAATTAGGTGGCTGAGCCAGGGTGCAGATCTAGATAGGCCTATGTAATTCTAGAGCCAGGACTTCAAGCAGATATTTGGTCCCACCAGTGGTGAATCAGGACATGTCCACCTTTTCTTCCCCAGAAGATCAACAATCTGCCTTCACACAGCTTATTTCTGGGCACAGCATTATGAAGCATGAGAAAAGCAGCTCCTTGAAATGTAGGTCTGCCTCCTCTTTTCTTTTTTGACCGGTCATTGGGACACTTGCCTTCAAATACAGCAGAAACTATGTGGAAGATGACAGTACATAGTTTTTTTTTTTTTGTATTTGATATACCAGGTGATATATTTTTGCTGTATTTGAAATATCAGATGAAGATGACAGCAACATCAATAATCTCTTTCTACAGTCCTCTTGACTACCCCTAGCCATGTTCCCTTCTTTCTTAAAACATAACTTACTTCCAGGAAGATTTTCTTAACTGATTTTATCTTCTTTTTTAAACAGAGGTTGGAATGAAAGGGGGGAAATGATGCTAATGCTCCAATCTGATGCATTGTTGCATCCTGAGGGGCTTCCATTTTTTGGAGTAGCGTCTGTCCTCCTTGGTCCCTCCAGAATTTCTTTCTCTACCTGCTCTCTGGCCAGTAGGCTAACCTGCTTGGACCACATAAAGGGGCTCCATTTGGTCTTGGCTGATGAGAGAGAGGGAGCAGCAGATTAGAGAGAGGAGGAAGGTGGAGATTGAGGTATTTATTCCTGCTTCCTCCCAATGGGGTCATCTCATCATCTCAGGCTCGCTGTTTCTCTGGACTCAAGGTTATGTCTTCTGTTACATTCTGCCTCTCCTCACCACTTCTCATTCTGGGTTCTAGTAAATGCTCCTTCCCCTGTCTCCTTCAGCTCTAGGAATGGCAGCAGCTCCACAGTCCCTTGCCCTGGAGTTCTGCACTACTCCTTATGGTTTCCCGATGCCCTGCACACACTTTCATACATAGACCACTCTTGGAGCATCCTCTGGTGGGTGTACTTCTGTTTCCTGCTGGGCTCCAGAATGATGCAAATTGTAAGTCCTATTCCTAGTCCTTCTTTGCCCTCTCGTCCTTCTTCATATTCACTGATGTGCAAACCTGTTGTGCCATGGTCAGTACCTTCTGGGAGATTTTAGTCATTCAACACTTACAGTTAAACCTGCTATCCAACAGGCAAAATCAGACTCCCATCTCAGAGCTCTTTCCAAATTACATGTCACAATTTGTACCTAACATTCTCACAATTAAATTAGAACTGACCCAATTGTTAGAGTCTGGCATACTTTTTTCTGTCTTCTAGTTTTTTGTTTTGTTTTTTATATACTTTCTAACCTATAGTAAAAAATGCAGAGACTCAAAAAGTTAGACAACATTGTCCAATTGAAACTCCCTGTGCACAACCACTCTTTTACTTGTGCTATCCACCATATGGATAATTTAGTTGTCCATGAACATGAGGTCCTGAGAAATGCTCTTGATTATGGGACCTGCCTATTATGGTTTGATCATGAATTAGGATATAGCTAGCTTTATGTAGACTTAGATTCTGAAACTGAATAATTTGCTTTCATGACTGGGGGAAAAATTCACAGCATAGTAAGCTGATCAAGTTACCAACACCAATACCCTGAAATTTAGGGTGAAGAATTCATGGGAAAATACATCATCAGTAAAGTCATCACTGTTGTGTTCATGAGAGATGGAAGGTGAGTGCAGTCACATTGCAGCAGACATGGTGTGGCCTGAGAACGTGGACCCTCAAGAAAAGTCATATAGGGCTTTGATTTCTTCTGCTAAAGTTCTTGAATATGCCGTAGACTTTCCTCTTTATGGTGCAACATCATTTTCTCTGTATGTTATTTATTACGCCAAATCACCTATTCTTTATATGGCTTTGTCTTGAAAGCCTATTCTCAACCTCCCAAATCATATGTACATGCGGATCAGTATTCACAAACAGCCATGCCTCATCCTCCTCAATACTATCCACCTCTGGAGTCCTTGCCAGGGTGGTTGCTTTTTTTTTTTTTTTTATAATTTTTAAAAAATGTTTATCATTTATTTTTGAGAGAGAGAGAGAGAGAGAGAGAGAGACAGAGACAGAGAGAGAGAGAATGAGCAGGGGAGGGGCAGAGAGAGAGAGGGAGACACAGAATCCAAAGCAGGCTCCAGGCTCTGAGCTGTCACCTGAGCTGAAGTTGGACACTTAACTGACTGAGCCACCCAGGTGCCCCTCCAGGATGGTTGCTTTTAACAATTAAAAAGACGTGGAGTTTTTAGAATGTCTTTTGGCTCAGGATTGAGAGACAGGAAGATACGCGTGGCAGGTCAGGTTTCCGTGAAGCAGACTCTGAGATGGAGAATGGGGTGCAACGTATTTACGGGGAGCGAGGGGAGTAGGATCGGACAGAGGGATAATCTGGGCTGCGATGCAGCCACGACAGAAACTTCAGCCTAGCCCCTGGTGGGGCTCTAGAGCTGGACTGGCTTTGCAGGGTTGTCCTTAGTTGGGGCAAAGGGTTCATTCTACTTTTGTATACAGATGATTAACCAGGCTGCACCAGGGAACTGGTGGTGGTGGTGGTGGCGGGGGGCTTGTGCTAGGCAGCCGTCTTCTGGTTGGGCAGGTGCTGGCATGGGGGCTCAGCTGTGAGCTAGCAACACCCAGCAATCAGCAGCAGCTGTGGGAATGACCGCTTCCGCCTGAATGGGTGGTGAGTAGCACTGACCGCTGGGAGCTCATACGGTATGTCTCCCTTGCACAAAGTCTTCCCGCTTTGCCTACTTGCTCTGTTACTTAGCCAGGAATGTGACCAGGTAGGGAACTACTGGTTTAGGAAAATATTTTCTTTCTTTTTAAAGTCTGCAAGAAGTTTCTAAGATGACCACTTTATTTTTATTTATTTATTTATTTTTTTTCAATATATGAAATTTATTGTCAAATTGGTTTCCATACAACACCCAGTGCTCATCCCAAAAGGTGCAAAGATGACCACTTTAAAGTGCAGATGTGCTTTGTGATGTCAACATCTCTAACTTGACTTACCAAATACATTTTCACAAACAGAACATTCCCAGAGACACCCCCATTACCTAGGACTGAATGCATGGATATATGGATGTGGATTGTACACATTTCACTGTAGTCTCCTCCAGGGGAGGTCAAGGCTTATTCTCTGGAGGCAATTCATGGTCTGGCCCTTGGAAAGTTACTGCTCTTAACTGGCTATGATATTTGGATTGGTAAACTTGAACACTCCTTGTTTTTGTTTTAACTGTTGAAAACTCTCACTTTTCTCTTCTAGAAAGTAAAAGCACAGAGGGCCTTTCCTTCAGAGGCAGCCTGGGGTTTTGACACCAACGTGGATCCAGAGTCAGAAGCCTGGTTCTCAAACCTGGCTTTCCTAACTATTGGCTCTGTGACCCCCAAGCAAATCCTTTGTCATCTCTGGGTTCCCAGTTTCTCCAATTTGCAAGACGAGATGTGGTGAAGACTGGGTTAACAGACGTGCAAGGGCTTTGTAAACTGGAACACACGGTTCAAATGTCTTAACACTTGTCACAGCTGGAAGAGAGCTGGGCAATTACCTTGGCCAGTTGGGTAGTAGCCAGATGATCCACTGAGTCCCAGGGAGGTGTGAGGACTCGCCTGAGACTGCAGAGCTGATGGGAGGCAGAGCCGGAGCCAGCCCCCAGCCCTCCTGACTCCCAGGCTAGTACTTTTCCATGACACAGGTCTTTCTCCAACTCTCTTTCCCAATGGTCTTCTTGCTGCAGCATGGGGACACTGCGTGTGTTGCCTACTCCTATAGAACCCTTGAGAAGATTTCAGAATGGCATAATGTTTGCCAAAGCTTTGAGTCTATAATCTGGAGACACAACACTCTTCGTATCTGAAGAACTGTTATTCAAAAATTGCTACCTTAGTCATTATGCTAAAATCCCCTTTGGACTACAGTAAAGAGGAGAGGAACTCATCTTGTATTGGGAACAGGATTACTGAGCATGCATACCCATTTGTGTGTGTGTGTGTGTGTGTGTGTGTGTGTGTGTAGCTAGTCAAAGAGGGAGACAGGGAAAGAAGGGGAGAGAGAAAGAGAGCCTCTTTAAAAAGCTCTGTAAAAATTACTGTAGCATATTTTTACATTATTTCCTAGCCCCCTTATTTAATAAGTCTAAATTGAGAGTTCTTGTAATTTCTTTTGCATCAGGGGATATGCTCTCAGCATCCTCAAGTCCTGCAGGGCCTGCAGTTTTTCTGCTTTTCTGTAGATATTCATTTCTAAAATTTCATTACCATCCCACGTGTGAGTCATCCACTCCCATGCAATCCATTTAAAACATCCAGCATGCTCTGGGGGCAGAGGGAGAAAGCTCAGAAAAGGCCAACCCTATTCATTTGGTATGTTGAGGACCTGCCAACATGAAATGGGAGAGGAGGCCCGGCAGGATTACCTCAAGGTAGCCAGCAAAAAATGTGGCAGCATCTGGTTCCCACCTACCTCCCATCTCCAGGAGTGCGCCCTTTTGTTTTGCTGTACGCTTCATGTGTGGGAGTCGGGGACAATGCGGCTGGTGAGAGAGAAAAGAGATGAGAAAAATTCCTTTAGCATTTAATAAAAATGTAAGCTGGATATGAAGAAATAACTACGCAGGCCACATGTGCACAAATACCTGTGATCGGGAATCAGAAAGCTTGAATGTCCTCAGTCCTCAAATGAGAGTAGTGAAATTTGCTCTAGTTATTGCATGACCCATGCAAAAGTGGTAGGGAATGTGAGCTTTATACAAAGGTAAATTTATTTTATACATTAACTCTGAATTATATACCTGATTTCTTTTTTTTTATATATATGAAATTTATTGACAAATTGGTTTCCATACAACACCCAGTGCTCATCCCAAAAGGTGCCCTCCTCAATACCCATCACCCACCCTCCCCTCCCTTATATACCTGATTTCAATACGGTTTGTCTGTATCATAGGCAAGCATGTAGCTTCTAAGAGGATCTTTGTGGCTTCCTTTGCCTTTGAAGGCACACAGCAGCACAGCATTGCTGGCCTGCTTTTCCTTATTAAGAAGGAAGTCATCTAGGGGGTAAATCTGATAAGTGAGCTGCTTTCAAGCTACTGGCCTTGGGATGCACTGTCACTGGAGTTGGGCATCTGGGGCTGTCATGTTAACCAGGCCAGAAGATTCCTCACAGCAAGATTTCCCTTACCAGAAGGTGCCATACTGTGGCCCATCAGCATCACTCATTTCCAGCTATCCTTAGGAAGCTAATCAATTTTTCATCTTTGCTTAGGAGGGCCAGCTTGGGAAACATAGTGTGAAAAATGCCCAAGGGATGGCCATTCTCTGCCTCCTGCCATTGAAGGGGTCTATACAGAGGGTCCTCCTGCCGGGGTGGCTCCTCCAAATAAGCGGTTGCCTCAAGGAACAGGTGGTGAAGAAGAAGGAGTGGGGCATGGCACTCACATCCTTATTAGCCATTTTCTGTGTGTGGCATTTAAAACTGAAGAAGGAGTTAAATACTAGCTCTTGGCTGAGTCTAACACTCAGAAATTCAGGCAACGACCACTGCTCTCAGATGTACCACTGCATGACCAGCATGGTCTCTACCCTCAGAATGGACTCGTCTCTTTCAGACATGGTTCTGTTCTTTTACCTTAATGTTTTCTCTGTCCTCACAATTTCTCTCCTAGGGAAGAGTCATGCTGCTCCATACACTGCAAATTCAGCATGTGGGTTCTAGAACTTCTGGATACCGAACACATCAACACACCAGATTTGGGTTAGCGTTTCTATTGACATGTGGTGGCTGAGAGGTTCTTTCCTTAACCTCTACAGCACACAGCAGAATTGCTTCAGTTTTCATGATGGAGGAAGAAAATGGAGTTTGTGACCCACAAGAGGCACAGCTAACCTAAACTTGGAGAGAAGGGGGAATTCTATGACTTTGGCATGGAGTTACACCCAGGGAGTGAAATGCAAATCCTTTCTGATTCACATCACTTTGTGGTGTGGGTTTTCTCAGATTCTAAGAGCCTGGGTTTCTTCAAATCTGTCTATTTAATTAGTTCAACAGGGAGGAAACTCCAGAAGGATTAAAGGCTGTAGAGAAAGTAAAAATTAGAAACAGAGGAAAAGTGAATTGTAGGTTTAAGGCAATTGTAGTAAGGGCCTGATAATCCAAGGAAGTCCTGACTCCATCTTTTTTTTTTTTTTTTTTTTTTTCATTCGGAGATCCTGGAAAAAAAAATCACCATTACTTGTCTAAGACTTAGATTAACCTGAAAAAAAAAAAAAAAAAAAAAAAAAAAAGGAGACAACTGTAGCTGCCTCTTCCACCAGCACCCTATCTATCTCATAATTGTTAGAATGGGCATGACAGTTTTTTTGCAAGTAATAAGACAAAATGCTTCAGAATTGGATGCATCTTGCTCATGCATGTGCATGTGAGTATGTGTAAGTGAATATTAGACCTGTATGGGTTTGAGATTTCTATTTTCATTTTCTATTTTCTTTGCTAATGGGATAAACTGGATATAAGCATATCAGGGTAGGGATATCACCTGTAATGTTTATGGCAGGGGGACACGTTAGCCAATTTGCACTCTCCTGTGTACTAGAAATTGACAACTGCAGAGATTATGCCTCAGATAGACTCTGTCCTGTGATGGGTGTCAAATTAATCTTAGGAGAGAGACATGGGACTCTGTCAAAGCCCCAAGTCAAAGGCCTACTGCAAGAGAAGAGTGTCAAAGGCAAACAGTGGGGACTGTATTGCCTTTCTATTCTTAGAAAGTCCCATGATGGTCTAAAGTAGTTTCCTTCACATCTCCCTGTCCTGACAAAGCTTTATCTGTTCTTGAAAAAAAAATTTAACCTAAAAACTATTTTAGTGTTTTGTTTTGATTTGTTTTTAGATGAGATTCTTAGGGAGAAAGAAATCATTAGTGGTGTGTGTGCGTGTTTGTATGTGTGTGTGCGTGTGTTTGTGTTTTAAATAGGTGTTTTTATATAAAGGTCCTCTTCAATGCAAAGGATGGTTTTTACATGAGGAAAGATCACTGTGCTCCATCATGGTGATTATGGAACTAGTCATAGCCTTTGTATGTAATAAAAAAAAAAGTTTTCCCTTCCACTGCAAGGAAACTACCAGATTCCAACACCACTGTATTAGGCCAAATTCACTCAGTATGACTTTCAGGAACAACAGACAATTAAAACATTGAATAACCCTCCCACTGGCATTGTCCTAAAATTGCACTGCTAACCTTGGAAGCTAAACCAGTTGAAATCAAATAATAGGCCAAATGTAAACACAAACTATTGTATTTCCATGAAGAAAGAGCCCTCAGGTTTTCTTGTGAAGTTCAAAACCAGTAAAGTCTTAGAAATTTCTCCCAAATGGAAAAACATATACCATGAAAATGGAAATGGGAAGAACACCCTGGGGTAATACTACTTATACCTGACAAAATAGATTTTATTTCATTTTATTTTTTTATATAATTTATTGAGACAAAATAGATTTTAAAACAAAGGCTATAGCAAGAGACAAAGGACACTACATAATGATAAAAGGATTAATCCAATAATAAGATATAAAAGTTGTAAATATCTACACACCTAACTTAAGAACACCTAAATACATAAAGCAAATATTAACAGACATAAAGGGAGAAATTGACAGCAATTCAATAACAATAGGGGACTTTAACACCCCACTACATCGATGGATAGATCTTCCAGACAGAAAATCAACAAGGAAACAGTGGCTTTGAATGACACATTGGACCAGATGGTTCTAACAGACATATACAGAGCATTCCATCAAAAAACAAAGAATACACATTCTTTTCAAGTGCACAGTGAACATTCTCCAGGAAAGATCACATATGAGGCCATAACACAAGTCTCAATAAATTCAAAAAGACTGAAATCATATCAAGCATCTTTTGCAACCACACAGTATGAAACTACAAATCAGTTAACAAAAAAAAAAAAAAAAAAAAGGGAAGAAAAGAAAAAAAGAGAAAAAAACCTGGAAAAAGTACAAACACATGGAAGCTAAACAACATGTTACTAAATGAATGGGTCAACCAAGAAATCCAAGAGGACATTACCATTAATAGAAGAATGGATAAAAAAGATGTGGTATATATATATATATATATACATATATATATATATATATATATATATACACACACAATGGAAAATTACTCAGTCATAAAAGAAAATTAGAATCTTGCTATTTGCAACAACATGGTTGGATCTAGAGAGTATAATGCTAAGAAAAAATAAGCCAGTGAGAGAAAAACAAATACCATATGATTTCACTCATACATGGATTTAAGAAACAAATGAACAAAGAAAAAAGAGACAAAAACCAGACTCTAAAATATAGAGAACAAACTGAGGGGAGGCGGATGGATGGGTAAAATAGGTTAAGGGGATTAAGAATACACTTATCATGATGAGCACTGAGTAATGTATAAAATTGTTGAATCGCAATATTGTATGCCTGAAACTAATATAACACTGTGTGCTAACTACAGAGGAATTAAAAAAAAGACAACCAAAAAAACTCCAAAGAGGACATCAAAAAATAGATGGAGACAAATAAAAATGAAAACACAACAGTCCAAAATCATTGGGATGCAGGAAATGCACTACTAAGAGAGACGCTTATAGTGATACAGGCCTACTTCAAGAAACAAGTATAATCTCAAATAAACAACCTAATATTACCCCTAAAAAAGCTAGAAAAATAATAACAAAGCCAAAAGCTAGTAGAAGGAAAGAAATAAAAAGATTAGAATTAAAAATAAGTGAAATAGATATAAAAAAAAAAAAAAAATAGAAGGGCGCCTGCATGGTTCAATTGGTTAAGTGTCTGACTCTTGATTTTGGCTCAGGTCATGATCTCACAGTTTGTGAGATCAAGCTCCATATTGGGCTCTGCTGACAGCACAAAGCCTTCTTGGGATTCTTTTTCTCCCTCCCTCTCTGCTCCTCCCTCTCTTTCTTTCTCTCTCAAAATAAATAAATAAAAATTAAAAAAAATAGAAAATATTACTGAAACCAAGAGCTAAATCTTTGAAAAAACAAGTGAATTGATAAACCTTTAGCTGTACTGATAAAGAAACAAAAGAGAGAAAACTCAAATAAATAAAATCAGAAATGAAGGAGAAATAACAATGCACACCACAGAAATACAAAGGATTAGAAGAAAGGATTATGAAAACTTATAGGCTGACAAATTGGACAATTTATAACAAATGGGTAAATTCTTAGAAACATATAATCTTCCAAAACTGAATCAGGAAGAAATAGAAAATTTGAACAGACCAATTACTAGTAATGAAATTGAATCAGTAATCAAAAAAATCCCAAATAAACAAAAGCCCAGGACAAGATGGCTTCCAGGTCAACTCTACCATTTATGTATGTATGTATGTATGTATGTATGTATGTATGTATTCATTTGTACCTTCATTCATTATCTGCAAAGTTTATTTCACAGAGCATGTATAAATGGAGGCGTAACAGAGTGTTCCAACATGTGACATTTGTGCAGAAAAATACTAGAAACTAGAAATATGTTAGGATGAATATCTCTGCCTTCTATATAAAAGAACTAGTGTATAAAAAAAGTTTTTAAATCTAAGGCACCAATCTCTAATCCATAACAATTATACAGTCTGAATAGCAAAGAACTGCGGAATCAGAATAATTCCTTCCTTTTACTAATCCAAGACTGGTGGCTAGAAAGGAACATGGGCCTGCTTGAAACTCTTTGTGATTCACCAGAAAACTCATTAGCAGTAGGAGAGCTAATGTACATTCAAGTTTTAGTCAATGATTAATGCAGAATTTGATTCTACCAAACATTTAAGGAAGAGTCAATACCTATTCTTAAACTATTCTAAAAAATAGAAGACGAAGGAAAACTTCCAAATTCATTCTATGAGGACAAAGAAAGACACTACAAAAAGAGAAAACTACCAGCCAATATCTCTGATGAACATAGATGCAAAATCTTCAACAAAATATTAGCAAACTTAATTCAACAATACATTAAAAAAATCATTCACCACGACTAAGTGGGACTTATTCCAAGGATACAAAGGAGGCTCAATATTCATAAACCAATTAATATAATATATCACATTAACAAGAGGAAGGATAAAAAACATATGATCATCTCAATAAATGAACAAAAAGCATTTGACAAATACAATATCCATTCATAATAGAAACTCTCAACAAAGTGGGTTTAGAGGGAACATACCTCAATGTAATGAAGCCATATTAAAAAACCCCACAGCTTACATTATACTCTGGGGAAAAACTGCAAGCTTTTCCTCTAAGATCAGAAACAAGACAAAGACACTCTCAACATAGTACTGGAAGTCCTAGCCACAGCAATCAGACAAGAAAGAGAAATAAAAGCCATCCAAATTGGTAAGGAAAAAGTAAAACTGTCACTATTTGCAGATGACATGATACTATGTATCTATGCACCTATAAATTGAAAACCCTGAAGACTCTACCCAAAACTATTTGAACAAGGGGCACGTGGATGGCTCAGTTGGTAGGGCATCTGGCTCTTGATTTTAGGCTCAGTTCACGATCTCACAGTTTGTGGGATCGAGCCCCATGTCAGGCTTCTCTCTCCCCCTCTCTCTCTGTTCTTCTTCCTCCCCCACTCGTGCTCTCTCAACAAACATAATAAATAAATAAAACTATTAGAACTAATAAATAAATTCAGTAAAGTTGCAGAATATAAAATTAATATACATAAATCTGTTGTCTTTCTATACACTAATAACAAAGTAGTAGAAAGATATATTAACAAAACAATCCCATTTACAATTACACCAAAAAGAATAAAATGCCTAGGAATAAATTTACCCAAAGAGGTGAAAAAGTATAATACACTGATGAAAGAAACTGAAGATGACACAAACAAGTGAAAAGGTATACCTTGCTCATGGATTCTAAGAATTAGTATTGTTAAAATGTCTATATTATCCAAAGTAGTCTACAGATTCAAGAAAATACCTATTAAAATACCAATAGCATTTCCATAGAACTAGAAAAAATAATTCTAAAATGTGTATAGAACCACAGAAGCCCTTGAATAGCTCAAGAAATCTTGAGAAACAACAAAGCTGGAGGTATCAAAATCCCAGATTTCAAGATATACAACAAAGCTATAGTCATCAAAACAGTATGTTACTAGCACAAAGACAGACACATAGATCAATGGAAGAGGATAGACAGCCAAAAATAAAGCCATACTTATATGGTCACTTAATCTAAAACAAAGGAGGCTAGAATATGTAATAGGGAAAAGACATTCTTTTCAATGAATGGTGCTGGGAAAACTGAACAGTTACATGCAAAAGAATGAAGCTGGACCACTTTCATACAGCATACACAAAAACAAACTCAAAATGGATTAAACACCTGTGAGACCTGAAATTATAAGACTCCTAGAAGAAAACACAGACAGTAATCTTCTGGACATCACTCTTAACAACATATTTATGATATGTCTCTCCAGGCAAGGGAAACCAAAGCAAAAAGAAATTATTGGGGCTACATCAAACTAAAAAGTTTTTCACAGGAAAGGAAACCATCAAGAAAAGAAAAAGGCAACCTAGTCAACGGGAGAAGGTATTTGTAAATGACACAGCCAACAACGGGTTAATATTCACAATAAGTAAAAAACGTATACAACTTAACACCAAAAAAACCCAAAAACAAAAACAAAAAACCCCAAATAGTCCAATTAAAAATGGGCAGAGGAAGGGCGCCTGGGTGGCTCAGTCAGTTAAGCATCTGACTTCAGCACAGGTCATGATCTCACCATTCGTGAGTTTGAGCCCAGCGTTGAGCTCTGTGCTGACAGCTCAGAGCCTGGAGCCCGCTTCAGATTCTGTGTTCCCTCCCTCCATCCTCCTCCCCGGCTCATGCTCTGTCTCTATCTCTGTCTCTGTCTCTGTCTCTCTCTCAAAAATGAAAATTAAAAAACATACTTCCAAAGAAGACATTCACATGGCCAACAGACACATGAATAGCTGCTCAACATCACTATTCATCAGGCAAATGCAAATCAAAACCACCATGAGATACCAACTCACACCTGTCACAAAGGCTAGATTAAACAAGACGAGAAATAACAAGTGCTGAAGAGGATATGCACAAAATGCAACATTTCTGCACTGTTGGCAGGAATGTAAATTTGTGCAGCCACTGTGGAAAACAGTTTGGAGGTTCCTCAAAAAATTAACAATAGAACTACCATGTGATCCAGTGATTTCACTACTGGGTACTTATCAAAAGAAAATGAAAACACTAATTTAAAAAGATATATGCGCCACTACATTTATTGCAGCATTACTTACAATAGCTGAGATACAGAAGCAGCCAAGTATACACAGATAGATAAATGGATAAAGAAGATATGGTATATTTATATACATACACAATGGAAAATTATTCAGCCATAAAAAAGAGTGAGATCTTGCCATTTGTGACAACATAGATGGACCCAGATGGTATTATGCTAAGTGAAATAAGTTATGGAAACACTAATACCATATGGTTTCCTTTTTTTGTGGAATCTAAAAAAATAAAACAAAAGCCCCAGACTCGAATACAGAGAATAAATTGGTGGTTGTCAGAAGGAAGGGAATGGGGGATAGGTGAAATAGATAAAGGAGATTAAGAGGTATAAATTTCCAGTTATAAAATAGTAAGTCACAGAGATGAAAAGTACAGCATAGGGAATATAGTCAACAATATTGTAATAATGATGTATGGTGACAGATGGTGACTACAGTTATCGTGGTGAGCAATTAGTAATGTACAGAATTGTCGAATCAATATGTTGTACACCTGAAACTAATACAGCACTGTATGATAATTATACTTCAATTAAAGAAGGAAATGTTTCCCAAGAACACCATTTTAAAAGATTTATTTTTGGGAGAACACAAGTGGGGGAGGGGCAGGGGGGAGTACCAAGGATCCAAAGTGGGCTCTGGGCTGACACACTGACAGCAGTGAGCCTGATGTGGGGCTCAAACCCACAAACTGTGAGATCATGACCTGAGTTGAAGTCAGATGTTCAACAGACTGAGCCACCCAGCTGCTCCAAGAACACCATTTTTAAGAGAGATAGATTCAGAGAGCACCCGAAGTTTGTGACAATGAGTAGTAACAGTATACATTTATACTTTTATATTATACCTTCTATCCAGAAAACTCAGTGAACCATAAATATTAAGCACTCATTAATTTCTTAGTCCTTATATCTTTAAATTTATTTTATTCATAGCCTTTATGTAGTTTTCTATTGGCTGTTGAATCTCCATGGTGGTGGTGGTGAGGGGGGCACTGCGTTACCATTGGATCTGTTTATTAGTTGAGATGAACTCAGATTCAGAATCCTTCTTTCTGCAGGCCGTACTGAGGTTTGTGTCTGTGCGTGTGGACCAAAGACTAGAGGTCTGCTGGCAACAACCTCTACTTTGGTTGATCTACATTTTTGATGGTCTTTTCAGAAATGTATTTCCAGGGGCACCTGGGTGGTTCAGTCAGTTAAGATCTTAATTTCAGCTCAGGTCCTGATCCCACGGATCGTGAGATTGAGCCGAGCTGACAGCACAGAGCCTGCTTGGGATTCTCTCTCTCCCTCTTTCTCAGCCCCTCCCCCGTTTTCTCTCTCTCTCAAAATAAATAAATAAACATTAAAATATGTATTTCCGTATGGTAATAAATTACTTGAACCAGTAGAACTTTTATTTGCCCCTCTCTGTAGCTCTCTTTTTCACGGTACCCAAAGCTCTTGACGTTCACCATCAACATGACTGAAGTAAGAGAGCAAAGGACTGGGAGGTGGTTGGTTTCTCCATGTAGTTCTTCTGGGTCTTGATTTGTTAGTGGAAAAGCACTGGCTTCTGGCTAACCGGAGTTTCTTCATCTTCCTTTTTTTTTTTTTTTTTTTTTTTTTTTAATTTTTTTTTTTTCAACGTTTATTTTATTTTTGGGACAGAGAGAGACAGAGCATGAACGGGGGAGGGGCAGAGAGAGAGGGAGACACAGAATCGGAAACAGGCTCCAGGCTCCGAGCCATCAGCCCAGAGCCCGACGCGGGGCTCGAACTCACGGACTGCGAGATCGTGACCTGGCTGAAGTCGGACGCTTAACCGACTGCGCCACCCAGGCGCCCCTCTTCATCTTCCTTTTTAACTGACTATTGCTCTCTTCATTCAACCTGTGCATGTTGGTAGTAAATAAAATTGTTGTCTGTAATGACACAATAAAGCAGGAGACGTACGCTTTGAAAATGTAACCTGTAGATCTCATAAAGTGCTGTGAACTGTCTGTCAGCACATTTAACAATATCTTGCACTTTCAGTAGGAGAAAAAGTGTTAGCCTGTATTTTGCTGACTAAGGCCTTGCTCCCACCATCTTATAATTGAGAATGTGCAAAATGTTCTCATTTCAGTGCTGGTGGACATTGCGTATCACATTCTGAGAATTAAATCAGATGAAGAGCTAAGGCCTCGTTCCAACATTATGAGGAGGCCAAGGGAAAAAGGGGACCTGACAAGCCATACCACATGCTCCCAACAAATCTACACAAGTTGCCTGTAAAACCAGAGTCAGTGGCAGCTACTGTGGATGGAGGAGCTCTTGACCTGGGAGCCATCCCTGAGCATTCGCCTTGGGGCAAATGAAAACAGAAGCACTGGACTTTTCAATATGTTCAATTCACTCTAAGCCCATGGATGATCACTGTGCAGTATGAACTTTATAACTGACCTGTGAAATTTGGCTGCTGCCACATGGTTAAGTTTGAGAGTTGCAGCTGGGCCTGGTCCAGTGATAACCACTCCAACTCAGTTATAAATCCCTGGAAGGTTGTGAAAGCCTCTGTCAGAGGCAGGTTACTTGAAGCCCTTTTTCTGTTTGTAAACCGCAGAGAAATAGATACCAACAGCTGAACCTGTCCTATTCAGAGTAGGGTGGCAGCCTCAGAGCCTTCCTCTCCATCCCAGTTTCAAGCCCAATCTCTCTCTCTCCCTTGTTTCCTTTCATTGTTTCCTCATCCTTGTTTCCATTCCTGCCTATCTTTCCTCCCCTTAACAATACTGCCTTGGTTTTTAATGTTTATTTATTATTGAGAGACAGAGCATGAGCAGGGGAGGGGCAGAGAGAGGGGGAGACACAGAATCGGAAGCAGGCTCCCGGCTCTGAGCTGTCAGCACAGAGCCCAACGCGGGGCTCGAACTCACAAACTGCGAGATCATGACCTGAGACGAAGTTGGACGCTTAACTGACTGATCCACCCTGGCACCCCAATACTGCCTTGGTTTTCAAAGAACATAACATTCTGTCATGAATACAGTCATTATGGTTATTTTGAATTCCAGAGAATCTGACTGATGTGGCTATTGGTATAAGCAACATCCTCTTCTTGGTGGAATAAATCCCAGCTTCCCTCTGGGAAATGGACTCACAGAGCTACAGCACTGAAGTGTGAGGACTGGAGGCCAAAAGTGGTGTCTCTAGTTCAAGTTGGAGATGACACTTAGAAATAATTATTTGAAAGCCTGAGAAAATACTATCATCTACTGACTCACTGATGCTATTTCCTTAGGACTCTCCATTCAGGGGGATCTCATTTACCTATGTTTATTAAAACATTTTTTTGTGTGTGTTTTACTACGTCAATAGCAATCAGCATCATTGAAATTCATGACAACTGTAATTTCATAAAGTTTTAGAAAAGATCCAATAATGTATCAAAATGAATCCTAAACCCCTCCTCCCAAAGAAAAGTCTAAGGGAAATAACAAAGAGAAATACATTAGTGGCATAAGGACCCATGAAACATTTTTAAAGGAAAAACACCTCAAATACTTTTATCTGATTTTTACCTTTCAGTAAAGGCAACAGAGCTGTCTGAAACTTGGAAAACTATTGGTAAAAGACTGAATGAAATAAAACAAAACAAAATAGAACTGGGATAAAATCTTCACCAAATCTGTTACCCTCTATAAAAGCCAAATGTAACTTTGAAACTTGATGCCAATTCCCAAGTGGTCCAAGTTACTGCCTTTGCTCTTTTTAATATGTTGGCTGATTATGGAGCTAATAATAAATATAATTGAAAATCACTGTTGGATCCTTTGAAGTTTGCTGCCAAATAACGTTTTGTGAAAAAATGTAAAAAGAAAAAAAAACCCGAGAGAAACTTCAAACAATACTTTAAAAATTCAGAATCAACAGTCATGTTGTTAGATTTACCTTAAGAAGTTCATGGTGATTGTAAAACAGAATATTAACTCAAGAAAACACTCTAATTCTCCATCTCTAATAAATGTCACCAGGGCAGCCATTGTCCTAATTACTTAATTTCTGTCTGGCTTTGACTGAAGTGAACTTCTTATTTCCAAACAAATATGCGACCAGAACAAAGCACACAAATTAATCAGCTATTGTCAGTTTCATCCATGACTTTAGAAATGATGCCACTAAGACAAAGTGGTTCTTTAGCAGAAACAATGTCATTCTGCCCAGACTTTCATTTTAGAACAGGATTTCTGCAGTGAATTAATAGTCTGTAGGAAATGCTATAGAGCTACAATAACAGCTTTCTGGTTTTGATTATAAGGCAGAATGATATCTGGTTTTCAGTAATATTTGCATTGTGAACGAGATTCCATTTTTTTCTCATTTGGATGCAGTGATCAGGTGAGAGAGATGTGAGCCTGTTCCATCAAAGATCTATATTGTGACCAGAATACAAATCACTTGATTCTGGTTATTTAAGAAACATAGCTTATTTTAAAGCAGGGAAAGTATGAGGGCAATGCAGAAATGAGAATTTGAGATGGTGTTCAAGCAGCCATGCACATTTATGCTGAAGTCACTGTGTCGTGCTCTGGGTTTCATGGTAGCTGGCTGCATACCTCTCCACCGAAATGCTTTTCTAGAACTCTTCTTGGGTGTTACATTTTAAAAAGTAAGAGTATAAAAATAAATACAGCTTAAACAAAGGTGAAGGGGTGGAGAGGAATGTTATCCAGGACTACTGTCCTGTTCAGAACTCAAGGAGATGGCTAACTGAGATAAGAGACATTGAAGCCTGTCGATTTCAGCAGCTAGAGGGGTAAAGAGTGAGAAGGATGGAGTGGTGAATTCTAATCTCCCCCAGGAACTGGGAAAATCACTGAAGCACCTTTCCTTTGTTTAATTTTCACCCCCTGAAAATGTGATGGTGATGATATATACCTAATCACAAGGCTGATCAAAATCTCTGGAAAGGCTTTTTCAGAAAGATGGTCCCCTATGCTTAATGATAAACAAAACAAAACAAAATTAAAAAAGGCTCAAAGCTGGACTAGACTTTCTTCAAAGCACAGTGAAATCTCTTATTTCATTATTGTTGTTTATATTTTCAATCAATTAGTGCCTCTCTTCCAAACCCCTGGCATTTCCTTTGTAGAAAGAGTTCTTATACCAGTTTGGCTCCACACTGAGCAACACTAATTCCTTTCCCTTGTGACTGTCCTAAAAATATTTGAAACAGCTGTCATGATGCCCTTAAGTATTCTCTCCAGGCTAAACAAGCCCAGTTCTTTCTAGGCCATGGTTTTAAGTGCTCTTCTCTTAGGCTTTCCTGGCTGTGTGGGTTTCATTTTACAAAGGTCTTTTCTAATGGTGAGATATGGGGAGAATATGGGGCTCACATTGTGTCCTGTCCACATGGAATCTGGCAAGAATCGTTGCTTCATTTATCTAGCCTACTATGGCTCTTGAAAGACAGCCTAAGTTGAATCAGTTATTTTGGGGGGCCACATCAGATCACTGGCTCATGTTGAATTTGGACTCAATTAAAACCACAAGTCTTTTTCACACATGCTCCTGCTAAGCCACTGTGTGTGTATATAGCTATATTTGGTTATTATCTGTTGAGTGCTTTTTATGGACAAGGCAATGTGCTAAATGCTTTGCATCTTTTGCATCTCATTTAATCCTCACATCAACCCAATGACGTAGTAAGTATCCTCACAGTGTATTGTGGATACGTTGAGACTCACACGAGTAGAGACTTGCCTCAATAGTTCTGACTCCAAAGGAGGTACTCTTGAACTTGATGCTATTCTGCCTTCTGTACTGGTGTGATGTTTTGGTGGCTAACTTTTCTGAGAAGGGGGAATGCAGAGGACAATATCAATATAAATCAGGTTGGACTGACCCACCTTTTTAGCCTGCTGAGATCTTTTGGATCCTGGACTTGTCCCCTAATATATTGACTGTTCCCTTAAAGCTTTATGCCACCCATGTTTTCATCAGCTGCCATCACTATTCTCATTCAAGTCATTGCTTCAAAATATAGAACCAGGCCAAAGACAGAGCCCCCAGGGCACATCAGAGTCTCTGTCACATTGGCACTGATAACCACACTGGTCAAGTTACAAATCCATGGTACTGTGATTCAGCTCACATGTTTTTCCTCGTGTCCATCATGAAGACCTTGCCAAATCCTTTGCTAAAATTCAAGTGCAGAATTTCTAAGGCATGCTTCTATTGAATCTAGCATTACAGCCACAGAAAGCAAGGAGGAGCAGTCTGGCAAGATTTATTCACTGTGAACTTGTGTTGTCTTTAACTGAGCAAAATTTCTTATGCTAAGGGGGCACAGGCCAGCCAGCCCTAAATCTCCCTTCTAGATTCTGGTCTAGGGCTAATATCAAGGTCATCACTTTCTAGTTTATAGCATTGACTTTCTCCTCTTTAAACATCTGTTCTACATGTGATTATGTTTAGCTTTCCAATTTCTCAAAATAAATGTCAGTGACAGTGGTTGGGTACCCTCATATGCAAGCTCTTTTCGTATCTTGGAAGGTATTTTTTCTTGACAAGGAGATCTAAACACATTCAGGACACATGGCCATATTTGTTGAACCTTTTTCAGGCTAAATATAATTTTATTTTACAAAAAAAACAGAAGTAAAATGCTATCAAGTCATTTTGCAAGACCTTCCAGTCCAAGATCTGCATTTTATTCCTTTTAAGCTATTGAGATGCACTTGTGCTATCAGTAAAGCATACTCTACGTCATTACTTCTCAGTTTGGGGTCTGCTTTTAAAACCGGTATTCCTAGGTATGTATACTTTCTTCTGATGTAACCTGAATATAAGAGTATGGAACATATTAACCAATACCTTAAGAAGACAACAGAGCTGAAAACGGGTACAGCTCATACCATACTGGATATGTGCAGACTTTAGTATGCAGTACAAATCAGATGGAAGGAGAAAAACAGAACTTCTTTAATTTTTTTGTAATTAAGTGCTCAACAGATAATCGCTAATTTGATTTTTTTCACTAAGCCTTTACACTAACTCAGCCTGATACAATAATTTAAACCATTTGCCTGGGAAATTACGTCATTTGAATACAGTCAGTCTCTGAAGGCTGCTTTCACCTGCTGCTTCTTTTCTGAAGATGGCAACCAAGTGGGAGAGGAATTTCTATGTCATGATGGCCTTATGCAAAGATGGGATGACTGGCCTCATGCTGGTTCTCTGTTTGCACTAGCTCATTCTTGATTGCCCTTTAAAGTGGCTGGCTTTAGACTTTTTGAGTGGTCTGGTGGCCTCCAAAATTGCTATTATGACCAGTGAACTTGTGATCCATTCTTTTGATGTGTATATGCTTGCAGTAAATATAAGCCATCTCTCTCGATGACTCAACTCTCCTTGTCACAGGAGGCAGACCACAGGATTTCTATGACTTCTTCATCAAGTACCATGGACTGGTGGCTCATTCGAGCCTCTGCTCCTGTGTCAGCTTGTCCCACCACAGTGGGACTTACGGCTGGCTCTTATTACAGTATTCATCCCATGCAAGAACTGGGGTTAGATTGTGAGGACCAAACAGACCCTCTCTCTGTGTGACCATGCATTTTGAATCCAACATGGTAACTAAGGGAATACAACCTTGCCCTTAATGCTACCCTCAATGTTTTTTTTTTTTTTTTAACATTTTTTGTTTCAACGTTTATTAATTTTGGGGACAAAGAGAGACAGAGCATGAACGGGGCAGGGGCAGAGAGAGAGGGAGACACAGAATCGGAAACAGGCTCCAGGCTCCGAACCATCAGCCCAGAGCCCGACGCGGGGCTCGAACTCACGGACCGCAAGATCGTGACCTGGTTGAAGTCGGACGCTCAACCGACTGCGCCACCCAGGCGCCCCCCCTCAATGTTTTTTAATATCCCCCATTCCCGTAGGTGAAGGCTCAGAAAGGAGAAGTTAGGAACAGGTCTATTTACCTTTCTGACTTCTCTCACATCTCCTCTGCCCTCTTTCCAATTTCTCTAAGGCAGGAACAGAGCTGACATTTCTTTGGTTTTCCCAGCACTATGGCCTACTTCTTTCTAGCTCCAGCTAAGCTATATTGGTGGGTGTATCTCCTCTATGTTGTAGTAATTCTTTCTCTCTGAGCTGAGTCTACAGACTTCAGCTGTTGATAGGCTGGGGGGAAGACAGAAAAATTTGAATGGTTTTGCCTCACAGTGATGAATGAATGTCCTGATTTTTAAGGCAATCTTCCTGTTGCTTATTCTTATGATACATTTAATATAATATAATATAATATAATATATACACATTTTATGTATGTAAAACATATATACCATATGTATATATTACATATACATAAAATAACTATACATATGCACATATATATGTATTACAACTTGCTTAAAGGTATTCTCCCTTGGATGAATACACGAAAACTTCCTTACTGTGACTCTATTTGGACTTTTTAAAAAAAATTTGTTAAATGTTTATTCATTTTTGAGAGAGAGAGAGAGAGAGAGAGAGTGTGAGCAGGGAGGGACAGAGAGAGGAAGACTCAGAATCTGAAGCAGGCTCCAGGCTTTGAGCTGTCAGTACAGAGCCTGATGCAGGGCTGGAACCCAAAGACTGCAAGATCATGACCTGAGCCAAAGTCGGTCGCTTATCTGACTGAGCCACCCGGGCACCCCTATCCGGCCTCTCTAATCAAGTACTTGGCACTGAATGAATGGGGCACTTGGGTTGCATCCCTCCACCTTTCTGGAAAACTGCCTTCATTCATTTAGGAGTAGACAACAATAAATGCTGTTAGACAAGGAAACAGTAAGTTCCAGTATCTTTTCTTTGGATGATAAACAAATGTATTTCGCTCTAAGAAAAAATTTGCAGTGAGTGACTATGCTACTCTTGGGAAATGTATTTTGGATTCTGAAAGTTCCTTCCCATAAGCCCCAATAAGGTTTATTTCATTGAAGAGGAAATGTGTGTAAAGGCAAGAGGATAGATTTGAAGTTAGTAGGGCTAAATTCTCAACGACAGAGTAATTTGCTAGGTTGACTCAAGTTGGTTGATCCCTGTCTCCCTTGTTTCCCTGTTTCTAAAGGGAAACAAGAAATGCTTATATGGTTAACATTTGCAAAGTAAGATGACACTAGGAAAGGAAGTGAGTAACTACAGGTTGCCTACGGTCTGCCCCTATCACTTTTGACCTCTTTTCCACATATACTTTGCCAGTTGCCTCTAAAAATATAAATACGCTGGTTCCACAGTTCTAGAACCATGTGACTGTAATCCAACTCCTGGACCAAGCAGAGAAAGTGAAAATATTCCTCTCACTCCCCTGCCCTCTCATCAATGACACAGCAGGTAGGCAGGGCTAAGATCAACGGACAGAAACTCCTAGATGGTACAATTAATTTGTCTCCACAACACAGCAGGAAAGTATGTTCATATATATATTTAGTTACTACATATATACTCCATTTATTTCTTTCAAATTTTAAAAATGTGTGCTCAGTCTATGTAGAGATAGAGAAATGGGAGATTTTCTTCCTCTTATTTACAAACTATGATCAACCCTCTGGGTCTGCTGAATCACTGCCTCCTTCTAGCAGTCTGGGTCACTGTCACTTGGGGTCATTTCTAGCCTCCAGACCCACACCTTGCGAAGCTGGGATTCCACCTTTAGTTCAGAGTGAATAGGGAGATTTGTACTCCATCCTGGAGTTCAGCAACATCTCAGCTCACCTTAGAACTGGCACAGCCTTATGTCCCTCTCTGAGTACTCGGCAACAGACTTAAGCTCCTGAGAAAATGGAATGAGAGGTGCAGGTCAGACAGGGTAACTGAAAGGACGTCATGAAAAAAGCCATGTTTTTCCTTTGCTCCGGCTTCTGTTCTGGCTACAGCCTGCACCCCAACTGCACTCTACACATGCCTTGTACTGCAAATAGCATATGTCCTCCTGTAAGGGATAAGGAGATAATACTATCTTTGGAGTCTTCCAGCACAAGAGATAACATCTAAAGAGTGACTGGGTAGGGTGGTCCTAAATGTTCTCTAAGACCACTGACTCCAAATACCTTGGCACCAAGTCCCCTGATTTCAGGGAATGAATGAATTATGAAGGACATCTGGATGCTGTCCTTGCTCTGACCAGTTCCTAGATGCCTAAGAGGACATGCGCACCAGGCCACAATTGCCGATAAAAATCCTAGACCCCAAGCAAAGACGAGACTTGTGCTCCTTTCCTTTCCAAGTCTCTTGGATGCTGCTGGCTTATGTTTGTTTTCCATCCTGCGTGAAGCTCACATTTGATTTCCATCCTCCTGGCTAGACCTGCGGGAGCCCCTCTCTCGCTCCTTGGACCCAGCCTGCCTACATCACAAGGATATGGACTTTTCCCCTTGAAATACAATTTTAAACATTGATAATGGCCCCAGGTTACACTTGGCTGAGACAAAGATCGGGAGCCAATGTAGGTAGCAAAGATATTTCCTTCCTCTAACGAAAGAGAGGAGTTTCCCACCTTTCACCTTTAGATGAAGTCAGGCCACAGACCACAGCGCATGGTGGGATTTGATGGGACAAGAGCTCAAATATCCTTAGCTACCAATCTATGGACAGAGACATTACTATTTGCAGTTGGTGTAAGTCTGTTATTTTTGTCTCTCTCCATGCTCTCAGTTATTGACTGATTGTGGAAAGGAGGAGGAAACTATGAGATGCACATATTTTTTCTTTTTGCTTATATAATTATCCTCACTTCTCGGTACTCATACAGGAGGGTCTCTTCCACTTATTTCCAGCTGCAGACTAGAGGCCCAGGAAGGCCAGTGGTATAGGTTCAAGGCCTGAAAGCCAGAGAGACAATGGTATAGATTCCAGCCGGGGTGTGAAATCTTGAGTAACGAGAGTGGAGTGCAAGAGAAAATGTCCCAGCTAAGGCAGTAAGGCAGACAGTGACTTCCTCTTTCCTCCTCCTTTTGTTCAGTCAGACCATTGGAAGAGGCCCACCCACACCAGGGAGGGCCATCTGCTTTACTCAGTCCACCAATTCAAATGCTAATCTCTTGTGAAAATACTCTCACCAGACACACCCAGAAATAATGTTTAAACCAGCTATCTAGGCATCCTGTGTTGCCGTCCAGTAGACATTTAAGATTAACCCTCACACTGTTTCCACAGTGGACATTTTTGTTTGATGTGAAGAAAATATTCTCTGTATGAACCAAATCCTTTTTCAAAATTAAGCACCAAATATATCAGCCACATGGTTTACGTACAATTTGGCATTATGCACACATCTGTGAATGGGTCTCAGTATATTCCCGTTAACTAGTAACATTCTCAGATCTCCTTGCTTAATTGATCAATAAATATATGTCTTTTGATTGCCTTAGTAGCAAGGTTAGAACCTTTAAAGAAAAGGTAGTTCTATTTTGTTGGAGTGTGCAGAGAGGAGCTGGGGGGGGGGGGGAATTTGGTGCCAGAAGGGTCCCCATGAATCTTGAGTGATTAGTGCTCCCGGTGCTCTTCCATCAGTTGGTACAAAGCTAAGAGATTTCAAACCTAACAATCCTGAAGTCTCCCTGGGGACAGGATTCATCCCACTGACCTGGCACAAAACACAGCCTCAGTTTGCTTCATGGGTGACTGAAGAAAGGACTGTGTCAGTGTGTTTGGACTTGACCTGTCTGAAAGAGGACTTCAACTACCTCCACTTTGACTGAGTCTGTACTTTCTAACTGATAAATTCTTTCCAGCTTATCTCTTAACTCAGGCAAAGGACCCTGCAGGCAAAGCTTCCCCTAAGGGGAACTGAAACTACCCCCTCCAGCAATAAGGACTACCCTGAGCCAGCAAGACCCCGTCCATGATTGGCCCCAAGACAATGACTGATCTGACCTTTACTGCCCACCTGCAGGTGCCCACAGACCTTTGTCCCACATTTTCCTGATATAAACCTGGAAGTATTTTTGGTACTTTGGAGATAGCTTTTCAGACAGTCGCTATTTTGCCAGTGTTGGCCTCACTGAAATAAATCGCTTTCTTGTTTTACCACCGCTCACATCTCTGCCTTTGGATTCTGTCAGCAGCAAATGGCCCAACCTAGTGTATTTGGGACCCCTGGAAGCAGCTGCTCTTGCACCCACCTATATGTCCATTCCCACCAAGAATCACTCCACCCCTTTCCCAATTTGAAGGCTCAATTACTTATTTGCTCAAAACAAAAAATAAAGTGGATATAATTAACTTAGTGTTAATGACCAATGCTCAAATGTTGTGTCCATACCTAAACACCTTGGTGAAAACTTACAAAATTTAAATCATATTGATCAGCCATTTTCCAGTTGTGAGCAACGTTAGCTTGAAATCACATATTGGAGATTAACAATTCTTCACATTTATGGGAATTTGGACTAGGAACTATTTGGTTCTAATGATAGAAGATTCAATAGATTGTATTATGGTATAGATTTTCCTTTGTTGGGTCTCTTTTTTAAAGTTACAAAAAAAAATTCTTTTAGGTTTAAATGTATTTACCAGCCATTTAGTACACTTAGACACACTGCATATTTAATGTTCCACTTTACTGCTTGCTGAAAGAAATAAATGCATAACAAAATGCTTTCAAAAACGCTTAATTTTTCAACTGTTGATTTAATGTGTAACGGTTCAATAAGGCGATGAAACGCCCTGGTCTACAACTACTGAAAAATAGAAAAATTACCCACACTGGAATGTTGAATCTGTGAATATTAAGTTTGTCAATGTAATTTACGACTCGGCAGGTAATATACCGGTAATTTGCATACTAATTGCTATGGTGGAAGCCAAACGACTTTAATTCAGTAAATTAGTCTGCCTAAGCAGAAGCCGGCAATTGCCTCTGCGTTGGAGCCAGAGATGAAGCTTCTTTAGGAGAAAATGGAGCTGGATCCAGGAGGCGGGCAGAGCTGTAGAGGCCCCCTGCTGGCAGGCAGGCCACACTCTTTACTGAGCCTATCGCTGGATGTCCTCAGAGCCCAGGGGACTTTCCAAGCGGTTCAAATTCACAAAACAGAAGACTGAGGTCAAAGGAGTTCACTCTGGGTAAAAACAGTCCATGTCTGTATGTCCATAACAGAAACAAATGAGAATATGAAGGCCGACAAATAATCCATTCCAGCTTCTCAAGAGATTATTTAAAAAAATTTTTTTTTCAACGTTTTTATTTATTTTTGGGACAGAGAGAGACAGAGCATGAACGGGGGAGGGGCAGAGAGAGAGGGAGACACAGAATCGGAAACAGGCTCCAGGCTCCGAGCCATCAGCCCAGAGCCTGACGCGGGGCTCGAACTCACGGACCGCGAGATCGTGACCTGGCTGAAGTCGGACGCTTAACCGACTGCGTCACCCAGGCGCCCCTCAAGAGATTATTTTAATGATAGGTGTATATTCTGTAATTTTTTCACAAACAGGTCTGACACTCTTTTTTAAAATAGAAGTGTGTCTGGAGAGTTGCAGGAGAATCAAATGATATTTTCAATGTTATGGGAGCAATATGCATACGAAAGGATGTTCAGCCTTCTCCATAATAATATAAGCCAAACAAAGCACCGAGGTATAATTTTTCTGGCAAAAACTAAAAAGATTAAAAGCATTTATTATTGTCAAGGGGATGGGGAAATGAGCATAGTGTAAAGTGACACAACCTTTTAGGTGGGCAGTGTAACAGTGGATACAAAATTTTAAAAATGCACATATGCTTTGACTCAGCAATCATACTTCAGGAAGCATATCCTATAGAAACGCAAATGTATGGATGCCTGGGTGGCTCAGTCGGTTAAACATCCGACTTCGGCTCAGGTCATGATCTCTCTGTCAGTGAGTTAGAGCCCCACGTCCGGCTCTGTGCTGACAGCTCAGAGCCTGGAGCCTGCTTTGGATTCTGTCTCCCTCTCTCTCTGTCCCTTCCCAGTTCACGCTGTGTTCTGTCTTCTCAAAAATGAATAAAGATTAAAAAAAAATTTAAAAAACCCACAAATGTATAGCCTGAATCATATAAAATTGTTGTGATCAACCATTCTCATATACAAAAACAGTAATTTCAAATGATTCCACATAACCCAAGGGTGTTCATTTTGGCATGTTGCAATGATGACGGTTTGGAAAAAGCCTAAACGTTTTGCAAAAGAGACTGATTACATCAATAGTGGTGCCTGTCTTATGAAGCTTTTAAAAAACATAAGGTGGAGCTAATCTATACTGCAAAGGAAAGGTGACCACAGAATATTAAATAAACAGACCAAGTTATGTGCCATTATGCATAATGAGCATATTATATTTACATGTGTATATATTTATATGTTTTGATTAAGGTACAACAATATAGGTATAGAAAAAGACTGGGCAGATAACTCCTAATGTTTAATCATGGCTACCTTTACAGAGTGGCACTTGGGATAGAGTCTGGGGAGGGGCATTTTCTTTTGCCTTTTTGTATTATTTGAGTTGGATAGCACCCAATGTGCCCTTTTTATGGATGAAAAACCTACAAAAAGTAATGAAAATAAAACATAGAACCTATAAGGGATTTACCTAATTAAAAAGAATACTTTGTGAACTAAGTTAATATTCAGTAATATAATATTTGCTCTGTTTGGCATATCAAAATCTTTACATATAAAACTTTTTTTTTAAAGTGGGGTGCAACTATATGTTATGTGAAGTATCTTTTAAGAGTGGGGGTAAAAATTAGGATAGATATTGTATTAAAAGTAGTTATATGTGAATTAAATAAGTTCAAAGACTTCAAGAGTACCCAGTGCCAAACCAGCTGTATGCAATTAGTTACCGTGATCCTTGGTTTTAGAAAACAGAACTCCATGAGGGTTTGAAAAGACACTTGAGGGCATGAAAGTCATGCATGAACTGGACTAGGTCACTAGTTGAAGACACTGTTTCAGCTTTTCTCTCTTTGTGTGTGTGTGTGTGTGTGTGTGTGTGTGTGTTAGTGCTTTACTGGGGCATAATTTATATTTAGGAAACTTCATGAATCTTAAGTGTACCCTGTGATGGGATCTGATAAATGTATTCAGGGATGTGCTAGTAAGGCAACTCTGTGGACAAAAAACAAAGCCTGATTTGTAACTTTTATTAATTTTCATGGTTTAAATATTCCCACCATGGCTGATTCAAGCTGGCAATGGTTTAACAACTGGCTCACAAAATTATCCCGATTATTTAGGAAATGCCTCTCAGGAGCATGAGAGCCAGACTCAACCTACTGCCGATGTGTAACTATCACCCAAATTAAGATATGGAACATCTCGTTACTCCAGAAGATTCCCTCATGGTCCTTTCGAGTTAATCTACCCTTCAACCTGCCTTAGAAAACCACAACTCTGACTTTTATTGCCAAATATTAGTTTTAAGCTCCGTATACATGGTACAACATAGTGTGTTCTTTTGTTTGTGGCTTCTTTTGCACAGCTTAATATTCTTGAGATATTCATCCATGTTGTTGCAGAAGACACTATTTAAAAATCATTGTGTTTTCTTATAGATATATTATCTCTGTCCTTGTATGGATCTTTGGTCCATTACTGGAGTACAATCTATACTTTAAACCATAGCTTTCCTCCTTTAAAACTCCTTTTTCTTGTTTACTTCCTCTAGTTGCTCGGTGTATAATGTTGGCCACACTATACATAGGATGTAAGAGAAAGCAAGAAATTCTTTGATTCATAATATTCCTAAATTTCACACCTCATATTTCCTCATATTTTACCAAAATAGGAATTGAGTGGGGGAAAATCATGGAATATCATCAGAAGTTGTTCCCCATTTGATTTTTCTTTTCATGGTGTGTGTGTGTGTGTGTGTGTGTGTGTGTGTGTGTGTGTGTGTTTGTGTATGTTGTGAATCTCTGAATACGGTTATATCAAAGCCTGGCCACAAGATAATATGCACCAGCCAGACTCAAACTTAAAAACAGCCTGAATTTGGTGCACCAGCTGGGAATGTTTTCCATGGCAACACCCCAGATTCTTCATGAAGACATTAGAAGCCAGAGGCTAGAGATGAAGGTCTGTAATTGTCCAATCAGAGGCCCTAGGCCCTGAATGCAGTAGCTTTCCAGGTAAACTGAGGGGTCTGATGGTCATGATGCTGTACACTGTCACTAAGAATCTGTATGGGACTTTACCATTTCATGGTGTTTTTACTCAAAGTTTTCCAAAAGAGCCATTTCCGGCTACTCCAGAACTGCTACTGTTTTTAAAGAGAAGGGAAATAATGGAATCTTGAACCAGTGGGCATTTTAAATCATTTATTTCCATTGGGAACCCACTTTCCAAATTCTGGTCAGCATTTATTTAAATGTGTCAATTGGGGTTAGGTGAAAATTAGGAATGGATTGCAGGAAAGACTTTCTGGGCACTTATATTGACTGGGTTTTTATTACAAGCAGAGGTAACATTTTCGGTTAAATTGAAATGCTGTAGACCCAGCAAACAGCCTTCCTGTTCCAACCAGGACTACTAGCCTGAGCCTTGTGATCTGTGACCTTTGAGCACTGGTCAAATGCCTGTTTTAAGTACGCCCCAAGAGGCAGGCTTGAGTTTCTGCAGTTTCCTGCCCCCCCCCAGGCTTGTCCACTTTCCTCTGCTTTGGTGTAGCTCCACTCAAATGTCTGGTTGTCCTTTCTCTCCTGTTCTGGGAGGGGGAGTGCTAGGATGTGATGGGGAAGCTTAGACTGTTAAGCCTATAAAGACCTGGTGTAGGGAGTGGGGTGCAGACAAACACCATTGCTGCCTCTGCACTGAGGGCATGCCTCCCATGGCTGTTCCCAGCTAGTGACCACTCGTGGCAGAGATACTACCGCAGACCCATTCCAGGGAAACACGGGACTCCTTTGGTAGCCAGCATGGGACTCAAGGACTTCCCAAAGGCTTTGCGGAAACTTCTTTGAACTGCATGACAGTCTGGGATGCTTTCACGCAATCTGTCTGCTCTGTCCTTCACTTGGGATGAGAACTGCATCTTGGTGAAGTACCCTCCCAGTCTTCGGCCAAAGAAGAGGTCATCCTCCACTGCAGAGGAGGAACTGTGGAGGAGAACTGCCTGGCGTGACATCCTTACCCAGCACATGCTGTCATCTCTTTCTTGTCTGGGCCATCACTGTGGGACTCTGACACATATGGGCATTAAAGGGAACTTGGACTTGAAAGCAACAGTGGAGGTGGGAACAAAGGAAGAGCCGGTGGACTTGAGAATCTGGTTCAATATCCTCAGTTGCTCTAGAATCGGCTAGAAGACAAATGGACGCTGTCCAGACACTGCTCCTTCCAAATGAGCACCAGAGAGGGCAATAAGACAGTTTGCTAGCCAGGCCAAATTTCAACAACAGGCAGTAGATGCCACAGCAGCCAAAGAACAAGAGAGAAAAGATGGAAGATCTCTGCCTTTCCACACTTCTAGCTCCTATGTTTGGACAACTTTTGAAAATCTCCCTGGAAAATGTAGAACAAAGATCCTAAAGCAAAGATCTCCTACTCACAAAGGATCACTGGTTCATTAGGTCTGAAGAAAGTGGTCAGAAAGTGAGGATGAAGAAGGCTGCTTTCTCTCATGGTTGTCTGTTCTACCAGAGCTAGTCATTCTGAATCTCTGGGATTCCTCAGGGATTTTCATTCCAATCTGGCAGGGATATTGAGTCCCTCGTACAGTGGGTCCAGAGCTTGGGTCAGTCCAAGGTTTTGCTGGAGACAGTGAGAAGAGAACCATGGCAAGGTCCAGGTTTGAGTCCAATGCAATCCAGATTATACTCTGGGGACTGGGCCAAGCCATATTAGCATCTGTGGAGTGGACCAGAAAGGGGTGGATGTTTTCCAGGGCTCATGCTTGGGCTCAGCACTGTTAGGTTTGCCGGACCACCCAACTCTCTCAATTTTGAAGACTGTCTGGTTGTATAAATAAGAGACCCTTGTGTCCTGGGCCATTACCTTCTTCTTCTCTCACCCAGGGTGTCATCAGGCTGAATCTGCACACATGGCAGCCATGAGAGAAATATGTTCAGCGAAATGGTTGGTTTTACTTTGTTTTATAAAACAAACAGGCATCTTTTTATCCACATGATAAGTTGGAAAGTGAAACTGAGAAATTTCCAAGCTTGCAGGACAGAAAAGGGATATAGACAAACCATAGCAGCTTGACATGTGTTTGTTAAACCATCAGAGAGAGATCAAAATTAAACTGTCCTCTGCACCCAATTCACAAGGCAACTCTAAGCACTTAGAAATACGTGGCTAACAGAAACTAGACACACTAAATTAGCTCCCAGATGCAGTCTAAAATACAGGCATACAGTTTGCATACCAATCACCCCTTTGCCAAATCTAGGAAATAACCAGCCTTATTGGGGAAGGTGGTCTCTTTGAAGTTCATTCTGCTCATGAAATCTTTGCAATGAGCAAAGACTTGACATATCTATATCTTTCCTCTTCTCTGAGGAAAGAAGTTGTTCCAGAGCTAAATCTCCTGACAGGGTCCTCCAAGGTTGCTCTATCATGGGCCATAGGACACAAATTAATTCTCTCATTTGTATTCTGGAAACAATTGCATGCATATGAATTCCACAGGTGCATGCTTTTTATTAAAAAAATGGCAAGGGAAGTAGAGTCAGACCTTGGAACAATTTGTTCCATAGAACAGAGTGAATCATCTCCCATAATGAGCAGTTGTTGGCCAGAACTGCAGCGAACACTGAACAGTCCCATTCATCAATTATTCAAGGGCCCTATGCCTACCAAGGACATTCATTAATGTATTGAGGCCTAATTGGGGTTTTTTGCCCTGTTACTCAGTGTCCATCCAAAGGGTCTGGATTTGCTCACCATTCTGACCCAACCAACAGTGGTGTGCATTTCCATTAAAGACAACGGTTTAGTCACGAAGAATTTCCACCGGAAATTTTCTCCCCTTCACTGAGGACACAATGCCATATGACATGAAGTCCTTTTCTGAGGACCAGGAAGCAGAGGAGGGGTGTGCTCTGTAAGCCTAGGTTCTGGAAGCAGTTCTTGTCCAGCCAACAAGTCTGTGTGCTAAATCTTTGCCACTCAATGCATAGTCTATAGCATAAACCCTTGGAGCTTGCTAGGAATGCAGATTCTTACTCCCACCCAAGAACTATTGGACCAATATTTGTGTCTTTTTTTTTTTTTTAATTTTTCAACGTTTATTTATTTTTGGGACAGAGAGAGACAGAGCATGAACGGGGGAGGGGCAGAGAGAGAGAGAGACACAGAATGGGAAACAGGCTCCAGGCTCTGAGCCATCAGCCCAGAGCCCGACGCGGGGCTCGAACTCACGGACCGCGAGATCGTGACCTGGCTGAAGTCGGACGCTTAACCGACTGCGCCACCCAGGCGCCCCAATATTTGTGTCTTAATGAAAGTTTGAGAGGCACTGTAGGAAGAGAGAGGGTACTGAATGCTGGGGACACAAGGTATCCTGGCCACTGTCTTTCCAGATCTATAGTCTGGAGGTGTGTGGAGTACTGATATATTAAAGAGAACTCATTCCATGAGAGGAGGGCTGTGGTGGAGGTTTGTACAAAGTTCTAGATATCAGTAGAGGCTGTGGTTAATTCCAGCTAGGAGGTGATGGGTGACAAGGTGAAGAAGGTCACCTTGCTCTACCACTATCACCCCCACTGTCTTAGGCCAAGCCTTCATTGTCTGTCACTTGGACTGTATCAAGAGTCTCCTTGCCTCTACTCTTTGGGTCCCCTCAAACCCACTTCCTAAACTGATCCCTGTATTATCTAGCTAAACACAAACTATCCTTCTTCTGTTTAAAACAAAGTGCACACTCCTTAGTTGGCACACAAGACTTTTGTCTGGCACACAGCCACACCTTTCTAGGGCCAACTCCTGCCATTCTGCAGCCTATCTCCTTCCCTGCTCTCCAGAAGTGCCATGAATTCCTTCATATCTTTCTGTTTTTGCCTCTCTGCCTTTTTAGTGGCTGTTCCTTCTGCATGGATTGCTTTTCCTCTATTTTATTTGGTGAGCTCCTCTTCACCCTTCAAAGCTGAAGCTGGCATTACATCCTCTATGATGCTTTTTATGAACTACTCCTAGAAAGTTAATAATTTCTTACCTTGCTCTACTTCTGGACTTTGCAAATGTATTGTCTTGTCTTGTCTTGTCTTGTCTTATCTTATCTTATCTTATCTTATCTTATCTTATCTTATCTCTTATATCTTATCTTAGAGAGCAAGTGCGAGCAGGAGAAAGGGGCAGAGGCAGAGAGAGAATGAAAGACTCTTAAGCATGCTCTGTGCTCAGCAAAGACCCCGACTAGGGCTCCATCTCATAACCCTGGGATCATGACCTGAGCCAAGATCAAGCGACTTGGATGCTCAAGCGACTGAGCCACCCAAGCACCCTGTAAATCTATTATTTTATATAAAAGATTATATTTATTTATTTTATATAAGATCCTGTTGTTAGTATTTGCTAAATGGGAGCTTCACCTGTGAGTTTATTCTTTGAAGGCAGAAAATGAGTTAATTTAAATTCCTGGACTAGCACATAGAAGGCTCTTACTATTGTTTTTTAGGTTAACTATAATATGGAAAACACTTGAAAGCATGAACATGCTGGGCATGTTGAGAGATCGTGAACTCTGAGAAAAATACTGATGTTATTTATAGCAGAACTTAGTCTTTCGATAGTTGGCAGGGGACAGGTAGGATCCAGGTGTCAGGGCAGTGGGTAAAAACAGGAGCACGGAGACCTGAGAAGCTGCTTTTGTAAAACCCTGGGTAAAGAATGCCCGGGGCCCAAAGTAGAACAAGAACTAGAAATAAAGAAAAAGAATCAAGGCTTTTCTCTCAGAAAAATACTGTAAAAACGGGCTTAAACAGTGATCTTATTATTTTTCTTGAGTGTTTATGCTAAGGCAAGCGTGTTATTAGAAGAGTTTGCTCTAGCGGCACCTGGGTGGCTCTGTCAGTTGGTCTGACTTTGACTCAGGTCATTATCGCATGGTTCATGAGTTCGAGCCCCACAACAGGCTCGCTGCTGTCAGTGCAGAGCCCACTTCAGGTCCTCTGTCTTCCTCTCTCTCTGCCCATCCCCTGCTTATGCTCTCTCTCTCTCTCTTTCTCAAAAAAGGGAGTGCCTGGGTGGCTCAGTCGGTTGAGCACCTGACTCTTGATTTTGGCTCAGGTCATGATCTCATGGTTCCTGAGTTTGAGTCCCACATCCAGCTCTGTGCTGACAGTGTGGAGCTTGCTTGGGATTCCTCTCTCTCTCCCTCTCTCTCTGTCCCTCCCTTGCTCGCTCTCTCTCTCTCAAAATAAAGTTTAAAACAAAATAAAAATTTAAAAATTTAAAAAATAGAAAAGAATTGCTTTAGTAGACCAGAACTTTGAGGAGCTGAATCAATGCAGGTGAAGTGCAGGGTCAGGGTAGGGAGACAAACGAGGTGGGGGTGCTGATTAAATTTCTGGTTCAGTTTACCTGAAAACCCATCCTTTTTATTTTCACCAAAGTTTAATTTTTTTTCTACAATGTCCACTTTGCTGCCCTATGTTATACAACAGGAAGAGCATTTTGCCTTGGCCTTTGAGCAGAGCCACTGGTAAAAGGAGCACCAGAGCGGCCATTGAGAGCTTTGACTGTAGATCTAGTTCTATCGTGACTTTGTGCAAGTCCCTTAACCTTCCTGGGCCTAAGAATCCTCATTTTGAAATTGAGGTGTTTTCGTCATCCACTGCTGATGGGAATGCAAAATGGTGCAGCTGCTGTGGAGTATAGTCTGGTAGTTCCTCAAAAAGTCACACATGGAGTTCATAGAACCCAGTAAGGCCACACTTGATGGAACTTAAAACATGTTCAAACAGAAACTCATGCATCAATGCTCACAGCAACATTATTCAAAAGAGTCAAAAAAGTAGAAACAACTCAATGTGCATTAACTGATGAATGAATAAAAATGGTTTAAAACGTGTGTTACATTCATATAATGGATGTATTTAGCCATAAAAAGGAATGAAGCTATAAAAAGGATACACACTACAATGAGTGAAACTTGAAAACATGTTAGTGAAAGAAACCAGAGATAAAGGTCATTTATTGTAGTATTTCATTTATATGAAATGGCTACAATAGATATATCCATAGAGCTAGAAGGTGGATGAGTGCTTGGCAGGGACTGGGGGAAGGAAAAATGGGTTGTGACTGCTTAATGGATACAGACTTACTTTGGGGGGATGATAAAAATGTTCTGGAACTACATATTAGTGATGGTTGCAAAACATTGTGAATATACTAAAAAACCACTGAATTATACACTTTATTTATTTTTATTTTTAATGTTTATTTATTTTTGAGAAAGACAGACACAGAGCATGAGCAGGGGAGGGGCAGAGAGAGAGAGAGAGACATAGAATTGGAAGCAGCCTCCAGGCTCTGAGCCGTCAGCACAGAGCCGATGCAGGGCTCAAACCCATGAAACGTGAGATTATGACCTGAGCCGAAGTCGGATGCTCAACCTACTGAGCCACCCAGGCGCCCCTGAATCGTACACTTTAAAATGGTGAATTTTATGTTATACGAGTTTTATCTCATTTAAAAAAATAAGAAGATTTTGCGTAGCAAAGGAAATAATTAACAGCACAAAAAAGCAACCTAGTGAATGAGAGAAAATATTTTTAAATGATATATCTGATGAAGGATTAGTATCCCAAATATGAAAAGAACTTATGTAACTCAAAACCAAAAAAAAAAAAAAACCGAAAAAACCAAAAAAACAAAAAACCCATGGTTCAATGAATAGACAAGGAAAATGTGGTATATATACATATATATATACATATAAAATATATGTATATATAATATATATATAATATATATATATTATATATATATACATGGGATATATATGGAATGTAATGTAGCCATAAAAACGGATGAGATCATGCCATTTACACAACATAGATGGACCTAGCAGGTATCATGCTAAGTGAAATAAGTCAGACTGAGAAAGACAAAAGCCATTTAATTCCACTCATAAGTGGAATCTAAAAAAAAAAAAAAAAAAAAGAATAAACAAACAAAAAGCAGAATCAGAACTACAAATACAGAGAACAAACTGATGGTTACCAGAGAGGAGGGGATGGGGAGTTGGGCAGAATGGGTGAAGGAGAGAGGGAGATACAGGCTTCTGGTTATGAAATGAATAAGTCACAGGAATAAAAGGCACAGCATAAGGAATACAGTCAGTGATACTGTAATAGGCATGTAATGGGACAGATGGTAGCTACACTTGTGGTGAACACAGCATAATGTATAAACTTGTAAGATCACTAAGTTATACACCTGAAACGAATATAACATAAATGTGTCAGCTATACTAAAACAAACAAAAAATAAAAAACCAAAAAACCAAAACACCAAAAACTGAAATAAAAAACCTGTGGGAAAATAAATGTTAAAAAAAATCAATACAGAGAACAAACTGAGCGTTGCTGGAGGGGTGCTGGGTGGGTGGATGGGCCAAATGGGTGATGGGCATTAAGGAGGGCACTTTTTGGGATGAGTACCGGGTGTCATATGTAAGTGATGAATCACTGGATTCTACTCCTGAAGCCAAGACTACATTGTATGTGAACTAACTTAAATTTAAATTAAAAAGAAGCAAACCCAAAACAATCCAATTAAAAAATGGGCAGAAGACCTGAATAGACATTTTTGGCCACCAGACACATGCGTGGCAAGATGCTCAACATCACTAATCGTCAGGTAAATGCAAATCAAAACCACAATGAGATGTTACCTCACACCAGTCAGAATGGCTACTAAAAAAGACAAGAATAAACAAATGTTGGAGAGGATGTGGGAAAAAAAGGAACCCTTCTGTACTGTTGGTGGAAGTATAGTTGGTGCAGCCACTGTGGAAAATAGTATGGAAGTTCCTGGGAAAATTAAAAATAAAAATACCATATGAACAGCAATTCTATTCTTTGTATTTACCCAAAGAAAATGAAAACGCTAATTGGAAGAGATATATGCACTCCTGTGTTTATTGCAGCACTGTTTACAAAAGCTGAGATCTGGAAGCAACCCAAGTCTTCATCCATAGATGAATGAATAAAGAAGATGTGGTATAGATATACAATGGAGTATTACTCAGCCATAAAAAAGAAAGAAATCTTGCCATTTGTGATAACGTGGATGGACCTAGAGGGTATCATGTTAAGTAAAATAAGTCAGAGAAAGACAAATAGGATAATGATTTCACTTATATGTAGAATCCAACAAACAAACAGACTCTTAAATTCAGAGAATAAACTCATGGTTGCCAGAGGAGAAGTGGGGTGAAAGATGGCTGAAATAGGTGAGGGGGATAAAGAGATACAAATTTCCAGTTATAAAATAAATAAGTCACAGTGATAACAGTACGGCACAGGGAATATGGTCAACCTTGTAATAGTTATGTACGGTGACAGATGACAACTACATAGTAGTAAGCACTGAGTGATATACAGAATTGTCAAATCACTACGTTGAATGTAATATAACATTGTACATCAACCATACCTCAATGACAAATAAAAATTTTTAAAAATGAGGTTAAATTCAAATGTCTCAAAGATTTCTTAAGCTCCTATGATTTAATCAAACCATTCTAATACACAATAGATGTTTAATAAATACTTGGTAAGTGAAATGAAATACTGGAGTGTTATTCTTTGGATGAGAGAAAATACTTTCCTACGTTTACAGATATCTGGATCAGACGAGACATTCAGGGTTTAAAAAAATTTTTTTTAAACATATATTCATTTTTGAGGGGCAGAGAGAGACACAGCATGAGTGGGGGACAGGCAGACAGAGAGGGAGACACAGAATCTAAAGCAGGCTCCAGGCTATGAGCTGTCAGCACAGAGCCCAATGTGGGGCTTGAACTCACTGATCGTGAGATCGAGACTTGAGCTGAAGTTGGATGCTTAACCGACTGAACCACCCAGTCGCCCCAAGATGTTCAGGGTTTTAATATAGTATAACTTGCGGAGCAGAATCACCTTTAAGTGTATGTACTTCACCAGTGGTATGCGGGTAAAGGTTTAACAATTAGCTTTCCAAGGAAAAAGAAAATGTCCAATACACTACATGAATGTAAGTTTATTATGGATAAAGGATACGCAGTGCACAATTTACAATTAATAATAAACTATACAAACTCTTTACTGTAAATTCCATATAGCCAATGGATTCTCACAGAATGATTTAAGTGATTTTTGCTCAACTCTTGTATTTGCAGCCAACCATGATTTGACAAATGGAACTGCCTCCCTGCCTTTCTCCCCCATAAAGTTGACATCATTACTCTGATACATAATTTATTGTTAAAGTACTTCTTACCTTTGCACAGACTATATCCATTACACTGAACCCTTTTCCAGCTTTGGTGCTATGCATGCCAGAACTTCACCTATCCATTAGTGATGTTAGCAATTTCTTCGCTGAATTGGGACTATAGTTCTTGAATACTGGGAGAATATTTCCTCGATTTGTGTGTGGGGGCTATCCACAGAACAACGTCTATATAATGACAACTTTTAAGTTCGATCTACATTACCAACGTTTTCTCTTTTTTGTAAGTCTACACAAACAATAAAACAGTAAGTCATGCCCTGAGTTAATAGCATTGTTTTGATTTCCATGGTGTAAATACTCCTATCATGACTGATTTCAGGCCATCAATGTAACATCACTGAACACGGAGCTGATAAGAAAAGCACCGCGGCATACCATTATATAGTGTTTTTACTATACTGTACAATAGACACAAATCACCCAAAGAACACAGATAAAAGTAAAATGATTACATAGGGATATGTTTTAAATATTTATGACCCATTTTTAATAAAATATATTTAATTACAAGTTCATGTGATTTATTTTTTAATAATGGCTGTGTTTAGCAACCAGCTGTATACTTCTCTACTTGTATGTCCTGGCATCACCTCCCAGCGAAACGACACGCATTTGAATCCTTGTCTCTGGGTCTTCTGGGGACCCCAAGCAAGAAACCTGCATAACGTATTCCTGCATTAAATCTTCTCTGCTTTAAGTACTTGCGTGGTTTCTGTTTCCCCTGCTTAGGCGCCAACTGACATTCCTGCACAAAGGACCCCAGCAGAGCCCACCTTTCTACTTTGCTGGAAGGGGGAGGAGACCTGCCAGGCCACTGTTCCTCAGAGCAGCCCTGAAAGGAAGCCTGGAGCAAATTATGTAGGTTGAGAACCTATTAGAGGCAGAGAATCTCTATTCCCACTACTGGTCTATGGCAATTTACTCTTCCAGAAGGCAAATCTTTTTCTTTTTCTTTTTAAAAATTTATTCTGGGTGGGGAGGGGAAGAGAGAGGGAAAAAGAGAATCCCAAGAAGGTTTCACACTCGGTGCAGAGCCCAACGCAGGGCTTGATCCCACGAACCGTGAGACCATGACCTGAGCCGAAGTCAAGAGTCAGACAGACACTTAACTGAGCCACGCAGGTGCCCCTGGAAGGCAAATCTTCATGCTCATCCTACTCTTTTCTTTCTCAGGATTAAATATGCCCATTTTAGTTCTCTGGCACATGGGGGCACTTGCCAAAGCAGAGAGATGCAAGGAGCCTTCTGGTGGTTTTACTCAGTGGGTAGGCTACTCATGAGTTTATAGCACCAAACAGTGTTGGAGGGGAATCTATATGTGTTATTTTGAAACGAGCATTAAAGCAGTTATCATGAGAAAAATCCCCACAGTTGTATTGCATTTCATTACGTTTGTTTTATGGCTTAGTACTGTGTTTGTTTTGCACAACATCTGTGCATCATATTGCGCGACCATCAGATAGATACACAGCTTGTGTGAATGATGCCCCCTGGAGCTGTGTGGTGCATCTATGGGATGGTCCCCATAGATTTCAACCTGGTCTTGGGACTTTAATATACAGGGGGAGCAGAAATCAAGACATAACCAGGGACTGCAAGGCAACCTGACTTCTGGGGAGGTCAAAGGAAGCAAAATCTAAAAAAGAAACCAAGGTGTCTGTTTTAAAAGAACCCCTCCAGTCAAAGGGAAGCAGGTTTGGTGAGCCATTCACAGGAAAATCACCTGCGTGGGGTGTTAGCACAAGAGAGAGGGGGCCCTTGGCTCACATAACTAATTGCAGGCAGAAGGAAGAGAAAAATAACATGATTAACATGTTTCTCTCCTTCCCTCGATTAAGATGACAGAAGCAGACAATCTGCTGTTTGTGCAGAAAGGCCACCAGAAAGAAGGGAAGAGAGCATCTGTTCTGAGAAACTGCTGTTTAAAAATGCAAGAAGTACACAAAGCAAAGGAAGAACTCTTTACAACGCAGGCTACTCGCTTGGAAAACAGGGAGAACTGGGGAGGCTCCCATGGAGAAAGCTTCAAGTTGCTTCAAATCCCGGAAATGGGGCTCTGTGGTCCCATGGAGGGCTGGCTTGTTTGTCCTTCAGAGCTGTGGCTCTTGGGGGCTGTCTGTGGCTCTGATGCCCCATTGAGGAACACCCTTCCAAAGGAGAGAGACACCACACACCCCCTACCTCTATGGCCAACCATTCTCACCCTCACTCACCAGTGTGGTCTATTTTTAGAATGAGTTACAGCACCCACCTCATTCCTCCTCCATTCTCTGCCCAAGAGGTGATGGTAACTATTTTAGACAGAAAATAAGGTGGGCCAGTATCTCCAATGGGATGAAGGCATTCTGAAGCCCCTCCAGTCTGAAAGGCCTGCATATATCTAGAAAAATCAGGGGCCTCATTCAAAGGTGCCAGGGAAGCAGCCTGCCAGCTGGACCAAACCGTCTTGAGGCCCTAAGAGTCAACTTGGCCTCTAAACCCTCTGTGTCTTGAGGGAATCAGACAGGTGCAAAATAATGTCCCCTTATCAACACCTCTGGCTGCCTTTGATATTCAAATTAAGCATCTGAGAAAGGCTGTGGCTCAGAAGGGATGGTAGGGGGACAGGAGGTTTTGTAGACACCTTTCCAATGGTATATTCTAAACCGGTTAATTTGTAAACTGGACTAGATTGTAAGTGTGTGTGGACAGCAGCCATCTGTGCATTCTTCATGAGATTATCCTGAGGCTAGTCTCCTACTAAGGACTTAATCGTGATTTCAATTTGTGAATGAATGGCCCTCAGGTTTTGCACCTCTCCCAGTTAACCACCCCTGCAAATAAGAACAGAAAATTCAACGGTCTTCTTTCCTGAGTCCCAGAGGTCTTTTTCTCCCCTAGTCACTTGGTAGAAAGAATCATTTTCAAATCTGTTTTCTTATAGTAAAATGAGAGTAATACTAGACCCTTCTTATTGGGAATTAATGAGGTCAGGCATATAAAACAGCACAGCATCTAACGATTGTTGCTGTTATTACATTATTTCCAGGATGAAGTATGTTATCTCTAGGGATTCTGTGAGTAGGACAGGAGCCCTCTGACACTCCCCTTTCAAAGAGAAGCACAAATATGGCTGATGCAGAAAGAACCCAGTGGTAGCCATACTGATATTCCACTGGCTCCTGGCAACCATTCTCAGTGACCAAGCATTTGCATTCCACAGCCAGTCTGCAAATCCAGCGGTAGCCACAGACACGTATCTTTCCTTCTCCTGGTGCTGTGGCCAACCATTGCCAATTCCTTGAGAGAAGGACAGCCTGCAGCCCTGCTTTGGGTTTAGACGGGCACTCCCATTTATTTTTCGGTCCAGACAATTTTTCAAGTTCCAGGCTGGGGAGATTATGAGCAATGGTAAAGGAAAGAGTCTTTGGTTTACTGGTGCTCTGTGAAGCCACAGCACCCACGGACTGCCCTGAGCTTCATCCCATTTATGAAGTTCAAGAGGCAAGTGGTTAGCCAGGATATACTTGGTTTTATGACCTGCCTTGCAAGAAAGGCCTTTGCTGAATTACATTGGAAAGTTGTGTCTCAGTCTTTTAAAATCAAGGGTGAGTGTTACAACAGTCACTTGAAGAATGTTTGTGTGTCTTCTGTAAAACCCTCCCAGAACACATTACTATTATTGCCATTGTTGATATCCTTAGTCCCAGGTCTAGTAACAATATCTTATGTTTGTAATGTACTCAATGGGGGATGTCTCGCTATAGATGAGTAAATGAGGTGAGAGCTGAAGCAAGGGGGTGAGATGTTACAGGTATTGGAGCCCCCTACCTTGCTGTCATGTCAGACCACACTGGCTAGCATGCTGTTCTTTGTATAATGACCCACACAGTAGAGTCCTCTAAGTTAGGACCAGAAAAAAAGCTTGAATCGTCTGTGTCCTTGTATTCAACAATGTTTTCTCTTGGCTTTGGCCTGCAAAGAGTTCAGAAGCAAATGTGAAGATCAACCATAATCATATCAGTCTAGGCTTTTGGAGTTCAAACTTTCCCATCTTTTTCTATTTCTTTTGATTTTCAGTTTCTATTTTAATAGTTTGATTGTTTGTGCCATTTGTTTTATGCCATTGTAATCCTTTTGGGAAGTAAATGGAGACTATAACCTAAGAAAGACAAATCAATCAGCTATTTGAAGTTTTACCCGGCATGAAAAAGGACCACAGAACTTTTCCCTTATTCCAGATGTTTTGTTGCTCTGCTCTCTAGGGAAAGATCTATTCAGAGTAGGGATGCCAGATAAAAAACGGGATGCATAATTAAGTTTGAATTTTACATAAATAATGAATAACTTTTAGTATAAATATGTCCCAAATATTGCATGCTAATTTTTTATAATGAAAATTATTTGTTTATCTGAAATTCAAATTTAACTAGATGTCTTGTGTTTTATCAGCTCAATCTGGTGGCCCTAATTCAGAGCGATAAAAATCCTAGAAAAGTAACTTGCTTTTGCACCTATGCATAGATTAGCTAAGGATAAAGCTGCATAATTAAAACAAGTTTATAATAATAGTTTAAAACTCTGAACATGATTTGGACACCTGTAAAGTCAAATTTTGGACAAATGGCCTTTGGAAACATTTGGGTTCCCTGGCCAGTAGTTCATTGTTCATGCCCAGAGATGGCGTGCACTGAGACCAGTAACTTTTGGAGACTCCTGAAGACCACGTGGTCCTGCCTATGGTTTCCCAGGAGCTGTTGAACAGCACTTGACTGGGTGAGCCTCTCCACCATATACAGATACAAGTTTGGGCCAGTTTTCCCAATCTTTGAATTAGAATTTTTAAACTGAAAATTTCACTCCTACCTCCATGCAAAAGAACCAAATTCTCAGGGCACCTGGGTGGCTCAGTTGGTTAAGTGTCTGACTCTTGATTTTGGCTGAGTCATGATCTCATGGTTCGTGAGTTTGAGACCCACATGGGACTCCACGTTGACAGCTTGGAGCCTGCTTGGGATTCTCTTCGCCTCTCTCTGCCTCTCATGCTCTCGCATGTGTGTGCATACATGCGCTCTCTCTTTCTCTCTCTCAAAAATAAATAAATAAATTCAATTTACAAAAAAAAAGGAAAAAAAAAAAGAACCAAATTCTTTCTCTGTCCCGGTACAAAATGTCTGCTGATCACTTCTGGGATCACTTTGGGTATTTTATAGGAGTTCCCATAGTTCTCTAATGTCTCCTTCCCAGCCCCCTCATTGTGTTCTGTGGTCTCATTCATACGAGGGGTGTGTGCCTGCTGCAACACAGCCAGAGAGCAAAGGAGCATGGCTGCTGGTTCCCTCCGCTGGTTCCCCCACGCCGGAGACCCCATCAAATGATCTCATGGTCCCGCATTTCCTCTGGCCTTACCGCCCTGCTGTGTCCAGAGGGAAATGGAGAGGATCATCTTTCTGAACTCTGACCCATTGCTAACACATGCCCAAAGCTGCTCTGCTTGGACCTCCACAAGGATAACAACTCCTTCTGCCTCTTCCTCAAGTCCTCTCCACTGGGCTTGAAGGACCCATCTCATGGGGACTGACAGAGGACAGTCACCTCATATCTGCCTTCTCTGCCCCAGAAAACAGAGCTCAAAGCTTCCTCCCTATAACAATAAAAGCCTTCAGGTAAATCAGCTTATGATATGGACTGGTCTTGAAGCTTTTCCAATAGTTTGCTAGACATGCTTAAACTTAACTGAAATTCAATGGGGAGCAGACCCTAAAGCTCACACTGATCCTTTTTGCACAAACCATGTCTGACTAGGGGATACTAGATGCCTTAGAGAAGGTTGTGGTTGTGATCCTAATCACTTACACCTGTGTTTCAAGGACATTGGTATAAAAGGAGGCTATCAGGCTGCCTATCAGATACTATTTCCCCTTCTCCATGATGCTGCTCTTTTGGGGGCATGAAGTCCCAGATTTTTCAAATTCCTCCCAACCAGCAGCCAACAACCAGAGCTGCCACAGGAGTGACCTTGTGTCCAGGGATAAAAAGCCTTACTGAGTCAGAGTGTGTGTGCTCCCCAGTGAAGACAAAGACAACCAGTGGCTAAAATGAGGCCATTACAGGGCACTTTACAATGATCTTTTTCCTCCCGTACCCTCCCTATTTTCCTCTTGTACATGTGCTGCATGGTGGTGCCTGTGGGATACTTGGAAATTTCATTTCTGTGTGCCAAAGCTCGGCACAGGTGTTCTGGACTGGCTTTGCCCTGCAGGTGTCCCTGAGTGTCTTTTTGCAAGTTAAATTCTGTCCTAAAGGCACTGAAAGGGATAGCCACATGATGCATTTGTCCTTCCTAAGGAAGGTGCCTCTGATTTTCTCAGTATGGTTTACTCAAGTGAATCTATAGCCTTAATAATAATGCATGTGCCCTATTAGGTTGGAAGGCCCCTGAGGACATGTTCCCCCAAAAGCAATTCCTGAATTAAGGATTTGAGGGCAAGTAGTTTATTTAGAAGATGCTCCCAAGCAGCACAGTTTTCAGGGGCTCCTGGGTGGCTCAGTCGGTTAAGCGTCTGACTTTGGCTCAGGTCATGATCTTGCAGTTTGTCAGTTCGAGCCCCGCATTGGGCTCTGTGTTGACAGCTCACAGCCTGGAGCCTGCTTTGGATTCTGTGTCTCCCTTTCTCTCTCTCTGCCCCTCCACTGCTCAGGCTCTGTCTCTCTCTCTCTCAAAAATAAACAAACAAAAAAAGAAGCACAGTTTTCAAGTGAGGAAGTGAGACAGGGAATGGAAGAGAGACAAGAGACAGAGCTTTAATAACGTTTCTGCTGCGGGCTCAAGAACTGGGCTCAGTTCTATTGGCGAGCCTTGGACATTCTAAAAAGATCACACCTCTCATTGTCTGACCAAAGAACAAGGAAGCGGGGGCACTTATTCACCAACTTACACCCATCATAGGCAGAGGAACGCTCCTGTGCATGGGCCAAGTATGCCATGGCCAGAGAACACCCTGAGGCACAGAGAAGCTGGAAGCCATTGGCCTGGATGGGACCTGTCAGCAAGCGATTTACAGGATGAATAGATGATTACTGGGGCATAAACACCCTCTGCTGCAGGGATCATGGCTTTGCTTCCTTCTCTCTGCATCCTTAGCACCTGGACAGTGCTTGGCACTGCATAGATGCTCAATACATGTTATAGATGAATGGACAGATGAATGAATGAGTATCACATGTGCACAAATATACTTGAATGGCTCAACAAATGCTGCTCAGTTGTCAAAAACCATTTGGGACTTTCTGAAACCAACTCAAATGTCAGTGACAGTGGTTAGCAGTGGGCTTTTAGTTTGAAGTTCTTGACCAAAGTAGATGGGGAAGCATCAGCAAGGTCATTAAACACAAAGCCAAGAAGGGGAGTCTCCCTATACAGCACCTTGGAAATCATAAAATGGATACAAATAAGAGATATTATTATCACCTCTATTCCTGGATGTTTCCAGGCATAGATGACTCAGCACCCAACTGGGCTGACGATGTCATTGTTATGTAGCTTTGCCAGTTAGACAAGGCTTTTTATACTGAATCACAATTTCCCTCCTAATTGGTCATTGGTTCCTTTTATATCTGTAGAAACCCAGTTTTGTCTTTTGGTCATAGAGCCTCATTTTTTTTTTTGTCCAACAAACACATCCCCAATGGCACCATTTCAAAACAAACAACAGAACCTATGTTGGGAACGGATAGAGAGATTGCATGCCAGAGTGAGACTATGGTTGAACTGTGAGATTTGGAGACAGGGGGAAGGTGTGAATACAAAGGAAAAAGGTAAAGTTTGAGGCTCTAGTAAGGGTCACAGTGCAGGAGTGTGTCAGGAGTGAACCTTCAAGAGCTTCTCCTGCAGCTGCAACCTGGGCACTGCCATCATCTGACATTTGCTTTCTCTGAGTGCTAATCACTAGTCACCTTTCTCCAGCAGTTTGACCTTTGATTTTATTGACTGTAGTCACTTCTTGTGTGCCCCCGCGAGGCCTCAGGGCACCACCCTCACCTCTCCTGTGCCCCCAGTAGCTTCCTCTCAAGTTCCTTTCTGGGCCTGTCATAAAGCTGCACACGCTCCTGTCCTCACTCCCTCTCATCGACACCCACACCTTCAACTACCATCCGTGCTCTGACAACCCTCAAGTCTAAATCTGTGCTTCAAACTTCCCTCTTCTCCGTGAGATGGGCCCACACATTTATAATTTCTAACTAGAACTTTTTATCTAGATTTTCTGCTGGTTCCCAAACTCAAAAGGTCCAATATGAAATTCTTTATCCCTTCCCACTCCTGACTTACTCATCATGCAGTGTTTCCTATTTTGGATAATGACACAACTATCTAAGCCTGAAACCTAGGGGTCATTGCAGATTCCCTTTTCTACTCCAGTGAGATTCCACGGATTGTATTTACTACATATCTCCCGCATCTGTTTTATCTTTTCCATGGCCCATCATTGCCACTATTGAGACATTTTTCCCACCCGGGCCAATAAACAGCTTCCAAAAGATCTTCCTGCTCCCATCATCTGCCACCTCCTTTCCCCTTCCAGCCCCACCCCCCACGCAGGCTTCAGAGTCATCCTCCTAAGCTGAAAATGTGATCACATCTTCTTTGACATGGCACTTAACAGTTCTTCATCCACTGGATCCTCCCTCCCTCTGCAGCTGTTTGTGAATACTTAAGGAGAAGTATTTTATCTGTTGAAATCAACCAATTAAAAAATATTTCTTGAACACCTTCTACATGCTTAAGATTGTGTTAGGTCTGGTGGAGGACATAAAAGTTTAGTACATGACCTTCAACTCCTAAGGGCTTTCAAAACTAACATGTGAAAAGAATTACTGCATAATTAAGTGCTTAATTGTGTGGTATAGACTACAAAAGCAATATAAATTGTATTTCCAGGTTTTCAAAGGTTCACAAAAATCTACCAATATGTGTGCACATATAAATGATGCATATATAATTCTTTGATGAAAAGTTTATAATACAAATTTGCCTTGATAACACTATTACTTATACTGTGAAGGGGGAAGGAAAGGTCACCTCTGTTACGCAACAAGCCTTCATTAGTTTGAGTGTTTACTTCACAAAACTACTTATTTTATTGCAAATTCATCCTATTCTCATTTCAGTAGGAAGGAAAATGGTCTGTGTAATTGAAATAAAAAACGGGCTATTGCTTACACTTCTTAGAGGGATATAAATCAGACAGAGTCAACATCAGGTCGAACAGGCAAGGTAATGGAGTTATGAATTACATGTTTGTTTCCCCCCCAAATTGAAGCCTAATCCTCAATGTGTTAGTATATGGAGGTATGATAATTAGGTCATAATGGTGGAGTCCACATTTATGGGATTAATGCCCTTGTAAGAAGACACCATCTCTTTCTCAGGCACATGAGTATAAGGGAGAAGGTAACATATCTACAAGCCAAGAGGCAGGTCCTCAAGAGAGAAGAGGTCTACCTGCACTTTGATCTCGGACTTTCCAGACTCCAAGACTGTGAGAAATAGATATTTGTTGTTTAAGACACCCAGACTATGGTATTTTTGTTATAGCACCCTGAACTGAACAAACTCTTTAACATAGCAATCTTTTTTTTTTAAGTTTATTTATTTTGAGAGACAGAAAGAGCACATGTGTACATGGGCAGGGGAGGGGCAGAGAGAGAAAAGGAGAGAGAGAAACCCAAGCAGGCTCTGTGCTGTCAACACAGAGCCCATCGTGGCTCTCAATCCCAATGAACTGTGAGATCATAACCTAAGCCGATATCAAGTGTTGGACGCTTAATCAACTGAACCACCTAGGCACCCCTTTAAATCAATGTATTGGCCAGCTTCAACATAAAGAAATCTAGCTCAAAGCAAAGAACCTCGCAAACAGATGGGACCCCTCTGCAATCTAATACTGGTCTAGCTTTTTCATTAGAAGAGCCCATCATGATGCTTCTGCCTTGTCAAATCTCCATGTTGAACTCCACAGGGAGGCCATAAGCACCCAGCTTTTCTTACCTGAAAATAGATGGATTTGGCTTTGCAGCAAGGAAACCAATTTAGATGCAACATGGTGCCCATTACTTCCCCTGTGAAAACTGTTCATAGGTGAGGTATCAGAAGTACAGGGAAATTATACCATCTCTTCTTGTTTTTGTTCATTAACTTGTATGGGCTTGAAACAAAGGAAATTGGCACTCAAGGACTTGAATAATGCTGGAGGGTTTTTCTGGAGTGGTCAGAGCTTTAGAGTAGGAGCTAGAAAGTTTGCCCTAGTCCTGGCTCTGCTACTAACCAATTGTATGTGCCTACTAAGCACCTTAACCTCAGGAGTCTCAGGCTCCTTATCCCGCATAAAGTCCTACTGGCGATAAACACAACTTTATATGAAAACATTTCAGGAAGTTTGGGGCCCTAAAAAGCGTAGGGTATCGGAGATTCCTACCGTGACCTTTAAAGTGCCCTGGGCTATTTCTGTCCAGGGCCATAATCCCTTCCTGTCTTGCCTCTGTGCAGAGTTTACCATCATATGAGCACCTGCTCACTCGTTCCATTGCCGAAATTAGTTTAAAAAGGACCTATTGTGTTAACAGAGTGTCTTCAAGCTTTAGAAACACTTTCACAACACCATTTCATTAAATCCTCACAACATCACTGAAATAGCAGAGCAAATATTATTTTTATTAAACAGGAGTGCTTCACTTCTTTTGTCCTCTCCCAATGCCCCAGCTTCTCTCTGCTTCCCCAAAGGCCCACATGTCAGTGTTTCTGGACCGTCCATGCCTTCCAGGTTAGAGCCCAGAAACTTGGGTCGGTCTTCCTATCCAACCCTAAACATAAGTGTTCTCTCTTGCTCCTTTTAATCTGAAGTTTTCTATATAATTCTTTATCTGGGAGAAAAAAAAAATTCCAGCCTTGCCACAAACACCTATTGCTTGTCTACCCAAGACCATATATTCTGTCTGTTCTTATCCCTCTTCCCTTCCTTTTACTCTCCATCACTACAAAAATAATTTATTCAGCAAATGTTCTTTGAGTTGCTACTTTTTGCAGGACACAAGTTAGATATTTAGTGGTGAAGGTAGAGGATACACACAAGGTTTTGATAGATGGTATGGTGGCTATTTGTATTTTTAAATGGTATGTCTGTTTTATGATTGTCCTGTGTTCCTCTATGTTTGTCTTTTCAGTCTTGGATTATAAATTACACAATGTTGGGTCCTTGCACTGAACTCATCCCTAGTTGATATACGGAGAGAGATACCTCAGCACGGTATTTTTATCCTCCTCAGTGATTTCTGCTGATATCAAAAGTCAGGACTGGGGCGCCTGGGTGGTTCAGTTGGGTAAGCCTCTGACTCTTGATCTCAGCTCAGGTCATGATTTCACAGTTCATGAGTTCAAGCTCCAAGTCAGGTTCTGTGTTGACAGTGCAGAGTCTACTTGGGATTCTTGTTCTCTCCCTCTCTCTCTACCCCTCCCCCATTCATTCTCCCTCTCTCCCTCTCAAAATAAATTAAAAAATAAACATTAAAAAAATCAGGACTTCTAGAAACATGAGAAGAAAACAAAAGTCTATCACAAAAGAAAGAGTGAAAGAAGTAGTGGCAAAACCCAGATCATTTAAATTACTGAATGGTAAACGTTATTTGGTTGTTATTTACAAGACTACAGAGATTCTCCAACACCCAGCCGCTGGGTTAAGAGAAATTTTCTACTAAGAACCAGCTGCATTTACAAAAGCTCATTGTGCATCTGCTATGTGAAGCCTGTAGTGAAGTGTAAGTTCAAGACCTTCTTAATTCATTAGTCAGTAACTTATTGATTCTGAAGGCTACAGACCCTGTGCCTTGTCATCATTTTCATAAAGCATTCCTCAGGGTAGTGTTCGCTGTAAAATATTGAGCTTATTAAGAGTTTTGGGGCCTCTGATTAACTCTCACAGCAAAAGCTATGTTAAGTAAATTAGGTACCAAATAAATCTAATATGATTGTGGAGAGTCTTTAGCTAAATTAAGACGCTGACAGCTCACATAACAAGATGCGAAGCAATGTAATTAAGAAAAATAATCACCTATGCCTGCTGAGAGGACAGGTTTGACCCCCAGTGAAGGGACTCCCAAGGCATTTGTTCTCTAAAAGACAAATCTTGCTGTTTCGTTCTGCTGCAAATGGGGAGTGGGGCAAGAGATCTTTTTCTTTATTCCAGTATTCACTACGGATTCTACTACAGAGGATTATGTTTGGGGAATAGTCGTATTTGAGGCAGAAGGACAGATTAGCAGAGCACCCAGGCTCTCTTATATCCCTCAGTGTGGCACTCGCAACTCCCCTCTCCCTGCTTTCTTCTGTTGAAGAGACAAGAGAACTAAAACTTCACCTTTTAAGGCTCCTTCACAGGTAGAAATGGTCAAGCAACCCAGTTCTGTCCACTGAGATGTGGGTGGGAGTCACTGGATATAGGTTCTGGGCAAGCTTTTCAAAAGGGACTGATGTGATTGGCATGCCCATTCTGCCTTTTGCCCCCTTTTCCTTCTCCCTCTTTCCTGCATGGAAGGTGACCGAGATGCCTGCCTGGAGCTGATGTTTGAAGGATGGCGGAACAGGAAGCCAAAGGTGGCTCAAGTTGTCTACTCCTTGGGCACCTTCTCACTTGAGAGAACTCCCATATTTTTAAGCCATTTCCAGCAGGCTTTTTGTTGTATGCAATCAAATATAAGCCTAATTTCAGGATTTTTCAGCTCGGAGGGTAATTCGACAGCAGTGCTGTTGGGTTTAACAGTAATAACAGTAAAACAAATGTTTTACTGTTTAAAAAAGTAAAACAACAACAAAGGGGCGCCTGGGTGGCTCAGTTGGTTGAGCGTCCGACTTTGGCTCAGGTCACGATCTCGTGGTCTATGAATTCAAGCCCCACGTCAGGCTCTGTGCTGACAGCTCAGAGCCCGGAGCCTGCTTCCGATTCTCTGTCTCCCCCTCTCTCTCTCTCTCTGTCCCTACCCCGCTCATGCTCTGTCTCTCTCTGTGTCAAAAATAAAATAAACATAAAAAAATTTTTTTTTAAATAGTAAAACAACAACAGTGCGTCTTGTATCCCTTCGTGGTAAGAATTTACATTAGGAATTTTCAGACAGTGACATGAACTCCTCGGAAGAACTCTGCATCAGACCCGTGAATACAGAGCCAGTGTGAATGCTGTTCTCATCAGGCCCTTCAACCTCTCCATCTGGTGACAATTCTCTTCTTGGGAGATAACTTTCCATGGATTCCTGTGGACTTATTAAAGAGGCAGGATTATACCTTCCTTACTGCTTTCTTGGGATGGTTCATCTGCGTTTGCTGTCTTGGGAACTAGTATTTAAATTCTTCCTGTTCAAAGGAATGCTTGTACAAGTATAAAAATAAGATGGTGGTTGCTGGCTATACTGCTTTCATCTGCCATACTCTGGTCCTTGCATATAATCCTGGGAAATGAAGCAATGACAGTAAAGATAAATTCAGATGTAGATGAGAGGAACAAAGGGAGAACGAGAGGGTGATGAACCTTAATTCCTGTGGAATATGATCTCCTGGGTCACAATGTGTTTGCCATGCCATTCCACATATGCTCTGGACACTCCTTGAGCATTCAAGAGGAGAAGAGTAGTCAGCTGGTGACATGAATTGTAACACCTCCACATGCTTCCTCTTCATGTAATGGTCTACATGAGAACTATGATTAAGAGTCAACTTTTCTTCCTGCCAAAGGCCTACTTGTACACATTTCCGATTCCTTGTACTTAACTATGGGTCATAATGGGGATTTGGTTACATTCCTTCTTGAGATATGATTTATTTCATTTCATCAACAAATATTTATTTAACACTATATTAGTTATCAATTACTACATAACACAGCACCCCAAAACTTAGTGGCCTAAAACAAAAATAAGCACTTATTATCTCACAGAGTGTTTGAGAGTCAAGAATTTGGTATCCATTTAGCTTGGTGATTCTGGTTGAAGTTGAGATACCAGTGAGGCTGTAGTCATCTGAAGGCTTGATTGAGGCCGCAGGATCCACTTCTAGTACTGCTCACTCCCACGGCTGTCGGTAAGAGGCCTTAGTTCTTCACAGGCTGTTCCTATGAGGCCTCACTAGTCAGTGCTATTCCTTTGTAGAATGATTCTCAATGGCTCTTGGCTCCACCCTCCTTCTTTTCTATCACAGGTAATCTGTGTGGACAGCTGCATAGTTGTCTCGGCTCGTTTCCTCTTGCAGAAGTTTGGGAATCTAGAGGCCACTTATCCTTTCATACTATCTCTGCCCCTTATAATACAAGTTGGCCGTATTTGTTTTTTATTATCATAAATCAGTTTAATTTCCTTTATTAAGAAAGGCCAGCAGGCTGCCCCAATGTGGAAACAATCCCTACAGTCTCCTGGGGTGCATGGATGGTGTCTTGGTACTGATTTCCTCTGTCACTTTTTTTTTTTTAATATAATTTATTGTCAAGTTGGCTAACATACAGTGTATACATTGTGCTTTTGGTTTTGGGGGTAGATTCCTGTGATTCATTGCTTCTATACAACACCCAGTGCTCATCCCAACAAGTGCCCTCCTCAATGCCAATCATCCATTTTCCCCTCTCCTCCCCCCATCAAACCTGTTTGTTCTCTGTGTTTAAGAGTCTCTTATGGTTTGTCTCCTTCTCTGTTTGAAACTATTTTTCCCCTTCCCTTCCCCCCATGGTCTCCTGTTAAGTTTCTCAAGTTCTACATGAGTGAAGACATATGATTTCTGTCTTTCTCTGACTTATTTCACTTAGCGTAACACCCTCCAGTTCCATCCACATTGTTGCAAATGGCAAGATTTCATTCTTTCTCATTGCCAAGTAGTATTCCATTGTATATATAAACCACATCTTCTTTATCCATTCATTAGTTGACGGACATTTGGGCTCTTTCCATAATTTGGCTATTGTTGAAAATGCTGCTATAAACCTTGGGGTACATGTGAAGTTGGCCATATTTATGACAATACAATCTGTGGGTTTGACAAAACGTTGTGGGTTTGCACTCTTATTGGGGTTCACTTCATTAGGTAAAAGTTACATCCACAAATTGCTTCAAGATAAGCCCTTCTCTTCCTGAGCTTCTCTGAGACTGCTAGGGCACAGCATCCTTAGACTTCTTAGGAGCCATATTGTTGGGATGAATAGTTCTTGAAGCACAGCCTTAGATCTTTCTGAGAACTTAATGGAGGATTTTATAGTCAATCCTTGGCTTCATCTTTAGATCATGTTTTTCTGAGAGTACTCAGAAGAGCATGCTAGAATTCTGGGCAAACTGGGAAACTTTAAATACAATAATTCTGGGGGCTCTTTTGTTTATCAGTACTTCCTTTAGCTTACCTCTCCCCTCTTACATTTTACTATAAGCAGCAAGAAGAAACCAGGTGGCATCAACACTCTGACTGGAAATCTCCTTGGATAGGTCATCCAGTTCACCAGGTATATTTCTAGTTTCCACTTTGTTGGGGCTCATTTTACCATTTCATAGGAAGAATCAACTTTTCTCTAGTTTCCAATAACCTTTTCCTTATTGTCCTTTAAACTTGCCCTGCAGCCCCCTCAAAGGTGATCAACTTCTACTATAAGAGCCTTCAAGGGCCTTCAGGCTTCTCTCACAGTTTCTTCTATGTTCTTCCAATTTCTGCCTGCTTCCCACTTCAAAAGCCACTCCCGTGTTTTAGGTTTTTATTATAGTAATACTAATGCACTTTCAGGTACTAAATTTGAATTAACTACTCTTTTTTTTTTTTTACATGTTTGCTTATTTTTGAGAGACAGAGAGAGACAGAGCACGAGAATGGGAGGGGCAGAGAGAGGAAGACACAGAATCCAAAGCAGGCTCCAGGCTCTGAGCTGTCAGACAGAAACTGACATGGGGCTCAAACTCATGAACTGTGAGATCATGACCTGAGCCAAAGTCGGACGCTTAACGGACCGAGCCACCCAGGTGCCCCTGAATTAACTACTCTTGTACAACAAATTATCAAAAATATAACATCTTAACACTAGAAATATGTATAATCACACACAAGTTCTGTGGGTTAGGAATTTGGTGATGGGTTAGTTCGGAGGTTCTGGCTCAGGTTCTCTCATAAAATTGCAGTCGAGGTGTCAGTTAGGGCTTCAGTCACTATAAGGCTTGACTGGGACTGGAAGATCCATTTCCAAGACCACCCACTTGGCTATTGGCAGGTGGCCTCAGTCATAGGGCTGCTTGAGTGTTCTTATGACAGCCTTCTGCTACACTGAGTGATCCAAGAGAAAGCGAGACAAAGCTGTAATGTCTTTTATGAACTACCCTCAAAAGTGACAAACTGTAATTTATTCAATATCCTACTGGTGGTATAGGTCAGCCCTATTCAATATAGAAAGACACTACACAAGAACATGAATACCAGAGGGTGAGGATCTTTGTGGCCATCTCAGAGGCTGACTGCCACAAACACTTATCAGGGCCAAGGTTCTATACACAGCACAAGCGGGGACAGAAAAAAGTGTCCCGTTCCTCAAGGAACTTAGGTTCTAGCTTGGGTGATCAGACACATAAATAAATAATGTGAAAAATGTCATTGAAATTACAGAACCAAATTCCTGGGAAAGGAAAAAGCACTCACTTGATGCATTTCTGTATTTATTTCTTCCAGTAGTTTATAAGCTCCTGGCAGGACATCACTCATCTTATTCCCCACAGGGCTGAGCTCAGGGCCTTGCCAATACAGGTGTTTAGTAAATATCTCCTGAGTGAACAAAACCCTGCATGAAGCTCAAGAAAGACTAAAAACTAAGAATAGACCATTGAGGCTAGTGATTAAATATCAATTATTTTCACTCCACAAAATGATTTCAGGAGACAAATGGAATAAAACTGAGATTAAAGGTATTAAGGAGGTGGTAAGAGTGCATCAAATCCAGCAATAATAGGAAGAGTAGAGAAGAGGTTTAGCTTGAGAGAAATTGGTCAAAGATTCTTTTCTAAGTTCAGGAAAAATGTGAGTGTTTTTCTAGGCAAGAGAGAAGTCAGAAAGAAAAGAGAGAAAAGATAAATGAAGAAGAAAACAGGGGTAATTGATGGAGCACTGTCCTGGGAGGGATTCCCAAGCACAAATAGAGAACTAGACTTTGAAGGAAAAAAGGAACTTTTTTTTCCTTTGAAAAAGGTCAGAAGATCAAGAGACATTTTTGAGTGAAGAAAAGTTAACTTCTGTTATGCCACGTTGAATGACTTTGATCGTTTTTTCATAAAAATTGGGGCAAGATCATTCTATAGACTGAAGGGACCAAGAGGAATGAGAGCTTGAGAACATGGGAAGGTAAAAGAATGATGGGAAGGAACTTGAGAGGGAGCAAGCCCAATGCTCCTGGATGGTAGAGAGGAGGCAGCTCAGGTTTGATCGTCTGGGTCTGTGGGACACCCAGTGCACATAGTGGCATGATGCCCTCTGGCTGCACTCAGCAGGCTGTGAGCAGGAAGATAGGAAATAGAAAACAACAGCTGCCAACACAACTGGCCATTGGGGGGAATCTCAGGAGAACTGGGCCGTCTGATTTCCATACTGACTGTTCCTGTTACCTGGTGAAATTTCTTTCCTTTGAAAATCACTATGAACTCTGGGCTGAGAAGAAATGGTGTAATCTTTTACATAAATGTGTGATGTATAATGGGGAAAATATGGAAAGAGTTTTAAATCTTTTTAACAGTTCTTCAAATTAATAGCTTAAGATTCAATTACTGATTGATTAGCAATGCTTTAGATCAAGTAAATGATGTCAATATCCTCTTTATAATTCAGCCCACAGGAAATAAATATGTAGTTTTCATTATCTTCCATAGACAGGTCTTGTAACCAACTACATAAAACCAATTACATTTTGGGGCTCCTGGGTGGCTCAGTCAGTTGAGTGTCCGGCCTCAGCTCAGGTCATGATCTTGGGGTTTGTGAGTTCAGGCCCTGCATTGAGCTCTGTGCTGACAGTTCAGAGCCTGGAGCCTGTTTCGGATTCTGTGACTCCCTCTCTCTCTGCTCCTTCCCGCTAGTGCTCTGTCTCTCTCTCTCTCTCAAAAATAAATATTAAAAAAAAATTTTTTTAATTAAATAAAAATAAAAACCCCAACATTTATTTCTTTATTCATTCATTCATTCATTCATTCAAAAAAAATTTTTTAACATTTATTTATTCTTGAGGGACAGAGAGAGACAGAGCATGAGCAGAAGACAGGCAGAGACAGAAGGAGACACAGAATCCAAAGCAGGCTCCAGGCTCCAAGCTGTCAGCACAGAGTCAAACATGGGGCTCGAACTCATGAACTGTGGGATCATGACCTGAACCGAAGCTGGACACTTAACCGACTGAGCCACCCAGGCACCCCAAACCAATGGCATTTATGGGAAATACTGTCAAGAGGATAGGAAAATATTGGACTGGGGATTAGGAGATCTGGGTTGCACTCTCTATGTAATGCTGAGTAAGTCACTTAATCACTCTGGGCCCTTATCACTGGTTTGTAAAATAGGAAACTAGATTGGATGTTCTCTAACCCCTTCCAACTCTAACATTTCATGCTTCTATGCTTTCTAGCCCATAAAATAACCTAGAGTTTCCTCTGTGAGTGCCACACAAGCTGGACAGGAGGGGTCGCACTTAGATAATCACTCATAAATGCACCTGTCTGAGACTGTTAAACATGTCTCATTTCCTTCAATAGATGGCCTTCAGCAGCTAGATGATGATTGGCCTCATTTCTCACTAAAAAAGTCCTTAAAGGGAATTGTGTTATTCCCCTTCCTGGCCAGCTGAGGACTTGGGGGGAAAGTGAGAAACACTCTGGGTTAATGTTATTTTCTTTCTTTCACACATGACCCCAAGTTTGGTCAATCATTTATTCTTGGGGCACATAGATTCTTCCTGAAGTTTTCATATTTTTCCTTTCCTTCTTGGCTAGGTAGGTGGTACCCCAAAGCAGATGACTTAAAAAATATCAGAGTCATTTTCCTGAAAAATCAAGTTTTGATAGCTCCTCTTTGAAGGATCAGGATTTCTTCCACAACTGATTTTCGTGGTCTGTTTTGCATTCAGGGAGAAGACACCTAGAGAGATGGGCTCCTTCCCCAATTTCTATGCCAGAAGTTCTGTAATCTTTCTTTACAATGTTCCATTTTTGGCACTCACCTCATCTACCCTAAGTCATATTTGTCCTAACTTAATGTTCCATTCTCAGGGAAGATGAGAAATTAAAATAATTAGTCATTACAGAAAGATAATGTCATAAACCGTTTCCACACTTGATAGTAATTCTTCCTTGCATCTATATAGCTTTACAGTCTTAAAAATGTTTTTACAGATATTATTACTATTATTTTTTGAGTATCTTACAGCTGTATATCTCCTTTGCTAAGAAACAGACCCCAAGAGGGACACAAGAAGGAAGGCACAGCAGAGCAGGTGACCAGACTCAAGATGAATCAAACACTAGACTTTGCACCCTGGATGAAGTCCTGACTCTGTGTATCTTTGAGCAAGTCATGCTCACTATCTGGGCCTGTATTTCTTCATCTGAAAATTGTGGATGTGAATGCCCACTCCTCTACCCATACTTCCTGGAGGAGAGTTTAAAGGAAATGCCAGTAAAATGTATAGTATTGACTCTTGGAAAGAGCTACTAACATGGCTGCCTTCCCTCCTCCCAATCCTGATACTCTGACCTATGTGGACAGCCTGGAAGAGAATCAGGAGGCTCCTTTACTTCTAGAGACATCAGGAGGACAGAGCTTCCTGCTTCCTCTTCTTTGGGGCTTACCTTCCAAAGCACAAAAGACAGTCCTTTCATCTGTCTTTCTGCTCTTGATCCCCCAGGATCCCCAGGACCTCCACCTTAAATCATCACACCGCCCCAGATTCCTTAGATCAGAGGACTCCCAGCTAAAGCTTCAGATCTGCAATGGGCCATGGCTTGCAAGCCCTGTGCTTCTCCCCTAATGCTTTACTCCTGCTGCAGTTTTGTGCTAACTCTCCCAGAGTAGTAAGTTGTTTAATTTTCTCCAAATCTTTTCTAGAAGAATATCTTCTCTTACAGCAGAGCATAGTGGAAAACATTCATGTTGGAGTCAGAAAAATTTATATTTGTATCCATGCTCCTCAGGTGACTGGTTGGGCCAGTTATTTATTAACCTCCCCGAGCCTTGGTTTTTCAGCCAGCGTAGTGACATGGCACAGTGTGGAAGTGCAAGATGCTAAAGTGGGACTGTTCCTGTTGTCCGAGGATTGCAGCTAAACCAAAAGTGAGCACAACAGGCACTGGGCACTCTGCATTCCAAGTTCAATGAACAGCCAGCATGCCTACGAGGAAAAGAGGGGACACCCCACCCCATCCATGGACCTGAAAGGATGTGGATCTGGATCCTCATGTACACATAAAGGAGCTGAGAGGGTAGTGGAGGGCCAGGAGCTATGTGACTGGGTCATACAAAGGGATGCCAAACCCAGCAGAAGAATCACAGTGTATGCATGGATTCCAATGGAGATATAGCTGGCCCATGGAGAGAGGGGTTCAACAACAGAGGGGCTGGAGTGACGCTGGACACCACACTAAGTAAGTCTGGAGGACCATCTGCCAGTAGAATACCCATCAGCAGAGGACACCAGAAGTAGGCAAAAGTTTGGTCCACATCTGAAAAGTAGGGAAGGAGAAAGTTCAAAGACAGTAAAAAAGGAACAAGAGGGGCACCTGGTTGGCTCAGTCAGTTAAACGTCCTACTCTTGATTTTGGCTCAGGTCATGATCTCAGGGTTTGTGGGACTGAGTTCCACATCAGGCTTTGTGCTGACAGCGTGGAGACTGCTTGGGATTCTCTGTCTCCCTCTGCCGCTCCCTCCCTCTCTCTCTCAAAATAATAAATAAACATTTTAAAAAAGAAGAAAAAAGAAAAGAAAAACAGTGTGAAGAGAACCTTGCATTTACTTTCATCTCAGAGCTGAGGGGAGGAGAAGAGATGAGACCAGAATGAAGTTTTAAAATAAGTAAGATTAGTCTTAAATATCAAAGTGAGATAGTTCCAGTAACTGTGAAAACATTGTTATAGAAGCCAGCCAAGAGACATTGCTAGACCACCTACCTTACAGGAAAGAAGGGTGTCAAGAGAGCCTATTTAGAAGCAATTAGAAAAAATTTAAAATTTTAAATGTTTATACCTCAGTAAGCTAAGACCACTCCTCAGTAACCTGGTTGTACAGCAAATAATTGGTACTTTATTGTTTTAGTGGGTCTTAAACGCTTTCTAGCTGCTACTTTCTCCACTGTTGAGAGATTCTCTTTTTAAAAATACTTCTTTCATTATTTGTTTGTCTTTCCAATCTCTCTACTCTTTTGTTTCAAAATGCCCCATCTCGCCTAATGAGCTCTATTTCTTTTCTCATCTTGATGAACACTTAAACATATTTATTTTGATATCACTTTCAGATTAACCTAATGTTTATAGTTCTTTTGGTTTAATTTCTCCAATTTTAGCACCAGTTGATTATCTCTGAACAAACTGCATTTCCTTATTTGCTTTTAGCTCATCTGCAGCGGAAATTACCTTCTTCAAGTATCCTATGCACTTCTGAGTTGTAGAGGCAACTCTTTTCAACGTTTATTTATTTTTGGGACAGAGAGAGACAGAGCATGAACGGGGGAGGGGCAGAGAGAGAGGGAGACACAGAATCGGAAGCAGGCTCCAGGCTCTGAGCCATCAGCCCAGAGCCTGACGCGGGGCTCGAACTCACGGACCGCGAGATCGTGACCTGGCTGAAGTCGGACGCTTAACCGACTGCGCCACCCATGCGCCCCTAGAGGCAACTCTTTAGCTCAGTTTTGAGATCACCTCTGACGCGGTGTTAAGAGGTTTGCCAATTTCTCAAAGCTGTGTGTGTCTCTCTGTGTCCGTCTGTCTCTCTCTCTATGTAGTACACAACTCTGGCCACACAGCTGCATGCCGAGCAGCCTGGGGGCTCTGGTTTTTCAAGAATGATTCTCTGGGGAACCTGGGTGGCTCAGATGATTGAGCGTCCAACTCTTGATTTCAGCTCAAGAGATGAGATTGAGGGGACTGAGCCCTGGGTTGGGCACTGTGCTGAGTGTGGAGCCTGCTTAAGATTTTTTCTCTCCCTCTGCCCCTCTCCCCTGCTCACACACATGCTCTCTCTCTCTAAATAAATAAACAAGAAAATAAATAAAAACTAAAAGCAATTAAAAATAAACAAATAACTTTTTCTCCAATAAGAGGGGTTCACACTTGCATCCAAAACAAGTTCTTGAACTGCAGACAAAGATTCCCCCAACTCCCAGCTTGGTCCAGGAAGTCACTTCAATTTCCTCACTTGAGCAGGGCCTATGCCTTTGTTCCTGTCCCCCTTTCCTGCATATGCCGATCCCTAACTTGCAAGAAAACCTGATGCCGAGTTTGCTTAGTCCTGTAGGTCACAAAACCCCAATTCCACTCAGGACCAAGGAGCCCATCTTCATTTCTGGCACCTAGACCTTTCTCTTTGTTTTTGAACCTGACATATATTGTTAAAACATTTACCCAATGTTTCTGTGTATTTGCTGGGGAGGGGGCTCAATCTAAGGAAGATTTTTTTTTTCTGTTTTCCATTTCTGTACTTGGAGATGGGAGCAAGCTTGGGAAGAGCTTTTGTCTATAGATTTTTGGAATCTGGTGGCTTTAGAGAGAATTGGTGCATAGATTATTAGCAGTAGTGACCCCAATGTATCCCAGAATAGATAGGAAGTTAGTGTTGATATATTTATTGTTAAATATTCTGAAAATCCCTGAGAGAATCTGGAAGTTAACAGATGTTTTCAGCACCTCATTTGGAGAGCTGTAACCTAATTCTAAGGGTAACAGGCTAGTGTCTCTTCGATTGAGAGAACTACCTCAGTTTTGGGACAAAATGTCTAGGCTACAGCTGATGGAGAAGGAACCCAAGATCTGATGAAATAAGCACCTCACCCTAACTTGGGAATAATGAGAATGAGGGGAAAAAAAGGCAGGAAAAATATTTGTTGGTATATATCTAAGAACCTCATTTTCTGTTTTAATCTATGAAAGAGGTTTTCAAACTCCGTTCTGTTGAGAGTTTGGCCAGATAATTCTTTGTTGTGGTGAACTACTCTGTGCACTGTAGGCTGTTTAACAGCATCTCTGGCTTCTATCCAACTGACCTCACTAGTAACTTTTCAACCCCAGTTGCAATAACCAAAACATGCTAGAGACATTGCCAGAAATCCCAGGCATGGTGGGAGGAGGGGATCCTCCACTTCTCTAAGAATTTCTCATCTCTGAGAACAAGGGATTGTCAGCTTTATCTAAATGGATTAATTAGTCATTTGACAAAGATGTACTGAGAGCTTTTCAGGTAGCAGATCTTGGCACACACAAGGAGTGTAGATCCCTTGCCTGAAACTGTACAAACATGTAGCCTATACTATAATGTCACATGGGCAGACTGTCGGGGAATGACTAGGGAGAAGCTCAAAAAGGTGACTGAACTTGGCTGGAATTAACCCAACAAAGAGAAGTGAGGAGTAGCCCAGAACCCCCACTTTAGCAAACATTATTATAATACAGAGGTTTCTCCATAAAATTCACTAAAGTTTTAGACAAAGTTTTGAGATATCTCTTCATATCCTTAGTGGATTCTACAAATGGGGGGCTAAATGTAGGGACTGTGTAGGGAGGTGCTCCATGGATCTGGAATCAGACACTCCTGAGTTCAGGTTCTTACTCTCTCTCTTGTCTTACTACCTGTATGACTTTGACAGTGACTTTAACTCTCTGTTCCTCAGTCTTCTCAGCTGTGAAGTAAGGATAATAACAGTTCCAACCTCATAGGCTTGCTGTGATGATCAAGAGAGACCAGACATATGTACTTAGCACAGCTCCTGACACACAGTGAACATTCATTAAAATCCTTGACTTTTTTTCCTCTCTACAGGACCACTCCCATAAGCATATAAATACACCATTACATATTTAATTAAAAAACTCTTGCAGACCCCACTAGCCTATTGCTCTCCCTTTATAGAAAAACTCTTGAAAAGAAGTGTCTATAGATTCACTACCATCTCTTTTTCTTATTCTCTCTTGAAGCTCCTCTAATCAAGTTTGTGGCCCCATCACTCCACCAAAATAGCTACAGTTGAGGTCACTAGTCTCATGACTTTAACATTACCTGTATATGCTGAAATGTCTATATTTCTATCTCCCATCTAGACTTTCTTTCCTCTAAACTCCAGGCTCATATATCTAACTGGCTATTCAGCATCTTTACTTGGATGGGTATCGAGCATCCCAACAGAGCAGGTCTGAAATAGAACTCCTGATTTTCTTTCATTCTCCCTGCAAACTGCTCCCCCTGCAGCCTTTCCGTTTTAGTTGATGGAAACAATATCTTCTGGTTGCTCAGGCAAGGAGCTTTGAAATCATCCTGGATTCTTCATTTTCTCTCACATCTGACATACAATTTATTAGTAACTGCTGTCAGTTCAACCTTCAAAATACATCAAAAACTTACCATTTCTCATCATCTCCACTGCTTACTAAACTGGCCCAAGCTACCGCTATTGCCCATCTGGATTGTCCTAACTGTTTCCTTACTGGTCTCCCTGATTCCACCCTAGCCTCCTGTGACAGTTACTTCTATGTGTCAACTTGGCTAGGCTAGGGTGTCCAGTTGTTTGATCAAATACCAGTCTAGATATTGCTCTGAAGGCATTTTTTTTTTTAGGTGTGAGTAATATTTAAATCAGTAGACTTTAAGTAAAGCAAATTATCCTCCATAATGTGGAGGGCCTTATCCATTCAGTTGAAAGCCTTAAAAGCAAAGACCGAGGCCTTCCTAAGAAGAAAGAATTTTGCCTCCACCCCACAGTACAGAAATTCTGAGTTTCCACCTTTGGATTCAAGACTGCGACATCACCTCTTCTTCTTTGCTCCCATTTTTTTTATTATGGTAAAATGCGTATAACATAAAATTTACCATCTTAACCATTTTTTTAAATTTTTTTTTTAACGTTTATTTATTTTTGAGACAGAGAGAGACAGAGCATGAACGGGGGAGGGGCAGAGAGAGAGAGAGAGAGAGAGAGAGAGAGAGGGAGACACAGAATCAGAAGCAGGCTCCAGGCTCTGAGCCATCAGCCCAGAGCCCGACGCGGGGCTCGAACTCACGGACTGTGAGATCGTGACCTGAGTTGAAGTCGGACGCCTAACCGACTGAGCCACCCAGGCGCCCCCATCTTAACCATTTTTAAGTGTACAGTTTACTGGTATTGAATATATTCACAGTGTTGTATAGCTACCACCCCATAACATCTCCACAAATCTTTTCATCTTGTAAAACTGAAACTCTATAATACATTAACCAATAATTCCCCATTCCTCACTTCCTCCAGTTCCTGGAAACCACCATTACAACTTCTGTCTCTGTGATGTTGACTACCCTAAGTTCCTCATGCAAGTAGGACCATATAGCATCTGTCCTTCTGTGACTATCTCATTTCACTCAATTTAATGTCTTCAAGGTTCATCTATGGTGTAGCAGATGTCAGAAATTCTTTCCTTCTACAGGGTGAATAACATTCTTTTGTACATATATACCACATTTTGCTTCTCCGTCTATCTGGTGATGGACACTTGGGTTGTTTCCATGTTTTAACTACTATGAATAACACTGCTATGAACATTAGTGTACAAATACCTCTTTGAGACTCTGCTTTCTATTCTTTTAGGTATATACCCAGAAGAGCTATTCTGGATCATATGATAGTTCTACTTTTAATTGATTGAGGAACAACTATACTGTTTTCCACAGTAACCATACCATTTTACACGCCCATCAACAGTGTATAAGGGTTCCAATTCTTGCCAATACTTGTTATTTTCTGGGGTTTGTTTTTGGAGAGTAGTCATTCTAATGGGTATAAAATGGTGCTGTCCAGCAATATGGATTTTAAACTTGCCAGTCCCAACAACAGTGTGGGACAATTCTTTAAAATAAATCTCCTTCTCTCTCTCTCTCTCTCTCTCTCTCTCTCTCTCTCTCTCTCTCTATATGTGTACGTTATGTATATGTATACACACACACACACACACACACACACACACACACACCCTATTGGTTCTATTTCCCTGGAGAGCCTTAATACACCTCCTCACAACACTTATCTACATACAGCAGTCAGAGGCAGCTCCTTTAAATAAAAATCAGCATGTCACGCCTCTGAACAAAAAATGTTGCAGTGGCCTCCCATTTCAAACAGAGCAAAAGCCAAAGTATGTACAATGGCCCATAAGGTCCCAGGTGATCTGGGCTGCCTATTTTTCTAATGTTGTCTCTTTGTATTCTCCCTTTGAAGCAGGATCAAGTAAAAGAGTGTTGCTGTAAAGATAAAGTGGGTAATATCATGGACATATGTGGACCCATACAAAGACAGGAAATAAACTGCATCTAAGAGACCTGATGGGAGTCAGAACTGGAACTGGTAGGGTTGATGAAGGAGGCTATTCTTTCTGTCTCTCAGGGGTTCACAGTCTCTTTTCTTGGCTTCCCCTCCCTGCCCCATGTATGTTCTCGTTTCCTTTACCCTCCTCTGCTTACTGATCTTGCACGTGGCCTCCCAAGTGGCTGACTCACGCCACAAGTCATTCAGCTATTCAACAATAGCTGTTAAATGAGTGCCTAACATGTGGCAGGCACTACCCTACGCCCTGTGGATAAAGCAGTGAAGAAAAGCAACAAAAATGGTTGTCTTCCTAGAGCTTATAATCTAGGTGGTGGTAGGGAGGGGGATGGGGATTGGGAAGAAAATAAAGTAAAATGAACATGCAAAGTATAATGTCTCACATTTAAATGTATTTCAGAAGAAATAAAGCAGGGAAGAACAGAGAAAACTGGAGGGGTGTGACAGTAAACAAAGGGGTAAGAGAAGGACTCACTGAAAGGACTATAAGAAAAAACAGAAGGAAGGAAGGAAATGGGCAAAGACAGTAAGTAGGGTGCTGAGGAGGCTAAGAGGGAGGTCAGATTGCTGTGGGTGGACGGTAGATTAGGAAGGGCCCTGTAGGCCGTGAAGGCTTTGGCTTTTATTTTGGGTGAGATGGGAAATTATTGGAGGGTTTTGAGCAGAGGAATTTCATGATGTGACTCACAGTTTCACAGAAGCCATCTGACTCCTGTGTTGAGAACAGACTGTAGGGAGACAAAGGGAGAAGGGAGTCCATTTCAAAGGCAATTCTAATCATATGGGGAAGTCATGGGGTAACATGTGTAGAGAAAGGGAAAAGGCCCACAGCGACCACTGACCTGGATGCAAACAGGCTCATTAAGTAACCTCCCTTCAAAATAACCATAGGCCCTAAATGAGCAATTACAAGCAGGCACAGTTCCTAAGATTACCAAAAAATAAAAAAAGGGAAAATTCCATAGATCCCCATACTTCCTCACTCCACCGATAACTATGGACCTTCACCACCGCCTCGTCACAGACAGTTTCTCCTTTGTTGTCCTGTCCGCTGCTCACTTGAGGTTTGTTCTGCCATGGGTGAATTCCTTCTCTACTCCTCCTGCTGCCAGGCTCCCACATTTGGCAGTCCATCTGGGAACCCTCTTCTGGCCTGGGACCCTCCCTGGATGCTCTGGGAATTTCTCAGGACTTTCCCTCGGTAGACCAACTCTAGTTCTCCTTGGGGAAGTGAAGACGCTCCCCACCCACCTCCCCCCAGAGGCTACTCCTTGGGGAGGATCTGAAGTCCCAGGAGGAACAAGCGGACAGTCCTTGCCTGGGTAGGGGAGGGATTTCCCCTCATGCCCTCAGAGGGATGCTTTCCTCCTTTTCCTTTCTCTTTCCAGCCCTTCTACAGTATAACCCTAGTACTCCTCACACAACTGAAGGTGTCTGGTCAGGGTGGCTCCCTGGTGTGGTGTGAAACTCTGAAGGTGAGCAGGTCAGACTGCCTGTGCCTATGGGGGCAAACAACCCCTTTCCTCCTTCTCCCACTCCATCTGTATGTAGGTCATCCAGGGCAGATATGCACACATTATGGACTTGGTTGGGATACTTTCCTGATGCTGGCTGACTCTCAGCTACCTTGCTTCTTTCAGTCCCCTTCCCTTTTTCCTTTGTTCCGACGGATCCAGCAATCTATGGGCAAAACATGTTCCCACCCATCTGAATGGTGAGTCCACCCCCTCCTTTTTCCCCACCTGGTTTGGCCACCCGGTGTCTGGCTTTCCCTGTTGCAGAGGACATCCCAGCAGGAATTGCTATCGACATTTGCTGTAACCCTCTCCTTGGTGGTACACTCCAGTAGTCATTTGCCATACATAAGGTCCAGTCCTATTTTAGGTCAGTGTGACCCCTGACTAAAATTGTGACCACAAGTGGGAGCTCCATTCCTTTTGGTGGGACACCCTTGTGGGAACTGGCAGCCCATATTTCCCACTATGGGGCAAACTCCCTCTTCCTTCGGACTCACCCTTTGGCTGTACTCTTAAAAACTGGAACAAATTTGACTCCCAAAGCCAGAGCAAAAATGGCTCATCTTTTTTGTAATGTTTCCTGGCCTCAGTATAAACTCCCAGATCAAGAGATATGGCCTCCCTCCAGGGAACGCTTTCTTATAATACCATTTTCCAGCTTGACCTCTTGTTCTGGAACTCCCCCGAATGGCTGGTAGTCCTATATATACAAACCTTCATGGCACTGTCCCCCCAATCCCAGCCTGTACAAAAACTGTAGAATGTCCCAGAGTGGAAGCAGAGACTCCTACCACCTTGCTATGGTTGGGAGTCGATTCTTTGTAAAGGATTTGTGGAATGGAGCAGAGACCAAAATATGATTTTTAAAAAGTCATTAATGTCCTCTTTTCATAATCCCTACAGATGGTTGCCATACCATCTGTGAGCAGATAATCATCAAATTTGACCACCAAAGACTTATTCATCACCCATCTTGCCATCTCTCCTTGGGGTATTGGATAGAACTTGCCCTAAATGGGGAAACTAAAATTGAACAAAATTTGTTGAGTGAATTATTTAATTAGAAAGGAGCGTTTGCATATTTCACAGGCTTTTATCTCTAGTTTGAAATTCATTGATAACTCCTTCCAGGAGACCTGCAGTCATCCTGTTGCTATTAAACAGATCACAATTGCCCTGATGGGATACCAAAGAAAGATTAGGCTGTAAGGTATTAACCTCTCACAGACCTTCCCATTTATCTAGTTGATGCAAAGAGCCTGGAGGTAATTTTAAAACTTTTTTCCATCTTATCTTAAGAAGATAAATGAAATGAATTGAAATGTTGGAAAACTTATTAAGATAGTTTAAGGATTATTGTAAGTGGAAAAGTAAGATAACCTCCAGGAATCTCACTTTGGAGAACTCATTCACTCACTTAACTCACTATGCCTCTTCCTTTTGTACACAGTAGGGCCTCCAGGGACAGAGGGAGGATGAAGCCACATTGTCTTTGTGGCTCTCAATGGTGAAAGTGAAGCTGCTTCTGCTTAGGACCTTTTAAAGATCAGAAGGACCCATGCCAGCCCACGACTCCAGATGTCCCCAAAGCCTGCACCTCATTCCCAAAGTCACCCCCAATATGCCTTAGAGTTTGAAGTTTTGGAGGAGGGGGAAGAAGACCTGAAGAAGGGCTTGGGGCCATGCTAGATCTAGTTTCATCGTCACAGGCACAGGCCAGTGATGGGCAGCATACAGGGAGAAAGTGGCCTGTCTGTCCTTTCCATGGTGCCCACAGTCCCATTCAGAATAAAAGATCAGAAAGTTGCCTCCATGTTGCTTCTTCTCAGACATGTGAACATGAACATTTGGTGCCTACACAGCCATGACAATTTTCCTTTTCCTTGTTCACGAATGTAAACTAAGTTGAAAGAATACACATTCCCCGAGGAGTCCAGGAAGCTGTACTCATTTGAATAAAACAGAATATAGGTCATTTAGGCTCTTTCTATAATTTGGCTATTGTTGAGAGTGCTGCTATGAACATTGGGGTACAAGTGCCCCTATGCATCAGTACTCCTGTATCCCTTGGATAAATTCCTAGCAGTGCTATTGCTGGGTCATAGGGTAGGTCTATTTTTAATTTTCTGAGGAACCTCTACACTGCTTTCCAGAGCGGCTGCACCAATTTGCATTCCCACCAACAGTGCAAGAGGGTTCCCGTTGCTCCACATCCTCTCCAGCATCTATAGTCTCCTGATTTGTTCATTTTGGCCACTCTGACTGGCGTGAGGTGATACCTGAGTGTGGTTTTGATTTGTATTTCCCTGATGAGGAGCGACGCTGAACATCTTTTCATGTGCCTGTTGGCCATCTGGATGTCTTCTTTAGAGAAGTGTCTATTCATGTTTTCTGCCCATTTCTTCACTGGGTTATTTGTTTTTCGGGTGTGGAGTTTGGTGAGCTCTTTATAGATTTTAGATACTAGCCCTTTGTCCGATATGTCATTTGCAAATATCTTTTCCCATTCTGTTGGTTGCCTTTTAGTTTTGTTGGTTGTTTCCTTTGCTGTGCAGAAGCTTTTTATCTTCATAAGGTCCCAGTAATTCACTTTTGCTTTTAATTCCCTTGCCTTTGGGGATGTGTCGAGTAAGAGATTGCTACGGCTGAGGTCAGAGAGGTCTTTTCCTGCTTTCTCCTCTAAGGTTTTGATGGTTTCCTGTCTCACATTTAGGTCCTTTATCCATTTTGAGTTTATTTTTGTAAATGGTGTGAGAAAGTGGTCTAGTTTCAACCTTCTGCATGTTGCTGTCCAGTTCTCCCAGCACCATTTGTTAAAGAGGCTGTCTTTTTTCCATTGGATGTTCTTTCCTGCTTTGTCTAAGATGAGTTGGCCATACGTTTGTGGGTTTAGTTCTGGGGTTTCTATTCTATTCCATTGGTCTGTGTGTCTGTTTTTGTGCCAATACCATGCTGTCTTGAGAGAGAGCCAAAGCATAAGAGACTGTTAAAAACTGAGAACAAACTGAGGGTTGATGGGGGGTGGGAGGGAGGGGAGGGTGGGTGATGGGTATTGAGGAGGGCACCTTTTGGGATGAGCACTGGGTGTTGTATGGAAACCAATTTGTCAATAAATTTCATATATATATAAAAAAATAAATAAATAAAAATAAAATAAAATAAAATAAAATTACCCAGATACTAAGTGAAAAAACAAACAAACAAACAAAAAAAAAACAGAATATAGGTTACAAAGGTATCTAACTTTCCTGGTCTGAGCCTTGAACAAAAACTACTGCTTGCCTGGGACACAACAATGGCCCCTAAGTTCGGTGAGGATATTCGGGATGCCCCAGGGCTGACAGGAAGCATAGGACTGCCTGCCTTGTCTCTGGGCTCTTGGGGCAGAGGGGCTACCCAAGCCAATCTCTAATCTAGAAGACAGGCTGGGTGGAAGGCCTTTCCACCCTCAATGACAGTTTGTATGTAGTGTGTGCAACATGGCTGCCAGCCAGGCTGAAAGGTGACTCCACCCATAGTGATGTGTTCTACACAAAGAAAAGCCAAACCTAAAGGCCTAAGATGGCTATGAAAGGGGTACTGAAAGAAACTGGGCAATTTTTACAATTGGTGGTGGGCTCCTGGTTTGAGTGAGAAAGACTGGTTTGAGTGAGAAAATGGGAGGGGGAACTCCAGGCTGGGTTTAGGCACTGTGGCTCCAACCCCAGCTTCCCCCTTTGGGGTGAAAAGCTGGGCTGAGCCTTAGGAGAGACAGAGCTTGACTTTCTCCAAAGTGGGTTAGGAGGCAGTGGTTCTGTGACTACAGTAAGTGTGCAGGATCCTCTGGAACTGATAATAAGGCTAGAAATAAAATTATTCATGCATCTGTCACCCCTGAGAGAGAGATTTTCTTTCCCTGAGGACATAGGATAAAGACACCTCTTGTTCTGGGGGCTATATTTTGAAAAGTGTCTGGTCTGTTTCTACTAGAAGGTGCTAGAATGTCCCAAGGCAGCTGTGGTACCTGGGGCTTGAGAGTGCTTTCTGACACTGTGTTAGAGCTGGAATCCTGAGGATAGAGCCTTTAGAAAAGCAAGCAGCCTGAGGCACATATGGGAGCAGGCTGGGGAGATCCAAAAGATGGAGGAGGCAAAAGCAAAAATGTGTGAGCAGGAGGATGGGGCAGGTGCTGTGTTTTGCATGCTCCCACTAGCCCCACTCAGTGGGCAGGGAAATCTGGTTAAAAACTGGGGACCAAACAGCAGGCTCTTCTTCTTCACACAGTAGGGTGAGGTATGAAGAAGCCTTACCAGTCTTTACCCTCCCCTCAGGAACGAGAAGCTAGTACCATGTTTCTAAAGTCTGAGAAGTTCTCATACCACAGCCTGTGCTGAAAGAACCACCCCTTCCAAATACACACACACACCCCTCCCTCTGGCAGGGGAAGTAAAGAGCTTACATGTTTTTAAGCCCCCTGAGAAAGTTTGAAGTGAGTCGTCCCTCTAGGGGGTTAAGAAAGATAGAAGGTAGGTTCTGCATCAATGAGGCAGAAGTAGCTGGACCCAAAAGTTACTGAAAGGAATGTCCTGAGTCTGGGAAGATGGAGAACAGAGACGGGGGGATTGTACATGAGAAAGCAGAGTGGATTTGCACCAGGTCATCGCATCCGGCCAAACCTCCTTCCCTTAGGGACAGGTCCACATCCCCTTCCACACTAACTCTTTCTCTGACTTTTCACCCAGCATTTCAGATTCCTCAGTTCAGAACTTAGTGAAATAGCCATGATCTCAGGAACACAGAGGCTTAAAAAAAAAATCTTTGATAATCAACCTCTAGGTCCTGACTATGCAAGTTCTACTTCTGTATCTATTTGTCAAGACCCAAGAACCTTTTTGAAGGGTGGCCAGTTTTTGGAATTAATCCAGTTTTAATATTCAACTTTTAAACTGAAGATGGATTCCAGGGTTGATATAAAAGCCCCAGTGAAGTCAAATCCCTACCATTTGGCATTGTCCAAAGATCTCTTCCTATTTTTGCCTTTGTACTATATATCTGTGTTTATGGATCATTCAGAAGTACCCTACATTAAATTATGGTTTTCAGCAGTAATGCAAATGTCTAAAAGCCTTCGGACTCTCAAACAACTAACTTCTACAATTTTTCCACTAAGACAAATTTTACTTAATGTTGGTTTGAATCTTCATCACGAAACTGCCACCTCAGTTGAGTGGCTGAAGTGGAAAGCTAAATGGTAGCTGATTTTCAAAGCAAGGTTTCCATCCTGAGCCCCCACTGTTCATGTGTGATCACATGCCTTGAGAAATTAAACTCAAAAAGAAAATCCCTACTCACCGGATTAACTCCAAAAGATGATCTGTAGCCATAGTAACGTAGACATCACTTGCTTAGCCATAAAACTTGGAATAACTGGTTCAACATTCATTTATCAAGTCTATACCTCTATTTCCATAAAAGATCTGAGGCAGCCCTTTGGGATATCAAGAAACATCTACTGCTACCTCACACATATAAAAATAGCTCATAGTAGTACTTATATGTCTTCATTTAAAATTATTTAGATGAATTTCCCAAAGGTAAAAAATGAGGTTTTTTTATGTGTTTATATTATTTTAAAAAATGAAGTATAATTTTGCATATTGCCGTGTTTCTGAATAATGTAACCCTGTGGAACTTGAATTGAAATTCACCAATCTTGAAATTCACATTATCACAAACAAGCTAACCATATGGTTCTGTTATATATAAAAGCCAGCCAGAAAACCCAAGGTCACCGCTCCTTTCCTTTATTGTCTCAGATGTCAGCCAGTGTCACACTGGTTCTCAGTCATCAGCATCAGGTATTGAGGAGAATCTTGTCAGCTCTCTTTTGACTTAGCCGGTTGGCATGTGTTCTACTTTCATTGCAACTCCATCATTGCATACCCTATAAACCAGCTTTCTTTCTCATACCTTCTGCTTTTTTGGGGTTTCTGCTTCAACTTTACCTTATCTCTACTATCTCTTTTTTTATTATCTTTATGTAAAATTTTTTTTAATGTTTATTCATTTTTGAGAGAGACAGACTACAATCAGGGGAGGGGCAGAGAAAGAGAGAGACACAGAATTTGAAGGAGGCTCCAGGTTCCAAGCTGTCAGCATCACAGAGCCCAACGCGGGGCTTGAACCCACCAACCATGACATCGTGACCTGAGCTGAAGTCGGGTACTTAACCAACTGAGCCACCCAGGCACCCCTAACTATCTCTTTCTATGTGATTATTTCATTCTGAAGTTTTGTCAGGTTTCTACTGCAGCTTCCAAGGTTATTTAAAATGTGCATGCTAGTGACAATTACCAAGCTGCTATAATGTTAAAGGCAGAAACTGGAATTCACTCTATATTGGCTCTTCTCAAACTACATTCCACAGAACACTAGGTTCCTCCAAATGTTTACGTGTGTTATGAAAAAAGGTTTCATGGTTAATATGGTTTGCGAAATACTGGAAATTACTACACACATTAGCATTAAATTTTTTTTTTAATGTTTACTTATTTTTGAGAGAGAGACAGAATGTGAGCAGGGGAGGGGCAGAGAAAGAGAGAGACACAGAATCCGAAGCAGCCTCCAGGCTCTGAGCTGTCTGCACAGAGCATGATGCAGGGCTCAAACTCACAAACTGTGAGATCATGAACTGAGCCGAAGCTGGATGCTTAACTGAATGCGCCACTCAGGTGCCCCCACATTAGCATTTTAAATGCTTCAAGAAGTCCTACAGTAAAGAAATTTGCTTCATTTGGATTAAACCAGCATTTCCCAAATGAATGTGCCGTAGTCCAGAGCACCCCCACACACTCTACTTTCATGAAATACATGGGGCGCCTGGGTGGCTCAGTCGGTTAAGCATCCGACTTCAGCTCAGGTCATGATCTCACGGCTTGTGAGTTCGAGCCCCGTGTCGGGCTCTGTGCTGCCAGCTCAGAGCCTGGAGCCTCTTCAGATTCTGTGTCTTTCTCTCTCTCTCTGCCCCTCTCCTGCTCACACTCTGTCTCTGTCTCTCAAAAATAAATAAACGTTAAAAAAAATTTAAAAAAAAAAAAGAAATACAGTTTGGGACATAAATACTCATGGACCTTGCAGACTATTGGAGTAGATAGTTATTATCCAGGTGAAACAAAGACCTATTTGTAAACAGAGATAATTATTCTTAAGACCCTGACTTAGGCTGAGGGTTGGAGAGTATTTTCCCAAGGACATTATTCTTTTGCTGAGACCTGAGGGGTGAACAGGAGCTAGCCGCCTGCTGGTGGGGTGAGGAGACTTCCTCAGGGTTTGTAGTCCAGCCTTCTGTCTTACTGGAAAGGCTCCGAGGTCAGCTCAAAAGACAGGGATTGGGAAAGGAGATTTCATTCTCGGTGACATATGGCCATGCATTTTAGTCTCTGGTAGCACTGAGATTTCCTTAGAGAGAGAAAAGGAAGAACAGCGAAGCCACTAAAGCTTTTTGGGGAAACAAAAACCCTCTCAGAATTAGGAGACAGCTGGGATGTGGGAGGTGGTGGCTGGAGGGAGTAAGGAGGGAGATGCCAAAGATAACACTGATTTTTATAACAGGACTTGGTTATTTTTACAAATGACTGTACAGATTGTTCAACTGTGGTCTATAAAACATAGACTGTCACTTGTCAGTAGTTACAGGATATTGTGTAGTACAAACCTCAAGAGCTTAGCCTATTTCCCATCATACACTTGTTAATTGAATGCTGAAATTATCCACCTTCACCCATGAATGGACTAAACTTAGTATTTAAAGGATTGAGACCAGGTGCAGGAGGCATTTACAATTAGGGAAGCAATTATAGGTTTATTTAAAGACCAGAAAGTTGAAGCTTCTTTCTCTGATTTTTTTCTTTTTTTTTTTTTTTTAGATTTTTCAGGGAAGATGATCAGAACACTCTGCTCCCTCTGGAAGAGCATCTAGTTTTGAGAAATCTTAAATTTACCCATGTCCAGGCTCCCCTAAATGTAATAGAGTTTAGAAAGCCAGATCTTATGCAACATTAAATAGATGATGGTAGCTCACCAGGAGTAACATGAACCTTGATGACTGACCAACAGCGAACTATTTACACGCGATTTACTTTAGCAGGCATCTCCTAGCCTGGGAGGTCAGATGGTCAGAAAGTCAGGAATCTGGGGGAGAGGAGGGAGGGGGCACAAACAAAATACTTGGGGATCCAAGTAGGATGAATAATAGTGAACAAATAGGGTCTCCAAGGGTTGAAGCTTAGGGGAGGGCCAGAACAAGAGCACTAGGGAGAGACTATTGCTTTCAAGCAGTGGCAACCCTAATGAGCAACCTGAGATTTCAAACTGCCTTAACGGTGAGTGTTCAGTGCCATGAGAATTCCCCACCTCTAAGCAAATCTAGAACTACTAATTATCAAATCCAGTACTACTAGACTGGCCCTGAGGGTTCAGGGAGTAGAGTCAGAACAGGGTTGTGGTGCCAGAGAAGGCCTCAGAAATTCTCCTGGCCTGATTTTGATTTTTTGGTTGGTGGCATTGCAGAGTTCACTTGTGACAGTGAGCAGTGAAAACACAAAGTGGGAAGCCCTCTCTAAGGGCATGCTCTGGGGGAAACATCACTTAGTTTGTAGTCAAAGTTCAGAGAAATCTGTGATTTAACTGTCAATATCATGTGGTCTTCAGAGTATGGTTTTGGAATCAGACTGAATTTGGAATCCTATCTCAGCTACTTAATTGCTGCATGAGTCTGGGTCCATGCAGGACAACAAAGCCATCCCAGTTAACAGAAGAAACTGAATACAGCGAACTAATTGCAAATGGAATGAAAGAGATGAAAAGCTACACAGGAGACAGTGAGACCACTCAAAGATTAGCAAAAGTAGGAAGCTGCTCTCACTTCTAGGCCTAAAGGGTCAAAGAGAGGACTGGGTTGCCCAGTGGGAGCCTGGAACATGTAAAGAAGGCACTCTCATGGGATCTAGGGCATGAAGAAGATGCAATCACTGACAGAGCCGCTGCCCAAAGCACAAGGAGGGAGAAATACCCTGGATTTTCCCTTTTTCTTGCTCTTTCATTTCCTGCCAGTGGACCTTTGTGAGACAGAAGCCAGTTGGCAAGGGAGCCTGGGAAATGTAGTGTGCATGGTCAGCAAAGACAGCGCTGGGAAATACTGACGAGAGCAAACAGGCAAATGACCAGCTCAGGAGTTATGTGATCTAGCTGCTTGATGTCTTACAGCCCCCAGTTTTACAAATGGGAATATTATTTCTACCTTGTAGGGTTGTTGGAAGGATTAAGTAACTTAACATGTGTTTCAGTTGTAAGGAACAGTCTCACTCAAATAAGCTTATGTAATTGGAGTGGCAGAAAGGAGACAGACATAAAGATATCCATGGAACCAAGGAAATAGAGGTCCAAGGCTGGGGCCAAGCCTCATAGTAACCGAGGTGAAGCCAAACAAACAGCCTCTGGGAGGACAGGCTGTTGTGATTGCACAGCTGGGTCTCCAGGAAGCTGAAATCAGAAAGACTTTCAAAATCTGGAGCACTCCTAGGGATCTCCGTGGTAGGAGCTACAGAACTGTGCTTTCCTTTTCCACATTAATAGGACTCCAAATCTCTCCATGGGTCTGCTTTCCTCTTTTAGCAGGAAAAGCACTTCATCCTCTATTCTCAGCTTCTCAATTTCGTGATCTCAGAGTTTCTGCTTCCTCATGACTTCAGCTTGATAACCATCCATCAGAGCCCTTTTGCCCCCTCTGAGCCTCAGGATCTTTTGCCTTTACTTTATTATTATTATTTTTTAATGTTTTCATTTCTTTATTTTGAGGTGGGAGGGGTAGAGAGAGTGGGAGAGAGAGAGAGGATCCCAAGCAGGGTCTACACTGTCATCTCAGAGCCTGATGCGGAGCTCAATCTTATATACCAAGAAAGCATGACCTGAGCCAAAGAGTTGGATGCTAAACAGACTGAGCCAACCAGGTGCCCCAGGATCTTTCAGCTCCAGCTCCCACTGACAATTGTTCACTTCTCTACATATGTCCCAATTTAATTTTATTGGAATAAGAATGTTATAGGGCCACTTTTTTTTGTTTGATAGAACTTTTCACTTTAGTTCCCCTCATAAGAGCCTTTGGGTAAGGTCCCCATGCTTGGTCTGGTCAGCAGTTTCGGTGGGCGTATGTCAGGGTGATACAGTACAGAATATGGCTTCCTAGCACTGCCCCTTTAGAACGGGCTGCAGATGGATAACTAGCAGGGGACACACCTCTGTCCCTACTTTCTCTGGGGTATTTTGGTTCCCACAATCCCACAGGAGCTAGAATTACTTCCCGCTCACTTATGATTCAGACACCATTGGACTTACTTGCCATTTTTTTGTTTCTCTTCTAATTATAATACATAGAGATATTTACCTTGTTGTGAAGATGGTCATGCTTTTTGATTTTCTTTTTTTCTATTTTATAGATACCATGGCAGTGTCTTTGAGGCAAAACAAAGCCTCAAGATTTGAACTTGTAACACAATTTTAACTAGAATTCACACCAATAATTTGTACAATTTATGAATACAGAGCTGGAAGTTATCAAAATTAAGATTTTTTTCTTTAAATGTTTATTTTTGAGAGATAAAGAGAGAGCATGAGTGGGGAGAGTTAGAGAGGGGTAAAGAGAGTCCCAAGGAGGCCCTGTGCTGTCAGCACTGAGCCCAATGCAGGGCTTGAACCCATGAACTGTGATGAACTGTGAGAGCATGATCTGAGACGAAATCAAGAGCTGGACATTTAAGTGACTGAGCTGCCAAGGTGCCCCTCAAAATTAAGTTCTTATGAGAAACTCTTTTAAGAAAAATGGGTGGCCAAGTGAAGAAAAGGGGAAGGAGATGAAGATAATCTAGTTCATGGACTGAGGGAATATGAAGATACTGATGCCACTGAAGGTGCCTGGAAAACTAGCACTGTAGGGAATCTAACTATTGGAAGAGATTGTTCTAGAAGTGAAGGTGGGCTCCTTATCTGAAAATAAATAACACTTTCACAAAAATAAAAAAATAAAAACTCATAAACAATAATAATAAACTGAATCCGAAACTCAAATACTGGTATTGGTGAGATGAATCAAGTGATCATCTTGAGCTCAGACAGAGCTCAAGACAGAGACAATTTTAGAGATGGAGAGGAAGGTGAGTCACTTTGTCCTAAAATCATCAGATCCTACTTGTTCCCCCATCTGCACCCAGACCTGGCCCCAAATCCCAAACCAATCACCACAAAAGTCATGAAAAAACTGGAACTAGGCGATAAATAGAACCATGCAAAAAACAAAAAAAAAAAAAAAAAATGAACTTCCCATGGGACTTATTGCTGAGTGAACAGAGTTTCTAGGGAGACAAGGATTTCTTGGCACATCTCAGTTTCTGCCAGAAACATCGCAGTTTCTGCAGTAGAGGAAGACAGAAGGGAGGGGAGAGACAGAACCACCTGATTCAGCTCTGTCCAACACCACTCGGGAGTCCAGAGCAGGGCCCCAACCTGGCTGTGAAGGAGGACACAGTCTTTCCTCAACCTTCACCTGGCCTGTCAGGACTCAGACCTACTGTTTACATCGCCAAAGCATTTGGGGAGCCCTCTTTCCTGCTGGAGTGGGAACAGGATAAAAGAGGATGGAAGATGCGGCCTTGGTCTTGGCGGTCTCAAGGGCAGAGAAGCAAGGCTTTCTGAGGATTAGGATGTATACTGTGGGACATTCCCTAGGCCCACTTCCATTCGCAATGCCCGTCAGGCTTATGGAGCAAACCCGGAGAGATTAAGGAGAGAAGAAACTATCTTCAGGGATGGGACAGTCCCTAGTTGGAAATATCCTGGCTGGACCTGCTGACTGGAGAAAGGAAGGCTCATTTAGTGCTGTCAGAAAAGAAAGGTCTTGGCTGACATCTATGGGGTTGTTCTTATCTTCAGAGCAGACAGGATATTGACTAGGTGCCTCCTAAACTATTGTACTGGGGCTGAAAAGTGGAGTGGGCGCTATGTCAGAGGGGACGAGTCAAAGTGAGCTGAACTTAACATGGAGGAGGGGGGGTTAGCTGGGGACTCAGGAGACCTGGGTCCTCAGACCCTCTCACAGTATGGCCTGAACTTCTTTTTCCTCTTCAACAAAAGGAAGGAGTAGACAAGATTATTTTTAAAGTTCCTCCAACTCCAAAACTCATCCAAACAGGTAGGGGGAGGGAATGAGGGTACCCAGGGCTTAGATAGTGGTTCAAATGGAAGCCGAGGGAGTAATTTAAGTTTAAAAATCAAAATGACAAAAATGGTAAAGAGAAGAAAGAACCTGACTTCTCTCCTCTCAGAAAGATCAGGAAATTTTAGATCTCATCAAAGTTTTTTCTCTCTTCTTATAAAAAAAAAAAAGATACTGAACTTTGTTTTACTCATAATCCCTTCCAAAGACTTCAATAGGTTAGGAGCCTCTGTGTAACTATGATAACTACTGGTTTTCACATTGAAAGTGGGAAATCTTCATTGAATGATCTTAAAAGCGTTGTTATGAAGCTCACAGACGGCTACACTCTGGGAAATTACAGCGGTTGTGCCTAATGCTTTTGTCCTTCACTGTTTATTCAGATCCATCCACTCACCTTTTCTTTCAGGTAGAAGAGTCCAGAGCAAATGCCTCCTTAGATTCAAGATGTTAAATTCATTCACTGTTCATTCAATATCTGTTGGGAGCTGCTATGTGTTGAGAGCTAGCACTGAGGTAGATGCTGGTGACAAAGGAGGGAACAAGACAGATGTGAGCCCTGTGTTCTTGTAGACATGTGTGCATGGGGAGGGAGTGAAGTATGCAAACAGGAAAGCAGCAAATAAGTTATGATGTCTTGTGAGGAGAGCTGTGCTGTGAAGGAGACAGAGGGCTTCAAGAGAGTAAACGGAGGTGACGGTGTGCCCGTCTAGGTGCTGGGAGCCCAGAGGTGCTCCTGTGAGTGTGTACTCAGAAAAGGTCCCTTGGCACAGGTAAACTTTCATGTGAAATCTGGCAAGGGTGCAGATCTGACCCCAGGTAGAGGAAAAGTGCTGTGGCCTCTAGCAGGTGAGAGGGGCTCATGGCAAGGAACTTAGGGAGCCCCTGAGCAGCTCAGGAGATCGATGCACATCCTCTTTCCCACACTAACATATGGGGAACACTGATTTGTAAGATCCTAAGTTCATATACATGAAACATTGGCAAAAGCTCTGTAAGGTAAGTCTAGGGCCCTCAGCAGGCCTGACCTCCTACGAAACAAGGACCTGGCAGAAGTGGGCCTGGAGCGTCATCTTTTTCCAGCATGGAGATGAACCAGGGATTCGTGTTTGCAGAGTCTGGGACTGGAAAAGTTTCCAGTTGTTTTGTTTTGTTTTGTTTCTAAATCCTTCCATCAATACAAGTCCAAAGAATGGGAGGTAGATTCAAAAGATAATAGTTAACCTTTACTGAACCTAATCTGTGCCAAACTCTAATTATTTTACGTGTTTATTCTAAGCCTTGCTTCATCTCTAAGAGGTATATTGTTATCCCAATTTTACACATAAAGACAGGCACAGACAGGGTCCAAGAGCTGTGGGACTCCAGAGCCCAATCCCTTAACCATTAGACCACACTGCGTGAGAGGTCAGTGTCATATAAGGATTTCAGCTGGCACATTAGAAAGGAGAGGTAGATGTTCTCTCTCTTTCTGGAGTTAAGAGAAGGCCAATTTTGCATCCAAGAGTGACATTTCTAGGCCCCATCATATATACTAAATTAGAGTGTTGAGGGATGGAACTCAGAAGTTGACATTTTTATATTGCAGTCTAGTCAATTCTAAACGCCATCCACTAATGTTTCAAAAGCACAGATGTAGGCATTCACAGAATGGAGCCAAGAGGCCAGACTCTGAATTCCTTCACTATTAACTGCAACAGTAACAACAACAATAGCAACAACCATAATACCATTTTGTAAGTGACTTCTTTGGGACAGACATTATATTAGGTGTTTGCATGTGCGATTATATTTAATCATGGTAACATATGCAAGAAGCATATGATTTCACATTTTACAAATGAGGGAATTGACTCGGAGAGATCAGTAACTTGTCTAAAGTCATACAGACACTGAGTGGCAGAACTGATGTTCAAAACCCATCTGCCTGATCACGTTCTACAACACCATACTTGAAATCTATAATTCTGTAGAGTCATTCGTAGAATATAAGACAACCAGATCACTTTAAAATTTTTTCTTGTCTCAGCTCGAAACATAACCAAATAATTAAGTGAAATGTTCCTAGATTTATGGCCTTTGGCGAATTGTTTAGCCTCTCATTTTCTTATTTGCAAAATGGAAAAAACAATAGTGCCTCCCTCATAAATCGGTTGCAAGGATAATATGAGATAGTCCATGTAAAGTCCTTTTTTAAAAATGTTTTATTTATTTATTTTGAGAGAGAGAGAGAGAGAGTGTGCACAGCCAGGTAGGAGCAGAGAGAAGAGAGAAAGAGAGAGAGAGAGAGAGACAGAGACAGAGAGAGAGAGAGAGAGAGAGAGAGAGAGAATCCCAAGCAGGTTCTGCACGATCAGCGAAGAGCCTAATGCAAGACTCAATCTCATGAACTGTGAGATTATGACCTGAGCCAAAATCAAGAGTCAGACACTTAACTGAATGAATCACCCAGGCACCCCAGTCCATGTAAAGTCTTTAAGGAACTACCCAACATTTGATAAACAATAAATTTAGCTGCTATTATTATTACTGCTATTATACTGTCCCAACTCTTCCTCAAATTAATTTGCACAATTGTTTGTTTGATGTCAAAATTTCCGACAACCAAGACTGATTGCTGGCTTCCTCTCAAAATTCATCCTATTCCATAAAAAGCAAAAATAAGGAGTCCTCAAATGTTGTCACTGACTGTCCCTTGCAAGAAACCATTCATGGCACAACACTTCTCAGTTCAGAGCCCTACAATGCGAACTATAGCACCTGGCATGCATCTACAAGTTCACCTTCTCATTCCTGCCACCTTTCCCTTGTCAGGTAAACGTACACTTGTCACCAGTCATTAACATCCTCTCCATCCATCTATTCATCCAATCTTTCAGCAAATATTTACTGAGAACCTGTTCTGTGTCAGGCACTCACTTTTCCAGGCAGTGTAGATGCAGCAGCAAACAAAACCAAGATTCCTGCCCCTTTTGGACCTTACATTCTAGTGGTGGCTGAGAGACTGACATAAATTTCCAGGAAGAATTTTAGCAAGTGAACGGTCCTTGAGGCAGGAATGTTTGCATGGCTGTTATAGGTTGAGTGAGGAGGGATGGAAATGCCAATGTGTTCAGAGGGACGTCCAGTGGCCTTTGAGGTCACTGGACATCTTTGGCTTTCTAAAAAAATTTTTTTTAATGTAAATTTTATTATTTTTTTTTGAAAGGGAGAGAGACAGAGCATGAGCAGGGGAGGGGCAGAGAGAGAAGGAGACACAGAATCTGAAGCAGGCTCCAGGCTCTGAACTGTCAGTACAGAGCGTGATACGGGGCTTGAAATCACGAACTATGAGATCACGACCCGAGCTGAAGTCGGATGCTCAACCGAGTGAGCCACCCAGGTGCCCCTCTTTGGCTTTTACTGTAAGTGAGAAGAGATACCACTGGAAAGGTTCTGAGCTGAGCAATAGTATGTCATGATTGATGTTTTCACAGGAACGTTCTAGATCCTTCACTGAGAACAGACAATAGAAGGCCAAGGTGTGAGGTAGAGTAACAATTACATGACTGCTGTAATGATCCAGGGTCATTTAAGGAGGAAAGAAAACTTGTATTAAATAGATATTGGGCAGCTCATCAAACAGCTGAGAGGTCTGATAGCCAGCCCCACTGCAGCGTAGAACTGGCTTTGCACTGAGCCCCCAAAGTATGACATCTTCAATGCTGTAGCCGCCCCCACCATGCTGCTGCTGCTGCCGACCCATCTGCTGGAACCGCGGCCTAATGCCATCATGCACCATTTCTGGTCACTGGGCTTCTGATTCTGTCTGGAGGTCACCTTTGTTGGGGGAGTCTGCATCAGGTCCCTATGCCTGTGTCCTGGTTACAAGAGCAGCAGGCAAAATGAGTGCCTGACACTCTTAGCTTTTATAGTGGGAGGTGGGCAATTCCCAAGCAAAGGACAGGGATTCAGAATAACTGGCCAAAAAGGAATGACATGTGTCCACCACTAGTGGGTTCCTTTTGTTCCTTAGTCCTTGTGCTTCTGCCTGATTGTGCACCAAATGGCAGTTTGGACAAGGCTTCTCAGCTTTTTCCTTGTGGAAAATTGCATGTCAGTGTTCTCATGGATATCCACACCACAACCTCACAACGCTCGTGAGTCAGCTACATAAGGTGAGTCATGGTGAGATGTTTTTTCCATACTTTTCCACCATTCTATAGCATTTTCCCTATTCTTTCACTGAAGGCATACTGATCCCCTCCTGCTCCTTTCTTATCACTGTAATTGACAGTTCCGAATGGTACGTAAATGGGGAAATTGAAAAGAGATGTGTGGAGTCAGGGACAAGTAATAAACACCCTGGCATTTTCATAGTTGTCAATATTTTTACCTCAATCACTCTGTCATCAGATGACTCATGTTAATGAATCAAACATGTGAGGTAAACAGAATTTAGAATCTGCCATTCCTCACTTATCTTAAAAATACTTGACAACCAGGCATTGTGTCACATCCCTTAAAGACCCCTTTCTCTCCTCCAGCCCGTTTTCTGTTTAAATTCAATATTAATAGGTACCCCATGAGCTAAGAAGAATTTGCATGACTTTCAAACCCAGAAGCTAAAATGGTCCCAAAAGGTTAATTCGTCTTTGCTACTTGCAAAAATGTCAACTCAAAAATTAATATTTGTCAACAGTTATTAGAGATTGGGAGTATATATTTCCCTCTCCCACTCTTGTTTCATATTATGCTTTCAATTTTTACCCCTTGCTTATAGCTTTCATTGTTGTAAGTAAAACCTTGATGGGAATTTAGAAGACAGTGCCCCCAGTAAAATAAACTAGGAGCTGCTAAAAATGCCTACAGCTCAGGGACACATGGGTGGCTCAGTTGGTTAAGGTCCAACTCTTGATTTTGGCTCAGGTCATGATCTCATGGTTCATGAGATTGAGCCCTGCGTCAGGCTCTGCACTGACAGCGCAGAGCCTGCTTGGGACTCTCTCTTTCTCTCACTCTCTCTCTCTCAAAATAAATAAATTTAAAAAATGCCTACAGCTGGGCTCACTCAAGATGAAATAAATTAGACTCTCCAAGAATAAGCTCCCCCACACCCCCTGCATTCTAATATGCACCCAGGGGCTGAGAACCCCCAGTTTGGACCTTGGAAGAGTTGTAAACTGAATCAAAGAACATCTAAGTGGCGGTTCTGCTGGTAACTGACCTTGACTCAGAACTAGACATAGGGATGTATCAGGTGTAAAGATGGTGTAAGCTTTGACAGGAAGGGATAAGGTACTAACTTGGGGCTGTGAGGGGGTAAAGCGGTGAGCTTGCAGGGGAAGCTGGTCTTTCCCTCCATGGTCATGCTGTTCTCTTCCTGAAGAAGAGTTAAAAAGCTGAATTTCACCCAAGGGTCCAATTAACCTAAAAAACAGGCAGATGACTGTCTCAAATTAATCAAACAAGATGGAGGAAAATGGGTCAGAGAGGGTGGGCTTTGCCAGGGCTAGAAGGTTGTGTAAGACTTTGGTTTGGAAGGCAGTGCTGCAGTGAAGGTGGCATCCTGGGAAGTCTAGCTTTGGGAAGCAGCAGTTGCAAGAGCCGCCATGAGGACCTGCAGGCCTAGGAACAGTGGTATAGGCTATGGGGCCTGTGCCAGCTGCTGGAGTAGGAGGGGCTCCTGGGAGCACCTGCTGGTGTAATTTGGGAAGACTTTCTGACTTCACTGCCTCCAATAATAATAAACTGCTGCTGTGTTTATTAAGCCCACAGGGGTAAGTGCTTGCTTACAATGAAGAATGCTGAATGATACACATACATTCTTATTTAATACTCATTCAACTCAACAGGATAGAAGATACTATTCCTATTTGACAGAGAGGAAAGTGAGAATCAGAGAATTTAAGAAGCGTGTTCAACGCCAGCCAGCGATTAAAGGCCAGGACTGAAGTCAAACTGACATGTGAATGATCTCTGAGCCTGGGTTCTTTCCTCTGTATAGATCCTGGAAGGGGGCAGCATATGTTGCAAGGTGGAAGATTCACTATCTTTGGCTTGACATCCTTCTCCTTCATGGTTCAGCTCAGGGAAAAGACCTGGGGCTAAAGGTTGCCTAAAATGTGCTAACCAATGTCTGCCTTTTATTAAAGTTCAGCAAATGTGGGCTCTGACTGGATGCATCTATGGTTTTCCATTTTTTCTATTTTACAATTTCCTAGCAAAAAGTCTTCCTGAAAATTTTCTTGCTTTTCAGCGTTGAACTTACAGGAGAAGGCATTTTTCCTATACCCCGCCAGTATTGGAGAGGTCACACGTTATGAACTGGGGACTCAGTTTTAGAAGATCTGGGGCAGGTAGTGAGTGTCCAGGAGGGAAGAAGCCAGGGGTCACCTCTTCTTGGTGACTGCTCACAGATGCTATCAATCCATGACCTCCAGAAACAATGCATTTAGATCCCAAACCACTGTAGTCAGATCAACTCTACCTAGTAAACCAACTTTAAGTCTCTTTGGAAAGTCCCTGCATTTAAAACTGGGAAGGACCTTATACATCTCATTTTGCAGCTGAGACCACCACCAGTCCAGAAGGATTTTCCTGAAGTCACCCAGTTAGTAGCTGGTGAGGGTCATTACTCTGAGTTGAACACGAGAGAAACTGCAGAAGCACTTAATAAATAGAAAAAAGGAAGCTTAAGAAAAAAGAGCATGTGGTTCTTTATGTGTTTTAAATTTTAACTGGGAGACTCAAACTGGGATGAGAGATAAGGTGAACTGCTAAAAGTGCTGCAGCCATTCAGGGTGGGGGATCCCAAGGAGGCAAGGTGGTCAAGGAGAGGCTGCAGGGGAAGTGGAGAGGTTACCAGGAGAGCCCTGCAGCTGGTTCTGCAAGGAGGGGAGCCAAGAGCAGAAAGTCTCTCTCTCTCTTGGCCTGTGGAAGGGAAGAGCCCCACCCTCCCACCCCACCTCTACCCTGAAGCCCTAGGTCCTGGAGCAAAGATGGTTAAAACCACAAAAATGGCTCTACAGGGTGACCCCTAGTTCTCCCAGCAAGCATTAGCTTGTCCTCAGGGTATGGAGGAGCATAAGATCCTGGCAGAGCTTCCCTGGCCACCCAGCCCACAGTGGCTTGGCCTTCCCCTGCTCCAGGCTCCATGCAGCCGGCTCCCACTGTCCTCTCCTCCCACTACATTGGTCACCTGCTGTTGCTCTAGCAGCTATGAAACCATGGAAGGCCCAAAATATGCAGCCTTTTCCAGTTAGCGGGGGTGGTGGTGGGGGGGGAGAGGGAACGAGGCGTGAGTAGAGAGCTAGTGCTCCCCTCCCACATCCCCCACACTGCCTGCTCTCCTCTCATCCCTGCCTTGCCTGGTCCAGCGCATGGAGGGCCGAGAATGAAGCCCTGCATGCAGCTGGGCTCATGTGGGCACTGCAGTCAGTTCTCTTAAGAAGCAGATCCTGCAGCTGAAGGTGGTGCTTTCAAACCCCAGTTTCATTATGTATTTGTGTTTCCTGTCTACTGGGCCCAACTAACTGCTATTCATGCTGCAGTGGGGGAAAATGATGCATTCATCCCTATTCAATTTATTTAATCACAATAGCCACGATATTAAAGAAGAGGCTCACAATAGAAAGCCAGGAATAGGGCTGTTGAAAGAATGGGAACAAGACAGACAGGAAACACAGCCAGTATTCCAGAAAGCTGAAGGGGCATCATTACCCTGCTTTGCAGCCTTGGCCTCCTTTGTAGGGCATAAGGGCTGGAGCCTCCACCTCCACTCCTCTTTCTTTCCAGTTTACATGAGAAAATAGTCTCAGCCAGTTGTCTCAGTTTTGCTTGCTTTTGCATTTCAGAGCCTCCACTAAGGGCCCCAAGGCCCTTCCAGGAATGAAAGAAATCTTTTTCCTCTGAAGTTTTAATTCATTCATTCATTCCGCAAATACTTACTGAGTGACTAGTATGTGCCAGGCATTGTTCTAATGAACGAACCCAACATATTTGCCCTCATAAGAATTTGCATTCTCATGGAGGAAAGGGAAAATAAAGAGCCTAATAAATACATAAATCACATGTTAGAAGGTAATGTCACAATATAGATAAGTGGGTAAGGGGGGATCAGAGTGTGGGGGGTTCCAGTTCAAAATAAGTGGCTGTGTGGCAGCCCTGAAGACCACACAATGGACACCTGCCAGGTGGGAATTTGGCCATGTGCAGATTAGCTGCCTCTGTCCCAGGGCAGCCTCTCAGGGTCACTTCTTTGTGTTAACAGATGTGCACAGAGCTGGAGACCCTTGCAGAGAGGTTATCTTTTACTTCTAGAATAGGATGAGAGGTGGACCATCAATCATTCATATTTGCAAATTTTAATTTATAACTGGATATTTGTAGCTCTTAATCCCCTTCATTTATTTCACCCATCCCTCCATCTACCTTTTCTCTGGCAGCCGCCAGTTTGTTCTCTGTATTTAGGAGTTTGATTTTGGGGGATGCCTGGTTGGCTCGGTCAGTAGAGCACGAGACTCTTGATCTCAGGGTCATGAGTTTGAGCCCCATGATGGGTATAGAGATTACTTTTTTAAGAAGTTTGGTTTGTTTGTTTGTTTTGGTTTTTAGACTCCACATATAAGTGAAATCATATGGTATTTATCTTTCCCTTATTTCACTTTCCCTTATTTCACTTAGCATAAACCCTCTAGGTGTGTGTGTGTGTGTGTGTGTGTGTGTGTACATATTTGTATGTATATACACCTACACATGTAGCTCACATCTTATTTATCAATTCTCTCTTGATGGACCCTGGAGTTGCTTCCATATCTTGATGGGTTACAGACTGATAACTAGTACTGAAATTAAATCAGTAATCAATAAACTCCCAACAAACAACATCCAGGACCAGATGGCTTCAAAGATGATTTTTTTTTAATGTTTATTTTTGAGAGAGAGACAGACCGAGTGTGCGCAGGGGAGGAGCAGAGAGAGAGGGAGACACAGAATCTGAAATGGGCTCCAGGCTCTGAACTGTCAGCACAGAGCCTGACGCAGGGCTTGAACTCACAAACCATGAAATCATGACCTGAGCCAAAGTCAAACACTTAACTGACTGAGCCACCCAGGCACCCTATTAATTTCTGAAAGAGAGTGAATTTTACCAAACTTTTAAAGAAGAGTTAATACACATTTTTTCCCAAACTATTTTTAAAGAATACAAGAGAAAGGAAAACTTCTAAATTCATTCTACAAGGCCAGCATTACCCTGATACCAAAACCAGACAAAGACACTACAAAAAAAGAAAACTATAGGCCAATGTCCAGGATGAACAAAGATGTAAAAATTCTCAACAAATTATTAGCAAACTGCATACAACAGTACATTAAAAAAAAACCATTCACCATGATCAAGCAGGATTTATTTCGGGGATGCAAGGGTGGTTCAATATTTGCAAATCAATCATTGTAATACAGCACATTAACAAGAGAAAGGATAGAAATCATATTATCATCAATATATATGGAAAAAGCATTTGACAAAATACAACATCTGTTGATGATAAAAACTCTCAACAAAGTGGGTTCAGAGGGAACAGAAATTAAGAAAACAATCCCATTTACAATGGCACCAAAAAAGATAAAATACCTAGGAATAAATTTAACCAAGGAGATGAAAGACCTATATTCTAATGGAAAGATATACCATGCTCATGGACTGGAAGATGTAAAATGTCCATACTATACAAAGCAATCTACAGATCCAATGCAATCTCTATCAAAACACCAAATTGTTGGGGCACCTGGGTGGCTCAGTCGGTTAAGCGTCCGACTTCAACTCAGGTCACGATCTTGTGGTCTGTGAGTTCGAGCCCCGCGTTGGGCTCTGGGCTGATGGCTCAGAGCCTGGAGCCTGCTTCGGATTCTGTGTCTCCCTCTCTCTCTGACCCTCCCCTGTTCATGCTCTGTCTCTGTCTCAAAAATAAATAAACGTTAAAAAAAATTTTAAAAAAACCCAAAAAACAAAAAAACACACCAAATTGTTCATATTTTAACAGAACATTATAGCTCTGATTTCCCCAGTTTCCATGCTTAACCTCTGGAGAGCTGGGGAAAGAGTTGTGATTTCTGAAAACAGTAGGAAGGTAGGGGAGGGGAAAGATGGTGAAAAATAAGGAGTTCTGTGCTGAGAAAGACACAGGGGTTCTGAGGTCGGTAGGTGAGAAAGCCAGTGTGAGGTGGGTCCAGCTTTAGGGTCGGAAAATCCTCTATATGGTGTGAGGTCAAGAAAGACATTTTAATAATCCTAAATTAGATTTTTCATTTGGGTTAATAACAACAATGATTAACACTGCTGGTGTTTACTGAATGCTTACTTTGCAACAGGCATTGTGCATAGGTTTCATGGGTAACCTCTTAGTTTCTGGTTTTTCTTCAATTTAAATGCCATGTAAGCTCAGTGAGAGAGAACTTGGCTCTGTTCACTGTTGTGCATAAAACAATGCCTGGCACATAAATGGTATTCATTAAATGAATGAATGATTGCATCCTGGAGAACAGTTTCAAGGTGCTCCTGCTGTGGGCTTTACAGTAAGCTGTGGGCTTTTTAGGCCCTTCATATTCTTCAGAGAACAGCAAACATAATAATATTCCTCTTTCTTCTTATTGTTAAGCACTCTGCATATGACTCTAGTCCTTATTAGGGGGGGTGTTTCTTGTCTTTACCACCTTCCCCTGTGCCATGGTGGGTGAGTAGTTAGAGAAAGAAAAAAGCGTAGGAGTGGAAAAGAAAACCTTATCTTTCCATTCATGCATTACCTCATTTAGTTCTTAGGGCAACCTATTTTACAAAGAGGAAACTGAGACTTAGAAAGGTTAGGTAGTCGCTGGGTTCTCATGGCAAGTTAATGCCGAGAAGCTTCAGACTCTAGAGTTGTGCTCTTACTCGTTGCCCTAGGGGTAGGGTAAAAAAATGCATGATCTCTATTTTTCATTGCTCCTATTTTCTTGCTTACCCTACCTCAGGGAAAGGGCAGTGTTTAGGGCAGGTTTCTTGCTGTTTGAGAGGATTGTTTAAAAACCTTTAACAATGAATTCAAAACAAGGGACATTATTTTATTTCTTTGGAACTGGGTTGAGTTCATTATTGCTTACAGTTGGCTCACTCCTTGAGGAGTACTGGGCCAGAAAAATAATTTGGGGACGGAGTTTAGGTTATCACTGCTTGGCCTATTTACCTCCTTTGAGGTTGTCAAGGAACAAGGGTTCACTAGTGCCTGTTATGTACTTGGTGCTAAGCAAGTCACTAAATGGGGAGGGCCAGAATGGATGAAAATTGCAGCAGAAATCCTCCTACCTAATCCGACTGCACTGATGGAAAACATTTTTAAAAATAATACCACCTAAAAAGTTTTAGCTGTACAGATATATCTAGATTAACATGTAAACACATGAGTTAACATAAATATGTATACATACAATTTTATTTGCCATCTTTTCATGTAAGGCTAAGACCTCTGCTTTGATTATGGATTGGCTCACTGAAGTTCTATATTGTCTTTCTGGAATAAATCACACTCATAGAGAATCATCTACCAATTTCAGTTTTGATTTCTTTCAAGTGAATCAACAATTTAAAGACAATTTTTAAGTAAGCTGAGTGCAGAATACTTATAGATTTTTTCTGGTATTTTACCCTAGTCTTTTAGAATTGTCTTTATCACACCTAATTTGATAGTGAGGTTTTTGTCATGTGTGAAACCCAACTTTATGAGTCTTCTCAAAGCATTCAAATTAGTTTTTGTAGAAACATTAACTTTTTTCTATTTATAAGCTTTGAGTTTACCTATAAATTAATTAAATAACAAAATTATAATAAAAGCACTCCTGGTATAAACAGATATGGGAACAGACTGGCAAGCTGAGTGACCTACAAGTTGGAGCTGAAGACTGTCTGACAGTGTATAAGTAAGCACAGCTATGAGGAAGCAGTAATTATGATGAAACAGATAAAGGGCTGAGTGAGGGAGAGTGAAGGAGCTCACATGCAGAGAGAAGCAGGGTCTGTGGGCATCCTGTGATCCAGAAAGAGGAGGGAAGAGCTGATTGCTTAGGCCATCTTACTTCCTGATAGTTTTCCAGTTCTAAATTGTGTTTTAGTAACATGGATTCTTTCAGTGACTTTCTCTTTTCCCTAGGGTCATGAGTGGATCTTTATTCATCAAAGCCCAAAAGATGGAAATACAACAGGGACCCTCACTGAATACCGTGTAGAGGCCCTCAGAAGACTGAGGTGTTTGGGGCTGAAGGCTTCCAGTCTGCTCTGCTCTTTGGGTTGCTGCTGCTTTTCCTTGGTTGTCTTCTGGGTTTCCCCATGTCCTTTCTCCTCTCTTACAGGGAGTTTGTTTCTTCCTGAATCATCAAAATTTCTAGGCTTTGCTCTGGCTTCTCTCTTTTGCCACTTGCTTCTCATTTTTCGTCACTTTTTTCTGCTCCTTCCATTTTTCTCCCACCTAGTTCTCCTGGGCTTCTGTATTTTGATATTCCCTGTGGATGGTTTTTATGACCTTTAGAGGTCCTGGTCTCCTGGGAATGCACTATTGTCTGGGGGAAGAATGGTTGTCTTGTATCTTCTGTAACCTTCAAGGTTTGAATCTTTCCAGAGTGTTCACTCCCAGAGGCTTTTGGGGATGTTTTCAGGTTTGCAGATGTTGTGGAGAATGGGGGGTACCAGATGTCAGAGTAATATCAGTTGGCTCTTAATGCATTACTATTATTTTTTTTTTTTTGGCAGAAAATCTTGCCTTTGGAGTATCCTGCTTATTTTAAAATTAGTTTGCATTCCATGAGCTCAAACTAGTTGAGCTGTGGGGGGCAAATGAGCCAAGATGTTTGTTGTGCTAAATTTCAAGAAAAAGTCAACCCAAATTAAAAATTGACCTCAGGTAATGAACAGAATAAATATTGTTAGATAATTAAGAACTGATGATAGTGCTGATTCTAATACTATCTAGAAAACACCTGAACACAGTATAAACAAGCAAAATAGACTAATTCAGAGGGAGAATTTTAAACTTTCCAAATACTCAGTAAGCAAATATCCTATCAGGAAATCTCTTACAATCCATTTTCTTGAGAGACTGGAAAACCTATCCTTTGTCTAGTTTCTGGATCCCCATGGAGATTTTATACCTGACATAAAGGTGAAACTAAGCATCATAGGTGGCCTATTTAAAGCATGAGAAAATAAAGGGACCTAACATCTTTAAAACACCATTTTCTCCTCCATATGGTTTTAGAAAGAAAGTGTGGAGAAAATTGGTTCAGAGCACAGCTTTCCATCTCCCCTTTCCCTTCTCTCATTTTAACAAAGTAGAAAAACAGACCTCTCACCCATTCTGGATCTTACGGTGGAGTATTATTACTCTGGAGTGTAAAAGACTTCTGGGTACCAAACAACCCAAGAATGCATCCTTTCTGAGAGTGACATGAAATCAAAGCAAAGAAAGCATTGGGAGGAAATATCAAAGTGTGGCTCTTTGTTTCACTCAGGGGAAAAGGTCATGGTGAGTTTTCATCCACCCATCCATCCATCCATCCATCCATTCATCTATCCATCCATGTAGCTTAGGATTTAAATTTAGATGTAATCTTTGCCAAGGAATTGGTTTACAGGTTTATTTGAAATGATAAAAATAAAAAACAGAAAGCCACATATGAATGAAAGTAAGTCTGATTTTGCTAATCAATTTTCATGAGGACAGCTTTGTTGATCATGTAACATGGTGGATATTTTTTATAAATTGTATGAGCTAAGCTTACAGTTTCAAAGTTAAAGAAAATATTTAAGGTATCAAACAATTTAAAAAAATGGCAGAGGGGCTGGCTGAGTCAGTAGAGCATATGACTCTTGATCTCAGAGTCATGAGTTCGAGCCCCACATTGGGGGAAAAATTAGCATTTATTTGTGGGGTACAGGGGTGGCTTAGTCGGTTAAGCATCTGACTCTTGATCTTAGCTCAGATCTTGATCTTGAGGTTCAAGCCCCACATTGGGCTCTACACTGGGCATGAAACCTACTTAAAAATAATAAATAAATAAATAAATAAATAAATAAATAAATAAATAAATAAATAGCTAGCACCTGCATCTTTAAAAAAAATATATGGCAGAAATTCCACCTTTTGATTCATTTGAACAGATAATAAAACTTTTAGATGTCAGCTTAAAAATGTGTATTTGTGTATGGTGTTTTCCAAAAATATTTTACCCTGGGTATAGCAAAGCAAAAGAACAGAATACAACTGGTATGAAGAGTGGTTAAGGGAGTGATGGTATTTTGTTTAGGACAAATTGTGAAAAGTATGTATGGGGGAGATTGTTCTCAAACAATTCACTGCAACTGAAAAAATGAAATTATTTGCTTTGTGCAGGACAAGCTGCTAAGGGCACAAAAAAGTGAGTACATGCTAATGACACTACCATGTCCTTAAATCAGGTTAACGTTATTTAAAAAAAAGAAACCTATGCATGCTTCATTTCAGGAGGAAGTGGGTGACTAATGAAATAAAATAGTGTATCACAATTCAAAAAATGTTGTGAATCTTAGGAGTGAACCATCTTCCTGGTAACAAGGATCAGAGCAATGATGGGCAGTCCTGCATCAAAATTTTAAAATATGTTATGGGCGGGTACCTGGGTGGCTCAGTCAGTTAAGTGTCTGACTCCTGATTTTGGCTCAGGTCATGATCTCATGGTTCCTGAGCTCAAGCCCCGTGCCAAGCCCTGTGACGACAGTGCACAGCCTGCTTGGGATTCTCTCTCTCCCTTTCTCTTTGCCTCTCTCTCTCTCTCTCTCTCTCAAAATAAATAAGTAAACATTAAAAAAACCAAAATATGATATGGCGTGTGTTAGAATGTTCATGGCAACATTATGCATGTGGTCACAAACCAAACTACCCCAAATGCCCTACTGAGTATAAGGAATATATAAATCCTGCCTGTTTAAGCAACAGAATACTTACAAGAATGAGTGCAAAAGTCAACCAGCCACAACTACATATAACATGGTTGGCTCTCACAAACCTAAGCTTGAGTAACAAAAATGACATAAAAGAGTATGCACCATAGGATTCTATTTTTTATTTATTTTTTTTTTAATTTTTTTTTTCAACGTTTTTTATTTATTTTTGGGACAGAGAGAGACAGAGCATGAACGGGGGAGGGGCAGAGAGAGAGGGAGACACAGAATCGGAAACAGGCTCCAGGCTCTGAGCCATCAGCCCAGAGCCCGACGCGGGGCTCGAACTCACGGACCGCGAGATCGTGACCTGGCTGAAGTCGGACGCTTAACCGACTGCGCCACCCAGGCGCCCCGGATTCTATTTTTTAAAGCAAGTTCAGGAACAGGCAGAATGTCATGGTTAGAGTCAGTCAGAGTCATGGTTATCTGAGGAGGCAGAGGCTGAAAGGGGCTGAGAGGGGCAGGAGGGGCTCCTGGGTACTGGTCACGCTCCATGTCAGGACCTGGATGTGTATAAAGCTGACTGTTATGATTTGTGCGTACATATGTTACACTTAAAATTCCTGGAGAAAAAAAATAGCAGTAGTCTCGTGTTAAATGAATCCTGGGCTGAATGATGGCCCTGCTGGTCTGGATAAGTGGACCTAAAGTGGGAAACAGGAATAAAGATGCCTTGGATGGTCGGAAGCTATGGTGAGCAGTTTAGGACACGGGGGTGTGAGTTCAGAGTTCTGCTGGTGCTGCTTCACCCTTCACCCTTCAGATGCAAACTTCCTCCTCCTCCACACCCCATCACAAGGGCTTTCAGACCTCTACTTCTTAGTTAAGCTGTACATTCCATATAACTTGGAACACATCTGGGGGGTCAGACACATGGCCATATTCCATTTCTATGTGTGTGTTGTCTCTAGTACAAACATCCACTCCCTTCACTTTTAGTCAAAATCTGAAGGAGCCGTGAGACAGCGGGGCAGTAAGCTTCACCAGCTTGAGTGACCTGATTAGAAATCTCTCCTGTGAAACCTAGTGGGAGGGGCTCAGGAATTTCAGCTTCTAGACGCCCGGTGGGTGATTTTCCAAGGGCCACAGGGTGACTTTCCGCGGGCTGGGCAGAGCAGGGAAGGAGGGGGACGTCTTTCCTAGGAGGCTCACAGGCAGGGTTACGACGAGGTACACGAATGGAACGGCGTGCCGCAGGCAGGGCTGAGAATTCTCTTTCGAAAACTGTGGCCGATGTATTACGAAGGCGTGAGCCGCTTCCCAGTGTCTTGAAAACGTTAGAAATCGCCTTCCAGTCTGTCCAGAGGTGACGTCGCCAGACCCCGACTGGATGCCGCCCCGTCACATCAAAGCTGCGCAGCGGTGTGGATGGCACGGGCCCCCGTCCAGTCCGGCCTGTCTTTGGGCGGGTCAGCCGGCTTGGAGCAAACAACAGGCCTCAACGTGACAGTTCCCACATTCTGTGCACTGGAAAGGGAAATCCTCTGGACTCTGACTGGGCTCCTGGGGCTCAGCCCTGGCCTCGCCTGAGGCTGCAGGAGGAACAACAATACGCAAAGGGTGCCTGTAGCTCTCACGATTCTTCAATTCCAGTCTTCGGGTGAGCAGACACTTGCTCCTTCCTGCAAAATTCTGTAACCTGAGCGTCCTTGTTCCTTCACGGCCCCTCACTCCCTCTGCTGACTGATGCCACAGACACCCAGCCCAGCCTCTCCCTACTTCTCCTCACTCACCCTCACCTCACTCCCACCTACTTCCACTTTCTACTGACCATCTCAGCAGAGGGCTCCCTCGGCCTCACGATCACTCACAGGTTGGCACCCAGGAGAGCTACTCCATTCCCTCGCGCTCTTCTTTTGTTCTCCTAGATTTTCATTGTGAGCTTCCTTCCCATTTCTACAAAGGCAGGGTACAGAGGAAGGCCAGCAGGGGGCAAAGGGCACTAGAGCTGACTCAGGAGACAGATGAGCCTGTTGGCTTTTGCCACTGATGTGTGTGGCCTTGGGCGAGTGGTACAACGGACGCCTCTCTGGGCGTGAGTCTTCTCATCTGTACGTGGGGCTGGGGGAACCCATGCCAGAAATCCTTAAGTTGTGCCAGAAGTGGTGCCACAGGGAACGCAAGGAACAACTCCATTCCGGCTCTTACCAACCTACTGAGTAACAGTCTTTTTATGTCCTCAGTGTTCTCATTCTCTTCCTCTCTCTGTCTCTCTCTCTCTCACACACACACATACACACCCCTAGAGGCTGGATCATAATGTTTCTTACTCCAGACTCACTCTAGTAGCTCCTTGCTGTCAGGTGTAACTCCACACCCCATTTTATTTTTCAAAATTTGGAGAAATTGAGGCATTAACTGAAGGCTGGTTTTCCTTTGCTATGATAGATGTCCATCTAACTGCTGGATCCTCTGTGGGAAAATGGCTTTTGTCCTCACCTCAAGGCATACGAAGGACATGAGAGCCAAATCTAGAGAGATGGGATAGACAAAGCAAATGACAGATTTACAGAGCTGGGTTTGGCAGAATTGGGAATATAAGTGCATTAGGGCACTGGGGTCAGTTTGAATTTTTGAAGAATCCACTTAATCTGCTTCCTACTTGGTTCCTTGTAACTTCCACTAACCTGTGTGCTCAAAGGGACAGTCTTCTGATTACCCAAACTCAGATTCTTTCTGTATTTGTACCCAGACTCTGAAATGATGTGAGCATGTTTTTATTTCTCTCAAACATCAAGGATTAATTAGAATAAATATGTCTCACTTTTGGACCCATTTATATGGAGATGGGGTTTTGTTTGGGAGTAGGGGACGAATGTAAATGGGGGGTATCTGTATGAATACTCAAAATCCAAACCAAAGAGGACCTCCAGTGTGTTCTAGATTCAAGACTGCAATGTAACCTAAGGGTTCACTTTCTATCAGAATATGAAATATATTGCTTTCCATTAGGGAAGAGAAGAAAATAAACATCTTAGTGCATGCTGTGTGCCAGGAACTTTACCTATGTTAATTTATTTGATCCTGCCCATAAATCTCTAAGGAGGTATTTTATTCTCTTTTACAAATGAAAAAAATGTGAAGGGAACACAGCAGCCATAGAGGCCAGACCAGAATAGTCACCCATACTCTGAAGTCACTGTTGCACTAGTCTCCTCAAACCGCCTTCTTTTACCACATTTAATCTGGTTTTATTTTTTTTTTAAGTTTATTTCTGAGAGAGAGACAGGGAAGGAGAGAGGGAGAGAGGGGGAGAGAGAGAAAGAGAGAGAGACAAGGAGCACAAGCGTGATGGGGGAGGGGCAGAGAGAGAGGGACAGAGAGAATCCCAAGCAGGCTCCACGCTGCCAGCACAGAGCCTGATGCAGGGCTCGAAACCACGAAGCTGCGAGATCATGACCTGAGCCAAAATCAACAGTCAGATGCTCAACCAACTGAGCCACCCAGGTGCCCCTAATCTAGTTTTAATTTTAATTTCAGTTTCTTTTGCTTAATGCTTAAGAGTTTAGATAGGATCATTAACTCAGGCCTGACCACTGAATCTCTATAAGCTTCAGTGTGGTCAGTTCTAAAATGGAGATAGTAAGTATACCTCCCTCGTAGGCTCTTTTTCAAGACTGAATGAGGAAATAAATAAAGCAAAGTGCCTCTTTAAATATTAGCAGTAACTCCATTACACCTTTATAATTTTTGTTTTTTGCTTTTCATGTGAATCATGTGCCATTATTTTGAAACTTCATTGGCTTAACTCTTTTTTTTAAAAGCTTTAAGTGTAATATAATTTACACATAATAAACTGTACCAACCAACAATGGGTCAGGGGTTTAGCTGCTCCATAGCTTTGCCAGTTCATAGCATTTAAGTGTTTTTCATTTTTGCCATTTTAGAGGTTTTGTAGTTGTAGTTCATTGTGATTTTAGTTTGCGTCTTCTGAGGATCCGTGGTGTTGAGAATCTTCTCATGTGCTTGCTTGCCATTCCTATGTCCTCTTTTGTGAGGTAACTGCTCAAATATGCCTATTTTTTTAACTGATTGCTTGTCTTTTTGCTATTGAGTTGTAGGAGCTCTGTATATATTCTGGTCCTTCATCAGATACATGTATCATGAATATTTTCTCCCAGAATGTTATTTGTCTTTTTTTCTTAATGGTATTTTCCAAAGAACATAAAGTTTTAATTTTGATGAAGTCCAATTTAAAAATTTTTTCTCTTACAGTTTGTGTTATTTTATGTTAAGATATTGTAAAATATCAATTTTGATGTTGGCTACATGTCAAAATGATAATATCTTGCATAGAGTAGGTTTAAATTATTAAAATTAATTTCATCTTAATGTAGAAACTAAAAAGTCTTAAATGATGTATGTGGCCCCCAGTGATGGCTTCCATTGTTTTTCTCTTGGACAATGCAGCCTAGGTGATCCCATTCTCACTGCTGGAGCCATTTGGAAAGCAGGTATTATCAGTTGGGATGCTTTACTGTTCAGGTAACAAGCTTCAGCTCAGAGTGGAATAAATAATAAAGACATGTATTATCTCATAGAGATAACAGAAGCTGAGAAGTGCTAGGGTTGTTAATGATGCGCAATGGCATCGTGAGGGTTCGGTGCTTCTCGTTTTCCCACTCTACTCTCATCTGGCTCAGCTCAAGGTCAATCTGTGTTTGTGGAAGTCCCAAAAGTCACATCTAGACATTTTCAATGTCCAGAGGAAACAAGAGGCTTCCTGTCTTATCTCTCTTATTAAGAGTGAGAAAGTCTTTCCCAGAAGTCCCTCCTGTCCCACCTCTCCCCCCTGCCCTCATGATTAATTGGCCAGAATTGGGTCACAAATTGCATGCTGAGCCACTTACTGGCTAAATAATTGGATACTGAATGGCTTGGAGTAATCTGGAGCGAGATATCTCTTGGGGAGAGAAGAACAAGCACCACGACAGCAGGAATGGCTACTGTCGACCAAACCACTAATGTTCTTGGACAATTCACAGAGAGGGCACAGGGCCACTACGCATTCTACTATCCCAACTGAACTGCTTTAGTCTGAAAAACAAAAGAGACGCTATTATGTTTGTATCCCCAGGCTACTGAAGCTTAATAAATAATTTTACATAAAAAGACAAACAAAGCAAATAAAATCCTATAACTCAATATGGTGAACTGGAGAGCACATTGTATCCTAATCAAGAAACTTGGTTTTAAAAAACACCTCGCTATGGAACCTGTCAAGTTCCACTAACTCATCGGGGCTTCCGTTGGTCAAGATTTCAAATGAATGTCCAAAGATTTTGAGTTGAGACAGCAAAGTAATCACAAGAGTATTTCTCTCTACTCTAATACAAACACATGGAAATGGTTATATAAATGGAATATAAAACATTAAAAAAAAAATAGGTAGCATACTAAAGAGTTTGGGACCCAATTCCAATGTGTATGTGTATGTGAGATGGGGGGGGATCCATCCAATGTGTATGTGTGTGCAAGATTTCTATATATAGAAATATATAGATTTCTATATATCACCAAGCAATTCTTGGGATACCAGCTAGCTGGGTATCCTACAGTTCAAATCAACTCTGATACTGTTTACCAGAAGATAGAGTCACCCACAGGGTAAGGACTGAGTCCCAGAAAACTGTCCCCACTCCATTTCAGACACCAATCACAAGTCCAGATCATCATTGATACTTCTGACTAAGCTGCTATAAATTAGAGGTTCTGGTGACTCTCCCCAACCCCTCCAGTTCAATTAATTTCCTAGAGTGATTCACAGAACTCAGGAAACCAGTTTACTTACTTGATTACCAATTTGGTATAAAAGGATGTAACTTCAGGGGTGCCTGTGTAGCTCAGTCGTTTAAGCATCTGACTCTTGATTTCAGCTCATGTCATGATCTTATGGCTCATGAGTTTGAGCCCCACATTGGGCTCAGCACTGACAGCATGGAGCCTGCTTGGGATTCTCTCTCTCCCTCTCTCTGCCTCTTCCCTGCTTGCACTCTCTTTCTCAAAATAAATAAACTTAAAAAAAAAAAAAAAGGCTATAACTCAGGAATAGCCAGATGGAAAAAAAGCACGGGGCAAGGTGTGGGGAAAAGAGACAGAGGTTCCAGGCCCTTTCCTGGTGCATCATTGTCCCTGAATCTTGTGTTCACCAAGCTGGGACGGCTTCTGGGTTTGAGGCTTCCTTACATAGGCACAATGACTAAATCATGGCGACTGGCTATTGATCCAAACTCCAGCCCCTCTCCCCTCTCTGGGGTGAGAGGAGGACTCAAAGTTCTAACCCTCTAATCATATGGTTGGCTCCACTGGCAACCAGCTCTCCTCCTTAGGTGCTGTCCAAAAGTCACCTCGTTAACATAACAAAAGATACCTTTTAGCTCTCATCACATAGGAAATTCCAAGGGTTTTAGAAAGTGTGTCAGAAACAGGAGAGAAAAACCAAATACACACATTTCTTATTATATACCACAAAATCACACATACTCAAAAACAAAAAGAAAAATCTGTTTTTAAAAGAAAAAGCAGCAAATGTGTGGAAAGTTGAAGTCATGGGGTTTGTGGAAACTAGGTCCTGTCAGAGTTCCTTTGGCAAAGGGGGCCATGTGAACGCTGCATCGTGGTGGACCAGATTTTCTGAATTAGGCAAGGGGCTGGGACAATACCACCAACCAGGAAGCTGGGGCTGAAATAGCTGTGTCTGACCCCCCCAGCTATGGCTAGGAATGTCCCACTTGTAGAGAGACCCCCAGACTGGAACTGGAGTCTCTGTCTGCCTTAAGAGCCACTCCACCACAGGGCTCAACTCTTACAGGACCCGAGGACCCAAGGCTGCTCAGTTCCCAGGTAGCCTTAACGTTCATCTCACTCTCGAGGTGAGCCCCAGTGATCTGGCTGTTAACTAGGCCTGAGGTCTTCAGATTTCTTTGTCTATATATTCCCCCTCCTGCCCCCACTCCCTCCACCCCTGCCCCATTATTTGAGCTCTAATGTCTGTTTGTCTGATTGCTTACAAATTATACACACAAGCGACATTCATTCATTATAAAATATACAGAGAAGTAATTTTTTAAAATAATGAAAAAAATGTAGTGAAACATACTTCAATGTTTTCTACTAATTACGATAGTCCCATTCCATCATGAACTGATATCAGCTGTTACTACTTGAGGCTGTCATGGATGACAAAGGGTATAAATCTATACTTCCAAAAGCGTTCTTGATAGTGTTTAGTATTTCTGGCAGGCTTCTTTGCAGATCTGATTACATTATCACTGTTTTTACTTTGTAATACGGTTGAAGGAAATAGGGAAAATGTCAGCTGTGCTGTTTTCTTGTTCTTCGCTTCAGTTTGCACTATTAATATCCTATTCAATTTGTAATTTTTTTGGCAGGCATCCTTCGAAGCCAAATGTCCAAACTATTAGCTGGCAACACACAAGCTGCATTAGGTTGCAATACACTGAGAGCCAGGAGGGGAGCCAGGAGGGGAGCGGTGTAAGGGTCACCCATTTTCCAGCTTTCCCTCAGGATAACTCCAGCTCTGTTTGAACTGTGGCCATTTTACATATGGACTAAGTGAGGGCATCGGTGTCATAAGATATATTAAGTGTGGATAAATCTAAATTTTTGATGCGCAGGATAAATATGAATAGCTTTGGAAGTTCTGTCCCCTCTTCTTTAGAGACCAGTAAGTTGTATTTTTCATTTGCTAACTCAAGTAAATGATTATTGTAGATTCTAGCAAGGGTATGAACAGTCATTGAAAGGGGCATTTATTTCACCTTTAACTAAGGCCTCTCTGTCTCTAACATATGCCATTTCCATATGCCAATCTCAGTCAGATATCTTGTCCAGTAGCTGACAGAGGTTTAAGAGAATTCAATTTTATCTCAGCAGAGGGCGTCCCTTCCTTCCAGGAATGTGACAAGCCCTTAGCAACAAGAGGCTATCTTAAGACCTGGGACCTAAGAAAAGAGGTCATGAGAGCAATCGCTATGTCTATAAGGACTGAATGAAGCTCATTCTTTATCCAACCTAATATCCTCATTTCCTGAGAGGACTCAGGTCCTGAGAACTGCTCGGGATTCCATGGTTAGCTAATGACTAAGCCAGCACCTGAATTCAGGACCCCCACCCTCAGCCCAGAGCACTCTCATATTCCTCACAGCCCTCTCACATGCACTTGTTAAGCAATAGTAACCCTGGTCCATTTCCATATGATGTAATTACTGACACATCTGGATCTTAATCTATCATCTTATTTCAAGATTTCTATACATCCTACATCTTCAATAATCCTTTTACTTCTGTTTTCTGACTCCCTTTCGAATGACTAAGATTTGTTTATCATTAGTTTTCCCCTTTACTATTTTGGAAGATTTACACTAATTATCTCTTCTTTTAGTGGTTAGCTTAAAAACTTTTTGTGTTGCTATTTATTATATTTTTAACCTTGCATTGTTAAACTAATTCAAATTTTTCCTGTGTCTCAGACTTTCCATCTGGATCATTTTACTTTATCCTGAAATAGATCTTTTAGAATTTACCAAATTCTCTCATTTAAAAAAATTCTTTATTAATATTTGTTACTGATAGAATATATGTGTATATATATGTATATACATATATATGCACACACACATATATACATATATATCAGTATATGTATCAATATATAATTCTAGTCCATATATCTATGTATATTTATGTGTATATGGAAAAGAATTCTCAGCAGGCAATTATTTTCTTTCAGCATGTTAAAAATATCATTTACTCTCTTCTGACTTCATTAAAAAAATTTTTTTTTAAATATCTTTATTTTTGAGAGAGAGAGGATCTGAAGCAGTCTCTGAACTGTCAGCAGAGAGGCCCATGCGGGGCTTGAACCCATCAACTGTGAGATCATGACCTGAGCCAAAGAAGGATGCTTAACCAACTCAGCCACCCAGGCATCCCCTGACTTCCATTATTGATTTTAGAAGTGAGCTGTCAATTTATGTTTTTGAAGGCAATACATCCTTTTCCCTATGGCTGCTTCTAATGTATGGTATAGAGACAGTTCAGGGTTTTTTGGTTATCTATGTTTTTACTATAATGTGTCTGGAAGTGCTGTGTAAATATACTGTGTAGAATCTATTAGGCTTCTTGAATTTATGGAAAGATGTCTTTCATGAATTCTGAATATTCTCAACTATTATATCTTAAATCATTACCTTTCACTCTCTCTCTTCTTCAAACACAGCCTTCAAACAAGAGTTTATTTCTCTCTTCTTTAAACACAGCAAGGTGGTTTTATAGTTTATAGCTAATAATTCCAACAGACATTATCTCCAGTGCTTAAGGGCCTATTTGAGTTGTCTTTCTGCTGGTTCTTGCTCAATGTGTTTTATTTTCCCATAAAATTTTTGACAGTGTGTTGGACACTGTATTTTATTTTTTTAATTTTTTAATGAATATAATTTATTGTCAAATTGGCTTACATACAACACCCAGTAATCATCCCAATAAATGCCGTCCTCAATGCCCATCACCCATTTTCCCCTCTCTCCGCCCCCACCCACCCTCAGTGTGTTCTCTGTATTTAAGAATCTCTTATGGTTTGCCTCTCTCCCTCTCTTTAACTATTTTTCCCCCTTCTCTTCCCCTATGGTCTTCTGTTAAGTTTCTCAAGATCCACATATAAGTGAAAACGTATGATATCTATCCTTCTCTGACTGACTTATTTCATTCAGCATAATACCTTCCAGTTCCACCCACATTGCTGCAAATGGCAGGATTTCATTCTTTCTCATTGCCAAGTAGTATTCCATTGTATATATAGACCACATCTTCTTTATCCATTTATCAGTTAAGGACATTTAGGCTTTTTCCATAATTTAGCTATTGCTGAAAGCACTGCCATAAACATTGGGGTACATGTGCCCCTATGCATCAGCACTCCTGTATCCCCTGGGTAAATTCCTAGCAGTGCTATTGCTGGGTCATAGGGTAGTTCTATTTTTAATTTTTTGAGGAACCTCCACACTGTTGTCCAGAGCGGCTGCAGCAGTTTGCATTCCCACCAACAGTGGACACTGTATTTTAAAAACTATTTGTAAGAATAATTTGAAGTTCAACACAATAGTATCTCCTTCCAAAAAGGATTTTACTTTGCCAGACACCTGAGGTGCTATCAGTCTAGATCCAACTCAAACTAAGCTCAAGGCTTGAGACTTCCTAGACAACCCAAATGGCATAAAGGCAGAAGGAAACTGTTTGCAGGGAGAGGTTTACTCAGGATTCACCTTACCTGAAGCTGTAACTCTTTGGGATCTCAGTTTGAAGAGAAGGTAGTTTACTAGACTCCCCACCTCTGGTAGGTTGCCGGTCTTTCCTTTTGCCTCCAACCCTAGGAATTTGTCAGAAGTTTGGTTTGGTTTTGCAGCTGTTTCTTTAGGACTGGCAACTGCCTAGCAGCCAAAGTCAGATTTGAATATCAGCCTATTCTCTGGGTTGTCCTCTTCTAGATTTTGCCTTTTAAACTCCTCACTACCTTGTTGACATTTTGATGCTTTTAAGAAGGTGTTTTTCATTTTCATCTAATTCTTTAGGTTTTTTTTAGTGGGAGGGTTGTTCGAAATTTCCCAGTCATCAGTTACTGGGAGTAGCAGATAGAATTTATCTAGTCATCAGAAGAAAGCAAATTTTTCATAGTCTCTTATTTCTACTTTATGTTTATCAGTTTGTCAGTTCCTATAAAGTACTTTGCATATGCCAAGAATGTAAGTTATCCTATAGAACCAAAATTACTATGTAGCACTCATCAAAGCCCTTCAAAGAACCCATCGTGTATGATGTGAAATAGTTCATAAGACATTTTAAAGTCCTGACTACTTCTGGCCCTTGGACTTTAAAATGATAAACTTGTGCTCCCACCAACTTGCAAAAATATAATGGAGGATCCAGCGATCATACATGACATACATACATAACATATCCTATGGTGGGCACTTGCTCTTGCCACTGAATAATAGCTTCTACCCCTTCCATTGCTTCCTTCAGATGTTTTCTCTATACTTACCTTCTCACACCATCCCTAAACATCCTATTTGAAATTTTAAACTCTGTCTCTTTCCCACACTTCTTCATCTCCCTGTTTCTTTCTTTTCTCCATCTTCCTCCACCATTTTATATATTATATATTATATATCTTGGCTCTATTTGTGGCTGCCTTTCAAATCTTGACACATTTGTTTAGCCTCTCAATTCCTTGGTTTCTCTAGATATAAAACAGGACTAAGAAAAGTATCCCACCATTCTTCATATAGTTGTTTCACAGATAAGTGTGGTAAAAGATCAGGAAGAGATTCTAAAAAAATGATTTTTTAAAAAAGAACCAAATAAAAATTCTAGAACTGAAAATTACAACACTGAAAAGAATTTCCTGGTTGGGCTTAAGAGTAAAATAGAGAACAGAACAAAAATCAGTGGACTTTAAAATAGTTCAAAAAATAGTAGAAATGAAGAACAGAGAGAAGAGAGATTGAAAAAAATGAGTAAATCTTCAGAGACCTGTGGACATTATCAAAAGGTCTAATATATGTGCAATTGGAGTCAACAAAGCAGAAGAGAGTTAAAAAAGGGGAAGCAAAGAGTATTTAAAAAAATAATAGATGGAAATCTCCAAATTAGGAGAAGGACTTAAATTTACAGATTTAGAAAGGGCAGCAAACCCACACAGCATAGATTTAAGTGTGTGCGCACACACACACACACTCAGGGATATCAGTGTCAAACTGCTGAAAATGAAATTTGAAGAGAAAAAGTCTTTTTTTTTTTTAATTTTTTTTTCAACGTTTATTTATTTTTGGGACAGAGAGAGACAGAGCATGAACGGGGAGGGGCAGAGAGAGAGGGAAACACAGAATCAGAAACAGGCTCCAGGCTCTGAGCCATCAGCCCAGAGCCTGACGTGGGGCTCGAACTCCCGGACCGCGAGATCATGACCTGGCTGAAGTCGGGCGCTTAACCGACTGTGCCACCCAGGCGCCCCTGAAGAGAAAAAGTCTTGAAAGAACCAAAGGACTTTTACAAACTGATTCCACACCAAGTAAAATACTGCAACCAAGGTTTGGTGAGCTTGAAGTACTGGAGAAAATTCTTCACTGGAGGAGAAATTGCTGCTTTTCACTACATGGTACATCAAGTGTGTCAGGAGCTCACTAACAATGAGTGTCAAACAAAGTAGAGGTGGGTGCCTGGAGATGATATTAACAGCCCTTTATTTCCCTTTTGGTTTGGGGGGAAACAGGATGCCATGGGCTCTCTGAAGCCAGAAACAAATAACTCGAAAATCAGGGAAAGAGAGAAGTGAGATCCTCATGGTAAACTTGAGAATGGCCTGACCAGAAAGTCTAGTGCTTCTTGGAGCCAGGGGAATTTCTGAAGTGGAATTAGAGGAAAGAAATTTGGGGGGAATGGGGAAGCCCCAGAAGATTTTGATTATTTGCCAGCATTTGTTTCTTCAGTGTTATTTTCTTCCTTTCTCTCACACTGTAGTCTAACCCTTCTCAGCGTGGCTAGGTCTCATGAGCAAGTGCTTTGAAAAGTAAGAGGGCAGATTATTCTTTCCCTTCCCTTTCATGAATAAATCACAGAATTCTAAGCAGCTGTAGAGAGATCAGTTTTCCAGAGAGGGGTTATCACCTCGTTTTGGCAGATGCAGCCTCTTTAGTTCATGGAGGGAGATTTTAATGGTTGAAAACAAATAAATAAAACTCCCAAATGTAAACCCAAAGTTTGCTGCTTCTAATTATATTTTCCATGCTAGACTGGAAATAAGGTTATAGTTTGTTTGTGATGTAAACCTCTTTTCCTCTTTTTGTTTTCCCTTCCCTGCCCACCCACCTGCCATCCTCCACCATCTTTATGCTTCAGGATCAATAATGTTGAGGGAAGGGAGGAGTAGTGCAGGGTAAGCAATGGCTGAAGGTTGGCTGCCTGACTGGAGGCAAGGGCCCAGCGTCAGGTCCCAGAGCTGCACACCGATGGGAAAGGTGCAACCTCACAGCATCGCGGCAAGTCCTCCAGGCCTGTCTGCAGCTCTTCCTGTAAGCGGAGGCCTTTTCCTGTGTTTGAACTCACCACCAATGGCTGTCTTACCAAAGGTAAACAGCAGCAGTCTAAGCAAACTACCCTTTTTCCAAAAGAAAGCTTTTAACTTTTCTTTTGGAGGAGGCAGAAGGGGGTTGTTTGAGGACTGGGTGGAAGAGGACAGGGAGGAGGTGAGACCAGAGGAAACACAAGTGACCCCAAGCCCTGCCCTGTGTGTTTTTCCTTTCTTTCTTTCTTTTTTTTCTTTTCACCTCCCTCATTATTTTTGGCTGGCTCCTTTGTGCAAGCTGCCTTCTATTCACTGACAGCTGCTTTGAACATCAGGCGTATCAGGTCATCTGCCAAGCTGTGCGCCTCTGGTCACATCACCCTGAGGCCTCCGGTTTGTCAGCTTCAAAGCACTTCACAAGTGGTGACTTGCCTCCTTCAGGGTGAGTGTTAAAAGAAGGGGAAGCCTGGAAAAACTCATGACACCTCTGGAATGAAGGCTAGAAGCTTCTATCATTTGAGAGAAGAAGAAATCAGGACCAAAGAAGAGACGTGAAGCCTACTGCCAGGCCTTGTGGCCAGTAAGTGGAAAGATGGGGAGCCAGGTCTCCTCATGTTTAGTCCCAGGGGGTTCTTCCTGGTCCTTGCATTTAAAACCATGTTTCTCACGGAGTCTTGGCGTCCTCAAAGATGTCTGAGCAATGATGGCATTTGAGAGGGGATGGGGGAAGGAAGGGCTAAGAAGAATGCCTAATGGATGGTATGCTACTCTCCCCTCTAATGGACCTTCTTCTCTTTGGTCTCATTCATTCATTCATTCATTCATTCATTCAACAAATGTCTATTGAGCAATTTCCACATGCCAGGTAACTTCTAGACACTAGAGATACAACAATGAATCAGCAAAGTCTGGGTTCCCATGAACTTAATAATCTGTCGTCTGTACTAGTTTCTAAGGAAGATTATGTTTTTGATAAAATGGTTCTGTTAGTTCGTTTCTCCTTTTAAAAAATAAAGGATTTCCCATATCTAGCTTTAGAAGCATTAACTGATATTTACCAAGCACTCACAACACTAAGTGCAGATTTTGCCACTACACACAACAAATTAGTTGCTCATCTTCCAACCCCTGGCAATTTGAAACCTATCAAAAAAAGACACCTAAAAAGAAAACTTGCCCCACTCACTGACAAATGTAGGAGAGAAATACACAAACAAATAAATGATACAGATGGTTAGCTGAACTCTCATAGTCTGTTACACCCATAGCAGGGGTCACTAGTACATTCTCTGCTCAGGTATCCCAGGAAGAATGCAGTAAGTATGTGAATACTTTAAAAACTGATCCCCTTTGTTTGGTGGTGGGGTGGGAGTGGTTGGAGCAGTTAATAGCTTTGTGGAGTTTCAGAGTCAAACTGCAATTCCCACCAGTAGCTATTCTCACCTGGGATTTTTGCTTTGGAAATTTCAGGTCAAAAGTAAACTAGCAGCCTCTCTGGTGCTAATGTATTAATTATCTTTCAGGGTGTAACAAATTTCCCCCAAACCTAGGGGCTTAAAAACCTTTATTACCTCATGCATTCTATGGGTCAGGCATTCATGAAGAGTTTAGCTGGGTGATTTGGCTCAGGAGCTCTCATGAGACTGCCTTTGGAATGTGGCATCTGAAGGCTTGACTGGACTGGATGGTCCACCGCCAAAATGGTACGCTCACAGGGCTGTTAGAGGAGGCCTCAGTTTCTCTTCATGTGGCTCTTTCCAAAGGTTACTTAAGCATCCTAATGATATGGCAGTTGGACTGCTTCCCTCAGAGGAAGCAATCTGAGAGAGAGTGAGGAGAGCTCAGAGCCTCTTATGACCAGTCTCTCCTGTCCCTCCCTTCCCAGCACATCTGCCTTATTCTATTTTTAGAAACAAATCACTAAGTCTAAGTGATTAGATCTCAAAGGAGGGAAAAATTAGTTCCCATCTTCTCTTAAAGAGAGGAATATCAAAGGCTTTATAGACATATTTTAACTGACATCATTTAAAACCATCAAATTTAGGTTCCTTTTGCATATAAAATTTAATTTTTCTTGCAGAATCTTAAATCACATTTTACGTGATTTTATATATATTTTAAAAGCAAAACCACCATACCATTATCAATCCCCTTGAATTAATAACTCCTTAATATCTTTTAAAAGCAATGTTTTCAATTTTAAAATCTTAAAATCAAGAGATTCTACATCAAAATTCAGATTTCTTATTTTTTATGATTTTTATTATTTTTTTTATAATCCAGTTACATTAGGCCTATGTTCTCACATGGCCACAAACTACCTTAGATGGGACACAGACCCTTTGACTTGCCATGCTCCCCACTATACCCTCTTGTATTATGCATGGGGCACTGATCTGTGTTACCTGCTTGGTTAATTTAATATTTGGGTTTACCGATGATCTAGGTCCAAGGAGGCTGAAAGCTGTAGCAATGGGGTTGAGGAAGAGAAAAGCCTGACCACACTGCGTGAGCTGGATCCCAGAAGATCAGGAAATGAGACAGGTTGTAGGTTTTCTTAGAGTAGCAGCAACCTTGGATCTCACCCATGTAGGGCTGTAGAGATGACAAGGGTCACCCGAGATCTGAGCTTTAGTTAATATGGTCTTGGAAGATTTGGTGGACATTTCTGTACAGAACTTGGCACAGAGCACCTAGAGCCATGAGTGGAATCAGCCACCGCTGAGGGGACCATGAACCAGCCAACATACATCAAGTCTCAGTGCTGTTCCTATGACTGTTAAAGTTACAGTCTAAGGTGGGGCCTGAGAGCCATGAAAAGTGATGATACAGAATTGCTAGCCAGCATTATCAAAGAGAGGGCACTCTCATCATATTTAATTTATAAATGTAAAGTTATTTCTTGTCTCTTGCATGCCACAGCAATATACAATCTTAGGATGTTTGGAGAGAGCTTATTAAGTGGAGAAAAAGGTCTTTGTGACCACTTTGGAGGAAGACCAAAATATGAGCTCTACTGGATTGTGGAAATGAATACTGGAGGAGAATGCTTGCCCACCTCTAGCAAGATAATGAATTTGCAGGTGTTTGTTTGTTTGTTTTTCTTAACACAACGATTGCCATTCTGTAAATTAACAATACCCATTTGGGGGCACTTGGGTGGCTGAGTTGGTTAAATGTCCAACTCTTTATTTTGGCTCAAGTCATGACCTCAGGGTCGTGGGATCAAGCTCCACGATGGGCTCTGTGCTGAGCATGGATGCCTGCTTAAGATTCTCTCTCTCTTTCTTTCTTCCTTTCCCCTGCACACGTGCATGCTCTCTCTCTCTCTAAAATTAAATAAAATGTTTTTAAAAATGCCCATTTGCTTGTATCAGATATTCAGAGCTTGGAATGCGTGTTCCCATATAAAGCACGTGTTCCTTGGTGATTAATTCCACAGGCCAGTTCTTAAGACCCATAATACGCTGGAATTGAAACACAATGCTATGAATCTACCACATACAACAGACTTTCCTTAGAAAATTCCAGCCTGGATTCCAACGTGGAATATCTAGAGCACATTTCCCCCAACTGTAGTAGTTCAAACACGGAACTGCACTCCATCCCTCAAACTGACCACTCTTGGGCCAGGTCTGAGGATGCCACTGGTTTTCAATGACAGCACTGGTTATATCCTAGAGGAAGAGGAACTCTGTTGAGTAAATGTTAAGAAATTTAGGCATGGGGTGGGTGCCTGGGTGGCTCAGTGGGTTGAGCTTCCGATTCTTTATTTCGGCTGAGGTCATGATCCCAGGGTCATGGGATTGAGCCCCGTGTCGGACTTCACCCTGAACATGAAGCGTGCTTAGGATTCTCTGTCTGTCTGTCTCTCTCTCAAATTAAAAAAAAAAAAATCAGGCACATGGATACACCTTAGGACAGTGACAGCAAGACAAGCAGACCAGGAGGCTGCAGTGGAGCAGGGCAGGTAAATAGTCAGCTTCGGAGGCTCTAGATATTGAGGATGAGGGGTGGGGACATTGTAGAAGGTGCTGCCATTCAAAGGTATGTATCTTTCATGAGTCAGCTGTTTTTATGCCAGGCACTATCAATATTCATTTTCCAACACATTCTTTTCACACAATGTATCAGGATAACTCTCAAATGTTATCATCCCATGACCTCTCTAGGCATTAAGATGTCCACTGCATCTCCAGATAAACTCTTAATGGCATGATCAGGTTTAGACTAGAATTTACAAGTGTTCATCTGCTTTCACTCTTGCCCCTCTAAAATCCACTCTTTGCACTGTGATCAAACTAGGATTTCTGAATCCAAATCTGAGTATGTCCTTCCTCTGTGTAAAATCTTCAATGATTTCCCACCCATCTTAGCATCAAGTTCAGAATCAGACCTACCAGGCTTCTCTTTGCATAAGCTGCCATCTCCCCATCTTTGCCTGGCACATGCCTGCTCAATCTTCATGTCTCAATTTTTTTTAAATATTTTTTTGTCATTTTCTTAGGAGGACCTTCCTTGACCTTTTGTCCAGATTTAGTACCTGATTTTAAGCTCTCCTAACTCCTGTATTTCCTCTTCAGAGAACTGACTACAACTGTATTTACATATTCAGGTGCCATTGGTTCAATTTGTTTGATATGTCTCTCCTCTACCAGGCAGCAATATCAAGAAGCCCATTAACCACACCTAGCACAGAGCTTACTGGTTCATAAGACATGCTCACAAAATGACTTGAGAAGGAGGTTCTGTGCCCTGCATTGTTACCTTTTATGTTATAAAACATGTTATTCTCCAATTTGAAGGACCATTCATTGAGTTGTTACTATGTGCCAGGGAGTGTTTGTTTAGAAGGCAGGGCAAGTTAGCTTTGTGGTAAAAAGAATAAGGATTCTAGGCCAGAATTCCCTCGGTTTGAAATCTTACTAATTATGTGATATTGGGGGAGTAGACTTCTCCATGTCTCAGTTTTCCTCATCTATAAAAAAAAGAAGAGGGACAGGACAATAATAGCACCATTAAGTTATGACATGTAGTATGTTTAAAAGGGTGTCTGGTACATGGTAAATATGTGAAAGACCTGAGCTATTCTTCTTTACCCCTAATACTATGAAAACTAGGAATAATGTTATTATATCCTCTTGTCAAATTGAGGAAAATAGAAGCATAAAAAGACTGTGTTTAATAACTTGTTTAAGTAAATATTTCGTTATTATTTTTGCATGCTAAGAAAAAACTAAAAAGGAAGAAATGAATATTCTCACATTTTGAGAGTTGAGACTTGGAGGATATGGGACTTGGCGAAGACAAAGGGAATAAATCAAAGGAACCAAGGAAGTTTGAAAGCAATTTCAGGGGGTGCCTGGATGGCTCAGTTGGTCTGACTCTCGATCTCTGCTCAGGTCATGATCTCATGGGAATGTGGGTTCAAGCCCTGCATTGGGCTCTGCGCTGACAGTGTACAGCCTGCTTGGGATTATCTCTCTCCCTCTCTCTGGTCCTCCCCCCTGCATGTTCTTTCTCTCTCAAAATAAATAAATAAACTGAAAAAAAAAAAGAGAGAGAGAGAGAGACAGAAGAAAGCAATTTAGGCCCAGGACTCGGCCCTGTCTTCTGCACATTAATAGGATGAAATTTAGCATGTCCAGGACAAGCTCAGAGTGGGGAGAACAAATCCACTTTCCACAGAATGTTGATGGGAGAGGGGAAGTCGATGGAGTCTGACTCAGAGTAGCATCTCCAGGCTCCAGGAGGAAGTCAGCTCTGTGGCTCCCAAGTCCTTCCAAAGCTGTTCAGGAACGCTGCCAGTGTCTCCAATGGTATCACATCCTCAAACTGAATCTATTTGAGTTAAAAAAAAAATCTATGCCATGCATCCCATGGGAGAGGAAGCAAATGCCAAACAAACAAATAACCCAAGCAAAAAGGTTGTGAATCACTGGTGGATAATCATCCTGGAGAGAGGTGATTCTTATATCAGACTTTTTAAAAGACATCTGGCAGGGACAGGAAGTCCTGGCAGCCCATTTGTAATGGTGCCGAACTAGAAACAACCCACACATCCATCTTCAGTAGAGTGGATATATAAATTGTGGTATTGTCACAGAGTGAAATACTCTCTAGAAAGAGAATGAAACATACCTACACTCTACAATAGGGCTGAATCTCAGGAATATTGAGGCAAAGAAACTCAAAACAAAAAACACAGTATGGTATCATCTGTTATGTAAATTCAAAACGCAGTAATTCACATCTGCATCAGGTGTGATATGTCAGAGCCACGTGACGCCTGAGAGGAGGTAGTGGCTGGAGTGCCATGGGGTGGGGGCAGGTCTTCTGTTTCTGTCACTCAGATATGTTCATGTTGGAAGTTCACTGACACGTACACTTATTTTTGGTGTGCTGTCCTGACCCTATGTTATATTTCAGTCCACCCTTCATTTCCTCACCCTCTGTGATTGGGGTTAAGTTAGTCCTGCGGTGAACAGATAGCCCTAGAGTTTGGGATAATCAGAAGCTGGAGAAGTACCAAATAGGATGCTTCAGAAGTGGGAAGCCATTTTGAGTAGACCTCATATTTCTGTACTGCTAGTTCTGACTTCTGAGTCACTGCTTTGGCCTCACCAAATTTCATATCTTGGTTTTTTTCCTTGTCCTCCGATCCAGTCACAGGCTCTTACAGTCCTCTTTCTACTCAAATGATCTCTATGATATCCAGAGCAACATGGGGCTTACCTGAGAGGTGAGTGACCAGACCATATTCCATTTCTGCACATGTGTTTCCTCAGTCGTTTCTAGTACAAACATCCACTCCCTTCACTTTTAGTCAAAATCTGAAGGAGCCGTGAGACAGCGGGGCAGTAAGCTTCACCAGCTTGAGTGACCTGATTAGAAATCTCTCCTGTGAAACCTAGTGGGAGGGGCTCAGGAATTTCAGCTTCTAGACGCCCGGTGGGTGATTTTCCAAGGGCCACAGGGTGACTTTCCGCGGGCTGGGCAGAGCAGGGAAGGAGGGGGACGTCTTTCCTAGGAGGCTCACAGGCAGGGTTACGACGAGGTACACGAATGGAACGGCGTGCCGCAGGCAGGGCTGAGAATTCTCTTTCGAAAACTGTGGCCGATGTATTACGAAGGCGTGAGCCGCTTCCCAGTGTCTTGAAAACGTTAGAAATCGCCTTCCAGTCTGTCCAGAGGTGACGTCGCCAGACCCCGACTGGATGCCGCCCCGTCACATCAAAGCTGCGCAGCGGTGTGGATGGCACGGGCCCCCGTCCAGTCCGGCCTGTCTTTGGGCGGGTCAGCCGGCTTGGAGCAAACAACAGGCCTCAACGTGACAGTTCCCACATTCTGTGCACTGGAAAGGGAAATCCTCTGGACTCTGACTGGGCTCCTGGGGCTCAGCCCTGGCCTCGCCTGAGGCTGCAGGAGGAACAACAATACGCAAAGGGTGCCTGTAGCTCTCACGATTCTTCAATTCCAGTCTTCGGGTGAGCAGACACTTGCTCCTTCCTGCAAAATTCTGTAACCTGAGCGTCCTTGTTCCTTCACGGCCCCTCACTCCCTCTGCTGACTGATGCCACAGACACCCAGCCCAGCCTCTCCCTACTTCTCCTCACTCCCACCTACTTCCACTTTCTACTGACCATCTCAGCAGAGGGCTCCCTCGGCCTCACGATCACTCACAGGTTGGCACCCAGGAGAGCTACTCCATTCCCTCGCGCTCTTCTTTTGTTCTCCTAGATTTTCATTGTGAGCTTCCTTCCCATTTCTACAAAGGCAGGGTACAGAGGAAGGCCAGCAGGGGGCAAAGGGCACTAGAGCTGACTCAGGAGACAGATGAGCCTGTTAGCTTTTGCCACTGATGTGTGTGGCCTTGGGCGAGTGGTACAACGGACGCCTCTCTGGGCGTGAGTCTTCTCATCTGTACGTGGGGCTGGGGGAACCCATGCCAGAAATCCTTAAGTTGTGCCAGAAGTGGTGCCACGGGGAACGCAAGGAACAACTCCATTCTGGCTCTTACCAACCTACTGAGTAACAGTCTCTCTATGTCCTCTTTGATATACACACACATATTCAGACAGATAGAGAGATACAGACAGACAGAAAGATAGAAAGATAGAAAGATAGATAGATACATAGATAAATACACAGAGAGATGATAGACGGGGGAAGAAAACTGTGGGGATAAAAGAGTAACCTTATTGACCACAGAACCGAATAAATGCCTTTCAAACAGACTGAATCAGAATCTCTCTTTCCCTGAATTCACTTTAATTGCTCCTTGGGATCAGGTATGACTCTCCACCCCACTTTTTTTTTCACAATTGAGTGAAAGAAGGAAGTACCTTAAAGTTGGTTTTTCTTCTGCTGCCACAAAGGTCCACATAACTGCTGGTTCCTGTTTGTGGTGAAAATGGTCTTAACCAGATGAATGGAGGGCACAAGATACACGGCACAATCAGAGCGCAACTACTCTAAACAGAGCTCATGCCACCCGTTGGACTGCCAAGCACCGTTAAAACTTGTTAAAGAACATTCCATGTTTTCTCTCCTTCTAGTCAGCCTCCCTGTCGCTTTTCAAAAACTGTGGCTGACTTCTCTAAGACTAGGCTGCTTCACAGTATTTTGAAAACAGAAATTGCCTTTCAGTTTTTCCAGAGATGACTAAATCCCACACGAGATAGTTATGTCCAACAGCAGTGTGGCAAGTTGCTTTTTTTTTTTTTTCTTTTTGAAAACATCAGCAAAGATGGAAGCTTTGACTTGGCCCACTGCATAAAGTTCGGTGACCAGTGCATAAATCGGCTGTTTGTTCCTGGAAGAACTCTAAGGCTCTAGAATCATGCTCAAAAATTGCAGCAACACTGGTGTTTCAAAGAGCCCAGGAAGAGCCAAACATCCTGGCTGACCGTCACCCTGCCCAGCCTCACAGGCTGGAGGATTGCCTCAGTTAGCACAACAGACCAAACGTTCCCTTGCTCAGAGGCAACATGACATGATTTGTTCCCTTTTGGCCGTGTCAGTTCTGCAAACAAGATACCAGAGGCTGCAAGCTCAGGAGAGCCTGCCTTTCTGGAACACCATTTGTTTGGACAGGACAGGCCAGTAAGGCTTTTCATCTCTTTAAAGCTCTTAGGGCAGAGAGCATATTTGAGGAATTCCTTTTTTCAAAGATTTTTTTTTTTTTTTTGCCCCTTCCAACATTTTGTTTAAGAGAAAATGAGATGTCTATCTTCTGTTTCCTTATTTTTTTTCAGGAAAGCAAAGGGTTGTTGACTTCCTCCCTCTCCCCTCCCTTCCTTCCTTCTTCCCGAAGGTACTCATCTGAGAAAAAGAGAACGAAGTATTGTTCCTGTTCTTTCTTAAGTCATTTGAAACATTGTCCCTGCGAGTTCTTTAAGTTCCCTGCAATCTGTACACAAGAGAAAGAGGGAGAGAGAGAGGGAGAGAGACAGAGAGCAAGGGATCAGGTAAAGCACTGGGGTTGCTGCAGCCATTCAGACTCAGGAGCTGGTAAGTTACCCATGCAATCATTTCTACTTCCATTTCAATGTCCCCGGGATGGATACTGACGTGGGCACCTTCAATGGAAAATACCTTGCTGGGTAGAATCCTTAATCAAATGGTATGACTGATGGATGACCCAGAATTTAAGCTTTTACTTATTTTCTTAAGAGAATACTGATGCTTTGCAGAGCTGAGGCTGGCAGAACGGGAAATAAAATTGCACTGGGGCTGAGGAGGACAGGGTGTTAAAAATGATTTTTGGCACAGATAACATGGCCGGGTTAACTAGGAGCCCTGGAGTGTGTGATGTGTCTCACTGGAGAATTCACTCCTTCTCAGTGCTGTATCCTGGGAACCTTAGGAGGGTGTCTGTTAACAACTATGGTTTGCTCTGGGACTTTTGTCACTCATTGTCTAGACTGAGGGTAGCCTTCTCTTGTTCTTTTTTTTATATTCAAGACCACCCCTCCCCCGCCCCCACCAAAGGAATGTTAACTTATAACTGTTATTCTGCATCACTGAGGCTGAAGGAAAATAGAAGAGAATGTCACTTTGAATTGTACTGTGTGGGGGAGTGCTTACATGTTCAGGTTCCACATGGGGACTGAATGTAAATTTTATTATCCACTGTTGATGGAAGATGTCATCTGCCACACAAAAGGCGGCAAAGATTTGGGGTCACAGAGCTTTAGTTTTGGACAACCACATGTGACTAGAATAGGAAGACTAAGATTGATCTCCTCTTACAGTACAAGTGAAAAACTAAGCTACAGACGCAGTTGAAAAATATTCACCCAGCACCTGGTTTTCCATAGCAAACTGGTCAAGCTTATGCAGACAACTCATTTTTGAAAGTCTAACTTGCCTCAATTAAATTTGTCAGAAAGGATAACATTACCAAAAACTCATGATGGCAAGCCATGAGGGAGCCAAGAGCACACTGGCAAAAGAGGCCAGCAAGGTCAATTGGAAAGACAACGTGTATTTACTCATATTAATCATTTAATTCAGAGAGGTGTTGAATGGGTGAAGGACAAAATCATGCAGAGTTTTTTAAAATACTAATTTCTATAAAATTTAGGGATTGAAGTAACCTTGGCTTGGAAGAGTGTGATAAAAGCAACTAGTTTCTCATTTATAAATTAATTTGGCCAGACCGTGTATTAACCATAATCAAGTAATTCATCTTTAGTCAAAACTGAGCCATCATCTTAACAAGAGGGAGAATAGAGGATACAACCAGGCTGTTGTGCAGGTTTTGTTCCATTAGTCAGACTTCTTTTTTCTTCTCCTTTTTTTAAGAGGCTTTCTTTAAGAGCACTATAAAGCGAGCAATTTAAGAGAGCTATGATCAGCGTCTGCTTGCTAGAGGATGCAAAATGGTTCTAAGAGCACTTGAACATGCTTTCCAGGCCCCTACCACCTACCCTAGCCACCCGTTTCATAGATCTTCAGGTCAAAAAGTAGGCAGGACTGACAGACTGGGGCATTTTGCATCTTTTTTGTCAGCCACTGTGACCCCTGTGGAAAACTTTTGGTTGCGATCTTGACTTGCTTCTTTCAGTTTCATTTTTTCTTGATAACGTATTTAATTTTGTGCTCAATTAAAACAACATCATAGAAAGCTCTGTAGTTTTGGTTACCGAATAAAAGCATCAGATGGAACATGGTGTGACAAAAAAAGTGACAGTAGAGTCACATGGACTAAAGACAAGTGAGGCAAAAGGTGGGCATGATGACATTGGTGCAAAAAACAGCCCCACTTCTAGCATGCGTCTTCACTGTGGCCCCCGAGATAAAGGATCTCAGGATGTGTTCTTTAAAAGAAAAATATATATTCATTATTTCCATTTAAGTTGTTAAGCCTTTGCCATGAGAATATGTGTTTGATGCTGGGGGGAAGAAATTCAGATCCCTAAAGAAAAAAGCCATTGAGTCATTTAGTCTAGTTGCTACCAATCTGTCTCCACTCAATTGCAAGGAGTGAGTTAGCCTGTGTGGAAACTTCCACTGTGTGATTCTTCTTTGGGGTCATCAGAGGCTCTTTTGTGATATCATTAGGGGAACTCCAGCGTGGAATGATCCAGAATTTGACACAAAGAAGATTTCGTTATTTGTGCCTGAACTGTGCCTATAATAAAATTACAAATTTGTCAAACAAATGTTAATTTATGTTAGGATGTGTCCTATAGGCCTTTGTGTTGGGATGTGAATCAAATTGGAGAAAGCAGAACATCAAAAGCATAGACTCTGTTGTCATACAAATTCGGGTTTGAATTCCAGCTCTGTCATTTACTGACCACAGGCCTTTAGGACAGCTTATTCACTTCTCTAAGCCTCAGTTTCCTCAAAGGTAAAACTGCACCCACATAATACAGTTGTGGGGATTAAATAAGATTATTTATGCAATGCATTAACCATGGCAATTGTTGACAATGCATGGCCAAGATTAGGAGTCAATCAATGTCAGTTGTAATTTTTTAAGTCAGGTACTAATACTTGAGGGTGCTGTATTTTTTTAATGCTGATAATAGAATACATCCTTTGTAATTTGTGTTATTATCTTTGATCAATACAATGCCGAAGGTCTATCAGAACAAAAGTATTCCTCATAGCTTTAGAGTTGGACACATATTTAGTGAAGGTATCCTGAACCCTAAGTTCTTGTAAAACAAAGGAAGGTAGAGTTTAATGCTTTGATGTTCATCTCCGCTAATGGCAGAAACACCAGATTTAGTCTCATTAAAATGCCAGCTGTGTTCAACAGAGCTCAATGCAGGGGAAAGGTTGCCTTGGAATAAAAGTTTTCAACCTAGAAGAATGTTCGAAAAGACTGCAATTATGCTGTAGATGTTTATTCTCCCTTTCACCTATTTCCCCCAGCTCTTGAGCTCTGGTCATTGGTGACTTTTTCCCTGGCCCTAGAGGGCTGGAGACATGTTTTTTTGGAGACCACTGTGGCAGTTTCACGATTCAGCTAGACAGAAAGGACTTGAAATGACACGTTCTCTCCCTACTGAGGGCAAAGCACACTCAGTGATCTCTCTCCCCAAACATTTTAGTAAAGAGCCACTTAGCTTCACACAGATAAAAAGAACACCACGATCACCAATAGTGTGTGTGTGGCTGGAGGTGGGGGTGGTGGGGTGGGAGGTGTGGTTCATTTAACTGCTATTTCGCTCACTCTAAACTTTAAAACCTACAGGCTGATTAGTTTGTCAATACTAATGATACTTTAACTTAGGTCTTGGTTAAACTTCCGCCTCCACTTTCCAGAAGAAAACATGCAACACAACAACAACCAGAAATCTATCACTAATAACGTAAAACTTTGAGGTTCTTTTGTTGGACTAAGAGGTTTTGATATAATATAGATTTGTTTGGAAAACTTAATCTTCGGAGAACAAATTGAAGTTGAGTTGCTCTACACTGTTGTGCAAAAGGTATCTTCTAATGTGGCTTAGTGTAGTGGAACAAGGAGTAGACTGGGAGTCACAACACGGTTGTTCTCTTCTGGTCTGACCTCTACCATTCTCTGTATGTGTGACGTGAAAGGTTTCTTTACTGGCTCAGACCTCAGTTTTCTCGTCTGCAAAATGATGAATTCTCACGGTGGTCTGTGTGTGTTCAGTGTATATCAGAATTCACCTGGGGGGTGGTTTCCACTCTTCTCCCCTGCTCGCTGCCCTGGATGATCTATTTGGTTCTGATACAGACGTTCTTTGATTCTCTGAAATGAATGGTAAGTGTCTTGCTTCGTTTTCCTCAGGATTGCACTGACATTAAATAAAAATGCATGCTTTAAGAACCATGCTTTTAAGCAGAATTCCTATTCAGCATTGGATATTCTTTCTAAAAATTAGTTTTGAATTTATCAGTTGTTATTCTAGAAGCCATACGTATTATAAAGTAAGAACTGTCAAGTAATCTGATGAGACTAACCAGGGTTCTATAACCATACATAAATCATAAACAGAGAAAAGAGCAATTACATAGGTGTATAAATATTACAATGCCACATGCGCAGCACTTTTTGCTTGATCCATTTCTACACTGTTTTCATCTTATAGTGAGTATGCGTTGTTCATTTAGTCAAAAAAAAAAGAAACCAGATACTAAATTTTTCTACTCAAGTTTAAAAAATTATTGCTAGATTTAATCTCATAAGCTTTTTATTATTTTTATACTTTTATAATGTATGCTTGCTGAGCCTATTTTAGACATTAGATCCTCATCCCTAAGTTAATGGTGACATGGAAAGGCAAAAGACAGATAATGGTGTGTGAAAAACCAGCACTGACAAGCCATGTTAAGTCTGCTTTAATTATAAGAAAAATCTGCAACTTATAGAAAAAGTTGTTCTTATTTCTACCTAAATCACTCAATTTTGTTCTCATGTTCAGAGAGCAGCAATGGACGCAGGTCTGCATCTGACAGGAACAGAGAGACAACAAACATGGCCTAACGATCACTGCTCTTTTGTGACCATTCAAATACTAAATACTTTTAGATAAAAACAAAGACATTTAGAGAAAAAGAGCAAGAACATGTCTTCATCAAGAGATATGTGTATGATACGAGTTCACTAGAAAGTAGGCACCATGAGGACAGGGACTTCATCTGTTCGCTGCTACGTGCCCAGAGCCTGGAATAGCACATGACATATAATAGATGTAAAATAAATATTTGTTGAATAGATAATATATAAGTGGGCTTTAGAGTGAAATATGCTATCTTTAGGGGTGCCTGGATGGCTCAGTCAGTTGAGTGTCTGACTCTTGATTTTAACTCAGGTCATGATCCCAGGGTCTACTGGGATCACTGCTCTGCAGTAAGCATAGAGCCTAAGATTCTCTCCCTCTCTCTCTCTTTCTGCCCCTCTCCCTTGTTCGTGTGCTCTCTAGAAAGAAAGAAAGAAAGAAAGAAAGAAAGAAAGAAAGAGAGAGAGAGAGAGAGAAAGAAAGAAAGAAAGAAAGAAAGAAAGAAAGAAAGAAAGAAAGAAAGTTGCTATCTTTATATAAAGCCAAATGCAACAGTTAATAAGAAAAAGTTAGTCAAACTTTTTTGGGGTCTAGACAATGCCAAACTGCCAGCTTGACATATTTATTCCCCACTTGAATTGACTGGAATTATGGCTCGTTCCACCATTATGTGCATGGGGCTACTACATGGATATTAATGTGTCATCTTGGCAAAGACCCCACCCACTTGCTCATGGGAGATAAACATTTATCAGATACACAAAAAAGACTCAGTTGCATTTTATTTTCCGTTTGTTTTCTGGGCAGATGATGGATTTGCAAATTGTTTTTGGAGGGAGGGAGAGAGGGGGAGACAGAGAGAAAGAGAGAGAGAGAGAGAGCAAGAGAGAGAGCGAGAGAGAGCATGAATTTGTTTTTCCTTGGCTACAAGAGCTGTGAGCCAGAATTCAGCCTTGTAGGAAATGCTCAGCACTGTCTGGTTTTTTATAGGCAGGGTTGTAAATTCAAGTAAAGGGATGCCACTTAGGCTGAGTTTACACAAACATGAAGGGGCGAAGCCAGGGAGGGAAATGTGATATCCTTGTGGAGCACAATACCCTTTCCTTTACATAATTGGGCAATGGAGACAATCAAATGAATAAATACTGGAATGAAGCAGTTTTGCACTTATTTGGCCAATATAAGGGGGTAAATATAAATACAGAATAACAACAAGGGGCCCGAGGGGTCTAAGGTTTCTGTTATTTGCAGAAACTGGAAAATGCACTCTCTGTTCACAGTAATAAAGCCAAGTACCACGGCACTCAAAGGCAAGTCTGACCCATCCTCCCATTTTCCAATAATAGGTTATGGCCTCGCTTGGCCATCTGTGACGGCCACTGATATCCAACAGGAGAATGAGCACCGCCAGAGCACCACCACCACCAGTGGCAGTGTTTGTGGAGGAGTGGGCCAGCTAAGGACTTAATACACATCATTTCACTTAATACTCTCTTGCTCCCATTTCAGAAATGGAAAAAAAAAAAAACAAACAACCACCTTGTTTAACCGATAAATTATAGAAAGGAAGTGATTTACTCAAGGCCACTAAACTGATGTTGGCTTGTTTTCAGCTTTCTCATTAAGTAGAAAGTGTTACCTGTAGCTAATAATATTTTTAAAAATTAAGTATTCCTTAAGGTAGTGTTCCTTAAATATAGTTTAAAAACCAACAACATGGCATCACCCGGGATGATGATTTTTCTTGTTGGAAAAGCAGAACCTTTAGCTTCATCCTAGACCTCCTGTGTCACAATCAGTATCTTGGGGCACCTGGGTGGCTCAGTCGGTTAAACGTCTGACTACTGATTTCGGCTCAGGTCAAGATCTCATGGTTTGTGAGACTGAGCCCCTCAATGGGCTCTGTGCTGACAGTGAGGAGCCTGCTTGGGATTCTCTCTCTCTCTCTCTCTCTCTCTCTCTCTCTCTCTCTCTCTCTCTCTCTCTCTCCCCCTCCTCCACTTGCACACACTCTCTCCCTCTCAAAATAAATAAACATTAAAAAAAAAAAAAAAGAATCAGTATCTTAACCTGATCTCCATGAGATGAAGGTACAAATTCAAGTTTGGGCAGCACTACCTTAGGGTTGTGACCTGTTGTATACAGAGTGATTTCAGAATGTAGGTTCCTGTTCCAAAGAGTTACAAAGCCATTTTTTAACTTTGACCTTATCCAAGACAACATAACTCCCTCTTGGAGAGCGGTTATAGTGGTTACTGGCTAAGTCTTGACTCTATTCAGCTCTGAGTAACATTAGGTATGATTTTTGTGGTCTCACCAAACAAGTTAACTCCACATCAAGGGGCCCTGATAATCTGAGAGAGGAAGGATCTGGGGTATTGTTTTTCAAGTGTATTCTGAGCACCAAACATCCGAATCACCTGGGGCAGATTCCCAGGACTTCTCCAGATCTAATGAATCTTGGGGAGGGGATGGGGGTCTGCCTATCCTACAAGCTACTAGCTTAGGGTAAGGAAGTCTCAGCAGGGGTAGTGACAAGTATTTTGGGGTACATTAGCCCCAAAAGACATTCAGCTTTCAGCAGCTTGAAAAAAAAATTAAAAGCAACCATGTAAGAGAGAATAACCTCAGGGTCCTTCCAGGAAGAAGAGCTTCTCTACCAGCTTCTTCCTTGGAATGCTGGACACTGGGAACAAGAAACTCTGCCACCTGCCTTGAGTCTGCCCCTGGGAGAAGGAAGGGGGCCTCAGTCTCCAGCATCACGGCCAAGGAGCAGATGCCAACACATACACCTCACTTTTCCCAGTTAGAAAACTCTGTGGAAAGAATCCTTAAAGTTTCCTTTGCACTCACTGTTCTGTCTTGGAACAGAAATCAAGAGGGGGCTATTGTTGGAGGGGTGGGGAAAGGAAGCAGGGCCGGAAGAGAGTGAGGGAGAGGACCGGAATAGCCTCTGGTTTGCTTCATCCAGGCCTCTGCCTGCTTGGAGATGGTGGTTTCTCCCCCTTAATCAAGGCCCTCTGGCCTTATTCCACAGGAAGAGCTGGGAGATGAAGAACTTCACGATTTCAACCCAGTTTTATTGAACACCCATTACAGTATGCCACCACTTTTTTCTTGCTGTTTTTCTAGGTCAGGCAGTTTTCTTCCCCACAGCATAGTGGATCCTCCCTCCCCCAACCCCCACCCTACAGGACTTTTTCAGTTAAAAAAGAAAAATAAAGAGAGATCTTCCATCATTATGCTGAAAAGAATTATAGATACATATATAAAAATAATTATATATATGAATATACGTATATGTGTACATATATACACACACGTATATATAAAACATATATATGTGTATATTATATACATATATACATATACACATATATATATAAAACACTTTTAAGGTGCTAAGGAGAACTGTACTTAGTCCATCAAGATGGGGTTCCTGAATTATTAGACACTGAACTTGTAGGGTGAAGAACATTTAAAAAAGTTCCACAGTTACTCATAGGTATATGCAGAATCCCTCCTCTTGCCAGGGTTTTTAGAGAGCTGGGTAAGGAGGGACTATTCCCAGCATCATCTTTCTTGACATTCAGGAGACATCCAGGAATGCAGCAAGCAAGTCGGCATCTCTTCCAACTTCATCCACAGTGTTCCTGTCACCCAGTCCCTCCTCAGCACAATGACCCATCTCTGGCTCGGTCCAGGTTCCCAGGGGTAGAGAGTTCTTATCTCCTGGCTGCAGCCTGGGCCCCAGGTCTGTACAGGATGTTGGAGAAGGAGTGGAGAGCCCAGTTTTGGGAAAAGAAGGTACAGCACAAGACCACATCATTCTGAAGAAAGCAATCCTATTTAGTGTGCCTTCACAACCTCTAAGTGCTCAGACATCCCATTCTTTACTATGACTTACACTGCCTCCTTTGTGCTCCTTCTGACCCTCCTAGGAGAGGAATTTTGTCATCACATATTTCATACATGAGGCCGGGGAGGACCCTGAATCATGAGCAAATCCCACCCCAGAATGATTAAGACATAAAGTGCTAGATTTATTTGTTCTTCAACCGATATGGATTTGGGGGGAGGAGGACTCAGTTTACTTAATAAAGGGCTATTTCTTCTGTTCATGGCACATGGACATTACACACATGTGTATAAACATACACATATGTACAGAGATACAGCCTATCCAAAAATCATTGGTTGTTCTAGAAGGAAACCATGGATTAGCACTGAATTATTTGACTCAAAAATGTAGTATCTGATTATTACTTGCCTATACTTCCAAAGAGACTTACTACCCTAATTATATATTCCTTTGGGATGCTAAAAAAGAGTTTGAATTTTGTTAGCTAGTAACACTAGGATAGAAGGTGAGAAAGGACTTAAGTGTTACTGCAAGCAATTCATAAAGTGCTTCATTTGCTGTGTTATTTTGAAAATATAAGTAACACAGGACAGAAGGAGTCAGAGAATACATAAATCAGATCAGTAAACCCAAATGCATATGGAAATTTAGTAGGTGACAAAAAAGCACTGCCTATCAGAGGGGAACGTTGGATTATATAATTAACTATGTTAGGGCCACTAGGTAGCTATTTAAGGGGGAAAAACTTATATCCCTACTTTATTTCTTAAGTTGAACTCCAGATAGATCAAAAACTTTAAATGTTATAAATAAGAACGTAAAAAATACAAAAAAATGAGAGATTCATTTTTGTTTCTAATCTCAGAGTAGGAAAAGTTTTCTGGTTTTATCCAGAAGACTTATTTATTATACATTATCACTTAAAATAAAAGGCTTCTATAGGGCCAAAACTCAATAAACAAGGTCAAAAGACAAACACAAAACTAGGGGAAATATACACAATGTTTATCACAAGGAACTTAATATGGTGAGAGAAGAGGCAAAGGACATAAACCACATTTCACGTAAAATGAGATATACTTGACCCTAAAATTTGTAAAGAATAAAAGATACTCATCCTACTTCATAATAAGAAAATACAAATTAAAACTACCACATACTATTTTTTTTACCTACTTAATGAAATAAAAGATGAAACATTTGTTAGCATATTTGTTTCTGGGGATCTGGAGAGTACGCTCATACAGCTGGTGTGATAGTGAATGATCAAAACCTACTACAGAGAGCAATCTGTAAATGTCTATCAAAATGTACAATTGACTTCTCTTGGAATTAATCCTTTAAGATGCAAAAACACATTCCTACAATGCAATATATTTGCCACAGCGTTATTTGAAGTAGGATGAAAAGATTAAAAATAGCATAATTGTCCATCAATAAGGAAATGATTGAATTAAGCATCTATAGAATGGAGTATTATACAGCCTTACAAAAGAACTAATATAATAAACTCCAGGAATGGACTCTAGGTATGCTCAACCATGACAAAGGCGTAAAGGCAATGCAGTGAGGGAAAGACGATCTGTGAAGCAAATAGCACTGGAATAACTGAATAACTATATCCAAAAGAAAACACGACCTCAGGCTCTTACTTCACACCATACACATACATTAACTTAGAGTAGGACATATATCATATGTTTTCACTCATATGTGGAACTTGAGGAACTTAACAGAAGACGATGGGGGCAGGGAAGGGGAAAAACTAGTTACAAACAGAGGGGGAGGGAGGCAAACCATAAGAGACTCTTAAATACAGAGAACAAACTGAGGGTGGGTGGGGGGGTGAGGGAAAGGGGAAAAGGGGTGATGGGCATTGAGGAGGGCACTTGTTGGGATAAGCACTGAATGTTGTATGTAAGCAATGACCACGGGATTCTACCCCAAAAAACAAAAGCACACTGTATACACTGTATGTTAGCTAATTTGACAATATATTATATTTAGAAAAAAAAATTAGGGTATATCATAGACCTAAATGTAAGAGTTGAAATTATAAAATTTCTAAAAGAAAACATGGAGAAAATCTTTGTAACCATGGTTAGTCAATGATTTCTTAGTTACAGCACAAAATGCACAATCAATGAAAAAATTGATAAAATGGACTTCGTCAAAATTAAAACCTTTTGCTGTTCAAAAAAACCCACCCTTAGAAAAATAGACAAGCTATTAACTAGGAGAAAATATTTGCAAAACAGAGCTGGTAAAGAATATATATGGAATATACAAAGAACTCTTACTCTTAACAATTCAATAATAGGACACACAACCCAATTAAAAACTGCAAAAATTTTGGATACTTAACCACAGACAATGTCCAAATGGCAAACAAGCACATGAAAAGATATGTAAAAGAAAACACAAATTAAAACCGTGACATCAGTACACATCCAGTAAAATGTCCCAAACCAAAAAGACTGAAAATACCAAATGTTGTTGAGGATGTGCAGAAACTAGAGCTCTAACACACCGCCACTGGGAATGTTACAGGGTATAACACTTTGGAAAACAGCTTGGCGATTTCTTAAATAGTTAAATATATACTTAGCATGCAACCCAGCAATTCTACTTCTGGGTGACTACCCCTCAACAGTGAAATCAAACGTCCATATAAAAGACTTGCACACAAAGGTTCGCAGTGTCATTATTCACAGTTGCCCCAAATTGAAAACAATTCAAAGGTCAATCAATGAGTAGATAAAAATTGTTATATCTGTACAATGGAGTACTACCCAACAACAAAAAGGAACTATACTGTTATATGCAATAATGTAGATGGATTTCAAAAGCAACCTTTTTTTAAAAGTTTACTTCTTTATTTTGAGAGAGATGGAGAGCAAGCGAGCGGGGGAGAGGCAGACAGAGAGGGAGAGAGAGAATCCCAAGTGGGCTCTGCACTGACAGCGCCCAGCCCAACGGGGCTCGAACCCACGAACCGTGAGATCATGGCCTGAGCTGAAATCAAGAGTCAGACACTTAACCAACTGAACCACCCAAGCACCCTGAATCTCAAAAATTGGTTAAGTGAAATAAACAGACACATGTTATCTAAAGAGCCAGGTATAGAACAAATATTGAATGATTTCATGTATTTGAAATGTTGAAAAGCAAAAAACTATAGAGATTAAAAGTTGCTGGGTGGTTGCCTGGGCTGGAGGTAGAGGCTGGAAGTGAATGCAAACGAACATAATGAACTTTTTTGGGGGTAATGAAATTCTTCCAAAAGTAGATTCTGGTCATGATTGTATAGCTACATAAATTTTCTAAAACTCATCACAATGACAGTTGGAAATGTATGAATTTTATATTATGTAAACTATATCTCAATAAAGCTGTTATAATTTTGAAAGAAAAAAAATATGTTGTAATAATGGAGCAATCTCCAACCTGTACAGTTAAGTACAAAAAGCAAGATTGTGCCAGGTTACATAATGCTACCAATTTTGTTAATAACAAAATAAAAGTATACTTTCGAGGTGCAGAGAATATCTCTAAAAGGATACAATAGACCTGCTAATAGGATTTGCCTTTGGGTAGGGGAATGGGATGGCTGGGGTAGGGGACGGGGTATAGAGGAAACATTGTCACCAAATATCCTTTTGTACCAAATCAAAAATAAGGAGAGGAGAAAGGGAGACAGAGAGAAAGGAGTTTTGAGTCCCACACCAGCTCCGTGGCTGTGGCCAATTATCTGAGCCTCTATTTCTTATCTGTAAAATGAAGGGGTTGGTCAGTTGATCCCTTAGGGATGCTTCTGATTTCAAGTTCAAACTCTGAGAATTCTTTAAGGACGATCATCTCATATCATCGGATCCCTCTTGATCTTCCCCTGCCAGCACATCACCAACTGCCATATATAAAGCCACAACCAAAGGCTTTGTTCTTTCTCACTCAGGTACCTCTCCATGTATCTGGTCCCCATCCTCCTGGCAACATGTACAATGTGGCCATCAACCAGGGTGAGAAGGTATCCCAGCAAGCAAGGTGTATGTGGGAGGAGTGACAAGACCATACAGAGGCGTGCTCACGACTCACATCGTGGGGGGGGGGGGGTAGCTGCTTAAAATGAAGTCCCAACCCTCTTGCTTGCCAGCAGTGTGATAATCAACAAATGGGCAGTTCTAATCTCATCTGCATGACAGGTGTAAAACAGCACCACCCTCTTAGGGTTTGTTGTGAGAATTAAGGGTGATAATTCACATAATTGCTTCATACAGTGCCTGCCCCACAGTAATATTCAATAAATGTTGGCCTTTTAATTATTAATCTGAATTCCACTGCTCATGGGACCCACTTTCCTGGCAGTGGAAGGAAGAGAGGCAGCTAGGTTATCCAGCTATGTGCTCACTAAAGCCATGAAGTAGGGGTTTGCGGGTGACAGAATGGTTTGTTTTCTTAGTCCAAGAACCCAAAGGGAGATACTGGAGTAATTTCTGCTGCCCCCAAGCCACTCTCACAGAGGGAAACTTAGAAGATTCTATCCCTGGAGTCAACGATATCCTGAAAATGTGGTGAATGCAGGCTATAAAAGTGTAAGGTTGTGACTTCAGGCTGGGGGTTGAGCCAGCTAAGTTAAACAGCAAGTTTCAATTTGCATGATAAATGTGCTTTAAATTATATTTGGATCAAAATATCATCAAATATTAATATTAGGGCCATTGTATAACCCCCTCACCATGGCAGCCATTCAATAAATGTGAGTTGCAGCTTCAAACCAAACCAAATCAAATATCTTCCATCACCATGATGTGCACAGGCTCATGCTCCCCCAATGCAATCTCCGGGCAGCACAGCAAGGGACGAATCTAAACCCAGAACACCTGGGATCCCTGTAACTTCAAGTGTCTCAGTCAGAGACAGCAGCCCAACACGAACACAACGAAAAATTGATAGCTTTCAAGTGAATTAAACTTCCCGTGTGTAAGGTGATAGTGAACCCGTTGTGCACACACTCTCTGCCTTATACATTATCAAGTCAAATTCTGCAACTAGGTTGCAGAAGGCAGTTTACTTCAGTGGGATGCCCAGCTCACTAACTCTCTCATGTGCTTCTGTTCTCCCTAACTGGATCGGAATCATGTTTGTCAGGGATTGTGTTTTTAAGCATTGTTGCAGTCTCAAGAACAAGAGCCCTCCACGGTCCTGCTGGCCTCACGTTAATTTTCTCTGAGATCCTCTAAAAAAGCTCTTATTATCTCCACTTTAGAGATGAGAAAACTGAGGCTCAAAGGGAAACAATTTGGCTGAAGCGATACAGCTCTGTGAATCTCTAGGGATCTGAGGACTCAGATTAAACTTACTGATTAAACAGTGTTGTGAATGTCTATGTGCCTCTGCTCTTCAAATATAACTATATTAGGGTGATTAATAAAGTATAAATTAATTTTTAAATGTTACTGAATTCAAAGGGCTTTGGGCTATTTTGTATTGTTTCTAACCTACCGGGGATTTTGAAAATGGGTTTATTTTTATAATTTACAATGGAGTCCTCATGCTGAGAAGTCTGGGAATCACTGCAGGAGACCAAAACTGGGGTTCACTAATAAAATGCAGGGAGGTACTTTAAATAATCTAGGTCTTGGGTGGCAAACAGCTTTCCCATTCTTAAACTGCTACCTACAGCCGGTTTGTATATTTGATAGAAGTCTAGAAAGTATCTGGAAGTATGTATCATTACTGTTTAATTTCTTCATCAAACAATTATCTTCAAAAAAACCTACTGATTCCTTCCTTCTTATCTGTGTGACCTTGGGCAGTTTGTTTAACGTATTTCCTCATTGGTAAGATGGGGAAAAGAACCTACCTCATATGATGCTGGGACGGTCACACGAGTTAATGCATGTGATGTCTTTCATACATTCTTGACACATAGGAAACACTCAGAAAATATTATTGTTGCATTAGGCACCACTGAGCACTGTTTTTGACACATAGTCAGGACTTGATAGATGTTTTTGGAATGAACGACGAATAACTGAAAATGTGAAATAGGAAGAGAGGGCAATTCTAGATATGTGATTCCTCATCTGTATTTCCTTCATCATAGGCAGGCGGTTAGGACAGCTGCTTTTATGCAGATGCTGTGTTTGGGAGCTTTGACTTCAGTGAGCTCAAGCTAGAGAGATAATGGTGCTTCTGTCTCTTCTGGTCCCACACACTTTACAAGTCTATCAACTTTATGTATCAGATGTATCAAAACAGAATTAGGCAGAAAGAGCTGGGCTTGGAACTCAAGTGCAAGCTATATTCCTCTTTAAAAACTGCAAGAGGAAACAGGCCCAGTAGACCTTCTAGATAGGAGAGAAGCAATGCTTTCTTACCACAAACCAAAATGCTGAGGACCACAGTTATAAGAGGGTCAAAGGAAGTTAGAATGAACTTTCGTAGCAGGCTCAATGTTTATCTAGCTTAAAATTTCACTTCCAGATTATCCCATGGATAGTTATTTGGCTTTATTACCTAAACAATATTTGAGCCTAATAGAGGGGTTTTTCTGTTTGTTTGTTTCAGTGTTTGCAAAGTGCAGTGTTGAAGGTAAGGGTAAAGTACCTGTTGCTGGGCTTTAATAGATGGGCTGCCCTGAGTTTCAGTGCTGGCTGACATACTGTTTTTTAACATAAGTCTCAGATGTAGAGACAGTCAGCTTTTCAGAGCTGGCTGCTTTTTCTAAGACCAGCTGGTAATAATCCTAGCAGCTATGACTCCATGGCTGTCCCACGTGGGTGACGCTCTGGGCTCGTGCTACAATCACTACAGTGAATAAATTCCAGTTCGAGCCTTTCACAAGTTTCCAGTAAATTAATGGCTGTACTGACTAGAGATGAATGCATCCCTGTCACCTCCATCCACTGGCCCTGTTCCTGCCCCTGGGACCACACAGAACAAATCCAGTCCTTGAAGTATCAGCTCTTGGAAGCATGTAAACCTACATTACCAAGCCCCAGGCCTCCAACCCACCTCCTTCATAACTCACAGGTTCCTTCAGCCAACTTAATCTAGACCTCCCCAGCAGCATGTTGTACACCTCAGCAAACTAGTTCGTCCCCGTCCATTGTCTTTGACCCAAAATGTCCCCTTCCCCCATCCCAGTAGTCTGGTCAGTATGCAATAGCCTGGGCTCCAGGGGGCCCATTTTTAGGGCCATGGTAACTGCCGGGATTCTCTCTCAGCCAGTTCAGATGAAGTAAAAATCAAGGAACCTGAAATGAGAATTACTGATTGCCTTATTATTTTTCTAGCTCCTAGCCCTAGTCTTGTCTTAGGTCTTCTTTTTTCCTCTTTACAACTAATAGAATATCTTCTTACCAGTGTTGTTAGGAAGCCCGGATACTAGTAAATGATAGTTACTATTTGAGCGCCATTTTTTGTTTGTTTGGTATCAAGTGCTTTATATTTCTTATTTTATGGGATCTCATAATAACCCTGTGAGGTGGCTTACTCATTTTTTAATCACCATTTTACAACTGAGGAAACTGGGATGCAGACAGTTCGTGCCCTGTCACAGATGGTAAGTGGAGGACCCAGAACTCAAACCCTGGGTTGCCTGACTTCCAAGTTTGTGTTCCTCCCACATATTGCTCAGCCTCTTTCTAACATAACGCCCTTGAACATTCATAGTACTTTACCCAGCCATATTGGGCGCGCAATGAATGTGCCCCCTTTTTCCTATCATCCTTTGTCTTCCTTGGGGAAACATGTAGACATCAAGAGCCATCTCAGGGAGAGGAAGGGGTCTCAGGGTAGGCCTCTTTCACTCCTTCTACCCTCACTGGGGTCCCTAAGCCCCTTTGAGGGCTCTGTTATATCACCTTCAGTAGCTATCATTACTCAAGTTCAGTAGTTCTCAACTGGAGGCAGTCTGGTCCCCTGCTGAGGCATCTGAAAACAGGGAGGATACCTTTTGTCTAGCAGAATGAATAGGGGCCACTATTGGCATCTAGTGGTTGCGGATGGGCAGGGATGGTAAAATTCTGCAATGAACCCACACAAAAGAGCAATAATGTATATTCCCTTTGAAAAGGTCAGGGCCATGACTGTCTTCTTGCCATTGTCCCTCCATGCCCAGCACAGTACCTTCCCCTCCATAGATGCTTAAGACAGGTCTTTTGAATGAATGTTCTCCTTTGTCACCCTTCCCATTTTCTGCCTATCTCTTCTACCAGTGGAGGTTCTGAAAGAGAGGTGTCCAACTTGCCTCTAATTACTGGAAGCAACTTTAAACTTAGAGACCTCATATAGCTGTCTCATCCATTCCTCTTTTCCTCCCCTCTTTTCAAAATTTTCAACAACTTGGAGACCTAAGTCTAAGTTGATCAATTATGATGTACCCTTTTAGTGAAGCTCAAAGACACCCCTTTCTACAGTAACTTTCAGTAGAAAAATTTTTTCCTTTAAAGTGGATTTAAATACCCTAAGAGGGTATTAGGTTGATGACCTCAATGGATGAATTGTGAAGTGGTCAACTTCAAGTGATGTGGTCAAAGCAGCATCAGAAGCCCTGGTAGGCTTCCCCTCTCAGACCCATGAAGCTACAGTCTGGATGTGAGTGGAGGAAGGGAGAGGCCTCTTAAGAAACCAGTGAGAAAAATGCTAAAAGCTGGAGGTCTGGCTGGTTTCCTCATTCTTGGTGAAGTGTCAACGAAGGTGGTACCAAGTAGATCAAGGAATATACTTCACTCCAGGACAGATAACTTGTTAAAGGAGGGTGAACTTGCTGGGATGAGCACTGGGTGCTGTATGTAAGCCAATTTGACAATAAATTATATTAAAAAAATAAAGGAAAGAGAGAACTGGAATCCCGTGAGATGTCTGCCCATGCCCTGATTCCAGTTCCATGACAGCAGAACGATGCTATAGGGTGGCAGCCTATCTGTGGTTGGATATTTACAGAGTTCATTTGTTTTGCTTTCTGGCCAAGTTCCTTGATGAGACCCTTAGCTCTTTTCTCTTTTATAGGTTTCAGAGAGAAGGTTCTCTTTCCACCCTGGGAATTCGCCATTCTGCTCCACTCTGGCTCTCTTACTTTTTAAAGGGTCTTAGGGAGTTGTTTAGGAAGTCTTAAAGTTCATTTTCATTCTCTCTTAATTGAAAATTACTCTCTACAGAGTAGCATAGCTCAGGGCTTATAAGGAAGGGCTGAGAAGGATCAAAGCAGAGAATTGTGGTGAAGGAGGGAAGAACTAACACTTACTTAGCACCTGTTATGGGCCATGCATACTACCTATTAGGTATCTCATTTTAATCTTTCTCCAGATCCATGAACTAGTGTATTAGTCAGGGTATATGCTAGGTTGTACTTTAATAACAAACAACCTTCAAATTGCCATGGTTTTGAAAGAAAAAGAAAGAAAGAAAGAAAGAAAGAAAGAAAGAAAGAAAGAAAGAAAGAAAGAAAGAAAGAAAACAAGGATTTATATCTTACTTCCATTTCATATCCATTACCTGGATCAAATGTGACTTTGTTCCAGGTCATCTTAACTTTAGGCCTCAGGCTGACAGAATAGCTATTACTGGAAATGTTTCAGGTTGCTATGGCAGAGGGATAGAAAATCATGCAAAATCATGAACTACTTCTCAAAGATTCCATAAGGAAATGACACATGTCACATATGCTCACATTCTGTTGGCCAAAGCAAGTCTCAAGGCCAGTCTACCTATAAAGGGAATAGAGAAAGGCAATCCAACTATATGTACAGGGAGTTAGAAACATTTGATGAATAAAGTGTTATTGGAGCTGAGAAAATGGATGCTTAGGAAAGTTAGTAGCTGACGGAGTTGGAATTCAAAGCCAGGTTTTCTGACTTGGTCTCCTGGGCTCTCTGCTCTCCTATATAGTAGGTGTATTCTACAAGCATGGTGTTACATACGTAGTGCTGTATCTTCTCTCCAAATAAATTGTCTGTGGGGCTAAGAAGGAGGTACGTACGTGCACCTGGGTATGGACAGGTTAGAGTCAAATCAAAGTCATAGGGACTCAGCCTTTATCATCCCCATTTCTACTCCCTATAAAGGTCTTTAACACACTTGGTGTGAAATCACTATGTAACAGAAGCTTCATCTTTGAACACATTTCTTTTCCATCACAGTATCAAGTGCAACAGGTTTCCTTACTTATTGCTTTTATTTGGTGCCTAATGAGAAAAGGGCCACTCAGGCCTTAGTTTGGTAAGACTGCTGCCTGGTCGATGTTCAAGGTCCAGGGGAAAGGATGTCCCAGATTCCCTCTATTACTTTCAAGATAATCTCCAGAAAAAAAAAAATTCTTGCTCAAAGAAAGAATGAAATAACAATACTTACTGTGCCAGCTCTTAGAAAATCAATCCCAATATTTCATCTCCCTGGACCCCTAATGGGAGAGAAGAGAAATCCTAAGTGGTCTGCCACAGGTGCAATTGCAAACTTTAACCAGTCGTGTGTGTGTGTGTGTGTGTGTGTGTGTGTGTGTGTGTGTGTGTGGTGTATTTGTTGTTTTACATTCTGCTTCATTACATGTCCACATTTGTTTGCATTTAAAATGCTCTATGGGTGCCACAGCGACTTAGTCAGTTAAGTGTCTCTTGATTTCAGCTCAGGTCATGGCCTCATGGTTTGTGAGATTGAGTCCCATGTCGGGCTTTGCACTGACAGTGCGAGGCCTGCTTGGGATTCTCTCTTTCCTTCTCTCTCTCTCTGCTCCTCCCCTGTTCTCTCTCATTCTCTCTCTCAAAAAAAAAATATTTAAAAAGTATTTTAAATCACTCACCACTACATAAAATTAATAAACCAGAAAAATACACTTATTCTTGATTTTCAGCACCCCCTAGGAACCTGACCTCAAGCCCTCCCCATCCATGAACAACAATATGCTTATCAGATGAAAATGGGTCCCAGAAGGATATGGATAAGGGTTACTTTTAGGCTTGTGGGTATGGTGGGTTTCCCTTGGCAGCAAGAGTACCCCCAGAAACAAGGAGAGAATAAACATGAGAACAAGGAGGAAGAGAAGGGCTGGGGAGGAAGGGACAAGAGGACCATGAAATGATATCTAGAGAGGGGGAGGAGCCAGCATAGCCAAGTGAGCAAGTTACAAATACGGCTTGGCTCAGTCGGTTGAGCATCAGGCTCTTGATTGTGACTCAGCTCAAGATCCCAGGGTTGAGCTTCATGCTGACCATGCAGAGCCTGCTTGGTATTCTTTCTCTTTGCCTCTCTGCCCCTTCCCCACTCACGTGCTCTATTTCTCTCAAAATAAATAAATAAACTTAAAAAAATTTTTTAAAGCATACGGAAATAACTCAAAACTAATTTATTTATTAAGACAGTTGTTAATAACATTTTTTATTGGTCATATTTTCCTTATCTGTTACAAAAGCAAAGTGCTTTGTCTGAAGCACAGCTAGCTACAAACTAAGCAAATTATATAACCTTGCTGGTTTCCGAGCCATAAAGAATGAACTCAAGTGCTGCTCAGCCTAACGGAGTACATAGCTTGCAAAACCCTTTGGAGACAGAGAGTGCAATTTAAGTATTATATGTTATTAAATAAAAATGCCTATTTAGGAAAGGAACTCTGCATTAGCATTACATGTGCCTTAACTAGTAGTCAACATCTGGTAGAGCTGGAGGTCAAAAATTTTTTGACATAAGGGATCCAGGCATTTATCACTTAAAATAGTAAATAAAAGAACAAAGAAACAAGCCCAGACAGTTACAAAAAGCATGTACCATTAAGGCATTGGCTTGGTTCAGAGAGAGATTCCTGAGCTAAAGAAGGCCTCATTTACTGGAATGGAAAAATATAGGGCCAGGAAATTGCTCAGAGGTCTCCTGTCTCTTCCTGTGCACGTGGAGACGCACTATGTGTTGGCTACTGTTTTGGATCAGAATCTCAGTTTTAGAAATAGCCCGAGTTGTGTCCTTGGAAAGTGAGAGGGTTGTGTGGTATATTTGTGTGTGATGAAGGAGGAGGAGGAGGGGAAGATGTTGGGGGGGGGGGGACATTTAGATGCACTCTGGAAACAAACTGCTTCCTTGGGCCTCACAGACAGTTACCAGAATGGAGCTGGGAAACTGGGCAGCTAATCTGGGCTTAGGGAACCTCCAAGATTCCTGAAGCAGTTCTGAGGTAGAGCCAAGTCAGCCTGCTGACAACAAAAGCAGGTTCCGCATGTTCACACTAGATGGCTGATTTCAAGCCTGCCTACTTTTCTGGTGCGTGGGCTGCGTCTTTTTCATTCAACAAACATTTATCTGGCAACAACCTGTCCCGGCAGACACTGTTTTAGGCACTGGGGATATATCATGAAACAAAAGACAAATATCTCTATGCTTATGGAGACTACATTCTAGCGGAAGGAAATGGACACTGAACAAAATAAGTAAGTTACATATCAGAAGATATGGAGAAATAGAAAGCAGGACAAAGAGTGAATAGAGAGTGCTGAGGAGGGCAGGGTTAGGGTGGCCTCACTGAAAAGGTAGTACCGAGCAAATGCTTGAAGGAAGCAAAAGAGAGCCACGCAGGTATCTGGGGAAGAGCTGTCCAGGAAGAAAGAGCAGCAAGTGCAAAGGTCTGGAGGTCAGAGCCTGCATGCTGTGCGTGGGAAACAACCAAAGGCCAGTGTGGTTGAAGTAGAGTAAGCAAAAAGATGTGGTAGGATATGGGTTCCGAAGGTAACTGCATCATGGACAGCCTTGGAGGCCACTGGGTGGACTTTGGCTTTTACTCCAAAAAGATCACAGGAGAATTTTAGGCAGGGGAGTGACAAGATCTGACTTACATTTTATTTATTTATTTATTTATTTATTTATTTATTTATTTATTTATTTATTTATTAAAAAAATATTTTTTAATGTTTATTCACTCTTTTGAGAGACAGACAGAGTGTGAGCAGGGCAGGGGCAGAAAGAGAGGGAGACACAGAATCCGAAGCAGGCTCCAGGCTCTGAGCTGTCAGCACAGAGCCCGATGTGGGGCTCAAACTCACAAACCATGAGATCATGACCTGAGCTGAAGTCGGACGCTCAATCGACTGAGCCACCCAGGCGCCCCTATTTATTTATTTAAAAAAATTTTTTTAATGTTTGTTTTTGAGAGAGAGACAGACAGACAGAGCATGAGCGGGGCAGGGGCAGAAAGAGAGGGAGACACGGAATCTGAAGCAAGCTCCAGGCTCCCAGCTGTCCGCACAGACCCCGACATGGGGCTCAAACTCACAAACCATGAGATCATGACCTGAGCTAAAGTCGGACGCTCAACCAACTGAGCCACCCAAGTGCCCAAAGATCTAACTTACATTTTAACAGAATCAATTTGACTATTGTGTTAAGAGTAGGCTAAAGGGAGTCAAAAGTTGGAAGTGAGGAGAAGAGCTAGGAGGCTATGAGGAAGTGATTTTCCATCCATTTTAGAGTAAAAGCTAAAGTTCCTGGAGGAAGGCTGTTGTGGCATGGGCCAGGGTAGGGGTAGTGACGGTGGTGAGAAATGATTGGATTCTGCATAGGAAATTAAAACACAACTCAGAAAGTGTGGTAATCCCTATACTGGGGTACCCCAGAAGTCTGTCCAGGAGTATGTCAGAGAGCTGTGACGGAATGGTGACGAAGGATGTGCCTTCTTCGCTTCCAGGAAAGAAAGAAGAGGCAGGATTCTTGTTGGTGCAATCACCTCACCTTTTGTCTTTTTTTCCTTCCTGTTAATTGAGAGCCTATTTTGTGCCAAGCACTGTGTTGGGATACAACAGTGAATGTGAACTAATAGGATCACTGCCCTTACAGAGCAGTCCACAAAGGGAGTCAGGTGTTAAGTGAATAATCACAATAACAAATGTAAAATGACCACTGAGACACATGCTCAGTGTCAAAATTGGTATGTCTGCCCTGGTCGGGAGGTGCTGAGAAAAGAACACTTGAGCTGGGATCTGAATAACTATGTGCCAACCAGACAAAGGTGACAGAGGGAGAGGATGAGCGTCCTAGGCCCAGGGAATGACATGCATAGAGGTTCAGAAGGGAGGGGGAGCACAGTATGGATGAGGAACTGAGAGAAAGCCAACATGAGTAAAATGCAGAGAGCTTGGGGAACATGAGCAAAATGCAGCTGGAAAATGGACAGGGTCAGACTGTTGGGCTTGCTGGCAGAGTTCAGAGTGTGAACCTCACCCTGAAATCAATGGGAAACAACTGGAGGCCTTAGCAGGGGAATGATGTTCCCATGTGCTTGCTGAGTGGAGTAAGAGGGATGTGGAAGGCTACATACGAGACAAGGACAGCAGCTCTGGTGAGTTGGTGTTTGGTGCTTGCTTGGACTGGGAGAGAGCTGTTGTGGTCAAGAGGAAAATGAAGGCTGGGATCTGAGAGGTATTTAGAAAGTAGAGCTTGGGTTTGGATCGGCCACGAGGGGTGACGGAGAGGGAGAGTTCAAGAAGAATTCCCAGTTCTTTGTTTAAAATACTTGTGCCAGCGGATGTACAACTCTCCTATTTGTAGAACTCACCTACTTGTATTAGACCAAGCCACAGGGTAAGTCAGAAAGAACATCTATTTTTTTCCACAAATATTTAAAAATAGGATTTTCTGTAGGATGGTTTAGTTAGTGTCCAGCCTTACCAAGAACAGAGGGTGAGACAGATGACTGTCCCCAGGCCTCTCCGGCCCCACAGCCCTGTTGTATAATCAATTGATGCAGTCCTGCTTAGAAAACACGATCTCTCTTGGGGCGCCTGGGTAGCTCAGTCGGTTAAGCGTCGGACTTCAGCTCAGGTCATGATCTTGCAGTTTCTAAGTGTGAGCCCTGCATCAGGCTCTGTGCTGACAGCTCAGAGCCTGGAGCCTATTTCGGGTTCTGTGTCTTCCTCTCTCTGCCCTCCTTCCCTTGCTCACGCTTTGTCTCTCTCTCTCTCAAAAATAAACATTAAAAAAAAAAAAAACCCACAATCTCTAAACCAGTGTTGTCCAATAGAAACATTATATAATACAAGCCACAAATGTAATTTTATATTTTCTAAAAGCCATATTTAAAAAAAAGCAGATGAATTTAATTTCTTTGAATAACTTCAAAACATCAAAAAATATTTAAGCATGTAATCAATAGAATAATTATCAGTGAGGCACTTTGCTTTTTTTTTTTTTTAACTAAATGATTGAAATCCAGTGTGCTTTTTACATGTATAGCATGACTGAATTTGGATTAGTCATATTTTGTGTGGTCGAAAGTCACAGAGGGCTAGTGAGTACTGAACTGGACGACATGCCATTAAGCCATTCCAGCGGCCACACAGATCTTAAAACCACATACAAAACACTGGAAATAGCTGCTTCTATAGTGATTTAAAATGCTAAGAACTACTTTATTTTTTTTTTAATATTGTTTAATGTTTATTTCTTTTTGAGAGAGAAAGAGAGACAGAGCATGAGCGGGGGAGGGGCAGAGAGAGAGGGAGACACAGAATCTGAAGCAGCTCCAGGCTCTGAGCTGTCAGCACAGAGCCTGATGTGGGGCTCCAACTCACAGACCGCCAGGTCATGACCTGAGCCAAAGTTAGTTGCTTAACTGACAAAGCCACCCAGGCGCCCCTATACGAACTAGTTTAAATACAGCTTCTTAAATTTCAAAATCGAGTACTTTGTGATTAATTAACTGTGTGAATTCAAGGCAGTTAGTTTTCTTTTCCATGCCTCAGTTTACAAAAAGGAACTGCTGTGGTGCTGCATAAGTGTACCAACCTTGTCAGTCTCAACAATCATTGACTCCAGGTTAAGGAAATCCAAATGGCTTTTCTTTCTCTTTATTTTAATTATCATTTCCCAAAGATATCTTTCCTTCCAAACTTCTAAATTCTTCTATGATATATGAAGGTAGAAAATTGGCTAGTTCAATAGTGAACTGACAAAATTCTAAGAATGATTTTCATTCCAAGGCAAAAAAAAAAAACAAAAACAAAAAAACAAAGTTGGATTTACTGGGGAAATGTGAATACTAACTGGATATCTGATGATTAAGGAAACTCTTTAGTTTTTAGATATTACATAGAGTACTGTGCCTATGCTTTAAGAAAAAATCCTTATGTTTAAGAGGTACATCCTAAATATATTTATAGATAAAATATGATGCTGTGAATCTACTTCAAAATCATCCTAATTAGGAGGTAGGAAAGAAGGTGGGGAATAGATGGAATATGGTTTGTCATAAATGAAACATGGTGTGAGACATGGGGATTCATTGTGGTATTCTCTCTGCATTTATAGTTTGAGTATTTACATAATAAACATGTTTTTTTTTCAAAGGTAGATTTTCGGACTTTCTTAGGTACTACCAGAGGTAGGATTTTCAAACATTCCCTTTAAATACTGCGTATGCTTCAATGCACAGATGAAGAGGCCTACCTAAGCATCGAGAACACACACTCTTATTTACACTGCAGTGGAACAAAGCCCTGGGTCCAAAATTCCCATCATAGTTTAAACCTCTGGTGTTTTTAGTGGTAACATAACTTTGCCCTTTCATCCCACACTTTGGTACATGTTTAGGATGTGTGCGTGTGTGTGTGTGCATGCGCGCGTGTAAGGGCAAAGCCTGTGCCTTCGGTGTCAAGGAGATCCCCACACTCTGTCTGAGCCTTACAGGGCCTCAGGGAGCATAGTGATAAATCTTAGAGACAAAGTACATTGCAAACCCAGAATGGTGCAGATGGTTGGTCCAAAGCCATAAAGACCATTACCTCTTCCTCACATCATGGAGGCTACATGGGATGGGAACAGGTAGGAGCAGAGGAGGGAACTCAGAGGGGATGTAACCTCAAAGACCACAAGGCATAGCACTTAAGACCCACAAAGGAGGATATATGAGTATAGATCCCTTGTCACGTCAGGTTGTCTTGCATTTTGTGAAATTCTGTTGTAAGGCTCTCTCTAAATTCCATGAGAGATTTCTAGCCACTCAACCCTCCCAAACATTGTGTTGGGAGATGAGGAGGCTGGAGTCTATGTCCAAGTTCTTGCCCAAGACATTGCAAGGATCTGAATAGTAAAGTGAGAACACAGGACTATATCTCGCAGATTCGATACCTTCAGACACCCTTGCCTGACAGGCTCATATCTTCCCACTTTTGAGCCTTTGGGTACTTGACCTCTCATTGAGAATTACAAGGCAGGCACTCATTTTCACTCCCAAAGGAATATCACTGCTAGTGACTACACAAAAGTGTATACAAAGAAAGAGAACAGGATTTAGTCTGAGAATGTTTTCCTTTGCATTTTCATCAGCCAAAAGAGTACTGAGTTTAGGGTACCAACATATGGCACAAATGTTAATTTTAAGGAAGATTTGGCGAACATAATACGCTAAGCCATGCTACTTTCCACACATATGATACTTGGCTTCAGTGGTGGCAATCCAGTGCCAGATTTTCTTAAATGTCAAGCATTTTAAGAAATGGTTTCTTTGAATTAAAATTACACACCCCCAAAATGGAAATACTACTGAGATGTTTCTAAATAAGATGAGGCAACAGCTGACCAGAGGCCACGGCAGAACTCTGGACTGCCAAACATCAGCAGAGTGCTGTTTTAGCTTCTAAGCAATATATCGTAACCAGATGTGAGCTGGCAGGGTAGAAGAGGAGTTAGGTTTTCGCAGCACCCACTCTGCGCCAGGCGCTGTGCAGGGCTCTGCATGCTCTTCCAGTTCTCGAGAGTGTCTTTATGTACTACTCCTTCCATGCAAGTTTCAAGGCGGCACTCAAAAATATACAATACCAACAAAATAAGAGAACTAAAGAAGTTGGGGCATTATATAACTTAATCCTCACATCAATCCTGCGAGACCATTATTCCTTATAGATGAGAAATAGAAGCTCAGAGGAGAAGTTACTTGCCTGAGGCCAAAGAATAAATAAGTGCGTTAACCAGATGATCATCCGCAGAGTGTAGAAATCTTTGGGGTAGAAGAAGTCTTGACAATTTTCATTGAGGATTCTTCCAGTCTGTTGACACAACTCACCTGTGCTATTTAATTCACGTGAGCAAGTGAGAATTATCCATGGAAATGATTCTCCCTGTGTCAGCATACTCTGGCATTCGGCAGTCCTCATGATCAGAACAGTCCGGCAGTAAAACATGTTGAGCCTGCAGCCCCTAGACTTGTTCTTACTAAGTTTCCCTTGACCACTTGGTTTATCAAGTTCACTCCAAGTTCAGACCTGATTATCTCAACTCCACTGGCTCATTTTCACCCATATCCTTCTTTTCTAAATCATCATATACATCACAGATAAAATGCTCATTTCCAGACTGCTCTCTCTCTGCTTATGAGTCTGAGTCTAGATTTCCAGTTATCTGCAAATCCATGTGACGGGGAGAGACTGAGAGGTATACTTCCCAGTGGATTGATAACAAAGTGTAGGGGAGGAGGAACTTGGGAATGACAAAAGGCTTACAGGAGCCAGTACAGAGTCAAGGTCATCCAGTGGGAAGTAATACATGATCTGAGATTCTAGACACTTGGGCTCTGGAACTTTAAAACTCTCATCTTCTCTCTGTGCCTCTGTCACATAGAAATATTAATACAATCTGAACAAGATGATGCCTGAAATCGTCTCCCATGCTTAAAACATCCTACAATTAATTCTCTTCATCTCATGGGGTTTTTGCGGAAACTAAATGTAATAGTGGGTATAAAAGTTATTTTTACAACTTGAGAATATCTTAGTGTAATTTACCACAATATCGCAAAATAATTCTTTCAATAAACCTGGAATTATTTTTTATTCCTATTACAAAAATGTTGGGTTAAGTTTAGCAGCTTATATAATTTCAGGTGGAAAACAAAAGGATTCAAAGATGGTAAGAAGATGCATTTAAGGAAATGAGTAGTTGACCTTTCTGGAAATCAATTTGGTAATATGTACTAAGACTTGAAGATTCATATGCTTTGACTCAGTAATCCTATTTCTAGAGAATCTAATCTAAGGAAATGATAGAGACTCAACCAATATCTATGGATAAAAGTTATCTACTACAGTGGTATTTGTATATGGCATAGAGACGTACAGTAAATAGTGTTGGAAAAGAAGACATATTCATGCATATAAAAGACTTGAAAGAAACAAACCAAAATATTAACAGTTACTCTTGGTAATGGTATTCTTCTTCTCGTTTTCTTCTTCAAACACTTTAGTGTTAAGCTTTACAATGGTAATGAATTCATATTATTTAAAAGTCATTAAAAATAAATTGTATAGAGCTGCTCACCTTCATCTAATTGTGGTGCTAACTCATTTTGTGTTTAATTCATTCTGATCAATAGCCAGCTTATCTCAATTGCTTTCATGATTTTCTTCCTGTTCTGCTAACCACAACACTCTGTGGGCCTTATATCATGCCTGTCATTTGCCAGCAGTCTACAGAGCACCCAGAGGGCTGATTTGCCATCCAGTTTTAGACTGTCCACATATGATGCTCTTTCCTAGAATATCCCAAACATTCTTTCTTCACATGAAGTTCACAAGATACAAATCGGCCCAGGACTCATTTCTTTGAGAATAAAACCTACCAAGCAACACTCGTAAGTGTGGCTTGTTGGATTCTCCCTAAAAAGTTCTCAGGCAGAGGCATTCTCTACTCACATCAAATTTCCCATGAATGACTACAGAATAGCCTTTTACTCTGAAAAACCAAAGGTTTCAGAAATTAAAGATAATTCGCTAAACTCTAGATTGAATTTGCTCATATTTTGTTATGAAATGGAATCCAGGGGCGCCTGGGTGGCGCAGTCGGTTAAGCGTCCGACTTCAGCCAGGTCACGATCTCGCGGTCCGTGAGTTCGAGCCCTGCGTCGGGCTCTGGGCTGATGGCTCGGAGCCTGGAGCCTGTTTCCAATTCTGTGTCTCCCTCTCTCTCTGCCCCTCCCCTGTTCATGCTCTGTCTCTCTCTGTCCCAAAAATAAATAAACGTTGAAAAAAAAAAAAAAAAAAAAAAGAAATGGAATCCAAATGAGTTACCTCTTACTAGATGGTAAGTCAAAAGATGTTCTATTATTTATTCATATAGCTCATCTTAAGTTAGCCTCAGCGTTTCTTCAATCAGCACAAATGAAGATGAAAACTTAAAGGGGCTATATCCCAAACACCCCATTAAATGATGTCATCTATCAAATGTACCCTTTTTGTTAAAAAAAAAAAAAAAACTTAGAAGGTTAATAATCTAACAGAATCAGCCTGTTGCTGGTAATGCAGAGTGGAGGAGAGGGGGAGAGACACAGAGACAGAGAGATCAGCTAAAACCAAGTTATTCCCAACTGCTCAAAGTCAAAAAGCTCCAAGGAACAAACAATAGGCTAAGAGGAAGCACTTAAAAGAACTCTTTATTTTGCTAATCCTTCCAAGGAAATAATCTTTACCCAGAATCTTCCAGATTCAGTCCTGTACCATTCAGACTTTCAGAGTAAGCCTGTCAGTATCTTAATTGGCTTTTCCTCACCACCTCATCAATTTGTCACACAATTCTTACTCACTTTAGATCCAGCTATTTCTTCACACTTTTACACTGATTTGGAAACTGTCCTTCACACTTTGGTTGTACTCTCTACTCATGAAATGTCATCTGCATTAGGATGATTTAGTTTCATGAATGGATTTTCTCCCTGTGTGAATTTAGCCTTAGATGAGCCTCAGGCCTTGTATACTTCAATTCCAGACATTGTTGCAAGACAAGAGTTTGTGAGGCTGCTTCTATTTTCCTCTCTCTCTCTCTGCAAATATATATGCATATATATGCAAATATATGCATATATATGCAAATATATATGAATATATATACAAATATATATATTATATATATATATATATAATTTGTTTCCCCCTGTGTCAAAAATATCAGTGATGAAATATTGGTTATATTTGTATATGGTGTTTTCATAAACTTTAAATCTGAAACTCAGTCCAATCCTTGTCTCTGGTATCATTCTCTTCAATCACCTAAACTGCCTTAGGCAGGTGTGGGTTTATACAGAGATTACACACATGCCAGATATGATACTGTATGATTTGTCAAAACATTTCTATTACTGGTGACTCCATGAGAATTGGGTGTCTGGTGTTACTTGAAACTAGCTCAAAAAATTTTGTTTGTTTGTTTTAAATCTGTCTTTAGAACTATTCATGTGCATTCCCTTTTGATGGCTTTTGCCCAGTTTTCCACTTTAAGTAGTCACATTTGCGACTGATTTGTAGAAGCTCTTCGATATGAGGTAATATTGTTTCTCTGTCATATGTTGCAGTTATTTTTCCAGTCTGCCATTTCTTTTTGAATTTTACATGATTTTTGACATACAGGAATTTTTCTCCTTGTATAATCAAATTATTTTCAAACTTTTCAAGTTTTTTTAGCCAAGAGTTTTAAAAGGTCACAGGTTTGGGGTACCTGGGTGGCTCAGTCGGTTGAGTATCCCACTCTTGGTTTCAGCTCAGGTAGTGACCTCATGGTTCGTTGGATGGAGCCCCACATCCAGCTCACGCTGACAGTGTGGAGCCTGCTTGGGATTCTCTCTCACCTTTCTCTCTGTCCCTCCCCCACTCATGCTCACTGTCTGACTCTCTCAAAATAAATAAATAACCATAAATAAATAAATAAATAGTCACAAGTTCAGGGCAAAGACACATGCAAGCCTCCCCCCAGTGAGGTGGAGCTCCAGGCTTTGAATGAAGCAGGTACCACTGCTCCCTACCACGTTGTTGAAACAACTGGGCAGGGGATCAGTCTGGAAGATATGGCTGAATTTACACTCATCTTGAGGGTAAAAAGTCCATTCTGAAACTAGAGGAATAGAAATAGGATGAATACAGTGTGGGGAGGCATAGCAATGACACTTAATATGTGTGCTTATAAGAGTCACTTATGTGATTAGAAATTGGATGACTATTCTATAACCTTTTCCAAGTTCCTGGACTTTGGGTTGATTTCAGGGGATTTTTGGGGACCAATTCCTTCCCAGACCTGGGCAAGCTGAATGATTCAGTGGCCAGGGTCCCCTGGGTGCAGGGGAATACTTTCAGTGGTCAGCAGTGTGGTAAGGAGGGGAAGGGGCCTGCCTCACCAGAACTACAACCAGTTCCCTGATAGATAACACTACTACACATCTACAGTGTGTTTCACCCTTTGCAAGGATCCTTCCTTCACCTGCACTACCATGTTTGATTATTAGAGCAACTCTGTGAAGCACGTGGGGTATATCAGAGAAACGGTATACCTTTCTCTAGAAAGGGTATTTTCTGGAGAAAATATTTTCTATTTTCTAGAGAAAATACCCTTTCTATTTCTAGAGAAAATATTTCTATTTTCTAGAGAAAATACCCTTTCTAGAGAAAGGAGTAAATACAGTATCAAACTTAACTGACTTTCCAAACTTAAGTGAGTCTGTGATTGAGTTTCGAAGCAAGGTGAGGGGTACAGTCTACTGTGAAGCGGGCAGCGTGACGTAACAGAAGGTGTACAGGCAAAGAAAGTGGTCACATCTGGGATGAAATGTCAACTCAGCCACTTATTTGTTCTTTGGCCTCAGGCAAGTAACTTCTCCTCTGAGCTTCTATTTCTCATCTATAAGGAATAATGGTCTCGCAGGATTGATGTGAGGATTAAGTTATGTAATGCCCCAACTTCTTTAGTTCTCTTATCTTGTTGGTATTGTATATTTTTGAGTGCCGCCTTGAAACTTGCATGGAAGGAGTAGTACATAAAGACACTCTCGAGAACTGGAAGAGCATGCAGAGCCCTGCACAGCGCCTGGCGCAGAGTGGGTGCTGCGAAAACCTAACTCCTCTTCTACTCTGCCAGCTCACAAACTCCGGAGAGCTAAGATGCACTTGGAAGCTTTCCTCTGAAGAGTCCTTGTGTGGTTTATAATCCCACTCATCTAAAACCCCTTTCCTATCATAACATTTAGAGTGCTGCTGGCAATGAGGATTAGGATTCATCAAAAAATTCAATTATTTGCCCAGTAGGGCTTTGTGTAAGTAGGCTTGATTAGTGTTTGCAATAGCCCATATGTAAATGTAAAAGATCTTGAAAGAGGGTTATTAGAACAGAAGAATCCCGCAACAGGCCTCAGAAGAGAGCTTAGTGTCATGGCTAAGAGTAGGAGTTAGCAAACGACAGCCCTGAGGCCAAATCCAGCCCACCATCTGTTTTTGTATATAAAGTTTTATTGGAACACAGCCACTCCCATTTGTTTACATGGCTACTATGGCTGCTTTCTTTACAATAATAGGTTGAATAGTTGCAACAGAGACTGTAGGCCTCACAAAGCCAAAAATATTTACTCTCTGACTCTTACAGTAAAAGTTTACCAACACCTGGCTAAGAGCTGCTACTTTCAGGCTATGTGACCTTAGACAAATAATTTATACTTATAATGCCTCTGTGGGATTCCCTATCTGTGGGATTAATAATAGTAGTAATTGAACAAGATAATCCACATTAAAAACCTTGTATGTGGTGAGTCCTCAGTTAATTATAGGCATTATTTTACTATTAGTAGCATTGATTTATAGCAAAGCCCTTTGTGTAAAACTCACAATGACCCAGGAATAAAAACCTGCTTGTTCAACCCCAGTTTCAAAGACCACTCCCCCACCCACTGCAGATATCAACAGCACCTAAAATAGTCACCTTTTCCTGCCACAATGGCTTTCTAAACATCAGGCATTTCAATGTCATTAGCTCAGCTTCTGGGATATTAAAAGCATTACTCTACCTTTTCTCCACACTTAATATAGACATTTGGATTAGTGTCATTGAATATTTTCCAGTAACCTGTGTATCCTATATGGGGCAGGGGAAATTGGATGAAGCATTTTAATGGAATTAAATGTCAATAGTATCAGTCGTTTCTTTCTAAAAATATGCGCTGGATATTCTAAAAGGTGTGAACTCCCAATCAAAGTACAAGGGAAGACTCTGCACTTAGTCATTTATTGTACAAAAACAAAAAAATATTTTTTTCAAACACAACCAAACTTGACAAATGGCATTAAAAGTCACTAAGGAAGCTGAAAAAACAGCAGCTCCACTTTGCTTCCTAAATATAATGGGAAATGATTTCTCAATGTAAAGAAGAAGTCTTATCCTACAGTCCAATCAGCATATGGAGGTGATTTCCAAGAGAGAAGTGAGAAAAAAAAAAATCCCACAGCTCAACCTTTCAGAAGTATCATAGTCATGCAGGGAGAAAACCTTCTTGAGCTCCTTCCTCATTGTCAAGCTTTGCAGGTTAGCAGAGCCAAGAAGAGCCATCCCTTAGTGGGGACCATATCTGCAGCCCAGCTTCTTAGCAGGTAGCAAGGCAGGACCTTGGGGGTAGGTTGGGGCTTGGGAGGAAAAAAAGTGGTGGGGAAGATTCTCTAGTCTAAAACTCATATGTACTCAAATGGTGCACTGGTGGTACCCGACCACCACCAGGTACAGCATGACGTGCTCAGGATGTGTCCCTTTGTGGATTACATGGACTCCAAAATGGCCATTGCATGGGTTATGCCTCATCAACTCAGCCTTGTCGTAGAGAAGAATCTTATTACCCATAGACCCATTTCTAGTAGCCTTGTTATGTGGCAGAAAGAGGATGTCATAGGGCTTCTTCCATCAGAATCCTTCCTCTACCACCCTATGCCCACTCACCTTTCCCTTATTGTATACATTCTTTCATTTATACTCAACAGAGCTTTATCACAAACCTCCCTCAAGTAATTCTTAATCTTGGGTGGCTGTAAGAATCACCTACAGAGCTCTTGAAATACACCAATGCTGGGTCCCCACCTCCAGAGATGCTGGTGTAATTTAGATCTGGGGAGGGGTCTAGGCATGGCATTGTTTTTAGGTGTTGGGGGTGGGTGGGTATTGTACATTTAAAAGTTCCCAAGTGATTCCAACGTGCTAACCTACTATGGGCAGGGTACTCTTCTAGGTGGGTACAACAGTGAATAGAACAGGCAAGGACCTAGTCTCATGGAGTTTATGGTCCAGTGGGGCAAAGCAGAGAATAAATAAATGAATGGCAAAGATTTTTTTCTGATAGTACACTGGAAAATAAAGCTTGGGGCTGTGAAAAGCTGGAGGATGGGAGATCATGTAACTTTAAATGATGCAGGCACCATCACTGTGGGGTCATACTTTACTTCTTTGCTTGTATTAAGCTCTGTTGGCACTCAGGGCTAGGGACGGGGCTGTGGTTAAATGTCTTCTTCTTGTTCAGGACAAGTGGTGTCACTGTGTCCCCTGAGCCCAGTTTTTACAGACTGACTCACCATTGGAGACACTCTCTGGATAGCCCAGGTCCATTACTATAACCAGAAGCAGCCTCACAGGGCATACCTTTTCCTCAGTTACTTACTGACAGCATTCCCCCTCCTTCTTTCCCCTTCCACCCTCTATTAATTCATGGCTCCACTTTGAAGTGATATCCTATCATCAGCATCATTTTAGAACACAACTTGCTGACTTTACAATAATGATAATACTAAAAGCAGATTGAACTACACTTATTATTGGCAGGCTCTCTACAAGATACGTGATCTCATTCAATTCACTACTAAGGTAGGCAACATCAGCCCATTTCATAAATGTGGAAACCAAGAACCCTGAATGGTTAAGAAACTTATAATGTGGCTTATGTTTTAGACTTTTTACGTCCCCTCCAACTCAGACAATCTGTGATCCTGCCGGCTCTAGCTTGTTTCCTCAACTAGGTGGCAAGCTCCCAAAAGAAAGGCACTGCATCTTATATATCTTTGCAGAAGAGTCCCTTCTTTCCTCACCGCCATGGGCCTTGCCTAAGGTGAGCAACAGATACATCAGAGATCAATTTATGGAGGCAGCCTGGAGGTCACTCCTGAGCCCTTGAGGCCTCAAGGAATCTTGTGAGTCCTGCAAGCCCCAGTGTTGCTGCTCATAAGCTTCGACTCTGTTCTTTTCTGTCAAGACTGCCTGGTAGGTTTCTACTAAACAACACCGAGACTCCTCAGAGTGCCCCCAAAGTAACTCACAGACATTTATGAATGGGTCCTGTGGGCATCTTCCCCAAGGTCTGTCCCAAAAGACAATTATTTCATGTTCCCTATTATTTTTATTTGCTTGTTTTGCTAATAAAAAATTTTTAAAATAGAGATTAATACACCAAATAACAAAGCCATTGCAATTTCTTATACTAGGGATTGTTACTCTATAATACACACTCATGCCAATGTTTTAAGGGATTAGGAGGACTTTATCTTTGAAGAGAATTCCCCATTTTTTTCTGGCTTTACTGAGGTAAAATTGGCAAACAAAATTCTAAAATATTTAAACAATGTGATGACTGGATGCACATATACATTGTGAAAGGATTCCCCCCAACTAGTTAACTAACACATGCATTACCCCACATATTTATGCCCCCCCTCTTTTTTTGGTGAGTACATTTAAGTTTTACTCTTTTAGAAAATTTCAAATATACAGTACAGTGTTATCAGGTACAGCCACCATGTTTTACATTAGATGCTCAGATTTTTCATCTCATAACTGAAAGTTTATACACTTTTATCAGCCTCCCTCTATTTCCCCTACACCCCAGCCCCTGGCAACCACTTCTTCACTCTCTGTATGAGTTCAATTTTTTTTCTTTAGATTTCCACATGCGAGTGATATCATGCAGTATTTACCTTATTTCACTTAGCATAATGCACTCAAGGTGCATTTATGTTGTCACAAATGCCAGGATTCCTTCTTTTTTAAGGCTGAATAATATTCTACTGTATATATGCTCTTGATTCATTCATCCATTGACAGACACTTGGGTTGTTTCCACCTCTTGACTATTGTGAATTATGCTGCAGTAAACATGGGAGTGTAGTTATCTCTTCAAGATAGTGTTTTTTTTTTCCTTTGGATATGTACTCAGAAGTGGAATTGCTGATCATATGGTAGTTCTATTTTTAATTTCTTGAGGAACCTCCATACATATTTCCATAATGGCTATATTTGTTAATATAACACACAAAATTTAACAACTTGTATAAAATATAGCTTTGCATGGCTTGTGGGTGTATGCATGCATATATGTGTATATTTCAGACAGAAAGAAAGCCAGTATATTAGTGTGGTGATATCTCATTGAAGAAAAATTAAAATAGAAAAGTGAGAAATTACAATGAACTTCAGTTCTGAATTTGGAACCCCCTCCCTGTGCTGATGTCCTTTTTGTTTTTCACAGTTGAAGTGTCCAAGGAAGAATACAAAACTGTCCATAAGTCCAGTGATTATTTCCAATTCATAGAAGAGTAACTAAATCCCCAAAGGCTTAATCAAAGATGCTGTTTTCCCCTCTTCCCCCTCCTTTCTTTCTTTGCATTCAGTGGAAGACCAGGAATGCCACCCTCTAAGTAGAGTATTGGGCTGGCTTCACCCACTGTGGCAGCCCAGCTCAACAGAGGAGCTCGACAGCAGATCTGTGGCCCTTCACCCAAACAGAGTGTTTTAACTGGCCTTTGTAGTCTTCATGAGGCAGGGAGAAATGGGCTCCAAGAGTCCTCATCTCACATCCTCCTGATGCTGAAACCTAGATTTAAAGGCCTGGAGAGTGATCTCCAATGCCCGCAAATGCTCTGTCAACAATGTGTGACTTCAACACAATGATCACAGCAACAATCCACAATGACAATGTTTGCTGCTGCAACTTTCTCCAACTGGCAAATTCATACTGATTCTGAATTGGCAGCCTATGGGAATACTAACTTACTAGACAGAAATACAGCCTAAATTCACATGTCCTCTTAAAGCCATAGACAAACGTGTTTTAAAAACCAGACACAGGAGTGCCTGTGTGGCTCAGTTGGTTAAGTGTCCGACTTCGCCTCAGGTCATGATCTCACAGTTTGTGAGTTTGAGCTCCGGGTAGGCTCTGTGCTGACAGCTCAGAGCCTGGAGCCTGCTTCGGATTCTGTGTCTCCCTCTCTCTGCCCCTCCCCCACTTGCACTCTATGTCTCTTTCTCTCAAAAATGAATAAACATTTAAAAAATTGAAAAAAAAATTCTTTAAAAAGTAGATACAGCAGTGCATAGTAAGAATCCCAACCAGGCAAGAGCTCTGTATTAAGTAATTTCATGGCAATCACTACCATGCAAGGCACAATGGCAGACAGAAGAGTACGGATCCAGGCCGAAGGGAGCTTATGGGTAAACAAAACCTAAGCATGAAAGACCCAGAGTGCAATAAGCAAAGAAAAAAACCTGTATTTAACTCAGGATTGAGTGGGGCGATACAATAGGATGTGAAAGAAGGGGAAAGTAACTGGGCATAAGAGTAGGGTGGAAAGGTTTCCAGGAAGAAGCTGAACTTAACTTCAGCCTGGAAGGATGGAATGGATCAATGGAAAGAATATTCCTGCATGGCTGACCAGTCTAAACAAAGACAGAGAGGTAGAAATCAGTTTGCTCCATGTACACAATAGTGAAAGCCTGGTCTCACTGGGGTTGAGACGATTTTAGTGAGAAGGGGAATTGCGTTGGATCTGTTCTAAAGGACCTGAGAGTGAGGGAGAAGAGTTTACATTGCTCTGTGCATCAGGTGGGGACTGTGTTTAGTTATAAGCCATAGAACTCTGAATACATTTTCTTAACCAAGTAAAGGGTTCATTTTATCTAATAACAAGATAGCCAGCAACAGAGTACGAGTTTCATACTGAAAATTTCCCTCTTCCCCTCTACTACACTCTGTGGAAAGCATTGTCATTAACCTGGTTGCTCCATGGTTGCATCATGACTATTCCACTTCCAGTCTCCTATCCATATTCCAGGCAGAAAAAAAGAA